>NC_059131.1:68661389-69269223 GCF_020740605.2 Lemur catta
GCTGTTGAATAATGCCACTTCAGGGGGTCAGCCTAGAACTCCCAGAATTATCCTCAACTTTGCTTCCTCAACTCCCACCCGCATCCAGCTGGTCACTAAGTCCATTCTGATTTTACCTTGAACATATCTTAACTCTCTCCCTTCCATTCTCAGGGGCTCATCATTTCCCCTCCAGACCACCTGTCTCCCAGCCTTGAGCCAGGACATCTCCAGCCCTTTCTCTACTTCCATGCAGAAAATGAACTTACTAAAATGCAAATTTGATTGTGTTGCTTGGATTTCCCTTGCCTAGTACACCTAGTATACCTAGTATACCCAGTCTGGTCCCTGTCTACTTCCCCAGTCTCAGTTCTCATCACTTTCCTGCAGACACCCGGCCTGAAGCCCTTTTTTCCCAATACTCCCCTTGCCCCCTTTGGTATTACTCTTCCTTTAAGACTCAGTGTAATAGCAGCTGCCCAAAAATGTGTTCCCCAGTGCTCCCAGACTCAACCACCTGGCCCTCCTCTTGTTCCATGCACTCCATCAGAGCATTTTTAACACTCTATTATTAAGTATTTTTATCTGCCTTCCCCCAAAAACCTGTGAGCTCCTTGAGATCAAAGACCATGTCTTACTCAAGTTCATATTTCCAATATTTTTCATAGAGCCTTTGGAACAGGATCAATGCATGCACACCCCTCTTTCTTGAGGTTCACTGGCCCAATCACTCCTATGCCGCAGATCATCCCAAATGTGCCTAGCGTGGCTCCCACTCTAAAGCCCTGACCACACCCTGCCTTCCTCTCCATATCTGAGCTGCCAGTGAGGCCCAGAGCAGATGTCAGTAGTGTCCATCTCTGAATTAGTTTAAATTATCTCTCAGTCATATCCCTTTCAGGTAAATGGCTCAATACTTCTCAACACTATACAACTCAACTTTTTTGAAAAACCCAGACTATTTTGCAACAAAATCAGGTATAGCTTTGAAATAAGTCAAACCACTAAGGGCAACAGCCTACTCTCCCCAAATTATAGATCTATCAGCTTTTCCAACCAATAGTCTATCTAAAACGTGGGAAAGTTTCTTTAAAATGTAAATGGATGTCACTCTCATTTTAATCTATTCACATGAGTCAGGGTCAGTTGGAACAGTCTGATGGACGAGTGATTTCCTGTAGGGACCTGTCTCTAAGGAAACTTTCCTGCTGGGAGGGAGGGAGGGAGTACCCCCACCAAATTGTGGACCCTGCCAGGTACACGAAGGAGAGACCATGTCCTCATGCTTCCCATGACTGTTCTCAGAGAAGGAAGAGAGCAAAGGACAGATGGCTGGAGGAGTCAGCGAGGGGTGAAGAAAGGAGTCCAGACTCAATGGGGGGAGGGGCAGGAGAGTTAAGAGAGAGATTTCCTAAAAAAAACTGGGGCTCCAGCCAGAGCCACCACCACAGCCAGAGCTGCCACCAGCGCCAGGCACACAGCTTGACCCTGAGCCCGGGTTGGCGCAGTCACAGCTGGAGCTGCTACCCAGAGATCCTTTTCAACATGAGTGTTTCCTTCTGATGGTGAGATGGGGTTCTTAGATCTGGCTTCTTGTTCTGCAGCATTCTTGAAGGCTTCCGTCCTCTGCACTAGGATCTTACATTTAATTTGATCTGGTTTGTTTTGATACAGAAGCACAAAAGGGATTTCATTCCAATTCCCAACACGATGACAAAACAAATCTAACTGAAGAATAGTATTGTAGCTCAATGAGCCATTAAGGGGCCATATCTCCCCAGACTCAAGAAAGCACTGGGGCCAGGCAGTATTACACAATATTCCATTTTTTTCTTCTTTATAGGCTCATAGCCATATTCAGACCAGTTTGCAAAAGATGGTTGGATCAAACTGTTTTTGACAAAGTTAGAACTTGTTCACATGGCCAAACTTTAATTGCCCCAATAGGTAATGTAACGAAAACTATGGACCAACGTTTTGGCTAAAGCAGCTTTTATGGCAGTTTGAGTTTTTCTTAAAAAGGCCTCTTTAGCCATTTTTATTCCCTCAGTTTCAAATGAGTGTTCAATGTTCACATTGTTGCTAGAATTGGCTGCTCCAATTAACCTTAAATTAATGATAATATAGACACTGAGCCCTATCTCAATACCAGTAACCCAGCAACCACAGTTCCCAAGCAGGCAGAAAAGAAAATATTTAACAAACTCTAACTCTATAGTGGCAGGTTGACCATTTGAGCTCTGAAATTTTCTTGATGTAATTTGTCCATCAGTTTAAACACGTGCACTAGAACAGAACGTCATATGTGGAGACCAGCTGGAGTCCTAGAAAACCTGGCATCTCTTTAAACTTTCTTATGGACAGTACATTTATATGCCACATATGAATATAGATAAATACTCAATACAAAGAGAAACTTAAGAGGTTTTAAACACAAGCCTGGGAACACCACATCAGACAAAACAAAACTCAAAACAAACAGAATACTTCCAAACAAATTTTTACAAAGGAGAACTGGAGAGAAGTTTTGAAGAATCTTATCTCAAACCAACCAGTACCGCAAATGACCTGTCCTAGGTCCAAACGGCCTAAAAGTCCAAATGGCAGAGACAGAGGATTCCCAGTGTGCATACCCATTTTGAAGAATGTAGTCAAAAGGGCTATACTTTGGGATCAAATTCTTATTTCCCGTAGTCGCACACACACAAACACACACATACACACACACACACACACACACACACACACACACACACACACACACCCCAAATGGACTGTAGTTCCAACAAATTAGCCTAGGGAGTGCCAAACACAAGTAGCCCGATGTCCTAGTCACCCAAATGGTTCAGGCTTCCAACCCAAACAGGAATTCCCCTGAAACTCCCCAAATGGAGAGAGAACATTTTCTGCTGCATAGTGCCCTCAAACAGCACTCACCTGTTGGGGCACAAATGCCAAAATCCAAAGGTCAAAGGTCCATCATTCCCTGATAATCAGGGATGCATTTGGGGCTGGTGACAGCGAAGCAGTGGTAGAAACCAAAACCAACCTCCAGCAGAAACTCAGCCGGGCAGCTGCTGGGGAGGCCTTGAAGTCTCTGCCCATACAGGCCACCAAATTGTTAATGAACCCTCAGTAGAGGTTCACTGTTGCTCACCACACAGAAAGTCAATTACTGAGACAATGAGGATTGCCAAGGAAGAAAGTGTTTATTACAGAGGATGCATCCACCGGGAGGGGAAGGTTTGAACTGCCTCAAATCTGCCCCCGCAATCAACAGGGTCGGAGGTTTTTCTGGAGATGAAATGAATAATAATGAATAATGCATGAGTGGAATGAGCTCTGTTACCTGTTTGGGGCAGAGTGCAGGGCACACAATGCAGTGAGGAATCATGCTGGTACACACATCCCATGATCAAAAAATGGCAGATAGGTTCTCCCAGGGTGGGGATTTTAGTGTTATAATGAGCTAGGGGTTAATGTTGGTCATTCTTCCAGCCTTGTGCACAGGCTCAGTGGGTCCTTGGGCACAATCTCTGGTGGAGTGTCACTTGTCTTGTCTTCTCCGAATAAAAAGATGGGTAGTTCCTAGAACAAACAGAGGCTCCACTGTTTCTGGGAAAAAACTCAAAAGGAAATGAATGCATCAGTGCAACAGAAAATTACAAAGTTCTGGTCAGCAAATCTTACTGACCTGGAAACTGGAATGATAAGAGAACTATACAAAATGTTTTCTTGCTTATGGAGCTGGTTACATTCTATCTATGGAGTCATAGTTTTCAGTAGTCCTGAACAATTCTCAGCCATGCCTTTAAATATTGCCTTTTCCATTCTCTCTGTTCTCCAGTGAGACCAATGTTACTTCTCGTTGTACCCTCTCTATCACTTCACCTCTCTTTTATAATTCCCACTGAGTTTCATAAATTACTTTTGTAAAATTTCCATTTACTTTTTCTATCTATGCTGAATTCTTAATAATTTCTTCAGAACTATCTTCTAGTTCATTAATTCTTTCTTCATCTATTTAACCCATGCACTGAGATATGTATTTCAACAATTATATTTTTTTTAGAATGGTTTTTTTTATTTCAGCATATTATGGGGGTACAAAAGTTTAGATTACGTATATTGCCCTTGCCTCCCCCCACCGAAACAATTATATTTTTTACATATAGGAGATTATTTCATTTTTTTTCAAACCTGCCTGGTTTAATTTTTATTTCTTTAAACATTTCCTACATGATTAACTGTTATCTCAACCCCTCCCCTAAGTGTGCAACCTTAGGCAAGTGACTTCATTTCTCTGCTCCTCTGTTTTCTCCTCTGTAACATAAGGATAATTATTGTACCTCCCTCGTAGACATATAAGGATTAAATGAGTTATTACATGTGTACAAGACAATGTCTTATCAGGAAACAGAAACCAGGCTAGCTATTTCAATAAGAGAGGGAATTATATACAGGGAAGTCTGTTACAAAATTAGAAGAGCTGGAGGAGCAAAAAAAAGAGAAAGAAGGTGTGACTCAGAGATCAGAAATGACAGTAAGCTGCTACTGCACCTGCAGGAGCCAAGGCTCCTCTGAGCCAGCTCCGCTCTGCTTCCACAGAGCCATGCAGCCATTCTAGCAGCTCCTGGTCATCTTCTGGCCACTGTCCCCTCAGGGACCTTGCTCATCTAAGTCTACACTGCCAGGAGCCCAGTTCTTTGTGACTGCCTCTGCTACTACTGCCGATTTTGCCGGTGCTGCCAGAGGTACTGCCAAGAGCAGAACAGCTGTCACCTTCATCCCACCTTTTAATCCGGTGCAAATTAGAAGGTCACAGCATGAGGGTGAGCCTGGAGCTAAGTCAGTACATGGCACAAGGTGTAGAGTGCTTACAACAGAGCCTGGCACGTGGTAAGCACTAGACGCACGTTTGCTACTGTGGCAGTTATACTCCTTATTCAGTAACTCTAACAGTTAAAGTCTCAGAGGATCCGAACTGGTGTCAGTTATATGTGTTGATTTTCATCCATATCACTCATATGTGTTGCTCTTTGTGTTTGAACTTGACTGTGAGCTTGTACATGGTTGATCTTAGTCTATGGGAATTGTAATCTATGGATGAATTGGAGGACTTGCCTCCAGAGAGGATTGTGTCTGCTTTTCCCGGGAATGCCAACAACCTGGAACCCACTTGAACATGCTTGGAAGGTCCCAGATTGAGGCAGGCCCTTGGGGTTCAGCCCCCACCCCTTGCCACTGGCCTATAGTTCAAGGCCCCACCAATTGCAATGCTGACATAAGCACTTTCCCTCGAACAGGAAGACTGCCTTTGGTGTGTGTTTCCCTGCTGCTCACCACCACTCTGGCTTAAGCTCACCCTGGGAGACTCTGGACAGAAAGAGGGAATTTAAGAGATTTCCTTTTCTTCCTGGGAGTCCAGAAATGTATTTCAAAATCTGTCCCATCTAAAATGTATTTGTTTTGAGTCAGGAAGACCCTGCACAGTCTATACTTGGCCATACTACCAAAAGCAGGAATCTGTATTTCATTCAATAGACAATGGGGGAACCACTCATGAATGGGGACCAGGGATGATGTGAACCAATCTAGGTTTGAGAAAGAAAACTGGCAATAAAGCAATCTGATTCTTAATCTAGTTTTCCTTGTCCTTAGGATCGGGAGTGCAAGAATCATAGTCTTCGGAAAGGTGTGGCAATGGCAATCACATATTCAGATTTTCTAGAAAAATACAAATTTTGAGTATTTAACCTCATAGTTCTCACATGCATGATGTATTTGTCAGAACTCTAATCCTAATTCGAGCTTGACCAGATACAATCACTGTAAATACAGTCTTCATTGTAAATAGAATACATTGGCATTCTGGCTTGTTAGTCAATCCCTTGTGACTCAGTTTCATTAATTGGCCCCCAAAGAGTTGAATCTCTGACAGTTCAACAGAAACAAGCAATGCGTGGGCAGACGATGCTGCAGCCAAGCATTTGAACAGCTGTGGCCCCACCAAGGGACAGACACTCCCCAAGCAGCAGCAGGGGTCATTTACAGCAGCCTGGAGACTTGCTGAGGTCTCTCTAAGAATCTTATTCCATGAGTCATGCTCCGTGGGCACACCCCAAATTTCTGTTTGTTTTGGAAAACTCAGTTACTCTCTACAAAGAGTAACTCCCATATATGATAAGAAGAATAATTAAAGCTAAGTGTTCAAAAACAATCAACTTACTACTGATACTATCAGCAGATTTTGTCAACTCATAAAGTCTGTGAGCAGGCAAGTGAAGAAAGGCCACATGTGTTCAAACATAAATATAAAATGATTAAGGAAGAGAAATTGGCAGATGTAACTACATCCAATTGTATCGGTTACATTTCAGATTTCCTGGTTGCACAGATGCACGTGCCTGACGTGACAGGTGACACCGTGAAGGTGAGGGAGAGAGCTTGGAAGGAGGAGGTTGGAGCCCCGGGAGGGCTGGCTGGACTGACCTGGGAGACAAAGGCCAGACCTACTTCAGAGGCGGAGCCCACACTGAGGGATGGGGTGGGTGGTGAGGGAGCGGGGAGGGTTCCAGGACCAGTACTTAGATTTTTACTTGAGCAGCTGGGTAGCTGGAGTGCCATTTAGTGAGAAGTGGGAGGCTGGGGAGGGACAGGTTGGGCAGGAACATCGAGAGATCTGTTTAGGACATGCTAAGCTGAAGGTGCTTATGGGACAACCAGGAGACTGTGCCAGGTGTGCAAAGACATGAGCCTGGCGCACATCCTGAGCCACCTCCTGAACCAACACAGAACTTCCAGGTGGTTCACTCGAGTTCTCTCAAATAGACTCCAAGTGTCATGATATTGAACTTGACCACCAGATTAAAACCCCAGTGCATGGCTTTTAAAGACCATCTACATAGCTTGGCATACCAGGAAGCTGACTAAAATCTGCTCCACTCCGTTTTTCATAGAAAATATTCCCTACATGTCCTAAAGCGGGGTTCTGCACCAATCCCAATCCCCTCCTAAGTGCCAGTATTCCTCCTGCCTGGACCAAAACCCTCATCATTTCCCAGCGTGGATGGGCCTCCATCCTCACTCTGCTCCCCTGACCCCCACTCCCACCCTGCCTGGATCCTCCTCAGCTCCAGACACTGTTTTGTTCCTGGAAGGAGAGAGAAACAGAGGAAGACTGCGGGTGGCCGGGGCGGGGATCCAGAACCCTTGCTGGCTTATGGCTGGGCATCTGGGTGGACAGTGGTGTCCCTGGGAAGCCACACCCCTTGCACCCTGGTCCCCACCTTTCTACTTGGCAGATTGCCCGCTGCTTTCTTTCCTGCTCTGCTGTGGCTGCCGGGGCTAACTGGCCCACTCACCCTCCCCAGCACGTCTTCCCAGTCTGGCTCAGATGCCACCTCATCCTTGGAAAAGGAAAAAACAAAACCTATTAAGAACACACTTCATTCCAGGATCACAGCTTGCCTCTTCTAACTATCCCAGCAACCATGGCAGGCAGGTGTTATCACACCATTTCACAGGTGAGCAAACAGGCTCAACGAGTGCAAGAGGACACAGCTAGTTAGTGACAAAGCTGAAATTCAAGCCCAGGTCTGTTGTCACCAGTGTCTGTACCCTTGACCACTACATCATTTTCCTTCCAAATCCAGCAGCCCTCCATCCTGACCACACGTTGGGGTCACCTACTGCCCAGACCATGCCTCGGACTAGTCACAGAGAACCTCCTGGGGTGGGACCCTCCAGAGTAGCTCTGCAGGTGACTCCAGTGGTGACCCAGAACTGAGAACCACAACTCTACTCTCTCTCCTCCTCCATCTCTTCAAAGGTATGTCCTGCTCCCTCTGAACTCCCACACCACTTTGTGTCTACCTTCAATCATTTTATCATGCCTTCATTGAGTCAGTCAGCCAGCAGTTCCTCACTATCCCCTCGAGAGTGCCAGTTACTATGCAGGGCTCTGGGATCAAGGTGAGACAAGACTGATGCTTCCTGCCCTCATGGAGCTTGCTCTGCAGCCGAGGAGGCAGTCAATTAAATGTAGCAAGTGAGAAATGTACACAAATGTGAAAAGCAAAACTTTAAAACTTTAAGAACAAAATCTAGAAGAGTATCTTGGGGACTTTGGGGTAGGCAGGGACTGCTCACCCACAACACCAAAGGCATAAACCATAAATGAAAAACTGATCAATTTGAACTCATTTAAATGATAAACTTTTTTAACATTTGAGAGGCACCATTAAAAAGTGATAAGGTAAGCCACAAACTTTACAATATTTACAACCTGTACATTGCACAGAGGATTGGTGTTCAGGATGTAGAAAGAGCTCTTACAGATAAATTTTAAAAATAAAAATGATCCAGCAGAAAAAAGTACATGCATTTCATAAGAGTAAATACAAATGACTAGTAAATGTTTGAAAAGATGTCAAACCTCATTAAAAATTACAGAAATGGAAATTAAGCCACAATAAGATACCATTTTACACCAAATAGAGTGTCTGGCTACACCAAGTGTTACCAAGAATCTAGCATGACAGGGCTGCAGAGATACTGCTGCTGGGTGTGTAAGTCACTACTGTAGACAGTCACAATAAAATGTAATAAGTATACAACAGGTGGAGCAGAAAGTGACATAGGACCATAAAGCAGGTGGGGCAAGAAAAGGTCCATAAAAACTGAGATCTAAGGGCTTGTTTACAGTTACCCAGCTGAAGGGAGGGAAGGGCGTTCCAGACAGAGGGAGGATGAGCATGGTCTGTTCAAGGCCAATGAGAGGAGCACAAGGGCCAGGTCAGGAGGCCTAAAATTGTGTCAAAGAGCTTAGATGCTAAGAGCCATGGGAGACTAATGGGGGTTTTAAGCGGTGACATATCATTCAGTCATTCATTTATTAATTCATTCATTGCAAAACATCACTGGCACCTGCCATGGGCCAGGCCCCAAATACGTTCTGGCTCTACATGATTGCATCTATTTTGGAAATATTACCCTGGATGTGGAATAAAAAGAATAAGTTGGAGGGTCACACAACTAGAAGTAGAGGGACCACTGAGGAGGTGAGCTGGGAGTTGTTGTCTGGACTATGGCAATAACAGAGGCAGAGGACATAAGTGCACAAATAAATGCACAGGGACATGTGGAAGGCAAAGGAACCAGATGTGATGACTGATCAGATATGAAGTAAGAGTGGTGGGTGAGAAGAAAGCCTCAAGGGGACAGTCCCAGGTAACTGGATGGATGGTAAGCCGAGCATGGGCCAGGAATCAGAGGAGGGTGGGGTGTAGGCGATATGTGCAGTATGGAATCCTTAAGCGGTGGTCAGAAGACTATATAGGAGACTGGGAAGGGAGTAGCCGAAGGAAGACCATGTGGTGTTGCAGAAGCTGGGAAAGGAGGAGGTTGTAGTTTAAGTAGGAGAGAAAATGATCAATGGTGTGAAATGCTGCAGGGAAAGCTATCTGAAAATGCTAAGGATGAATTATTCATTGACTGTGGGATAGGAATGACTTTCATGAGGGAAGCTTTGAATAAATGATGGGGAAGCAAACTTGTTGAGGGCTGAGGAGTGGGAGGAGAAACTAGTGAAGGCACGACAGAGAGAGAGAGAGAGAAACAAAACAGTGGGTGGGGAGAAAGTATTGCCTCATTATCTTGTTTTGTTTTAAATAAGCAAGACTTGAGTGGGTCTGGTAAGAAGAAGCCAGTAGAGAGTAGAAAATTAAAGAGTTGAGTCTTGCTGTCCACATTTTAAACATGAAGACATCAGGCCAGGAAGTTGAGTAACTTCTAGGGGCACAGCTGGGAGGGCAGAGCTACATCCAATCCCCTCTTTGGTTTTTCCAACTTCCCCACTGAGTGCCCCTGGAGTCCACCAGCCCATTTGTCTAGTGCATACCGTAGGCAAGACGGCCCAGGAGGAGTGGCTGTGGGCAATTTTGTCACTGCCCTCTAGGAACTTACACACTGAGGAGGAGGGCCAGATGTACTCCCAGCCAGTCACATTCAAAGTAACCCCTACTAACTAGGGAGGCCCATTACCTGGGGGAGGCCACGTTGAAAGGTTCTTTTCTAGGTATTGAGGTGATGGGTCTGTTTGACTCCGTCTGTTTGCAATCTTTCTTTCTGACTAGAACTTTTAAAAAGTAAAAAGAAACTTCTCTGCTCTAGCACAAAATGAACCTGAAGTGAATCCTATTGTACCCTTGATACTTCAAAATAGTGTCTCCTATAAAATCAACCTTTGGAAGGAGGAAGTCAAGGAACTTGCCAGATTTCACAAAGGCTGGCTAATTTCTTGCAATTCAGTTGTCTACACAATAACATTGTTAAAGAAAAACTTATCCAATGATACTTGTTAACGCACAGTAAGGAAGACTCTATTCAAGACCGCCGACACACATATAGGCACCGCTGAAATGTCTTCTTGTAGTGCTGGGAGAGAGTTTGGGCTCAACTCCGAATACAGCATAGGCAAGTGGGAACTTAGAGCCAAGGAGCAGGGTGGGGGTCAGTGGCTGGAAAATTACTAAAAGGAAATGTCAGTGGTAAGGGGGGATTCTGGCTAAACTAAGCTAACAGGATCCTTTCCAAAGACAGGCCAGGGTGGTCAGACATCACCTGGGAGATAGTGGAAGATAAGAAGAAAGCCCATTAACTATCAAGGGTGATCAGGTATCGAGCACAGAGGGTTCTTGCTAAAATGACTTAGCAGGGTTCTTGCCGAAAGAGGATTTTATAAGGCAGTGCACAGGTGGACTTAGGAGATGGTTCAGGAGCCTGACGAAAATTTGGTCAAGCAGAGAATCTTTGTCAACATTAGAGCTAAATGATCTGACAAACAATAGGTGCTAAGCCAGCAAGGGTGATATGAGTTCAGAGACAATGTTAAGGGTTCCTTCCCTGCTTCCCCACCCACTGCCCTCTCCACTCAGTGTAGTCTAATCCCCTTGTAAAGAGACAGTCAGGCGGGGTCCCAAATCCGAGCGACAGGACTGACTAAGCAACTTCCGCTGAAGAGTGACCCAGGGTTGCTGTTGAGATTTCAGGGCCCAGGGTTTCCCCAAGAGCACAGTGCAGCGCCATGCCCTCTCTCCACCCCAGCACCCAGCGTGGGCAGGAAGAACGCGAGCTAGAAGTCAGGCATCTGCACTGGGGTCTCAGCCCTACCTGATCTGCCGGCAAGCCTCGTCCCTCAGCTAGAACCTGACCTTGGGAGCTCTGTCAGAGAGATGAGCTGGAGGTCTCAGGTGCCTTTAAGCCCCTGTGGAGTAGGACTCTCCTGGGGAAGATCATTCTCTTGACTGAGCAAGCAATTTCGGAAGGAAGTCCCACACAGAAGTGAGAGAAGGCAGGGAAACTTGCCCGGTCAGCTAGAGCAGAACAATCTACCAGGCAGGACCCAGGGATGTGATCCTGCCACCCAAAAGCCCTGACCTAAATGACCATAAAATACTTTCCAGGGCTCACATTCTTTGGAGAATAGGGAGTAAAATCTAACACAGGAGCGAGCAAGAACTAGCAAGTGAGGACTTGCAAGGAGGTGGCTCATTTGATCAGTCTCCACTCAACGATTTTAATCACCCAGACTAGCCTGGGGACACATGAGCAAGTCACAGGGCTTGCTCTGATTGAGCACACATCATCAGTTAACTTTGACAGATTCTTTCTGTAACTATCACACCAAACACCTCTCCTTGTCATACCTATTTGGCCCTGTGTGATAGCCTCATAGATTCTTCATAAGATGTTGGTAGATTTTCCAACCCTCAAGCATCAGGGAGGAAAAGGAACCCCAAATCAGAGGTTGGCAAATTCTGGACTAACTATCCATGGCATTAAAGTTTTGCCTTTACACAGTTTAACACCTTTACACAATCAAACGTCATTATTTTACAGTGCTCAGTAATTAGGGGAAATCAACCATCTAGAGTCTGGGTCCTGAACTTGGCCAACGAATGCACTCATCAAATCTTGAGCAGCCTTGCTGAGAACTTCCTCTTACAGAAGATAGAAAACTCAGTTCCAGAAAACAAAGAGGAAGCGATTGAAGAAGTGAAATTCACAAAGTCCTAGAAGGAAATGCCAAATCACCTTTGATTATGTCATAACCAGGGAATAGAGTATAGACACCACAGACATTTCAGGAGAGAATATTTTGTCAACAGATTTTAGGAGAGAAGTATTTTTTAGCATCATAAGCACACAATTCCAAGGATAGAAACACTAATGGGATTTCTTTTGACAGTGCTAGAACAAAGTCTTAAAGAAGAAGAACAGGACAAAAGAAATGCGGCAACAGAGCTTCCAGTTGCAGGTGAAAGTGAACAGGCATAAGGAAGGAACTCAGAGAAGGGAAGAGAGAGAACCAAAAGCCCTGATTTGGAAAGTCCCAGTGCTACCCTGAGAGAAGGAGAAAGAAGCAGACTCACAAGTATGTCATGCCAGGAGGAGAAAGGAGGGAGGGCAAGGGAGCCGAGTGTACCCTAATCCTAAAAGGACAGTGTGGAAACACGTTAGGGCAGAGTTGCTGGGATATGTGAATCTGCCAAGCCAATGTAGTTTAGAATATAATCAGATCATGGAGAAAGGGGTCCACAGATGGGCACTGTGTGGGCAGGAGGAGACAGGGGCAATAGATTTTTTGTAGCAATTAAATGTGAGAAAGAAAGATCTGGTTTGGGTTCAACTAACCCATGTTTGAGTTGTGCTTCCAGCATTTACTATTTGTGTGGTCTTAGGTAAGTTACTTCTCCTGGCCTCAGTTTCCTCATAGGTGAAGTGGGTCAATACTATCTACCTTAAAGATTATTGTGATGACTAAATAAGATAATGAGAAAAAAGTACCTGGCACTTACTAAGTGCTCAATAAAGAAAAGCTTTATAAAAAAGTATTGTTTTTACATTTGTGTGTAAGAAAAATGTTATAATACAATGTTATAAGACAGGGGCCTGCAACCTATGACCTGCAGGACAAATCCATCCCAGCCCATTCATTTACATCTGGTCTATAACTGTGTTTCTGAAACAACACAGAGTTGAGTAGTTGCACCTGAAACATTTACTATCTGGCCCTTCATAGAGAATGTTTCCAGAACCCTGGGATAAGTGGTACCAGAGCCTTCTCTGTTCATAGTTCACTCCCTTATACCCATTACATGTGAGAAAAGACATAGAATAGGAAAGCCATGCTGTCTATCTTACCCACCCAGGGACTTTTTCTGATGGATCCAAAGAAAGGACAAGGTTTTATTGGCCTCTCAGAGGTAGAATAATAACTCAGCCGGTAGGGAAAAGCCATTGGAGACTATATACCTAACCAGACCCAGCCACCTGCTCATGTATCTAAGCCCTCTTTGTTCTAGACCAGGGAGGAGAATGGAATGTCCCTGGATTCTGCCTGTTCCCTCTCTCAGTACCTGGACCCAAGACAGGAAACAGGCCGATTGGAGCTGATGCCATAAGACAAAGGGCAGAGGTCTCAAAACTGAAAGTCCTATTATCCAAATAATCCCAGGAGCAGAAAGAAAAGGAGAGAAATATCCACAGAGGCAGGTGTGGGTACATAGGACATTGTTTATACTTTCAGATACCAAAGAGACCCACGAAAATGATGGAAGAAAAATGACAGACTGTTAAGTACAATGTTAGGAAGTCGATGCCAAGACTGAGAAGGGGCTTGGGGAAAATGGTGGGGACAGTCATTGCTTAGTTCTCCTCTGTGCAAGAGGATGACCAAGGAAGGAATAGTCCACTGCAGAGAGCAGACATCGCTACATGTACACATAATAATATAAGAACTGACCCATGATTATTTTGCTTGTCTTCTTGTTCAAAATGGTTGAAGACCGTTGGGGTGAGGTCAACCTTGTAACAGGCTAGGAAGCCCAAGATCAGAGACAATATGGTACCAGGGCACGTGCTGCTTTGAGTAAATGCCAATCTCCTGTCTTGGAGGAATGGGCTGCCAGGTAGAGAGGAACTTGCAGCTAAGAAGGGCTTGAGTGACTCAACAGCTGAAGAATTCCCCAACAGCTGGAGCTTCCCATGGCATAGTGGCATTGCCACCTTCCCCCTTCTGTCCATTTCCTTGGAGCTACATCACCATCTACATCATCATCACTCTTCTGCTCCCACCCTTAATGCAACTATTTCTGTAGTGAGATATTTTACGCTCATTGGGGAAGGAAGTGCTGTGGCCTGAGCAGTCCCCTTAGGAAGGCAGGGTTTCATGCAGACCTTGCACAACTTGCCTGCTTGACACAAGAGGTTTCACTTCCTGAGATGGACAGGGTGGTGGCAGGTTTTGGGTCCAGGCTACAGGGCCAGGATGAGACGTAGCAGAACTATAGAGACTGTTGCATCAAGGGGCATTACCTCATGGTTCCAAAAGTTCCTTGGAGCAGAAAGAATCAGGGGCTCATGCAACCTGGATACTAGCATCACTTCAACCACACTGTGATATTGCGCGAGTCACTTCACCCCTCCTGGTCTTGGTTTCTCTGTCTGTTATTCACATTCAAATAGCTATCCGTGTCTTCATCTCTATGGTCCCACTGGATCCAAGCAGACAATTGTGAGGGCTCCTTTCAGCGGGCAGATTCTGAGGTACTGGTATTGGAAGATGGAGAAGTGGAAATAGCTCTAGGTTGCCGATCTATATCCCAAGCCCCAGAGGAGAATGGATTAACTCAGAGCTGACACTCATGTCCCTTGCATAGCTCTCTTTCTGTCACTGGTTTTGATCCCCCTTTGTGCAGCTTGTAATCCGCTGAGCAGACCGAGGGCATCTCCGTGATCCCTGTCAGGGGAGCCCACAGAGTCACCAGACCACCAGGCCTTGCTGGCTGCAGCATAGACTCTGCGGAAGGTGGCAGTTCCTACAGTGGGGCTTGGGGCCCAGTAGTTAATTTTCAAAGTGGATCCTATGGCGGCAAAACAGAGGAGTCCCCTAGGCCATCCAGATGGGGCCTCTCCAGGACCAGACACCAAATTTTGTAAAGGCTCAGAGTTGGGAACTGATTGTTGCTTACCAAACTCACAAGAAACTAATGCATTGAACAGCCTGTGGAAAATGTAACTTACTAAAGATGGAATTTTTGTGTCTGCCTTCCTGGTATCAAGGTACTGGTTGCCAAAGTAAGAATCAAAAGGCTGCTTGGTGAGCAAGCCCACCAAGCTGCCCCTGCCCTGCAGCAGAGCCCACTTCCCTCATGCCGGACCCCTCACTCTCAAACACTCTCCCAGGGGGTCCCTCCCCTGGAGCATGCAGAACAAGCACAGTACCTGGCACGTAGCAGGCACATGCTTATTTGAATGAAAATGCTGCCAAATTCCCACTCACCCATCCAGGCAGCAAACCCTACTGCCTGAATTTACATGCCAGACACTGTGCTAGACTTGGCTCAAAAAAAGAGTTCGCAGCCTCCTGGGGGAACCAGAAAACTGAGCAAGATTTCAATTCAGTGCTATAACAAATGCTCTAATGTAGATGTGCCACAGGGGCTAGGGAAGTGTTCCTAGACTCTATGTACCATTTATAACCTGCTCGCTCCTTCATTCTACAAATGGAGGGCTCCCCTGGGGTGGTACCCAGAGCAGGCACTCTGCTAGCCTCTGGGTTAAACAGAATCTGATAACTCTTGGTGTCACCAGAAGATATAGTCTTAGCTGGATATTCTTACAGAAACAATATTCGACTTTTCAGAGTTTACTGAAACATTATTTTAGGCAAACAGTATCTCCTCTGCATTTCAAAAAGGGATGGTGATCATGAACGCTTGACTTATTCACCACCTTTTCAAAGTATGACTTAATTCAGGCTGTTTCACTGGTCACCTAGCATTGAGATGGTTTCACCGTGAGATTAGTGAGGGCAACAGCTCTGGTCTCATTGGCTTGCATGAGCTTGTCTCCAGGGTTCCCCCAGCTCTGTTAGGAGCCTGCACACCTGTATGTCACCTGCCCCATCCAAGGGAGGTCAAGTGTTTCCCCGGAGGCTCCTGTAGTCAACGGACAGCTCCTAAGGTAGGAAACAGGACCCTCGCTCCAGACAGGGAGGGCCATTGTCACTTCATTATACCCATTTATTCAGGTAGGAAGGTTCCCAAACTTAAGTACAAGGAGATGAGTGAAGGAATATGTTTGTGTGTGTAGATCTATGCATCCTCCACTTTGTCCCAGATGGCCTAAATTTACGCATTCTTCTAACCCAGGAAAATCCAGCATTTTAATATTGACATCAACTGCACAATGGTTATCAGAAAAACAATGCATATTTGCATGATGACACATTTGCAAAATGTGTCATAGTTTGCTACTCCTGCCCTTCCACGAACTAGAGAATTATTTATCAGCCCCCTTCCCTAAAAGTTCCTACCAATCCTCTTTTTTTTTTGACTTGATTGTGAAATCAGTTCTTCAAAGGGGAAATTTCTCAGCTCTCCACTTCTGCTTTTGAAGGCCATAAAACAGCGAGGATCAAACTGGCAAGTAGCAAACCTCTTCGAGGCACAAGGCACGACAGGCCACTCTGGGATTCTCTCCTGCCAGTCTTCTTTGCTGAAGTATGACTTTAACTAGCTCTTCCTTACAATGAGGTCCTAAGGAAGTCTCTCTCTCTCTATTTGCCTCTCTCTCTCTCCCCCTCTTTCTCTCTCCCCCCCTCTCTCTCTTCAACTCTCCCTTCCTCTCTGCCTGGGGGCTGGACTTTTTGCAAAAATGCTAAGTGTAGTAATGCTATGACTTTTTAAATATTCTGGGAGTTAATGCTACTAATCTAGCAGCTCACATCTGAGAGATCAGTGTCAAGCTCTCTGCTCCAGGTCTCCTAGCAAATATGCTTCTGGTTTGGGGTTGGTTTAGCAAATGCTTTTCTCTAGCAATCTCTCTTTCATGCATTCATGCATTCATTCAGAGATCATTTCTTTGCATGCCTGCCAGGTACTACATGCTATGGGATGTAGAGAAGTAACTTTCATGGGGACTCACATGTAGAGAGGTAACTTTCATGGGGACTGGCACTGCAAGGGATCACTCATTTTCTCCCCTTTACAGGTGTCTGAAGCAGCCATGGCAGCAGTACCTGAACCCGCCAGCGAAATGATGGCTTACTACAGGTCAGTGGGGGGACTATGACTCGCAACACGGGCAGGGATCCTCTCTCAAGAGTGGAGTGTTATCTGTGCTTGCAGACCAGATCTGTCCCCCAAACTGCCTCTTTGAAAGGCAAACAGGCTTCCAAATAGACCTGGTTTAAAGACCGATTTCCCACTACAAGTCCAGCCTTGGGACCCAGAGGCCATCTGGATGCTGTTGCTGCAGGGACATCCTGCAGATGGCAAATGGGAAGAAAAGATTCCAAGTGGACAATACCTGGAACCCCTTGGCAAAGTTTGGCTTGCAGGAGAGGGAGAGCTCAGGTTTTAGCAGACTCCGCTGGGCTGAAGGATAGGTCTCAGGATCCAACAGGGAGCACCTGGGGTGTCTACCTGCCAAACACAAAGTCTGCCTCCATGTACCACCTGGAACTTGCCAAAGTCTTCAGGCAGATTTGAGTGACATGCTATTTGTAGCTTTCTATTAAGAAAATGCTGAAGACTTGCATGCAGGGAAGGAAAAATAACGCTGTTTAGGAGACATAGTTGAGCCATGTCTCTGTTTTTATTACAGTGGCAATGAGGATGACCTGTTCTTTGAAGCTGATGGCCCCAAACAGATGAAGGTAAGACGATGGGCATAGCTCCCAACCCATGGAGGGGCTCTGACATAGGAAAAGCGCAAAGAAAAGAGTTCTGGGCCACTTTGTCTCTATGATATTTTGTGACGGAATGGCTTTCACCTCTTCCAGCGAGACAGATATGGGCTGCATCACCTGCTGACTCGGCCTCCATATCGCCATAGCCACTCACTAGCCCTGGTGATGGTGGCCATGCTTGGGGGGCGGGGCAGGGGGGTGGTGAAAACATTTGCTGTTTCACACTAGGAGGTCAGCCAAATCTTCAATACGAGTTTGATTCTCCTTTTAGCGGATGGGTTCAGCCTAAGCGACTCACTTGAGTTAAACTCTAAAACCAGAGAAGATGACCTTGAGAATTAATATATGTCTACCCCCTTGAGGATAGGATAGCCGTTTGTTCCCTGGGGTGTAGCTTATGACAAGAAGACATAGATGATGTAAACAAAAAGATGGATTGAGATTTGAAAGAACGCTTGCTGTTTGACCTCAAATTATTACAGTATTAGTGACACAAAAAGACATAAAGCATAAGATAATGTAAGTGTATGGTGTACGTGGGGCATGTATAAAAAAGATAAACAAGATAGAAATGGGATTTATTCTAAAAGAATAGAATATAAGGTGTCAGAAAAGCCACATTCTGGCTTGGGGTCTGCCTCTAACTTGCCATGCACCTTTGGGAAAGCCACTTAACCTCTCTGGGCTGCTGAGAGACAAGGATTATCGTGGGAAGCTGGGTTATCTCGGAGGCCCCTTCCTCCTCTCTGATGCCAAAGCGGGAACTTGCTGGCCGGACCACCTCACCACACTCACCCCCTTGCCTTCTCCACAGTGCTCCTTCCAAGACCTGGACCTCTGCCTTTCGGATGGCGGCATCCAGCTACACATCTCCCGCCAGCACTACAACAAGAGCTTCAGGCAGGTCGTGTCGGTCATCGTGGCTGTGGAGAAGCTGAGGAACAAGCCAGTTCTCTGCCCCAAGGCCTTCCAGGAGGGCGACCTGAGCACTTTCTTTCCCTTCATCTTTGAAGAAGGTACTTAGCGACAGCTGAGCAGGCAGCAGTTCTCTGCTTACATCCTTCTCGCGGGCCAGCAGGCCACGGTCAGCTAAACTCCCCCAGAGCTGAAGCGCTTTAAAGGTAGAAGGCCCAGCAGTGAGAAGAAAACAAAGAAGCTTAGAAACCAAAGCCATCATCTCTTTAGTTGCAACTAGTCTTAAAAGAAGACCTCGATAACCATTGACATTTGCAACTTCCTCGCCATGCTCAGGGTGCTTTCACTTACATTGTCCCCTGCAAGACTCCCAACATCCCTGTTGGGCTGGTGATATTGCTACTTGACATGAGTCACTCTGCTGCTAGTCCACAGTGAGCCAAAGCTTGAACCCATGTCTTACGGTGCCAGAGGCAGCGTTCTTACCCGCCCCACTCCCAATTTCCTCCCCGCCGATGTTGTAACCCGGCTCTGACTGCACATGCTCAGATGTCCTCCAAGAAACCAACACGTCACATCACTAGGCCTCCCCTTCTGATTTTATGCCTAAACTGTATATGTGCTGCACGTTTCAGAGCCCATCATCTTCGACTCGTGGGACGACGGCTTTGTGTGTGATGCGCCCGTACGATCACTGAACTGCACACTCCAGGACACACAACAAAAATGCCTGGTGATGTCTGGCCCCTATCAGCTGAAGGCCCTCCACCTCCAGGGACAGGATCTGAACCAACAAGGTAACTGGAAACATCTTGTTTTCCCTTCCTGGCCTCCTGGCAGATGGCTAATTCTCCGTGTTTTGAGCAAAGTAGAACGTTAAGGCAAATGATCAACTTGAGAGAAAAGAAACATATAAAAAAATATATACACTTTTGTTTTGGTCCTAACAATGACACCAGTTAGATTGTGTGGGTACGTGCTTTTTTTAGCAAGAGGTGTGAGTCCGAGAAATTAGACGGCTCAGGCAGTGCCAGGACCACATCCAGCTGAGTCACTAAGGCATAGTGCAATGTCAACGCTTCCAGGACATGCAGCCATTTGATGGGCATGCCCTAACTGCCTGTGGGTTCTTTCTGAGATGGAAACTGCAGTGGTGAAGTGATAATGTGTCCATCCCTGGACCCAGTCCTGCCCGCTTTCCCCAACATCCTTCCCCCCCAATTCCAGATGGTGCCTTATGGGGAAATTTTACTGACCAGGAGGAGCTTGTATCTTTCTGCTATAACTGGCAGATGTTTCCAGTGTGGTGAACTCATCGTTAGCTGTGGGGATCTGCCTGGCACCGGGCCACTGTGGCTGAAGCCCGCGTGCAGGGGTGTGGGCGGGCAAGGGAGCAGCAACACCAGAGGGCAGCATCACTGGGGAAAGCTTCCTGCTCTCAGCCAGGCCAAGAGAATCCTGTTTCTTTAGAACTGGGAGATGACAGTGGCCCCAGGGCCTCCAATTGAGACTGCTGCTCTGACTAAGGAAGATCAAAACTGAGTGTCTCTCTTTGGAGCCACTTTCCCAGCCAAGCCTCTCCTCTCCCAGCTTTTCCCACCGGCTGCTCCATGTTCCTAAAGCAGCTCTGGTGCCTGCTTTCTTGCAGAAGCTCAGCTCACCTCTTTCCTCACTTTACACATTGATCCAATTGTTCTGCTCACGCAGATGGGCACACTGCCAGGCACTGACAAGGTGGCTTCCTTTAGCGTTTAAAACCTAGGCCCTCCTTTATTCCTCATGGCCACTGCTATGAGGACCTGAGAAACCCTTGGACCTTTTCTGGGGAAACCCTGAATCAACAGATTGACCCTACTATTGTCTGCGAGGAGCCAGGTTATCCGTCTGTCAGGCCAAAGGAACCTCTGTGGGTTCCCACAGAGGATGCTAAATTGTACGAGTGCTGCCCACGGGGTCCAGGGGTTGGGCTGGCTCTGCACTGCCGTGTCCCTAACCACAAGACCTCCCTCCTTTTTTAGTGGTGTTCTCCATGAGTTTTGTGCAAGGAGAAGAAAATAATGACAAAATACCTGTGGCCTTGGGCCTGAAGGACAAGAATCTGTACCTGTCCTGTGTGATGAAGGATGGCCGGCCCACCCTGCAGCTGGAGGTGAGTGTCAGGGACTGAAGCTCTTCACAGCCTCCAGCTATCACTTCTCCCTACCCCGGAAAATCTGGGAGCATGTCTACTTAACAATGTTACATCAGTGTAAATGCATTTAACGTAAGTTTTAAATGTATGCAACCTTCACTCCCAGTGTAGAAAGCTAAATCATTTTGTTGATGTTATTATGTCCGGCCCTTGTTACCACCTATGCATGGTTAGAGTTGCTCTCATTTGATAGATGACACTTTGAGGAACTAATCAATTGAAGAGACTTATCGTCAATGCCACTACACTCCCCAAATGGCCCCCTCCCACCACCGCCAACTCCAGCTTTCCCAGCAAAAGTTGCATTTCCAAGTTAATGTCATTCTAGCCAGGGCCACAAGGAAAAATACAGCAGAAGCCCCTGGAAACTAGGTACTCCAAGAAGTTCTAGACTCATTTTAACGTTTTAAAGAATTCTCACCCACATTATGCTGCGAGCATTTGGAACTAAGTTTCAGAAAAGAAGAAGGGCTCTTTCAGTAACCACACAGAAAGGCAGGTCCCGAAGATAACCCAGGAGTCTGGCTCCTGATCCTGTAGCCTGCTCAGCCACTTCCTCTCCTGCCAACCCAGAGAACGTCTTCACGGCAGTGTCTTCATCCCTTTGCTCACAAAAAGTCTTATTTCTCTTTTGCTGCAGAGTGTGGACTCCAAAAGTTACCCAAAGAGGAAGATGGAAAAGCGATTTGTCTTCAACAAGATAGAAATCAAAAACAAGCTGGAATTTGAGTCTGCCCAGTTCCCCAACTGGTACATCAGCACCTCTCAAGCGCAAAACATGCCCATCTTCCTGGGAAACACCAAAGGCGGCCAGGATATAACTGACTTCACCGTGCACTTCTTGTCTTCCTAAAGGGAGCTGAGCCAGAGAGTCTGCGTGTGCTGAATGCAGGCTGACAGGCAGGGACGGGGAGGGTTTTGGGTGGGCTGCAGGCTGGGCTTTGCTGTTGTCCACACCAATGCCCAGCTGCCTTCCCTGCAGTAGGGATAAGGAGATCTCCTGCCCACCTGCCAGGAGGATCAGCTCTCACCTCCCAGGGCCAATCCTCACCTCTCCAGCCCACTCAACGCCAGCCTGACAGAAACCATGGCACATATGACTCAAAGACACCCTCTGTCCTTAGTACCTTGCTTCTGATGAGCAACCACTTAACTATTTATTTATTTATTTGTTTGTTTGATTGGTCTGTTTAATTTAATTTAAGAGGGCCAAGAAGTAGCAGTGTCTGTGAAAGAGCCCAGTTTTTAATATCTATGGAGTCAATTTAATTTGGACTGGTGTGCTACTTTTAAATGTAGTCCTTTTGCTAAGACTGAAAATATATAAGCTCACATTATTTAAATGGGAATATTTATAAATGAGGAAGTGTGCTCACACTGTTTCAATGGTTCTGAAATAAAGTTCACAGAAAAACAAATTTGTCTACGCTGATGATTGACTCGTCTTGGATTTAATATCAAAAGATAAAGATAAATGGGGTTGTGAGTGTTCTCTTTGGGAGGCCAAAGCCTACTCCGCATTGCTGAGTGCTGCAAAATACCAAGAAACATCTCTAACCACCAAAGACAAGCCCTGACCCACCCCCTTTATTTCTGATTTTCAACAAAAGGATATTCAGTGCACATCTGGAAAACAGCACCAGCAGAAGCATTATGTGGAGCAAGGTGGTGGCAATAGCCACCAGTGGTTTCTCTCCATTTATTTAACACACATCTATTGAGCAAATGCTCTGAACTCAGGGATGGAGTACAGAGATAGGAAAGGTAAGAAGTTTCAGGTTAGATAGGAGAGAAAGATACATGCAAGCAAAAATAAGGCAACAAGACAAGAGTAAAATAAATACCAAAGGAGTGGCCAGGAGGGAGGGAGGAGATCTGCTGAGAAGGACGGAGGGACAAGGAGAGTGACATATGAGTCAGGCCTAAAGGGATGAGCAGAAGCTCTCCAGATAGACAAGAAAAGAAAGGGCACTCCAGATAGAGGGACCAGCATGAACAAAAGCATAGGGGTGTAAGAATGAATGATGCAGAAAATGAACTTTCAGGATTGCTGAAGTCACCAGAAGCAAAGTCAAAACACAAAATAGACCAGGGCAAAAATATTTACTCATATCCCAGATAAAGGGATCATTTGTTCAACATAGAAAGAACTCCCTCAAAACATTAGAAAAAACAAGAACAAAAATCCAGCAAGCCAATGAAACTATCATGAGAGCAAACAGACAACCTACCGAATGGGAGAAAATATTCACATGTTACACATCTGATAAAGGGCTGATAACTAGGATCTATATTGAACTCAGGAAAAGCAGCAAGAAAAAATTAAACAGCCCTATCAAAAAGTGGGCAAAGTACATCAACAGAAATTTCTCAAAAGAAGATAGACTAATGTCTAACAAACATATGAAAAAATGCTCAACATCTCTAATCATCAGAGAAATGCAAATCAAAACCACAATGAGATATCACTTATCCCCCATGAGAATGGCCTTATCAAAAAGTCCCAAAACAATAAATGTTGGCATGGATGTGCAGAGATAGGAACACTCATACACTGCTGGTGGGACTGCAAACTAGTACAACCTCTGTGGAAAGCAATATAGAGATAACTCAAAGAGATACCAGTAGAATTACCATTTGATCCAGGAATCCCATTACTGGGCATCTACCCAAAAGAACAAAAGACATTCTATAAAAGAGACATCTGCCCTAGAATGTTTATAGCAGCACAAATCACAGTTGCAAAGATGTGGAAACAACCCAACTGTCCATCAATACATGAGTGGATTAATAAAATGTGGTATATGTATACCATGGAGTTCTACTCAGCCACAAAAAACAATGGTGATCTAGCACCTTTTGTATTATCCTGGATAGAGCTGGAGCCCATTCTACTAAGTGAAGCATCACAAGAATGGAAAAACAAGCTCCACATGTACTCACCATCAAATTGGTATTAGCTGATCAACACTTAAGTGCATATATAGTAATAACATTCATCAGGTGTCTGGCAGGTGGGAGCGCAGAGGAGGGGATGGTATATACACAAGTAATGGGTGCAGTGTGCACTGGCTGGGGGATGGACACCCTTAAAGTTCTGACTTGGGTGAGGCAAGGGCAGTGTATGTAACCTGAATATTTGTACCCCCATAATATGCTGAAATAAAAAAAATTAAAAATCCAACAAACAATAAGCAAGGGATATTAACAAGCTGTTCACAGGAAAGAGAATACTATCAGATCTTGGACAGAGTAAAAAGATGCTCAACATCACTGATAATAAGAAAGTCAAATTAAAAGCACTTTGAGATATTAATGTTCTCCTATCAGATTGACAAAAATCAAAAGTTTAACACACACCCTGTTGGTGAAACTGTGGGGAAACCCTCACTGATAAACATTACACATGGGAGTATAAATTGGCATGATTCCTATAGAGGAAAATTTAATAATAACTCTGAAAATCACAAGTACGCTTCCCCTTTGGCCCAGAAATTTCACTTCTGGGGGTTTATCCTACAGATGGACATAACCCAGGTGAAATGACAAATGATCAAAATTACTCATGACATCATTTGTAATAGGAAAAGTTGTGCATAACCTAAGTGTCCATCACCAGGAGACTGACTAAATGAATTATGGGACATGGAATACCATGTAGCTATAAAAAAGAAAGAGAAAGCACTCTCTGCACCTGTATGGAGTTCTCACCAAGATATGTTGATAACTGAAAAAGAGCAAGATGCAAACCATGTTTATGGTGTACTAACTTTTGTGCAACAAAGGGCAGAGGGGAAAAGGCAATGCATTCCACTGTGCTTGTATGTGATTTGAAAAATTCTGGAAGATACATAAGAAATGAATAAAGTAGTTGTGGGAGGCTGGAGAATAAGATATATGGGGACAGGGTGGGAGCAAGACATTTCTACATATACTATTTATATAGTTTTATTTTTCAATCATGTGAATACTACTCAGAAATACTATTTAAAAAATAATAATTTTTGAAACCTTTGTCCAAAAAAAGAAAAGTATATGACTTATCATGGAAAAACAACTGCTGACATGTGCCAGTCCTCAGCAGCTCACTCCCAATACCCTCTTTTCCTCCCCCTTTGCAGCTCTCTGAGCCAGGGCAGAGGATAGGAGCCCCTCTCTGAGCTCCATCTGCTTCACAACTGCAGTGCAAAGGATGGCATGGCTGTTAGGAGCAGGCTCCCAAGCGGCACCCGTTCTGCAAGACAGAATGGAGCTGGTGGCAGGCAGGCAGCTGGTCTGGGAAGAAAGCAGAAGTGCCTGTGAATCCCAGCGGTGATAGGGCCCCCTTTCCTTGATGGAGTGATACAATTCCACCCACTCATCTCAGGTCCAAAAGGAAAGACACATCAGGAAGAAAGACAAACTGTGAAGGCATCTCACTTCGTAAGGAAGCCAGATTCCAATCATCTATGTATGAGTAAATGGGTAGAGCTATTTTAGAGAGAAAATTGGCAGTGTCTACTTTTAAAAAAAAAATGCTCTGTGCCTCAGAAATTCCACTATTAGCTGTCTTCCCTAGAGAAGTAAGTTCAAGAATGTCTACTAATGTGTTGTTTATAAATATTTAACAAATCAGCTGGAAATTGCCTAAATATCCGTTGGTAGAGGAAAGGTTAAATAAACTGTGGTAAGTTAAAAAGAAAAGAGATGGTACTGAAATAGAAAGATACCCAGGCAAATCAATGTGAGAAAAAGGCGAATTGCAGAACAAGTGCAAAGTGGTAGCATTTATGTAAAAGAAAATATACTGCACGTTCTAATGGTGTGTACAGGCAGAGAGCTCCAGAAGGGTGCTGACCTGGCTGAAAATAGTGGCTGCTTAGAGAGGGGTAGGGCAGGAGAGGGAGTCATCAAGAGAACTTTAGCTTTATTTGTAACATTTGAATTTTTTACAAGAGGAATGTGTTTATGAATTATTGATATAATTTTTGTTAATCCTCTGCGTTAAAATGTTCAGAAGGCTTGGGTTCCAATTCCTGGATCTGAGCCAAAGACTAAAATTGACCCTATAGGGGCTATTCTATTCCTGGTTTGGAGCCAAGTTCTGTTTCTCCCTTTCTCTGTACTACGTGCCCTTGGCCTGAAAGAGAGAAACGATCTGTCACTAAATGAAAACGGTCAGAGGTTTTGAGTGGAGAAAGCCAAGAATCCACCCTGGATCTGAAATACAGCTGGAAGAAGGTAGTCTTTCTGATGGGCTGGGAAGTCAACTGGTCTGCACCTCCAATAGGTAACACCCCACACCTCCACAGCTCTGTCTTTTTTTTTTTTTTTTTCCCTGAGACAGAGTCTCACTAAGTTGCCTGGGCTAGAGTGCCGTGGCATCAGCCTAGCTCACAGCAACCTCAAACTCCTGGGCTCAAGTGATGCTCCTGCTTCAGCCTCCTGAGTAGCTGAGACTACAGGCGCATACCACCACACCCTGATAATTTTTTCTATTTTTAGTAGAGACGGGGTGTTGCTCTTATTTAGGCTGGTCTAGAACTTCTGACCTCAAGCAATCCTCCTGCCTCAGCCTCCCAGAGTGCTAGGATTACAGGCATGAGCCACTGTGCCCAGCCACACCTCCACAGCTTTCAAGGAGAGCCCAGGTACCTGGAGAGCAGAAGGCAAATGCTTGTGAACGTGATGTCTCAGATTCTGTGACAGGCCAGCTACATGGCAGGCTATGGCTTATCCTATAGGTTTTGGCTATAGGCAGCAAGTATCCGGTTGGAGGAGGATACAGGATGCAATGATGTGTGAGATAGACCATTTCTGGTCTGAAAGACAGACTGGGAGGTGAGTGGCTGCTACAAACACCCTGGTCAAAGGTCGGGGGGTAAGTACATATGTCTTCTGCATAGACCTCCTCCCCAACCCATTCCTCACTCCCCATGCAGCCTTGCTGAGCCACACACAAACATCTGGTTCAACTGGAAGCTGGAATGAGGGTAACCTGGACTGGCGTCCAGGGTAAAGGACCATAGTCAGGGCCTCCTCCCAGTTCTTAGCACATCTCACCCACATCCTGGGACCTAAATTAACAGTATAGAAGCAAGCCAAGTAATAAGGGTTTTTCCCCCTGGAAAGTCCAGAAGCTTTTCTTACTTGTATAAGCATGATTATTTGCTTACATAAATAATCATGAAAATCAAATCCCTCTCATAAAGCCAGGCAAACAATCATGAAATGCAGCACATGGGCTAGCATCACCTGGAAAGGTAGGGCCAGAAGGAAGCAAGGAGGGTGCCTGGGGCCCTGGCTGCTCACCCATCTCAGGGGTCTCCCTGTCTCTGAGAACATTTCAAATGGAGCAGTTAGAGATAGAGGGGTCCAGGTAAGGCCTGTACCTGGCAAATGCGGTCCTCTGGGGGCAGAGGTGTGAGTCATGACAATATGCAGCCACTCCCTTCTGGGTCCCGAGCTCCCCCACAGGCTGTTTGAAAGGGCCAGTGCTTCCTTTCTCTCCAGCCCCTTGCCCCGCCACCTGCAGCCCAACCCCATCAGCCCTCAGAGACCAAAGAGGTATGAAATCTTTCCTCTGTGACTCAGTGGGACCCAGGGATCAGGAAGGGCAGGCTGAGGGAGTCCCAGCTACCCCCTGAGCATGTCACCTGAAAAAGCACCTGGCCAAAAGGGGGCCACATGGTTTGCATGTGAATGTTGGACTTGGACGAGACCTGGGAGCAGATGGATATCTGGGATCCAGATATGTATAGGAGTGCCCACACATGCTATGGTTTGGCTTTAAAATAAAATGTGTCCAGATCCTATGCATAACCACTTGGGTGGCAAGCATGGGAGCAGTCAGGACAGTCCTCAGGTGCCCAAGAAGTAGGTGAGGCTGAGCTTCAGAATCCTCCCAGACTTGGATGTGGGACCCTTGTCCCAAGGAGGTAATGTCCTCCTGATGCACTGTTGACTGTCCAATTCCCTCCCCAAAAGATCCTTCCAGGGCCCTAATCCTTGGAGAACATTGGTCTTCCAAAATTTTAGCTTAGGTATCCTCTAAAAAAAATTCTTTTTTAAAAAAGCTATGGATCCCGCAACCCCACTCCAAATGCATATTTTAGGTTAATATCTAACATTTTTAAAAAGTTAGTTGCCTCAAAGAGCTAAAAGCAGAACTACCATTTGATCCAGCAATCCCATTACTGGGCATCTACCAAAGGAACAAACACATTCTATAAAAAAGACATCTGCCCT
Source organism: Lemur catta (assembly GCF_020740605.2). Lineage (NCBI taxonomy): Eukaryota > Metazoa > Chordata > Mammalia > Primates > Lemuridae > Lemur > Lemur catta. Next base: position 68,689,460 of record NC_059131.1, read on the forward strand.
AGAATGTTTATAGCAGCACAATTCACAGTTGCAAAGATGTGGAAACAACCCAAGTGCCCATCAATACATGAGAGGATTAATAAAATGTGGTATATGTATACCATGGAGTTCTACTCAGCCACAAAAAACAATGGTGATCTAGCACCTCTTGTATTATCCTGGATAGAGCTGGAACCCATTCTACTAAGTGAAGTAGCACAAGAATGGAAATACAAGCTCCACATGTACTCACCATCAAATTGGTATTAACTGATCGACACTTGTGTGCACATATAGTAGTAACATTCATCAAGTGTCAGGCAGGTGGGAGGGGGAGTGGAGTGGGTATATTCATACCTCGTGGGTGCGGTGCTCACTGTCTAGGGGATGGACATGCTTGAAGCTCTGACTGGGGTGGGGCGTAGGCAATATATGTAACCTAAACATCTGTACACCTGTATTATGCTGAAATAAAAATACATAAATAAATAAAAATAAAAAGATAACAATCAACTAATTCCAATCAAGTTTCTCAAATTTAAACAAAAAAAAAGTTGCAGGTATTATTATTTCTGAAATATTTAAGTATTGACATTTTAAAAGTAAACTGTATATTACCTTTGTAAATGTACACAGTACCCTAGTGATTGCTTCCTATTGTCATCCACCTACAAATGACACAAATTCTTCTTCAATAGTCAGAAACTTCACAATATTCCTTTTGTTCTTTAATTGATATTTCTATTCATTTCCCCCATAAAATTTTACACTAATGTAATATACATTATGCTTAAAAGCATTTTATTGATCAACTTATGATACCTCTTTGCAACAACGTGTTCAATAAAAATCTAATTTATTATATTTTTATGTAAGCACAGGATACTACATTTTTTTAATTCTGCTAGATTGAGTTTTCATTGTTAGTATACAATTGCCCAAAATAACATAACTATATTTCAAATGTTGATTTTTATTAGCAATATATCTTAAGGAGATAGAGCTTTTAAAAATTATTTCATAAATTTATATATTACTCCCAATTAGAATGAGACTTCAACATTGATTTTATTTTTACTTTGGCTTTTTAAAAATAAGTGCTGAGAAAGCTTGTACCTATAAATAATAAGTGGATGGAAATAAATGGGATTTATCAGAGCATTATCACTCAGTAATTCTTTAAAATCCTTCCGAATTACTTGCCAAAAGTCACATGGTCACCTACCATCAAAAATTATTTTTAATGATTTAAACAACCACCTATTCAAGTCTTTCAGTTGTGCTGGAGGTAAAGAAATGACAACCACCAGAACAAGAAGAAGTTGTTAGAGTCCTTCACTGGACACTGAACACTTATATTTCCCCTTTGTTTCATGTCCCAGGGGTTCTGATATCTCAGGGCAATTTAACTTCCTAAGACTAGGGATGTGGGAAGCCTACTGTTCTGACCTTTTGGAGACTAGGAGAAGGGCAAACAGATGATGAAACACCAAGGCCACTGTGGCCTTCCCTCCACTGCTCATGCGGCTGCCTGCCCTGGGGGTGTGTTCACTGGATCAGATAAATGCCAAGAGTGACCACAGCTGATGTCAGGGCTGTGACCGCAATCATGCCACCTGGGCCATCTGCTGCCCAGGCGTGGGGAAGAGGGCTGGAGTGGAAGTCCTGGGCCCATCTTACCTCTGACATCATTTCCTCCTCTGCAATAATAAGGGGATGGGGGGAAGCCCTGGTCATCAGCTCCAACATTCTGTGGTTCAGTTCCTCCTCAGTGATGGAAAATAATCAAGTAGGAAAACAGGATAGAGGAGAACTGGGTGGGTGCAATGAGAGGTACTATTCAGGTGAGGCGCCCAGGGGAGGCGCCTCTGAGAAGGTGGCTTGAGCAGAGGCCTCAATGCAGAGAGGATGCCAATCGTGCAAAGATCTGGGGCAGTGGCATGCTGAGAAGAGGAAACCAAGAGTGCAAAGGCCCCGAGGTTGAAAGTGGGCTTAGCAGGAGTGAGGCATGGGGCGAAGGCCAGCGTGGCTGAAGCAGAGTGAGCAGGCAGAGGGCTGAGAGCAGGGTGGAGAGGCAGGTGAGGGTCAGGCCTCAGTGAGAGCTGTGTGGATGTGGTGTGTGATGCAAAGCCAGGGGACATTCTTAAACACAGAAGGAACAATCTCATATATGGCTTTAAAATACCACTCTAGCTATTGTACAAAGAACAGACCTGGACCCTGGGCTTAGGACAGGCGGGTGTCAAGAGTGGGAGCAGAGGAACCAGTCAGAGCCTGTAGCAAAGTACTACGCAGGAGAGGATGGCATTTTGGACTAGGGTAACAGGAGACAAGGTGTGAGCAATATATTCCAGGCATAAATGTGGCAGAACTGGGAGGTGGCGTGAATGTGGGAGATGCAGGGAAGAGAGGAGTCAAGGGGACTCATGGTTTGAGGGCTGAGTGGGTAAATGGGGGCATTTAAGGGAAATGGAGAAGCCTGGGGAAGGGGCCAGTATTGCAGGGACAGAGGTCAAAATTTCTGTGTTTTGGCCAAGTTGTATTTGAGATACTCATTAGATACCCATGTGAAGATATCAAATAGTCAGTTGAATATAAAATTTAAATCTTTCTTGAGATTCAGATTCAGGAGTAACTGGCATGTACCAGGCACATAATGCCATGGGTCACAAAAAGCCACCTAATGAGAGACTGTTGCTGGAAGAGAGAATGGCCAAAAACTGAGCGCTGGGCACAGCAGTGCAGTGAGGTTGGAAGGAAGAGATGGAGCATCACAGGAGACAGAGGGGAGCCAGCTGGGAGACAGGAATATCAGGAGAGGGGAGAGAACAGGGGAAGCTGGGTGAGGAGAATGTGGCCCACCAGGTCCAACGATGCTGAGAGGCTGAGTAATGAGGACCCGGCCATTGGATTTGGCTGGAAAGAGGCTGTCGGTGACCCTAAAACAAAAGTAAGGAAGAGCTTGAGGACAGAAGCCTGATTGGAATGGGCTGAGGGGAGAACGAAAGGTGAGAATGTGGCAAGTGCAGGGAGGGGACAGGGGAACAGAGAAATGCAGGGGTAGCCAGAGAGAGCCATGGGATCGAAAGAGGGATTTTACATTCAAGAGGGGAGTTGTTACAGAGCACGTAAGTGGGTTCATAGGAATCATGCAGTAAGAGGGAGGAAGCGATCATCTACGCAGGAGAGCAGAGGAACCCCTAGTGGAGGAGATGAAGGGAGGCGATGTACATGGTTCTAATGCAAATAGGATAATAATTCCTGGGGTAGAGACACAGGGCAGCTCCTTCCTGATTGCTCCTGTTGTCTAGATAAAATATTAATAGCACCTGAAGTGTGCTCCGTCGTGTTAGCTATTGAGATCCCTGTGGTTGTTATTCCTGGGCACACTGGGCTGTCCATTTCCTGCTCTTCCTCAATGGGCCAGACCACACAGGCCACTGTCACATCCTCTTGGAGTTGTCTTCTGCCACAGCTTCTGCAGCTCCTCTGAGGTCCTACTGGCTTCTAGGCAAGTCTGAGAGGCGTCTCTTGCTTACTCGCTATCACATGGCAGCTCAGGGCAGTGGCCACGCACTCCAGCTGATGGAGTGGTGGGTTGGGCCATCACAGACAATAAATGCATAGGAATGCTGGGATTTTAAAGCACCCATTAATCAATAGAATGAGTATAGAATTGTAGTCGTCAGCAGACATTAAAAAAAATCAGGCATTAAAGAAATAATTGAGTCCGATAAAGCAATGAAAGATATTAATTACAAACCAGATAGGAGGTGCAAAATTTTACCTGCCTAAATCAGGTGGTAAAAGTTCAAAGCAGATAAGATAAAAATTGGGTTAGGATGACATTTGAAAGATGTCCCTGGGACTTAGTTATGCAACCAGTTCACAGCTAAAAAGCCTGGTGTTAGAACCTCTCACTGACGTAGGAGTCTGGCCCCAACTCTGAGAATTAGCTCAGTGTGTTACTCTGTGGCTTGTGTGACCAATAACCCTGTCTCTTAGCCAATAGCCCAAATCAAGTTCCTGAATCTTTGACCCAGCAACCTCAGGGTCAGAATTTTTGACCCAAGAACCACTTGCAGTGGTTCACCTTAGATTTCCACTCCTTAGTTCAGAGGCTTTACAACACCAGGTAAGTACTTTAAGAAAAAAAAAAAAAAAGACACAGAGCTGATAACCTAAAGGAAACACATTACAGTAACACTTTTGTGTTAAGTTGTTAAGTTTAGAAATAAGTTTTGTTTTAGAATCCTCCAGGTAATTGTTATTTAATGTATCTGAAACAATTTTGCACATTAAGAAATCTGAAATAACTTCGTGATTTCAATTTGCAATGTGTAATTGATATTAGATTTCTGATTTTAACTTGAAGAATATAAAACAATGTGTTTAAGTTTGTAAAAAGTGAATATTTATAGCCTGACTTACCACATTTTTTTCTTTATTTTTTTCTTTTCTTTTCTTTCTTTTTCTTTCTTTTTTTTTTTTTTTTGTTTGTTTGTTTGTTTGTTTGTTTGGAGTTACAGGAAACACTTAGGTGCTTAGAAAGATTTTATTTGTTAAATTTTTAAGTCTGCCCTGGCAGACATTTGAAGTTTTTGAAAGAAACAGATATATTAAATTTGCAGTATTTAAGCGAACTCAAATAACTATGCTAGAAAAGAGAGTTAAATATATAGGGGGATTTAATATGTTGTGGAAGTTGTCAGAAACAACTATGACATAACTGAGCATTAATTTAAAGAAAAGTGGCTTTTTATTGGCTATACATAAAAATGTCCTTATAAATAACATAGCAAGATTTGTCAGTTGAACTTAAACTGTTAAGAAAATTTAAGTTTTCAAATTTATAATTGTAATAAATTTAATTATAGAAATTTAGGTTCAAGTAACTGTAAATATCCTTTCTATGCACACATGTCCTCTTGAACCTTAAAAAAAGTCAACTAATACCACAAGACATCAATGGAAACAATTAATACAATATAGATTAAAGACTTAAATGTAAGACCTGAAACCATAAAAATTCCAGAAGAAAACCTAGGAAAAACTCTTCTGGACATTGGCCTCAGCAAAGAATTTATGACTAAGACCCCAAAAGCAATTGCAACAAAATCAAAAATAAACAAGTGGGACTTAATTAAACTTAAAAGCTTCTGCACAGCAAAAGAAATAATCAACAGAGTCAACAGACAAGTTACAGAATGGGAGAAAATATTTGCAGACTGTACATCCAACAAAGGACTAATATCCAGAATCTATAAAGGAACTCAAAAAACTCAGCAAGTAAAAATCAATTAATCTCATTAAAAAGTGGGTAAATAACATGAACAGACATTTTGCAAAAGAAGATATCAAATGGCCAAATATCATAGGAAAAAATTCTCAACATCACTAATCATCAGAGAAATGCAAATTAAACCAGAGATACCACCGTACCTCAGTGAGAATGGCCATTATTAAAAAGTCAAAAAACAATAGACGGCGGAGCACATGTGGTGAAAAGGGAACACTTACACACTATTGGTGAAAATGTAAATTAGTACAACCTCTATCAAAAACAGTATGGAGAGTTCTGAAAGAACTAAAAGTAAACCTACCATTTGATCCAGCAATCCTACTACTGGGTATCTACCCAAAGGAAAAGAAGTCATTATATTAAAAAGACATATGCACTCTTATATTTAATGCAGCACAATGCACAGTTGCAAAAACATGGAATCAACCTAAGTGCCCACCAACATGAGTGGATAAAAAAATGTGGTGTATATATTACACACACACACACACACACACACACACACACTGTGGAGTACTACTCAACCATAAAAAGAGAATGAAATTATATGTCTTTTGCAGCAACTTGGATGGAACTGGAGGCCATTATCTTAAGTGAAGTATCTCTTACATATGGAAGAACAAATACCATATGTTCTCACTTATTAGTGGGAGCTAAGCTATGCTACACAGGGCATATATAGTGATATAATGCACATTGGAAACTCGAAAGGAGGGCAGTGAAAAATTACCCATTGGGCACAATGTACACTATTCGGGTAGTGGGTCAATTAAAAGCCCTGATTTCACTATGCAATTCATCCATGTAACCAAAAACCACTTGTATCCTTAAATCTATTGAAATAAAATAAAATAATATAATATAATACAATTTTTATTAATAAAAAGTCAATTGACACCACAGGCTCTAGACGCTCTCTGAGCCAAAAGACCTCAGAGAGAGGAGTCCCCCAGGTGGTCTTCCCCAGGTGGTCTTCGGGAAGCAGTGCCACCATCCACTTCCCACCAGGTGGACAGTCATTGGGCACATCCTCCTCATCGGTCCCTTTGTATTCCTGATGCTGAGCAACTGTGCTCCCCAGTCTCAGCGCTGGTGGGGCAAACATCCACCCACCCACCACACACGCACACGTATTTTGGCAACAAAAACACAATTTTAAAATAATTCAGATTCTTGTTTCAACAAACCCCATGAAAAAGTATGCATCACGCAAGCAACATTTCTTAAAATTCCCCTTTTCTCTCACATCCATTTCCCTCACAGCTGTCTCTACCTTTTCTCTTCCAAACTCCCTGTCAAAACCCCATGTCCCAAATCCCTGCTTTTTTACAGATTGGACATCACCAAAATCCAAACAACTAGCCTGGCTAAGGCAGAACTGCCCTTCCGAGAGCAGAGAAAAAAGGGGGAAGGCTAAAGCACTGTGTTAAAAATTATCCACACATGGAAAATAGGCAAAAGCATACATCTGCCTTTGCAGCGTCTAAGCAGACTGCCTAAGGGCATCTGATACTCTAGGACAGGGGTCCACAAAAATTTTTCTGTAAAAGGTCAGATAGTGAATCTTTTAGGCCTGAGGGCCATAAGGTCTCTTTCACAACTGCTCAACATCACCTTGGGACAACCATAGACAAATGAGCACAGCGTGTTCCAGTAAATCTTTATTCCAGAAACAGGCAGAAGGCCAGAGCTCACCCTTGGGCCATAGTTAGCTGACCCCTTCTCTAGAAGAATGTGTCCTTGTTTGACTCACTCTTTACTATTGATCGAGGGCCAGACTCTGCAGAGTAGTTGTTTGTTAACTTGCAGAAGATTGACTAGTGGCAAGCAATTTCTGTTCGGTAGTATCCAAATTATTTCTGTCCAGTATAAAAGATAAACCCAACTGTTATATTACTGCCCTGATTTGTATCTAATTTTGCTTATTTCAGAAGTTTTTATTCCACTGATTAAATGTGTATCTATATATATCTGTATCTATATAGAATGGTACAGCTGATCAAAAGCTGATAGATATATATTTCTATCTTTGGAAATACATAACTCAGTCTCTCATATCCTCTTTTGATCAGCTTTGCCATTCTGTTAGAGCCCCCAGTGATGACTGTCATGTGGTGAAATATATATTTGGTCTTCATCTCTGTTTCCTGAGATACAGCTTTTAAAACTCTTGGATCTCTAGAGTGATAAGTGTCTTCTGTATGCTGACGATTGACTGGTGACTGGCAGCCCCAAGGAAACTTCAGATGGGGGATGGTCCCAGGAAAGATCAGGGCAGGATTAGAGCATTGGAACTTTCAGCCCCACCTCCCAGTTGCTGGGGAGGGGTGGGGACTGAAGGTTGGGTCTATCACCAATGGCCAATGATTCAATCAATCATGCCTATGTAATAAGGCTTCCATTAAAAACCCAAAGGGACAGGGTTTGAGAGGTTTTCTGGATATCTGAACACGTGGAGGTTCCTGGAGGGCCTCGTGCCCCAAAAGGCATGGAAGCTCTGTGCCCCCTTCCATATGCCTCGCCCTACACAACTCTTCCATCTGGCTGTTCATCTGATCCCTTTGTGATATGTTTTATAATAAACTGATAAACATAAGTAAATATTTCCCCAAGTTCTGTGAGCCTCTCTAGCAAATTAATGGAACCCAAGGGAGGGGGTTGTGGGAACCCAGATCTATAGCCCATCAGTGAATATAGGTGACAACTTACTACTCACCACTGGCATCTGAGGTGGGGGGGCGGTCTTGTGGGACTGAGCCCTCAACCTGTGAGATCTGACACTATCTCTAGGTCCAGGTAGATAGGGTCAGAATTTAGTTGAATTGGAGCAGCAATCTCCAAGCTTTTTGGCACCAGGGACCATTTTCATGAAGACAAATTTTACAAAGACAAGGGTGGGGGTGGAGAGGATGGTTTCGGGATGATTCAAGTGCATTACATTTATTATGCACTTTATTTCTATTATTATTGGAATGTAATGTATAATGAAATAATTCTGCAACTCACCATAGTTTGGGGATCCCTGAATTAGAGGACACCTCGCTGGTGTTGGCTGCTGGAGGACTGTTTGTAAGGAGACATCCCCACACACTTAGGTGACCAGAGGTGACAGAAGTAATCTGTGTTCAATGTTGTGAAATTAGAGAAGCAGTTTATTTTTTCCCTTTTACAATGATTTAAGTTTTTGATACAAGTCTACTGTGTATTAGTAAAAGGGTTACTTTTCTTAATGTCTTGAAAGTTATACTTTGACAGCTTCTATATCAATCACATTTTTCTGTCCATTTAGAACTAAAATCACTTGGGTTGACCTGGACCAGACCGTCACCCATTCCCCAGGCCTTGAAGGCCTTGCAGCCCTTCCTCCAGCCCTGACCCCACCTGAACACCAAGGCTCCTGGAGTTAGCAATGGGCTTGGACCGTGATGCTGGGCTGGATGGATTTAGAGGACGTGCAGGAAGCGGGACCTGCCAGGGGAATGACAAACTCCACCTGTCCAGACTCTCCAACCTCACCCAGAAGGCCTGTGGGGACAGGGAGAAGACAGCTGCCTCCACCTGCTCCTCTACTCCCAAACCCTGAGCCATGCTGAAGCAGTAAACCCTGAATAGAAGTGTTCGTTTTGGCAATAGGTATCCCAGGTACTCAAGGTGTTTCTCTTTTGGCCCAAAATTCTTCTTATAAGAAATTATTATAAGAAAATTCCTCTTATAAGAAATTCTGCTTATGAGAAATAATCAGGGATATGCTACAAATTTTATGTGTTTTGTGGAGCATTATTCAAATAATGTAGAGTATTATACAAAAGAGGAAAAAAATTGGAAAGAAACTGGAAACTAGTTGAATAATTTTTGGTATAATCACATGATGAATATTATACAGCTATTAAAAATTACATTGAGGAATGATATCTTACGGTATAGCTAAATATTCATTTTATAATGTTAGATGAAAATAAAAGCAAATTACAAAATATACAATTTGATTCCAATTTTGATGACTACATATATTATATGATATATATACATCATTTAAATGTATAAGTATGTATAATGTATACTTATACTGTATATATACAAATATGTGTAATTATATACATATATGTATGTTATATATGCATATAACATGTGCTTTATACATAGCTATTAATGTTATATATTTACACATACACACATATGTATAATATTCTCTCTAGAGAGCAGAAAGATTAGATAAATATGACGGTGAAGACAGGATACATCTGCGTACCTGCTCAGCCTGGGGACTGGTTTTGAGCCCTCAGGGGAGAGAGGTTAGAACCGGAAAGCAAGACGGCTACGTGTGAGAGTCTTGTGTTTCATGCTGTTTGGGTGAAAACAACAGCACAACTGTTGGAAGGCCCCTCCCCCTCATCCTACAAACTGTGGGGCCACTTTAGGACCGGCAGAGTTCAAGAAAGCCATCTGCAGAGGAGAGGAAGCAAACACATGCACGGGCTTGCCCCTGAGCTCACGGGCTACACCCTGGAGGAAATTCCTGAACCGCTGGGAGAGACCCTGGAGGAAGGTAGACGCCCTGCTTCAGCAGGTCCAGGCCAGAGCCCACATGCCACAGATGTTTATCTCTCTGGATGGGGAGGTCTAGGGCCATTTGTCCCAACATTAAGTAACACAAGAGATGTACAAACCCAGTCCCCCAGCCACAAAAGGAAATAAACAAACTCTGGCTTAGGAGTTATGGGGGAACAAGGCAGGGGGAGGGTCAAGAAAGTTTTCACTGGAGAAGTGGAACATAAGCAAGGCCCAGAAAAATGAGGATGTCTACCAATAGACAGATGGTAGGTCAGGAAGCAAAGGCAAAGAGGGGGTAGGTGGGGGGGGCACCAGATGTGACCAGAGTGGGGCGGGGCAAGCTGGTGCAGAAAGGGGTGAGACTGGAGTTTGGGAAGACAGGGCACCACAGCGCAGATGTTGGATTTAATCCTATAGGCGATAAAGCCAACTGGTCAACCCCTGACCCTCTGGAGACACAGCTCCAATATAACAGCTGCTTGTTGAATGTCTACATTTACTCCACCATTCCCTCCCTCCTAAGAAAAAAAAGAAAGCAGAGGCACAGAGAAGGGCAGTGTCTCGTTCCAATCAGACTGTGACAAAACCTTACACCCAAAAATGCTGACTTGGCATCCTGTCCTTGCTAATATGTCTGTTTTAGCCCTTTGCAGACTATCTCGAGGGTGATGCACACCAACATCAACGCTTCAGCTTTCCCCTCAAAAATGCCAAACGTTAATCTCAAGGCACGGCAGTAAGAGCATCGGACCGGGAATCCCAGCTTTTACACAAACATGCCGGTTAAAACTGTGACCATTCCCTTAACTTCTCCATTTTATATTTCCCACCTATAAAATGGATGGTATCTGAGATCCTTTCCAGTTATAAAAACAGATGATACCATTGTCCTATTTCATACCCAACTTTGCTATTTCATAAAAGCATATGGCACCGTGCATTGCTCTTTGCCAATTCCTTTTTTACCTCTCCTTCCTCCAGCCCCTTTCCCTAGGGGAAACCAGCATTGACCTTCTTCACTCCTTTCCCAAGAAAGCCCTTTATCTCCTTGGTCATTTAGGTGGTGAGAAGTGTCCCCATGACAAAACCTGCAATGGCCTGGAGGCAACAAAAAAGCAAGTAAAGAAGACAGTGACAATGATGATCTTGTTAACAATCAACACTGCAAATTCCTTTTTAGTACACGAGAAAAATATTCTCACTAAAGAGAAAGGAAAGACAAAAAACGTCAAAATCCCCTATAATGCCCACCCAATCATTGAATAGCTGCATTTGCATTGCACTTCACTGTGATTTTTACATATTTCACATTTTAGCCTTCAGAGCAATTCTCAAGGGTGAGTTTAATTTTTAGTCCAGCACCTGGCACAGTGCTCAGGACAAGAGCCTAACGAATGTCCAATGAATAAATGACCCCATTTTAGATGAGGAAATTGAGACCCAGAGAGAATAAGCAATATAACCTGTCCCTCCTATTCAGACATCTCCCTTTCATGTCACCAAATGCAGTAGTCCTCAGTGCCCTGAACTTTGCCCTACTCTACTTTTTGGACTGGTTCTTCTGATCCCACACTGACTCACCATGCTACCTCTCCTGGGTAAGATGTCTACATTTTAAAACAAAGTGTGTGGAAATAACACATTAGTCCCCACCACCACCAAAAAAATATGCCTCACTATAACAGAAACATCTCAGGCTTGTAGGAGAATTTTGTTCCCCCAGAGATGGTAGGAAGGCCCTAGGCTTGAACCTCACACCACAGCTGTTCACAGACGAGAATGATGAATAACATACTGGACTCTAGTTTGTAACTCTCTTAGGCTCCAGAACTCAAGCATGGAACATACCTACTCACACCCCTTTCCTGACAGTGACATCAGGAACATTTTCATCTGCCATCCCAGAGAAAGGTTAAGAGAGACAGGCTTCTAAGCACACAGTGGGTGGAGGCCCATGTCTGAAAAATGAATTCTTTCACCCACAGCTGTTTTTTTTTTCCTGTCAATAGAAATACTTAGAGACTGAGCTGGCAAATGAGAGCCTGGGACACGTGCCAGGAAATTCTGGTTTCTGCTGCTGCTACTGCTACTGCTACTGCTACTGATTAATCACTCTGAATTCACTTTGCCTCCACCAGAACTCTGCCTCAGCTTCCTTGGGAATTCCCCAGCACAGGAAGTTTATAATGCCTTGGTTATCTTGCTATTTCTAAGACTGGAAATGGAATATTTGTGGAACTTCCTTTGCAAGAGGAAATGATGACCTTTGAACTTTCATCGAAAGAGTGGGAAATAGACGCTCTAGTAAGTCTCCATCTGTCGATACCATCCAGCAGGACTAAGGATCTCTGATCTTTGGAGTGACCGCAGCGGAGTCTCTGAGGCACAGCTGGGCAGTGGCTGTTGGGATGTCCTGGACCGAAGCCCCGTCCACCCTTCCTCCTCCTACCCACCCTCCACTCTCAGGCAGCCTTGGATTCCATTTTTTAAGATCAGGACTGAAAAAGACTCCTTAGGGAGAGTCTTGTAGCCCCTGCCTGAGCCTGCTTCCCAAGCCTGTCCTAGGGTGGCTGTCTCTCCATGCCACCAGCTCAGCAGCCTCTCTGCCCCTCTGGGTGAGGAAGGAACTTTCTACTAGCCACCAAGAAAGTCCTCCCTGGACTTGAGGCTGCTACTCATCAGCTGAGCCCTGCAGGCTCAGGGCTCCCCAAGTGCTCTCCCTGGCTCCAAGTCCCGGATTCCTTACATTTGGTGTCTCAACCTTGACTCTCTTCCTTTTCCCCACCCCTCTCTTCTCTGCCAGGGAGACCCACCCTTAACCCACACCAGAGACGTCTCCACTGACCTTCACACCACCCTGAACTGAGCTGTGGCATCTCCTTTATCTTTGCAAGACCTCTCCCTTAGCCATGGCCTGGCACCTTCTCCTCCTGAGAAGTTTTGCAAAACAGCAGCTGCTGTAGGAGGAGGAAAGGAAAAAAGGTGGGGAAGGGGGGAAGGGAAGCTGCTTTTTACTGAATCCCACATGTAAACAAAATACTGAACACTTTGAACTTAGTGAAGTGCAAACCAGAAATGGTTTTATTTTTCTCCAGCAACTGCCTTCAAACATGCTCTGTCAGACCTCTCTGACATCCCAGGCCACTGCAGAACTTTCTGGTGAATAACCTTCATCTGTGAATATTCTCAGATTCCAGAAAAAGATGATAGCTAGGCACTCTTGCACCTAATTCTGTTCCTTTCCCCAAACCCCATTAAAGTAATATTAAAGGGATTTTTACATTCACAAACCCACAAGAACAGAAGAGGAGACAGCAACGATGTGGGTGTCAGGGATAAATTGTTTTATCAGTCGCACAACTCCCTGGCATTCACTTCACTGAGTTCACATTCACAGCAGCAATTCATGAGTTCCCTGTCGTATACTGGAGTTTTTTTAAGAAAAAAAAATCCGAAAGCTGAAAAGCAGTTGGACAAGTAGTAGCTGATCCTAAGCAAGCCATGGAAAAGTTGGGAACCAATCAGCAGCTAGTACCTTTAAAGGTGGGATGGGAGGGATGGGTAAAATAAGAAAGATTGTAGGAAGATGATTAAGAAAGAGAGACCCCCAAACGCACATGCTGTATGATTCCATTTGTATGAAACTCCAGAAAATTAATCTACAGTGACAGACAGCAGATCAGTGTTTGCTTAGGAATGAAGGAGGGGAGGAGAAGGAATTATAAAAAGGATGGAAAAAATTTATGAGATCATGTATATGTTCACTATCTTGATCATGGTGATGTTTTCACAGGGTAACATCAAAACATAAATTACACAATTTAAATATGTGCAGTTTATAACATGTCTGTTTTACCTCAACAAAGCTGGTTTTTAAAAATACTGGCAGGGCTGTGGGGAAATTCTCACTTGTTGCTAATTGGTTCAGTCTTTTTGGAGAGCAGCATGACGATAATTTCATATGTGGGTAATAATAAAAATGATATTAACAGGGGAAAACATAAACTATTAGATTCCCAGATCACCTTTCTCATACTAGCAGAAGACAGGAAGTTTATTCTATAAAGAGTATAATAAAATAAAGGGTCTTTGGACTGGGGGACACCAGGCATGTTTCAAGGTAGGAGAAGGGTACTGAAAACAGGGTGATTAATGAGAGCATGCAGCGTGGTGTTGAGAATCTCAGCCCTTCCACCCAAAACCACACGCAGAAGGCTGGTAGGCAGGCCTTTAACCTTCAGGCGGGAGATCAAAATAGCCTTCTCTGGGAATCAGGCCAATACTGATATTACGGGCTCCCCAACCAGGACATCAAACAATGACACTTACAGCCAACAAGCCTCACCATGTAGTCAAAGCTTCCAATCAGCTTTTGAGTTGCCCACTCTCAAATATCAAAGATTACTAAACATCTGCAGAATGTTTCTAGCAAGATGGAGGTCAGAACAAAACAACCAAAAAGAAAAAGCAGAGGGAGGAAAGAGATTGTGTACAGTGAAGAAAATTTTAAAAACAACAAAAAAAACTATTAGAGATATCTTCAAAGTAATAAAATAGTAGAGTGTGAAACAAAAATGAAATACGATGGATGAAAAGGTGGTTAAAGGGGAGAAATATTCAAAAAATTTATATATGATAATAAAAATGAAAACTCAGTAAAAGAGTTGGGAGATAAAGTTAAGCAAGTTTTTCAGAAATTAAAGCAAAAGGATAAAGACTTAGAAAATAGGTTAGAATCAATAAGAATATTAGAGACAGATCCAGGAGACTCGGAGCTGAAAACAGACCACAGAAAGGCAAAAGAAAAATAATTTTTTCAGAGAAAGAGATAAGAGAAAAAAACAGAGAAGAGAAAATAATCCATTAATAAAGTTTTTAGAACCTGAAGAACACAAGTTTTTCTATAAAAACTTGACAGCATAATGGATGAAAAAAAGACCCACATCATAAAATTTCAGAACAGTGGGGATAAAGAGGCAATCCTATGATGTTCTAGACAGAAAACAACAGTCATGTGGAAAGAATCAAGCATTTGAATGGCATCAGACTTTTCAGCAGCAATATTGGAAGACAAAAGAATATGGAACAATATCTTCAAAACCATGAAAGAAAATTAATTCCAACCTAGATTTCTATACCCAGGCAAACTATCAACCACATTTAGGGTAGACAAAAGATATTGTCAAACATGCAAGTTCCCAAAGAAAATTTTACTTCTTATGCATCTTTTCCCAAGAAGCCACTGAAAGAAGTAGAGCAAGACAGAAGAATACATGGAAACAAGAAGAAGGATCTGAGGCTTGAGTGAAGTGAAGGGAACCCTGATGGTGAAGGGAGATCCCAGGATGAAGCTGGATACAGCCACAAAGAGCTACGAGCCCAAACTACAGCAGTCAAAAAGCTCCAGGAATTTCTTTTTTCTGTAAGATAAAAAGAAATTGCCTAATACATCTAAATGTCTTAAGAGGGGATTTAAACAATTAGTGAAAACTTTAGAGTTAAATGAATGATAGTCAGAGGTGATCTACTATGAAACTAATCAAGCTTAAATTCCAGGACCCTTCATTTCCAAGAGACCTTTGTAAGGCCCTGTACCTAATTTTGTGCTTGTAATTTTGCATTTATTTTCTTAAAGAGGACCACCAATAGTAATTATATCCAGCCCTAGTGATGAGTACATAGAAAACTAAGCAAATAAGAAAAAAAAAAGACAATTATTAACTCAAGGGAAAATAAAATGTTGAGCTGGAAGGGAAAAGTACCTGGTTTACTAAACTACTCAGTCCTGAATAGCAGGTATTCATTATAATACAAACGCTGATTGCTGGTCCAAGAAAATTAAGATGTAACTCTATTAGGAAGACCAGAAGGTATGAAAAGTGGGTGTGTGTGGTGGATATTGGGGCAGGAAAAAGAACTTAAATCCTCATTTTCCAGGGTGGGAAGGTAATTGTTAATACCTGAAACTCAAAGTTCAAAAAGTAACAACACAAGTGTGACATTAAGAACAAGTACTAAACACCAAATAGGAAGAGACAGATGGGGGAGAAGGCAAGAATCTGATTATTTTTTTGTAACAAATCTTATGAAACTATTTGACTCTTTACATGCAGAACTTTGATTTATAAAAATAACACAAAATAACAAAATTGCTATATTTAAAAACTGGATTTTAAAAAAGAGAAGAAAGTCTCAGTTTAGTAATTAAAACTCATTCCAGGTTAGTCCACTTAAAAATTATATTCAAAAATCAAAAGTTCTAGAAGACCAGCCAGGCACAATGGCTCACACTCTGGGAGGCCAAGGCAGGAGGATTGCTTGAGGTCAAGAGTTTGAGACCAGCGTGAGCAAGAGCGAGATCCCTAAAATACTAAAGATAGAAAAAAAACTAGCTGGACATGGTGGTGCGCACCTGTAATCCCAGCTACTCGGGAGGCTGAGGCAGGAGGATCACTTGAGTCCAGGAGTCTGAGGTTGCTGTGAGCTAGGCTGATGCCATGGCACTCTAGCCTGGGTGACAGAGAGAAACTGTCTCAAACAAAACAAAAAAAAAAGATCTGGAAGATGAGTTTGCAGATGTTCATTATGCTATTTTTTTAACTTGTATGTTTGAAAAATGTCATGATGGGAATTGGGGGTGGAAGATGAGGAAGGAAGAACATCAACCCCACATGCCACGCAAATTTCTCTGCCCGACCTACAGCTCTGGAGAAAAAGAGCATGTCCATCCTTCACACTTTCCTCTCCCCCTTTCTCCTCCTTCTTCTGGCTCTTCCTTCCTCCCCGAAGTGGGAGCCCAGGGAGAGGCACTGGGAAATGGGGCTTGCCAGTGAACCTGCCATGGAGACCGAGCCCCCTGGGGGCTGGGAGTGCCCATGGGTGAGGTCATGCCCATGCTGGGATAAGACGTGTGCAGGCACGTTAGGTGACCTAGTGGGGCAAACAGCAGGAAGCCACTCATTGGCATGAGCTGACCTGTACGCAGGGGTGGCAACAGCCTGCAGAGGAATGGGACATGAGGAAACAGCACAGCATCCTCCTTTGGTAGGTGCCTCTGCTCCGCCACAGGAAATTACAGAGAAAGGGCTTGTGGGAGTTATTTTCACCAAAGACTCTGTGAGACATGAGTGTGAAAAAGTGCCCAAGACACAGAGGGGGCCAGGGGTACATTCTCCCTCCTGCACGGATGCAGAACAGCCTTGGTGCCTCAGCGCACGCACGGGTCCTCAGCTGGGAGACGGGCCTCTGAAGGGATGTCAGTGTTCCCTTCTGGGCACCAGCAGCAGGGCCAGCGCTGGGCACTCAGGAAGCTTCACAGGTACTGAGCTCTCGGCAACAGCAGGGGCAGTGCCATGGTTGGGGTACAACTGTAGATTGATTTATACGTGAGACGGCCTCTGAGGACACTTGCAGGCAGCTCCAAGTTCTCAGTCACAAGGGGACAGGAGCCAGGGAAGCTGGAATTATTATTACATTGTTATTCCTTTACATCCACACAGTTGTGAAACCCAGAGGCTTTTTTTTTCTTTTTCTAGTTATAGTCTTTTAACAGCTTCTTTGAGGTATAACTAACATACAGAAAAACTGCCCAAATTTAAAATGTGCAATTTGGTAATTTTGACAAAGATATACCCCAGCAAAGCTATCATCACCACAACCAAAATAATGAACATATCCGCCACTCCCAAAAGTTTCCTCTTGCCCCTTGGTAACCTCTCCCTCCCCACCCTCTGCCCCCCAACATCAGACAACTACTGATGTATTCTGTGCTTATGGATGAACTTACATTTTCTAGAATTTTTTATAAATGAAATTATACAGGGTATACCCTTTTGTGTCTGGCTTCTTTCAGCATAATTATTTTGAGACTTATCCATATCATTGTGTACATCCTTAGTCCATTCCTTTGTATAGCTGAGCAGTGTACTATTATATAGATGGACCACAGCTTGTTTATTCATTCACTTGTTGATGACATTGAGTTGTTTCAGTTTTTAGCAATGACAAATAAAGTTGCTATGAACATTCCTGTATAGGCATTTGTGTAAACACAGGCTTTTATTTCTCTTGGGTAAACAAAGACCTAGGAGTGGAAGGGCAGGGTCACATTGTAGATATGTGTTTAACTTTCTAAGAGACTGTCAAATTGTTTCCCAAAGTTGTTGTACCATTTTACATTCCCACCAGCAGCATATGAAAGTCCCAGTTCTTCCACACCCTCACCAATACTTGGTATGGCCAGTCTTTTCAATTTTAGACTTACTAATGTCTATATAATGATGCCAGAGAGTCTTGAGTTACATTTACAATTTCTTTGGTAGCCTAAACAGGGTCAGGTGTAGAGGAAATACTTGTTGCTTGATTGGTCCATCTTTTGCAGTAAGTGGAATTAGTTACAAACTGGTAGTTCCACTGGCTTAACCTGTGCCATGTGTGCCAAAGGGCCCATACATGTTCATAGAGACAGTGAAGGACAGAGACAAAGCAGGGGATTGATAATTTAGTCCTTACATGGTAAGTGATCAAAGATATTTATAGACTAAATCAGTGACACAGTCCCTGACCTTAAGAAGCTCATAATGTAGTGATAAAGTATTCCAAAAGTGTGGCAAAATTTGTTTTGCTATCATCTTATACATGATACCTATGTCTCTTTTATGAAAAAGAAAACATGTTTTCAATCTGTAGAAGGTATTAAAAATAAAATTTTAGTAATGTACTTATATTATAAAGTGTAAAATACATAAAATGTTTAAAGTGCAAGAATAAGCCATACTTGTGCCAAGGAAAAATAAAATTACCATATTCAAGAAGCTCCCATATACCCCTTCACCTTGATCACCAAATAAAAGAGTTTTTGGTTTTTTCTTAAAAAACAAAAACAAACAAACAAAAAAAAAAAAACAGCAGAGGATTGAGGATTGATAAGGAGGTGGGCTCTAGTCCTGGCCTATCACCTAGTAAAATATTAGTTAAGTTGCCATGAGTAACTCACTTAACTTCCCAGGGAGCTCAACTTTCTTAATCTGTAAAATGGGAACACTGGGATAGCTAATTTGCCAAGGTTTGTGGATAATCAAAATTACAAATATCAGTGATATTTCTACAAGAGAAGCGAATTTCTAAATATTTTAAGGAGTACATCAGACACAAAGGAAGGGAACTTGAATATTTTTGAGTCTTTCTTTTTTCCAGTAAATTTGCACTTTGTTAAATTTTCAGAACTACCTCATGAGGAAAGTATAGCAACTCCCATTTAGAATGACAGAAAATGTCAATCTGAATGACTCCAAAGCCAAGATTTGTCTTACTACAATGAGAAATGAAACTACTAGTTCCCTACAGATGCAGTAATGACTCAAGTCCCCAGCACATGTGACTTCTGTCCCCCAACTCAATAGAGTTACAGTTTCATGATACAGTAGTCCCCGCTTTTCTGAGATTTGCTTTCCACAGTTTCAGTTACCCAAGGTCATCCACAGTCCAAAATATTAAGTGAGAAATTCCAGAGATAAATAATTCATAGGTTTTAAACTGTGTGCCATGCTGAGCAGCATGGGGAAATCTCGGGCCATCTGCTCCATCCCGCCCATGTTGCATATCCATGCTATCTGTGCTACCCGCCTGTTAGTCATGGACATCGTCTGCTCCTGACATCCAGCCATTGACATCTTCATGCTCAATGATCCAGGATCACCCGAAGCAGATGATCCTCTTTCTGACGTGTCATCAGAAGGTCAATACTAATCTCACGCTATATGCCAGTGCTGACATCATTCACCTCACTTCATCTCATCACATAAGCATTGTGTCAACTCACATCATCATAAGAGTGGGCATACTACAATAAGATATTTTGGGGCTGGGTGCAGTAGTTCATGCCTCCCAGCACTCTGGGAGGCAGAAGCAGGAGGATCCCTTGAGCTTAGGAGCTTAGGTCTCCTTAGGAGACCAACCTGAGCAAGAGTGAGACCCCATCTCTACAAAAAATAGAAAAAATTAGCCAGGCATGGTGGCATGCGCCAGTAGTCCCAGCTACTTGGGAACCCAGGAGTTTGAGGTTGCAGTGACCTATGATGACACCACAGCACTCTAGCCAGGATGACAGAGCAAGACTCTGTCTCCCCAAAAAAAGAGATATTTTGAGAGAGAGAGAGACCACATTCATATGACTTTTATTACAGTATATTGTTATAATTGTTCTATCTTATGATTTATTGTTGTTAATCTCTTTCTGTGCCTAATTTAGAAATTAAACTTTATCATAGGTATGAACATACGCATCAGAAAAAATATAGTATATATAGGGTTTGGTACTATGTACAGTTTCAGGCATCCATGGAGGTCACTGAGGTCTCAGAACATATCCCTGCAGAGGAGGGGGACTACTGTGATCCCCTCCATCACCCTTGACCCAATCCCTAACGCAGGATGGAGGCCAACCCTTGCCTCAGGAGGCAAAATTGTTGAGGATTTAAAGGAAGAAAAATGTGTTTCACTGGGAAAGTCACCTCTGCTCCATTGAAGAGCAACTAAAACTCAGACCATGACAAGTAGAAAGGCCCCCCCACACTGTCCTTCACCTCTAGAGTACTCAAGAGTCAACCATATTTCAGGAGGCCCCTGGGCAAACTGAGCCAGCTCCATGAGGGTCTAGGAAACAAACTCTATGAGAAGTTGGCAGAGATCCAGGGGGCACAGAAGAGATACCATCAAATCCCTAAGGCCTGCCTTGTGGTGTCAGACCCCCTGTGCTTCTTCAAGGGCATCTGGAATAACCAGGTGGGACTCACAGAGGACCTCCCAGATACTGGCTCACCAGAAGGGAAAACATTCTAGTAACAGAGCTGTCCAGCTGTGGAGTGGGCTGCTTCCCAAAGTAACAGGTGTCCTATCTCTGGAATCATCCCCATCTTCATAGGAATGCAGTAGAAGTTAGTTACTCCTGCCCTGAGGAAGAGGTTGGACCAGGGAAACAGCTCCAAAATTCTAAAAGAAAGCAACTATAGGCACCTACTAGGAGTTTTCTAAAGTCTTTGTTTAATGAAACTAAAGAGCTAGGACAGGAAATGCCAAAGTAGATTCATAGAGATTTGCTTTAAGACAATGCAAGCAGACAGTAATGAAGTAACGAGTTCTAGGGCCTGGCTCAATGATAGTAGTGAGGGCTGGGCTGGAAAATGTCTCAGAATATTAAGCAACGCTGGGCATGGAGCAAGTTCTATTCACTAGGTTTTCTTGGAAAGGGCCAGACTGGAAAAACCTTCATACAGGGGTCTACTACCCAAATCTCCCAATGGATCCAAAGGAAAGAGGAGTATCCCTTCAGGAGCTCAGAAAAGAATATTTCCAAGAACTGAAGGCCAGAAAAAAAAAAAATCTATAAAATTTTTGTAGGAATTGGAGAGGACGTTTTTGAAATTTTTTTAGTGTTTTTCAATATTTTTAAAGGTTTTTCTAATTATAAAAAAAGTAATATACAAGAGCTGTCTAGAAAGTATCCAGCCATGTAATTGTTCTCATTATATTGACAATGGCTGGATACTTCTCAGATAGCTATCTCTGTTTGTTGTAGACATTTTTAAAAATAAAGAAAAGTACAAAGAAAGAAATTAAAAGCATCTGTAAACCCCACCACCAAAATATTACTGTTGTTGACGTATTGGTATGTATCTGGCTAGTTCTTGCTGTTTTATAAATTGGAACTATAATATGTGTACTGCTTGCTACCTGAAATGCACACCCAAATGGGAAACACTTATTTGCTTCATCTGTGTTGATAAGTTTACATTGCCATTTTATGAAAAACTCTTAAAAGCCAACAGTAAAAAGTTGAACACCTCCAATAAAAAGGGGTAAAAGTCATTAACAGAAAATTCATAGAAGTTTTTTTTAAAGCTAAAATAACCAGCCTTGGTGAAAGTCTGCAAAAGTGGATACTTTCATTCAACGCTGGTGGGAGGGGAAAGAGACACGACCTTCCTGCAGGCCAATTCGCCAAGGAAGAACCAAAACCTTACAACTGAAAAGGCCTGTGGACCCTGAATTCAGCTTTTAGAGGTTTATCCTGAGGAAATTCATCTCAAAGAAATTTATCCTCAGGATGATCTAAATATTTGACTTTATTTTCTTCTGGTACTTTTATGGCTTGACTTTTTTTTAATGTTTAAACCTTCAATTTATTGGGAATTTAATTTGGTATGAGGAAGAGCATATAACTCTTTTTATTTCCTATTTTTTCAAATGGTTTGTTGATTCCCAAATACCACTTATTGCTTAATCCACATTTTCCCCCTCTGGTTTTAAATACTGGAAGTTTGGCTATGAAATGTAGCCCACTGCCTTTCAGGCTACGTTTGAGTAACTCTGAAACCGAGAGTCAGAAGGCCTGGCTTCCTCCCTCCAACCTAAGGGACAGCAGTGTGTCACATCCTCTCTTTCTCCTTTGTTTCTAGGAACTCCTTTCCAACTCTGCAAGGCCCCTGGTTCAATTCTATAGAAACTTCCAGGGTCCGCAAAGCAGAAGTAACTTATGGGGAAATCTGGGAAATGCTTATCTATTCAGCTAAGCCTGCCTTAGATGGTGACTCAGATTGTCTAGAGCCCAAAGCATCATTTTCCTCCCCAAACTATTTCCTCTTCCAGACTTCTCTATTTCTGTTGTCCAGATTCAAGGTCTTGATGTCACCATAGGGTCCTCTGTCTGCTCTCCTGTATGCGCAAAGGGCCCTCCTCCTCAGATCCAAACCCCTACCCTCCCTCCCATCAGCTGGGTGGTCACATCGAGGCCCCCCCCCACCCAGACAGCCTTCGCTCACTTCTTGTGCTAATCTGCTGTGTTCACCACGATCTGAATCTTCTGCCTCCCATTGTCACTCTGGCCAGAGCACCCTAGTGGTTCCTTATTGCTTATACATGAAAGTCCAGACGTCACACTTAGAAAACCCACCACAATTTGGTCCTACCCGACCTACCTCTCCAACCTTTCCTCCTTTCTCTGACACAGGCTCTCTGCCTGTCACATACGTATTCTGTTGTTGCTCTCCTCTTCTATCCCTAGTCTGAACTGGATTTAGGAACATTTTTTAAACATTCCTTGCAAGTATGGAAATAAAGCATTATGATGCTGGTCTCGGTTTTCAAAATTTTAAATTACATTACACCCTAATGCCCATGCATTTACTTTTTCTAGCAGGTCTGTAGTCCTTACAAAAGCTAAGTTCCCAAGCCCAAAGTAAGGCCTTGCTTTTTCCAAGCTCATCTTTTAAAAGGTATAAATGCCTGCAAGTGGCACCATGTTAGGTTCTAAGAGTTTTGCATGGAAGATTTTATCAGATTATTTTCCTCTAAGTCAGGAAAGAGGTGGGGACAGAAGAGGCACTGGGTGACTGAAGAAAGTGCTGAAACAAGGTCAGGGGAAGCTGAGGGGCAATAAGGAACCCCAAAGGCAAGCCAGCCACAATTTCAGCTTACCGGGAAGAGCACGGCCCTCCAATTGTGTCTCACGGCCCACAGGATGGACCACGCCTGTCAACTCCCTTGACTCTAGGACATCACACTCTCCACGAATCCCTTCCACCTCCCACCTCCAGCTTCTGCTCCTCAGTCGCCTGCACCTGCTCCTTCCTGGGGGCACACCCATCGGCCACTGGGTGTGCCTTCCCGCTCGCTTGCACGCACACCCTGCCCGGCCACCTCACCCATCCACCCCGAGACTGCCATGGCTGAGGGTTCCGCCTCTCTCACTCCAGCCCATCTGTCTGTCCTGCACTCTAAACTCATGCAGGCAGCTCCTGCTGGAGTTGTCTCGCGGGCTCCTCACATGCTACGTCATTTTCTCCAAGTCGGCTGACATTTCTCTCAGAATATGGTGCTTTAGTGACCCTGGCTGCTCCTCGCAGAATATGTGTAACTCAAATGCATCCCCTTGTCTCTCACCTGGAATTGCATGAGGCTTCTCCCACTTTTGCCCCCACCTTTAGAATCTATACAGATCTTTTTTTTTTTTGAGACAGAGTCTCGCTCTGTTGCCTGGGCTAGAGTGAGTGCCGTGGTGTCAGCCTAGCTCACAGCAACCTCAAACTCCTGGGCTCAAGCGATCCTACTGCCTCAGCCTCCTGAGTAGCTGGGACTACAGGCATGCACCACCATGCCCTGCTAATATTTTCTATATATATTTAGTTGTCCATATAATTTCTTTCTATTTTTAGTAGAGACAGGGTCTCACTCAGGCTGGTCTTGAACTCCTGAGCTCAAACGATCCACCCGCCTCAGCCTCCCAAGTGCTAGGATTACAAGCGTGAGCCATCGCGCCCGGCCTGTACAGATCTTTTTAAAACACAAATCTGATTTTCTTGCTCTCCTACTTAAAACACCTCAAAACTGCCTTTGAGACAAATTCAACATCCTTACCATGTTTATGGGTTGCCCTTGACCTGGCCCTGCCTGCCTCCTCAGCCTCATCTCATGCTCCTTGCCCCTCACTCTCTGGGTGTTGCCTCCCTGGCCCTCCTTCAGCTTCTTGAACACCCATTGCCTGGGACATGAATCTCTCTCCCAACCTCTACCTGCATCTTCATCACGCTAAATCCTACCCTTCCTACCCATTATGTTATGTTCTCTAGGAGACTTTCTCTGACCTTTTAGACTAGGGCACAGTATCCCCACATATGACTTCATAGCATTCCATACTACTCCTTTCTTAATAGCCTCCTGCTATAGACTTAATGTTCGTATTCTCCCAAAATTCATGTGTTGAAACCTAATCCCAAAGGTGATGGTATTTGGAGGTGGGGTCTTTGGGAGGTGATGAGTCACGAAGAAAGAGCCCACATGAATGGGATTAGTACCCTTATCAAAGAGACCCCAGAGGGCTCTCTTGCCCCTTCTGCCAGGATACAATGAGACGGTGTGGTGGATGAACCAGAAAGCAAACTCTCACCAGACACCCAATCTACTGGTGCCTTAATCTTGGACTTCCCAGCATCCAGAACTGTGAAAAATTTCTATTGTTTATAAGCCACTCGGTCTATGGTATTTTGTTATAGAAATACAAGCAGACTGAGATACACACACAACTGTGATTACATGTGCAAGACATGGCTTCTCTGCTAGCAGAGATGCTCCATGAAGCTAGGAACTGTGTTTGTCTTGTTTACCACTCAACCCTCAACTCCAAGCATGTCCCTGAATCAAAGATCCCCAACTTCTATGAATGAATGAGTGAGTGAATGAATGAATGAGCGGATAACCCTTGGTGATTATTCTAGCCTACTATACCTACTACAGACAAGCATGAGTTCCACTTAGAATTCCTTTGACTGTAACTTGAGTTGTGGCTAGCCACCTTTGACATTGCCTGCAGTAAATCTATACTGTCCATCCTATGTTGAGGAAGGGCCTGGACTAATAGAGTAAAAAAGGTCTAAATTCCGTGTGTGGAGGAGGGAGAATAAATCCAAAAGGAAGAACAGACCGAGCAAAGGTGTAGAGATGGGAGAGTGTCAGACATTTGGAGACAAAGGAATGGAAGCTAACACTAAACTGAGCACTCTCACAAACACAATCTCTCATCCTTCCCAAACCCTGTGAAGTAAGAATTACTATCCCAGTTTTTCAGAGGAGGCAACCAAAGCTCTAAAAGCTAAACAGTTTGCCCAAGGCTACACAGTAGGAGACACAGATACTGAGATGTGAGCCTTATGCCTTTCCTCATCCTACTTCCTCAGCCTGGAATATCCACTCCCCTCTGCAAATCTAACCCTTCAAGCTAAAGCACAGCTAAATGCAGCCTCTGTGCAGGCCTCCCTGCGTTAGCCTCACTCGCTGGCTCCCATCTCTGTGCTTGTCTCTGCTGTAGCACTTCTTTATTCTGCTTTCATTGTAGTCATCTTCACAGGTCTTTCCTACAAGTTCAAAGCTTAAGGGCAAGTGGAGTTCTTTGCCACCTCTTTCCCCAAGGGCTTCCGATATGATGCCTCACAAGTGACAGAGCTGTAAAACAGGTTCCCAAGCTGGCTCCAGGCAGGTTTGCAGGGGACTGTGCTCCATGGGAACACCTGCTGCCTCTGCGCCCTGCTCCTGCTCCTTCGTTCTGCTCTTCCTCTCTCAGGAGAGCCACAGTGCCTTTGAGCAACCCTGCAGGGGGTAGAAGGGCCTGTTAGGCACAGCACAAAGACCCCTAGGAGAGAAGAGTGCAGAAACGGGAAAATTATGACCGTATTTTTTTCTCTCAGATGTCCATTTTCTTGTCCAACTGCTCCAAAACTTGTCTAGACTTTGAGACTCAAAAACCTAAACTTCCTTTTCCTGAGGGTAATCAAGGGCCCAGACAAGCCTTCATGTATATCAAGCTTTCTAGAAAACAAGGCTGAGTCATCACCACTCCACAGACATGATAAAGGGGCCATTTCCTTCTAATTTGTCAGCAACTGTTATAAATTTCTATACCAAAAAAGGAACTTATTTCTATTTATACTGAGAGTGACAAATCAAATTTGCCATTGAAATAATGCAGAAGAAAAGTAGAAAGAGTTTAGCATGCAATCTCTCTGTGACTCAATGTGAATGAGACAGAGAAAGATTCTACAAAAGGAGAGGAAGGAATGAGTCTAATGTGGGCTGTGAAGCAAAATGTGAAAAACATTTAGGATAGTTATGAAATCTGGAATGAAAGTCTAGGGCTGGAAGAATCCCTGTAGTCAGCCAGTCCAATCTCCTCCTTTTACAGATAAGGAAAGGCCAGAGACATGGGAATTGCTAAAGGTCATAAAGCTGATTGGGATCCAACCTGGGATGAGGCTACAAGTCTCCTGCCTCTCCAGCCACACTGTGTGCCACACCTGCCACTCCCTGTCCTGTGCCACAGTTGCTCTAATCAGAGCCCATCTTCCCCTGCAGCCAGCAGTTCACACCAAAAGGAGGCAAGACAAAACTGTGCACAGGAGGCAGGAATTTTGTTACTATTTGCATGCATAAAAAGTCAGCCTCCCATCAGATCAAAGGCTTATATTTACCTTTATAAAAATGCTTTGAAAAACAGTAAAGCACCATATAAATGTTAGGTTATTAATGTAATTATTATATGATTTATATCTGGGACATTAACTCAACAGTACCAACTTTACTGGCCATTTTATTTTCACCACTAATTTATATCTACATCAGGAATCCAAATTTGGCCAACGTGAAAGCATCAGATTAGGTTCTTGATTTGTCTTATTGGAAAATTTATCTCCCAGAGGGTAGAGAATATGACAACAGGAATGCTAATCTAGACATGATTCTGTTCAAGAAGGAATGGATTTGTGAAAGAGGAATTTGAGATAAAGTGAATGTCATCTTGGAGTCTGTGCTACAGAAGGGAAAGAGAGTCATACGTAGTATTAGTCGGAATAGGTTAGGTTAGGCCGCAACAACAAATAACCTCTGAAATCTCAGTGACATACCACAATTAAAGGTTTGTTTCTCACTCATGCAAAGTCTAATACAGGCTGTTCTACTCTCACAAATTTGCAGCCACACCTTATACATTTGTAGCCACACTATCTGGGACACGTGACTTCCAGAGCTGTTGCATCAGGGGAAGTCATACATGACGGAGGCACACACTGGCCCTTGATTGCACAAGCCAAGAAGTGTAACACATCACATACCACTTCCTGCTCACAGTTCACTGGCCAGGACAAGCCACATGTCCCCAACTGAACTGCAAGGGAGACCAGAAAATTAAGACAGACATTAATCAAGTAATCCCACAAATGAGCTGATGGATTTTTGGTGAGCACTGTGTACTATACATATGTTCCCTAGACGTCAGGAAGGCAAATGTCAAAAAAGTTCTAAGTATCCCCACTGTCTAAAAACAAACCTATATGTGCCTTGCAAAAGAAAGTCTGAAAAGAAATACACCGAAATAATGGTGATTATTTCTAGTTGTTAAACTGTTTTATTTAACAATTATTTATTTTATTTTCTTCTTTATATATGTTTATATTTCCCTAGCAATATTTAAAAATGTGTTTTAGAATCCAAAAAGTAATCCAAAAAGTTATTTTTTTGAAATTGAAGAACAAGTTTGGACTAGAGATAACCATGACTCCAATGAGGAAAATGACTCAAAAGGAAAGGGAATTTCTTCAGAATGCACTTCTGATTAGACAGTGACAATTAGCCACTAAGAAGAAAACTGAGAGATGGGCCCAGACATGATGTTGTCACCCAGGAAGCCCTCTGAGGAGTTCTGATTTTTAAAGGGCATTCGTGAAGATGGGAAGAAGGGCAGGTCTCCAAGGAGCAGGTGAAGAGGAGGACAGCCCTACTGATCCCCATTCCAGAGATGAGGGGAAGGGCATTTAGAAACCAAAAGCACATCAGTTAGGGAACAAATGTGCCAAGACCAAGAGGGGATAGCAGCTACGTGACTGACCGTGAAGCTGTCCCTTCCTGCTCTGGGCCTCAGTCCACCTGCCTTGCTCTGTCCCTTGGCCCCCTGGGTTCCCAGAGCACTTGCTCTCTTTGTCACACAGTTTGTGTTAAGGCAGCAAGACTGGTTTCCATGTGCACTTTATAGAAGCATTCTTCTTTTTCCATATAATCCCTGTCCTTTGTCTACCGCTTTACAACCTAGAAATTGTTTTCAAATGCAAAGGTGATCTTTTAAAAGTACAAAAGTGATTAAGTCACCCACACATGCCACCCTTAATGGCTTCCCATTAGACTTTGGGTAAAGTCCCATAAGGGGCCTACACCAGGCCCTGCCCATCTGGCTCTTGTTTTCCTGCCCCATGCTCTTCTCGCCAACCCATCCCCCCAGCCCCTCACTCCCCTCTTTACCTCCACCCCAGCTCCAGCCTCAAAGACCTACTTCCACTTTTTTGACTCCCAGGGACTTTGCTCAGCCTGAAATGTTCCTTCTCCCCACCCTCACCGTTGAACCACCCACTCCCACTCTAAGACTAGTGCCTCTGTTACATGCCCTTACTGTACTTATCTCAGTTAATAATTATCTACTTATTTAGGAAATTATTGATGAAGATCTTCAGTGTCAGCTTTCTGGAGAGCAGGAACCATAGCTGGTTTTGCTCGCTTAATGGGGTTTCATTCTTTGTAACTCTTTTTTTATTTATAGATGAGAAGCCATTGTGGGATTATTTTTTCCATTTTTCCCCTCTTCACTGAAGAGCCAGGGTCACTAAGTAGCAGGGGATTTTGAACTAGAATTCAAGGAACAGTGAGTTGTAATTTTACTTCCCAGTCTCACATAAATTCCCCATGTGACCTTGGGACCATACTTCCCCTGTAGCCTGTTTCCCTTTTAATAAAAGTAAGAGTTTAAACTAGATGGTCTCCAATGTGCATCCTTCTCTAACATATAATTCTAGGGCTTTCAATAGACTAAAACAAAGCAGAATAATTAAAAATTAATTTAAAATAATAGAGGAAAGGAAGCAGCTATACTAAAGAAAAGAGAAGTCTTTATGGTTGCTGGAATGTACATGCCCATATCTGGATCCCATTTAGTAAGCTTGCAACCTCGGGCAAATTGCTGACTCTCTCCAGACCTTGACTTCCTCTTCTGTAAAATGTGATAAGAATGCCTACCTCACAGGTTCGATGAGAGGATTAAGTGAGATACTGTACTATAATGCCTTGAATATGGTGGCTGTTACGGTAAGTTCTTTCCTCCTTCTCCCTAACTGTCATGGAATTAAAAAGCAGATTACAACTAAATAGGGCATGAGCTGGGACTAAAGGCTCAATTGTCTCTGCATGTGATGGCTTATGTATGTTTATTCCTCTGAAGAAGTTTTATGCCACCTGAAAAGAAATAATTGCATCCCCCTGAAAATTCACAGGGAAGATTTGTGCTTTTCTCTGCATTCAAGTGATTCTGTCTGACCCAGTTACATCCAACAATTTTAAAGTTGGCTCCAGAGATGTTTACAGATGCTTCCTATCTTCATGGTACAATGGCAAGACCATGACTAAAGTTCACATTCAGACTCCACCGCTGACCATGTATTCGATTATGTCAGTCACCTTCACTCTGTTCCTGTACATCACAGAATAAAATGAGATTTCACTGGAGGAGAGAGGAGGGGAGATGTTTCAAACTTTTTCTTTTTTTTTTTTCTTTTCTTTTTTCTTTTTTTGTTACAAGGATCCTAGAATCATTAAATGATAAGATTTCTGAGGTGGGAAGGACCTTAAGGATGATCAATTTCAGCCCTGTCACTTGGCGTTGTTGGTGATAAGGGACTTAAGCATTTATACGCAGTGGAAAGAGAAGATTGGGCTTGGAATCAGAAACTTAAGTTCAAGTGCTGGCTCTGCCAGTTTTGTGACCTTGGGTCGGTCACTTAAAGCAATGGTCCCATGAAAAGTATCACCATGATTCTTTGAACCCACAAGCTCTGATCTCATAAAGTATGTACACTCATCTGCCAATATATATCATCTCATCTTGCATATCTCATTTTGTGGATCATGAAAGAAAAATGTTGATTCTTAGCAAAACCCATGGCACAGAATAAGTGCACAGTAACTTTTTTCTGAATGATTTAGGCGACAATGACTCAAGAAAGATTTTTAAGGCCTCCTCTGAGTTGAGAGATGGTGCCTGAAACCACCCAAAGTCCCTGTCACAGGATAGCCCCCAGCACACACACCCCCAGGCCCCAGTAGAACCCTCTCCAGTATGTTTCTCTCCCCCTTCCCTAGAAGGGATGGTCTGGTCAAACTGTTCACACTCTCAGAAAAGCAGGCTCCCCAAAACAATGCAAGGACCTTTCACTAAAGCTTCTTCCTTTAAAAACCCATTTTCCAGAAGGTCATGTGAAGAAAAAGGTTGAGTGATCCTCTAACCCGAGTTGGCTGTTTCTCAACCAAACTCTCCTTAAGAAATTCAACAACCACATTTGGGGAATTCTCTACAACAGAGGAGTAAAGATGGGGACAGGATGGGTGTGGCCACTGACGGTAGAACCAAGGGTGTTTTCCTGGATTACCAAAGAGGTGCCAAATATTGCTCCCAGAAACTAAGCATCTTCAGAGTCTCAATGGCGGCCTTCACCTGAAAATGTCCTCCCTGTTGACGTTTTCAAACCAATATGTTCATAAGAACAATATTTTTATCGGTGAACTAAGGTGTTACGATAATAACTATATGGGTTCCCAAGTGACCAAAGCCATCATTAGTATTGTTATTATTTTTGTTTAGTTGGATCTCCATAGCAGCGACATTCACAATGTGCTTTGCAATTGTTTCTTAATAATAGTCCTCACAAGATCCCCGGAAGGCAGAGGAGGGGACCCGGATTGATGCCTGAAGGGGAACCAAAGGAAGCAGAAATGTAGAGAGGTGGCTGCCGTCACTGTTCATACGACACCCACGCTTCTGCCCCAGTCTGGTCCTACACTTACGTTGCCTAAGTCCAGGATGCCGGTTACTTCTGTGGCTCTTGCTATCGCTATTATAACACCAAGTCTCTGTCCAGGAGAAACTAGACTGAGCATTAGAATCAGAGTCGGAGATTTTGCCCATGAAATAGCCCTTACGATTATCTAACCAATGCCATTTTTTAGATTTAAACAGGACCAGAGAGAATACTTCATCCAATTCACACAAGTCACTTTACTCCCAGTTCCATGCATTTTTGCTTGTTTATACCATGTTTCAGTGTCTCATTTTTCTCTTTACCTTTTTTCCTCTCCTCTACCCTCTTCTTCCATCCATTTCCTTCCTTCCTACCTTCCTTCTTTCCTTTTTAGAGATGGGGTCTCACTACGTTGCCCAGGCTGGGGTGCAGTGGCATAATCATAACTCATTGCAGCCTCCAACTCCTGGGTTCAAGAGATCCTCCCACCTCAGCCTCCTGAGTAGCTTGGACTACAGGTGTGTGCCACCATGCCTGGTTCATTTCCTTTATTTAAAATTTACATGGTTTAAACTCCAACTAGGAAACCTGAAACATTTATTTGCTAAGACTCTGGTGTTCTACCTCCTGAACCAGGCTGGCCTCAGGAAATTGAGAAAGTCTTTAATAATAATGACCAGGCAACACTGGTGCAGTCTCATATGTAAGAATCCATGCCCTCCTCTCTCCCAATCTCCATTCCCAAATTTAGGCACTGGCTTCTGGCTGGGGCCTTGCCCATGCCTCCTGGAGTCCACAGTTGTCCTCACACACCTTGGGTTTATCCTAGAGGAAAGCAGACTTCTCTTTGGGTTCTAATAGAGGGCCACTTTTCTGTAACATGACTAGGGTTGAGAGTTCTGGCTGAAGCTCTGTCACCTCTGCAGGAAATGTGTTGACAATACATGGAGCAATAAGAGGATCACTTTTTGTGATCAGATATCACTTTTCTCTCCTCTACCCTGCCCTCACCAGGGGGTTGTCACCCCACACCCAGAGTGATTTATGCCTTGTTCAAGCAAACCTCCCTCTTATGAAAAAATGGCTCATTTTCCCTCAAATGTTACCCATTAGATCGCCAGGGGCAGCCAGTGTTCCACCAATTCATACTCAGCCCATGGACACAATCAACAAATTAAACCAAAACACAAGCTACAGCCACTAAGCTTCTCTCCAAATCTAGGTGCCTATACTTCTGATTTCAGGATTTCTCCCTTCCTCCCCCACTACATATCTTTAGAAACTTGATAAGTTTCTTGCTCTTCTTCCCTTTTTCTAATACATGTTTATAACCGTGTAGAGCAAAGCTGTAAATAACTCCTGGAATATCTGTAAACAACACTATCACATGTGCCATCTCCATTATTTTAGCCAGTATCAAGTTAAATAAACACAGAAATTAAAATTCTGAACAAACCAGAATTATTCCCTGTGAATTTCCCGTGACGCAACACACTTGTGGCCACGCCTACCCAGGACAATTACAAAAGGGCGAAGAAGCCTGACTCAGGCTGAAGCTTCCAGCCAGAGAGGTAGTCATTTCATTGACGCTTGAGTCAGCAAAGGTATTGTCCTTATCACATCTTTGGCTTTTAAAGTATTTTTAAATTTTTCTCCTCAGCTGTTTTCTCTCAGACTGCCTGCCTTCTCTAAAACAACAGCCTCTGCCTTCTTTCTTTTCTTTTCTCTCCCTGGTTTGGTGTGTGAGCTAGAATCACAGTCCGATTTCAGAAAATGATTCTCTCCTTTTACTGATGGGAAGCTGGGGGACGGAAGAACTAGCTTCCTGTGAGGGCATCGGTGGGTATGTCTGAGCCTTCCCTTGGGAAGAAATCTCTGCCACCAACAACTATTAGGAGAAAATCGAACATTTCCAACTCTGTCTCTCTCTAGCATCTGTGTAAGGCAAATACCTTATTCTTGTGGGGTTATTTTTTAACCGATTCAAACTTTCATTGAATAACTACTATGTGCAATGCATTGGGTTCGGCACATAAGGAATGCCAAGATAAATAAAACATTCTGAAAGACGCATACGATCTGATAGAGGAGGCAGATGCATATAAAAATAATTCAAGGGAGAGAGAAAAAGAATGAGGGAAATGCTGAGTGTAGACTAAGTCATTCAGTGAATTTTCTCGAGAAGCACAAAGTGGACGTGTCTCCCCTTGCAGGCATCTGGTTCAGAGGCTGTCCTAGCTGACAGCCACAGGTGTTCTCCGTTGCAGAAGTTAAGATGGCCAGAGTTCCCGACCTGTTTGAAGACCTGAAGAACTGTTACAGGTAAGAAATAAGATTCTATCTCCTGTGATTTAACAAGGGGTTCAAGGCTCATCAGAATCCAGCTGGGCATTACGGTGGCCAGCATAAAGTCAGGCAGAGGCTCTAGAGATGTGCACTAGCCCTGAAGTCAGAGCAGGTTCAGAGAAGACGCAGGAAAACTAAGCCTCCAGCATGTTAAACTGAGATTACACTGGCAGGGAGACAGCCATTTTAGAGAAATTATTTTTCACGTCTGCTGAGTCCTATGTGAATTTAAACATCAACTTAGACAGCCTCGGTTGAGTTCACATGCTCTGATACAGGAATGGGTTTTAATAGACTGTCTGAGAGAGAATCCATTGTCAGGAAAACTCGATCTCAGTTGGGAGTAAAAAATGGCTCCACAGCAATTTGAGCCTGTGAATACACATACACAGTCCAACCTCATTCAGAGATAGAAGAAATGTAAATGAACAAAAAGTTAAAATTATGGAACATTTTTAAACTAACGTGATGTTCCTCTTATCTATACTAAATACTAACAGAAACTAGGCTGTCAAAATGTTGCCTGGATATTTTACCAAGAATAAATTATTAAATCTGTCTTAGTGAATACATGAAAGCAATGTGTAACATATGATCAATTTGGTTAAAATGAAAATGAGGTGCTTCAAAAGTATTATATTTCTTTTCTTTTAAGGAGCTTAGTATTTTTCCCTGAAATTAAAGCTCTTCAATTTATTAGCCAAGCCCAATTTTTATAGCTAAAGCACAGGTAAAGTTCAAGGCCTGTCTTGATGATTACTAATTCCAAATTAGTGAGCTATGAATTACTGTATGTATGTGTATGTCTAGAAGGCCTTAATTTTCAAAGATGCCAGTAATGGCCATGTGTGTGTGTGTGTGTGTGTGTGTGTGTGTGTGTGTGTGTGTGTATGTGTATGTTTGTGTGTGTGTATGTGTGTTACCCAAAGCTAACACAGTCATTAAAATAGGTTGCCCAGGGACCATAATGAAAAACAAACAGTATTACATTCTCATCATCTTATTTTGACAGTGAAAATGAAGAATACAGTTCCACCATTGATCATCTTTCTTTGAATCAGGTGAGCAAATGACTGTAATTCTTATGGGATTGCTATCCTTATGCAGTAGTTCTTCATCAGAAGAGAAGAGAAATGGCTTGAATCCTAGATGCTTTTGTTTTAGCTTGACTAGAAGTCCAGAGACCTGCATTTCTTCATTATAAGTGAGGCCAGCTGCCTCTCTAAACTAATAGTTGGTGGTATTCTTCATCCTCACCAGCTTTTCCCAGAAGAGAACAGAACTCTCCCAAATCCCCAAAAGCTGGAGTCTCCTGGACCAGGTTTCATCAGGATGTTAGTTATGCCATCCTGGGACAGCCTCTTCAGCCTATTTCACCAGCAGTCTCTCTCTTAATGTGATGTGTTGTGATTGTCCTCTCTGACACCAACATCAGAAATTAGAGAGCATCCTCCAAACACAATTGCCCATGAAGCTGAGGGATAGGAAGCAGGACAGTGGAAAGTGGGAAATCTGCAAGCACTCACCAAGCTGTGTTATTGTGTTTGAAGGCCACAAATAGACAGTATGAGCACTGCCTTGTGCATCTCTGGTACTGGCTTAAAAAGCTAAACCCAAAGGAGTATTTCTAAAATATATTGAGCATTATCAAGTAGACATTTAACCTCCTGAGAGGGAACTAATTGGAAGGCTGCAACTCACTGAGATCATTGTTAACCTATTTAGTTACAACATCTCATATTTGAGCATGCAAATGGATGGAAAATTCTTCCCAAGAAATCACATCCCTTCATCCTGAAAGGAATGAAGGAAGGGGGAGAGGCGAGGGAGCAAAGGAGGAGGGGAGGGAGAGAGGACTGATAAACGAGAATTACCCAAGACCAAAAAGGAGATCCTTCTCACTAAGTCTGTTGAATGTAGCTCCTACGCCATGGACAGCCTCTCAGTTTCTATTGTCTTTCCTCACAGAAATCCTTCTATGATGCAAGCTACAGTCTGCATCATAAAGACTACATGGGTCAATTTGTGTCTCTGAGTACCTTTGAAACCTCTAAGACATCCAAGTTTACCTTCAAAGAGAGTGTGGTGGTGGTTGCGGACGATGGGAAAGTTCTGAAGAAGAGACGGTTGAGTTTAGATCAACACATCACTGATGATGACCTGGAGGCCATTGCAAATAATTCAGAAGAAGGTAAAGCCTCGAGCACAATAATAACCTTGCTCTCCGGTTTTAGGTAAATGGGGACAATAGCGTATAGGAGAAAATAGAACCTGGAGTCAGAATAACAGGTGGGAAACCAAGCATTAGTCTGGTAACTATAAGGAAGACAAATTAATTTTTATCCTTCTCCAGGAGGGAAGGATTAGCAGTGGCCTGAATCTAGAACACTTACTTGCTCATGGGCTCATCTCTGGGCCATATTGTAAAGGTCGTGTGGCTTTTACTCTTTCAGGAGAAAGTAGCTATACACTGTTAGTGAGTGCCCACCTTGGGCATGTTATTTTCATCCTTCTGTGCCTCAGTTTCCTCTACTGTAAAATGGAGATAATCAGAGTCCCTGCCTCACTGGCGTGTTGTGAAGATTAAATGAGTCAATACTCCCAAACTTCTGGACGAGAATAATGTCTGGTACATAGTAAGCACCTGATAAATGTTAGCTGTTATTATTTCTACTGCTATTACTACTATGACCTTTATTCATACTACACACACTACTAATTTATTAATGGCAGAATTATCTCTAAACCTCACAGCAACCCTACATTGTCATTTTACATAAGAGAAAACTAAGCTCATTGAGGGAAGCGACCTGCCCAAAGGCTCATAATCTGTAAGTGAGAGAGCCTCAAATTTAATTCAGTTCTATCTGACTACAAAAATCATGGTTTTTCCCCCATGCCTTTACAGTACAAACCTCCACATGAAACATAAACCGAATATTCCTGTTTTTAGGATAACATCTAAGCAATAATACATGTCCACCTAGAAGGTTTAAAATGTGACAAAATATAAGAAAATAAAAATCACATGTATTGCCAGCACTGTGGCACCATTCCTTAAAGTCTTTTCTATATGCATACACACACATGAACAAACATGTCTAACAGTATTAGAATCACACTATGTCTAATTTTATATCTAGCTTTTTTCACTCAGCAATATCAAGAACATTTTAGAGTGCTAATCTTTTGCCAGTATAAGTAATGTAGCAATGAACATTTACATCATTAAATTTTCATTTCTGTCACCATTTCTTTCTTTAGAATAGATTCCTAGAAGCAGAACTACTGAGAGTCATGAGGACTGTTGAAGCTATTGATACATACCACTTTCTAGAAAGGTGGTAGACCTGTACCCTGAGTAATATATATAATTTTTAGTGTATTCATTTTTTCCTGAGTGAGTTCATTTGAAAGTATAGATGGGGAACACTGGTAGTCTTCCTGGTCACTTAGAAACCTCCAAACAATGCAAAATGAGAAAGTTGCACCAATAACCTTTTTTTAAAAAAGAACAACAAAACTGTTTCCTGAGGAATCAAAGTTTAAAAAGAAGCAAATACGTAACCACAAGGATAATCCTAGAATCAGTTCCACTGCTGACAGGGTGATTTCACTTCTCTGTGTTTGCTCACCTGGATTGGAATATTCCTAACATCCCTTCCAGAGCTACTTTCTATGCTTGTACTCGAGTGTATACATCGTCTGCGTTTATATGCAGACAGTAATCTGAACTTGTGATAATCGTTCTAGGAATCATCGAGCCCAGGTCAGCACCTTCCTACCTCCTGAGCAACACAAGTTACCGCTTTATGAGGATCATCAAAACCCAATTCATCCTCAATGACTCCCTCAGTCAAAGTATAGTTCGAGCCCCCTCGGATGAGTACCTCACAGCTGCGGCAATAAATAATCTGGATGATGCAGGTAAATGGCCAACTCTGTCATCTCCCCCTCTTTTTATTTATTTACTTATTTCAAGCTTTCTGCTTTCAAAAAATACATTTCTTTAGATTCCTGGTTTAAACAATTCTTCTGGAATAGGTTGAAGCACATCACTCCTGGTAAAAAATTCTCAGGCTCACACCTGTAATCCTAGCACTTTGGAAGGCTGAGGCAGGAGGATCGCTTGAGCCCAGGAGTTGAGGTTGCAGTGAGCTTTGATGACGCCACTGCTCTCTACCCCAGGTGACAGAGAAAGACCATGTCTCAAAAAAAAAAAAAAAAAAATCTCAGGCAACGACAGAAGTTTCAGCTATATCTGGAAGTTCTACAAGAGAGAAATTTCCCGTTTTGGGGAGGACAAGGTGAAGTACAAAGCCTGCTGATTTACTATCTTCTTGATTCTTTCAGATATTCTTAACTCTCGATTTTTTTTTTTTTGAGACAGAGTCTTGCTCTGTTGCCCTGGCTAGAGTGCCATGGCATCAGCCTAGCTCACAGCAACCTCAAACTCCTGGGCTTAAACAATCCTACTGCCTCAGCCTCCCAAGTAGTTGGGACTATAGGCATGTGCCACCATGCCTGGCTAATTTTTTTCTATATATATTTTTAGTTGTCCAGATAATTTCTTTCTATTTTTAGTAGAGATGGGGTCTCCCTCTTGCTCAGGCTGGTCTCGAACTCCTGACCTTGAACGATACTCCCTCCTCGGCCTCCCAGAGTGCTAGGATTACAGCCATGAGCCACTGCACCTGGCCTTAACTCTCAATTTTAAAGATGAGAAAACTGACTCTCAGAAATATTAAATGACTTACTCAAATTTACCCAAAAGCCAGTGAAGAACAATCACTCTTCTTTACAAAGCCTGCTGATCAAACTTACAAATAACACCAAACTAGGAAGACCTTTATTATCTTTGATAACATGGGTGGTGAGACAAAACTACCAATAAGCTGCAAATACAGTCTAAAAGATGAAGTTTAGTGTGCAAAAGCTTTTGTCACACAGATCCACTTTCCATGGTGGACATGTTTTAGCTTCAGGACATATCAACAGTATACAAAATTATTTTTAAAGATCCAAAGAGAGGCAAGGGGTGGTGGCTGACACCCATAATCCTAGCATATTGGGACACCAAGGCTGGAGGATCGCTTGAGGCCAGGAGTTTGAGGTCACAAGGAGGTCTGATGATGCCACTGCACTCTAGCCTAGGGGACAGAGAGAGACCATGTCTCCAAAAAAAAAAAAAAAAAAAATCCAATGAGGCAACTGTCCAATAAGTAAGTAGGACTTTTTCTGATTGGATGTACTTTAGCTAACATGCTTTCCACTCTACAACATTTACAAATTATTTTGTGTTCTATGCTCCTACTTAATATTATTTCACACAATCTTCCCACATATTGACATCATATGTGTATTTGCCATTTTTAATGGCACTAGAGTGTTCAACCATGTTGCTGTGCTGGTCCCTTGAGTTTGTTCTAAATATCTCTGTTGCAAATATCTTCATAGACATTATTGTTTTTTTCTCTATCTGTCTATTTCTTTGGAGCATATCCCAAAGTGGAACTTCCAGATCGTAGGTGTAATAATTTTATGGCTTTATTAAACATCATTCTCTGAGGAAAATTGAACCCCTTTTCAGTATCACTAGCAACATGTGAGTGTATCAGTTTCCTAAACCCCTCCACCTTAGGTCATTATGAACTCCTGATCTAACAAATTGTGGGATCTTATCCCACAGTGTAATCATAAGAGATTCAACAAATATATATTTGGTTCCCACGCATTCATTCAAGATAGAAAGTCTAAGAACATTAACCAAGTATTTACTTGCCTGGTAAATGTGGCAGACGTTGTAAGGTGTATAGAATTCCATTCTGGACTTCCAGATATTCACACCATAGATGTGAACCTAACCACACACATGCACACACACCCACACACAATATCTACATAAGAACTGATCTTATACAAATAGCACAGTGGATTTACTTTCTTTTTGGCTATTCTCTTCACCAGTGAAGTTTGACATGGGTGCTTATAGATCAAGAGATGATACTAAAATTCCTGTGACTCTAAGAATCTCAAATACTCAACTGTTTGTGTGTGCCCAGGATGAAGACCAACCGGTATTACTGAAGGTCAGTTGTCCTTAGTCTGCACTTTCCTTCACTTACATCTCATACATTTGTAAATGAGCCCAATAGGCACCGGCCCTAGCAGGGTGGCACTGTCCTTTTCCCTCCCTACCACCTGCCCACACAACCCCACCTGGCCTCTCACCCATGCTCAGGCAATCCTAGGTAGGATCCATGAGAGTACAATGGAAGTGGCAAGAGTGAACAAGAGCTAAATTGCCTGCTTCCTTTTTGTCCCTTCCCCTGCATGACTTTATTCACCTCCCATCCCAGGGCATCCATTGATTCCATCAATCTTCACTGACATCTATTATCTGACCTACATGATATTAGACATTAGGACAGTGGGGCCTGCCTCCAAGAAACTCAAATAAGCCAACTGAGATGAGAGAGGATTAATCACCTGCCAATGGGCACAAAGCAAAAAGCTAGGAGCCAAGACTCAAACTCAGGCTTGCTGACTGCAGTGCCTCTCCCTCTTCAGAGGCACCAGCATTATCGCTTATCCCAGCCCCATCTGCACTACCACGGTTCCCCTCAACCATACAAGCTCACACATGCACGCCCACTGTAGCCTTGGATGTTTTCTCCACTGATGACTCTTATTCAGTAAATATATAACCCAAGGCCTCCCATCCCCAGGTAGAATTTATGTGGATGTGTATGCTTCTCTAACTGGATTGAACAAAATGAAAGTTATATCTATAGAGTAGGGCAGTAGCTTCACTCATGAATTCATTCAACAGTCATTATTTATTGAGAGTCTTCTATTTTCCAAGCATAGTGCCAACAGCTATATAGGCAGTGTGAGTCAAAGCCCCTAGCGTTATAGCACTTAGTCTTCTGGGGCACACAGACAATAGACAAGCCAAACAACCAACAAAAAAGTACAAGATGCTGCAAAGAAAATGTATTGGGTGCTAAGACAGAGAAAAATGGGGGCGTGCTATTTAAACAGAGTGGCAAGAGGAGAGCTCCTTGTGAGATGCTGATAGGAGGAACATGCCATGTGGTGGGTGGAGTGGGCATTCTAAACAGAGGCTCTGAGTGCACCCAGGAGCCAGAGTTTCAGGATCTTTAAGGCCAGCTTCAAGAATCAGAAAAAGCAGTCTTGGAGCTGAGGCACTGTGAGAAGGAGGAAAGATATGCAGTGGCTAGTGCTTACAGAGCTTGCATTTGGATTTCACTTTTTACAAAGAAAAACCATTAAATGGTTTCACTCAGTGCAGTGTCATAACCTCACTCATAGTTCCTAAAATGGAGAACAGATCAGAAGGAAGGAGAGAGAGAAAGCAGAGAACCCAATTAGGAGGTTATAACAGCAGCCATGGGTGGAGCAGGTAAGGAAAACAGGTGGAAAGAAATAGAATTGGGCTACATTTTAGAGATACAATTAACAGGAGGAAGAGGAGAAACTGCATTTACTGAGATGGCAGCAACTAGGAGAGGAATAAGTTTTGGAAATAAAATTCTTGCTGACATTTGAAACCCCAAGGAAACCTCAAGAAGGATATTTACTTGCTTTAGATTGAAAAGAATAGGAAAGAAGCATCTCACCTTGGAATTTGAAATCTATTTTTCCATGAAAGTATTGTTAGATTCTATTCATACTCACAGGAAGAGTACATTCTAAAAAAAATTCTACTGAAACGGTTTAACTACTGATATACCTGGGAAGTTGTGTTTGTGTGTGTGTCTAACCTTCAATTGTTGACTTAAATACAAAGATAAATGTCATCTAAATGCTAAATTGTTTTCCCAAAGATATGATTTGCACACTTAGAGGTCAATATATTTAGGAAGCTTAGAATCACCAGTGCTCAGATTTGATGCAAAATGCTTTATGCCTATGTTGAAAGCAGGACATGAACAATGTTCACACTTACCTGCCTGGCTACGGTGAGACACTAGTGCTAGTGTCATTGGCAGTCCTCATGAGTAATTTAGATCTCTCTCTAATCAGCTGAGTAAATCAACACTTATGAATAGACTGGGTCATACATCTAATAGGCATTTAATAAATGCTTGCTGAATGAACAAATGAATGAAGAACCTATATCATCACATTAGAGCCATAGTCCTAAAGTGCTGTTTCTCACGAAGGCCAGATGCCAAGGGGTTGAGTTCTTTTTCTATCATCTTCTTGTTCTCTAACAGAATTCTGTTCTCCTTTCATAGGAGATCCCTGAGACTCCCAAAACCATCACAGGTGATGACACCAACATCCTCTTCTTCTGGGAAAGCCATGGCAGTAAGAACTACTTCACCTCGGTTGCCCAACCACAGTTGTTTATCGCCACAAAGCAAGACGATCTGGTGCACATGGCAAGGGGACTACCCTCTATAACTGACTTTCAGATACTGGAAAGCTAGGCTGAGCTTTTAGTCTTCTCACTTACAAAGTGTTGACAGTCTGTATGTACCATGTACATGAAGAGGTCCAATCCTTTACTCTTAGTCATTTGCTGAGCATGTGCTTAGCCTTTGTAATTCTAAATGAATGTTTACCCTCTTTGTAAGAGACGAGCAAGGTCTAGTGGAACCAACACTAACATGCAATGTTGTTTGTTATTTAAAGAACACCCTATACTTTGCACAGTACCAATCATTTTAGTTATTATTCTTCATAACAATCTTAGGAAAAGCAGGGCTACTGACTGACTATGCCTACCAAAAAGACTCTACCCATATTACAAATGGGCTGACTAAGGCATAAGAAAACTAAGAAATACACACAATAGCATTTGGAATGAGATGCCACAGACCTAGGATTTAATTCCAACTGTTTGCCTTCTGTTGATGGATCTTTAATCAAGTTTCTGAGACTTTGGTTTTATCATTTTCAAAATGGAGGGAATAATACCTATATCCTTCCTGCCTTGATAGGTTTTTATGCCAATAGTGAGATCATTTTGATAAAATACTTCTTGAAGCTATCCTTAAGAAGAAGGCAAGGCATGAAATATTTTTAAATTATTATTCTTGTGTATATATATTTATAAGCATATTTAAGATATTAATAATTATAATATTATTATATTTATGGAAGCTCTTTGCATCCTCCGAGTGTGACCAGACATAGTCAATAAAAGCAGACAATGTTTTCCAGGCTGAGTGAGTTTGATTTAGTTAGTTAGCACCAGGGCACTTTGTTCCAAGTCATGATTTTTCCATACCATGAAACTCGGCATTGTAGTACCTGGGAGCCCTATAATTATGATAATAAATTTACATTAATTACTTTGTTTGTGCTAATAATTGGGCCAATCTTTGATTCTTCTGCCCTTATACTTGTCTTGGCATTCTTACGTCATTCAATTTCACCTGGAATCAAGTCCTACTAGCTAAAATGAGATGAACTCAACTTTGGCAACCCTGGGACCACTGTTATCTAAACTTTCTTTTCTGGAATGTCATCAATGTTTCTTCTCGGTTCTAAAATTTGTGAATGAACCATAGTGTTACATTATTATCAACAATAGCAATTGATACATTATTATCAATCATAATTAAATAAAACAACAAAATTGATCTGGCACATAGTTATTTGTTGTCTTAATCATTATTTTATTGCATGGTAATTAGAGACAAATGGCAAAAGTTTACATAAATAACTATACTTAGTGATACTTTACAAAGCCAAACTAAGATTTTATAGTTTTTCTCTCCCCTTTGTTAGCTGCCAGGATGCATAAATGGCATTAAGAATGATAATATTTCCAAGTTCAGTTAAAGCTCATATTACACATATACAACACTTATGTTCACGTGTCCACACAAACTCACATGTATGAAGCCGCATTGAAAACAACTAAGGGATCCATTTGGAAAGCATGGACACAAGATACGTTAAGTTGAAAAATCAAAAGAAATCAAGGCTAAAAACAAGAGAACTTGGAATGGGGAAGAAGTAGTCCAAGATGACCCTGCTTCCTGGTACTGGAGAACTGGATGAGTGGTGGTATCTTAATCAACATTTTTGGTAGAAATACAGAGTTTTTCTACATTCTAGGATAAAGTATGATAAGTGTAATTTTAGACATGTAATTTGAGCTACTAGCAGAACACCCAAGTGAAAATGTATAATGGGCAGATGATAATGTATCTGGAACTTAGGAAAAGTTAGAACAAGATATAGATTTGGAAGACATCGGCAGATATGTAGTAGGCAAAATCCTAAAAGTGACATCAAAGATAGAAGAGAAGTATACAGTGAACACTGCTGGTTACTTCTCTTCTTCCTTCCTAACAGAACCCTGATTTCATTCAGAAGTCAACATACCCTGCCCCAAAGAATGAATTCAGTTGGTTTAAGCTCATGTCCATTCTATCCTCACATGACTAAGTCATTTGACTTAATCCTGTCTAATGAGATACCAATTGCAGGAGGCAACTTCCGGAAGAGATTTTCTACCCTGGTAAAAAGAGAGAGCCATAGAGAAGAAGGTCCTTTTTCCTCCTTCCTTCCTTCCTGCATGAGACGTTCTATGAGAATGTGAAGCTTGGAACTGTGGTCACCAACCTGCAACCGTTCAGAAGACAGGGCCACACATTGAGGAATATAGACTGGAAGGAGAAAAAGAAACTATATCTCTGACAACATTCTGACACTAAGATCCTACCTCCAGACTTTAAGAAAACAACAAATTCTACTGCTATTAAGCCATTTTCGTGTGGTTTGCTATTACTTGCCGTAAAACTCAGCCTAACTGATACACAGAGCATCACAGAGACCTAGTCTCTTGTTCATTTCATCGTGTTCTTTCTAGCAGCCACTATTTTTCTAGGATTTCCTTACCCCAAGACTGGCCAGAGTAAGATTAAGCAACATCTGCTTCCTTGTTGTTCTTTGGTTTTAAGAAATAATTAAGAAACTATTTTAATATTAGTATATCTTAATATTTTAAGAAATTGGAAAATGCAAAACACTGACCAAGCAACACGAATTCAAGAAATCTTAAAAAGTATGATAGCTGCTCAGTTTCTG
This sequence comes from Lemur catta, assembly GCF_020740605.2. Taxonomy (NCBI): domain Eukaryota; kingdom Metazoa; phylum Chordata; class Mammalia; order Primates; family Lemuridae; genus Lemur; species Lemur catta. The sequence continues at coordinate 68,734,088 of NC_059131.1, forward strand.
ATTAATAGCAACATATTGAATCATTGTAGAAATGGCCCTGAGCATTATAATATTTTCCCAGGGCCAGCTATTCATAACCTCTATTCTACCTCCCTCACTGCCTACATAGTAAGAAGGTCACCACAATGAGGTTCAATGGTCTGAGCACTGAACTTGTTAGAGTCAGTGATTTTTCTTACACACATACATCAGTTTCCAAATTGATGAGAATAAAGTCAAATCCCTGCCTTTAAATCCAAGGTACAGAAAGCAAAAAGCCAAAAGATAGTTCCCTAACCCTCCTCCCACTGAGTCACCTTCTCTGACATTTAAAAATACCTACACTTGAATTTTGGAAGAGATGGAATTGTTGAGATAGCAATAATTATTGTGGTGGATATGAAATATGTTTGTTTACCTATATCTATTCCTTGATTGTGTGGTAGTTTTATGACTACATATGTTTGTCAAAATTATCCACTTGAATCTTGACCAACATTGGCTTATCAATATCTTTCATGTACTTTTTTGCCCAGAAATGAGTTCTGTATAGTACTCAAGATACAGTCAGACCAGCACAGCCTAGAGTTGGATCTTTTCTTTCCTAGTTTGGACACCATGCTTTCATTAAGACAGCTTAGGCATTAGCCTTTGAACACCAAGTGACATTGCTGATTCATATGGTATTTATAGACATCTAAGACCTATTGGTTTTCAACCTAAGTTCAGGACTTCAAATGTATCCCTATTAAATTTAATCTTGTTAATTTGACCTCAAGAACTTTCTAGATTGTTCTGGATCCTGATTCTCTTATGTGATACACTGGCACTCTCTCTTAGTTTGTGACATCTGCAATTTGGAAAGCATATTTTTATTTTGCTCATAATACATTGTAGAGTATAAAGAATAAGTTACAAACACTTTTACAGTGTGATCTTGTTTTTATTTAAAATACCTATTATTAGTATTCAAATGATTTTGGAAGGATATTCACCAACATGTTAACAGTCCTTATCTCCGAATTATTGAATGATTTATAAGTTTAATGAGTTTTCTCATTATATACTTTACTGATTTTTTAAGTGAATGTATGATTGCATAACAAAATTCCAATTTACACAAAATTTATTATTTAAAACATCTCATTGACCTATACATAAAATGGATAAAGTTCAATGTATATAAATTATACCTCAATAGAGAGAGGCTTTTTTTAATTTTCAAGAAAATAAAGTATCTGTATTTCATTTCTTCCTTTGTGTAACCAGAGAGGTCTCTTTTTTTGTACCCTCTCTCAACCCTGGGCATGAGATGTTCACTTACCCTAAAATGAGGTCATTTATCTTTCTTGTCATTGTTTGCCTTTCCCTCTCATTCTTTTTCCTAATATTCACCCTCACTGGCCAAGAACATCTTTGCTCCTTCTTCTCACAAACTTATCTCTTATCTATTTTTCTATCAGAGCGGCTGACAGACAAACAATAAAGGGTCGTTTGCAAGCTTGTGAGCAAAGAGGCTAAGCCCTAGAGAGCCACAAGCTGAAGTCTTTAGAGTGCCTGGGGTTTCTCTAACATTAGAGATTTTTTTTTTTTTTTTTTTTTTTGAGACAGAGTCTCGCTGTGTTGCCCGGGTTGGAGTGAGTGCCGTGGTGTCAGCCTAGCTCACAGCAACCTCAAACTCCTGGGCTTAAGCGATCCTCCTGCCTCAGCCTCTCGAGTAGCTGGGACTACAGGCACGTGCCACCATGCCTGGCTAATTTTTTTCTATATATATTTTTAGTTGGCCAGATAATTTTTATTTCTATTTTTAGTAGAGACAGGGTCTCGCTCTTGCTGAGGCTGGTCTCGAACTCCTGACCTCGAGCAATCCACCCGCCTCGGCCTCCCAGAGTGCTAGGATTACAGGCGTGAGCCACCGCGCCCGGCCTCTACATTAGAGATTTTTAAAAGTATACATTCCTGGGCCTCACATCTGGAGATTCTGATTTAGTCAATCCAAATGGGACTCTGAGCATCTTAGTTTTTTTAAGCTCCAAAGGTAATTCTCATATTTATCCCTGGTTAAGAACCACTGAATTAAGGCACTCCCAAAGTCAAAGACGGTTTTATCATAGTGCTGGCAATGGCTTCCCTTTGGTGCAGTCAATCCAGGGTTAGAAGAAGTGAGAACGCACAAGTCCCATCAATTTAGCACAGGTTATCTACCTGCCACAGGGATTCCAGTGCCCCATTTAGAAATAGGGTACTCAACAGTGCAAGTGGCCCTCCTTGGCATATACTCACTTGTACAGAAGCTGAAGCGTCTGGCAAGTAGGTGCTTTCGCTTAGATTCACTCTTCTGAAAGGTCTATTGTGCTCTACCCAATTGAGAGAGGTCTATGGAATAAGGAAAACAGGACAAGATTGTCCCTGGCTTATCCTCTCATCTCTCAGCACCCCAAAACCTAACTTTGTCTCCTGGCACGACAACAAGAGCCCTTGATTTCCAGAGGAACACTCTCCTATCATCCCCTCAAGAAGCAGAACACATTTTCTCCCACACAGCATCTATTTACCACTTCATAGATGGTGAAGTCAGTTATTCCTCTTATGAAGAAAAACGCTGTTACTAATTTTTTAAAAATAGAAAAGAGAGGATTTGTGATTACAGACAGGCATTCTTGATATGAATGCATTGCAACAATTTAGAAGATCATTCAAAAGATGTTTTGTGAGTATATAGAATAAAATGCTGCAATCACAAGGTCTCAGCCTAGGATCACTAGGAACAAGTCATGCCACAGACCTCATTTGTATCTTTGCTGGCATTACCTGGATGCCATTGGCTGCTATACCTCTACTGTGGCAATGAGTAGATTGTGGCTTATTGTCATGAGCATAACTCCTCTTGTCCTGACCCATACTCATCAAAGGAACTTCTGAACTTCTGATTATAACCGGTTTCCTGCATATCTGCCTCCTGGAAGAGGATGCGCTGGCTAGAAGATGTGAGTGTCAAGTCTTTCCTGCAATTCTAGTCCTGTTATAAATTAAAATTGGCTCTCTGTCTTATAATTCAGTCTCTTGTGAATTTAGAATACTGTAGAGATAGAGAACAGACTTTGGAATCAGGACTGGATTCAAATCTCATTTACTTTGTGATTTGGGGCTAGTTTCTTAATCTCTCAATCTCAGTTTCCTTACCTGTAAAAATGGAGATGGTAATTACCATGTCAAAGGTTTGTTGTGTTAAATGAGATCAAATACAGAAAAAGCTTAGCATAGCACCATAGATCTAGAGTGTTCAATTCATTCATTAATTTCACTTGAGCTGTTATCACTTTTACATAGTGAATTCATCCCTGAGAGACTAATCCACAACAAAGATACTAATTAAATCAAGTTCCTAAACCCACACTGAGGACTGGACCCTAGGTGAAGGTAAACAATCTGCAAACCATCAGGTAAAGTCTCTTGACCAGCCAGTCAGCCATGACTTCAACCTAGCCATACTCATTTCTTTCCAATTTCTACATTATATTGTATTTTGATTTTTACCATAGCATGTAACAAAGTCTCTAATGATATCATGGTAGGTAAGATGGAGCCACATGGGCTATAAGAGCCAGTAGTATTATTGAGTGGGCTTGCAGCTACTTCTACTAATACATAGTGTGGTTACTGAATTGAAAGAGTCTTTAAAGAAAAAAAGCTCTATTCATTAAACAGATATTTGTTGAGGTTATATTTGGTGCCAGACACAATGAATATCATAGTCTGCCCTCAGCCTACAGATTAGCAGGAAGAAAGATAAACAAATAATCAAGCTAATCACAAAGGTTCCTTGAGAAAGGGATGCCTTGCTTGAGACTGAAGGATGATTGATACTCAATAGTAACAAGACAAATGACCCAATTTAAAAATGGGCAAAGGATCTGAATAGACATATATTCAAAGAAGATATACAAGTGGCCAATAAGCACATGAAAAGATGCTCAGTATCATTAGCCATCAAGGAAATACACATAGAAACCACAATGAGATACCACTTCACACCCACAAGGATGGTTATAATCAAAAAGATGAACAATAACAAGTGTTACTGAGCATGTGGAGAAATTGGAACCTTCATATACTGCTGATGGGAATGTAAAATGCTACAGCTGCTTTTGGAAAACAGTCTGTTGGTTTCTCAAATGGTTACACATAGAATTATCATATGACCTAGTAATTTCACTCATAAAGTATATACCCATGAGTATTGAAAGTATATGTCTACACAAAAACTTATACATGAATGTTCATGGCAGCATTATTTAAAAAATGGAAACAACCTAAATATCCATTAAATGATGAGTGGGTAAATAAAATGTAGTATATCCACACAATGGAATATTATCCAGTCATAAAAAGGAATGAAGTACTGATACATGTTAAAACATAAATAAACCTTGAAAACATTATGCTAGGTGAAATAAGGCCATCACCAAGTACATACTGCATGGTTCCATGTCTATGAAATGTCCAGGAAAATCTATACAGACAGATAGTAGAGATCCAGTGTAGTAGCTCACGCCTGTAATCTCAGCACTTTGGGAGGCCAAGGCAGGAGGATCACTTGAGGCCAGGAGTTTGAGACCAGCCTGGACAACATGGTGAGATCCCATGTCTACAAAAAATAATAAAATTAGCTGGGTGTGGTGGCACATGCCCGTAGTCCCAACTACTCTGGAAAATGAGGCAGAAGGATCACTCCAGCCCAGGAGTTTTGAGGCTACAGTGAGTTATGATTACGCCATTGCACTCCAACATAGGCAACAGAGTGAGGCTCTACCTCTCAAAAAAAAAAAAGAAAGTAGATTAGTGGTTTTTAGAGGCTGGGAGGAGGGGATAATTGAGAGTGCCTGCTAATGAGTATGGGGTTTCTTTAGCGGATAATGAAAATATTCTAAAATTGAATTACACACTGTAAGTGGGTGAATGGTATGGTATGCGACCATTTCAATAAAGCTGTTATATAAAAATAATAATAATAATTAACTAGGAGAAAGGAGGAGGAGGGGTTGGCTTCCCAGACAGAGAGAAGAGTATGGGGTGGAGCTTCATGAAGGAAAAAGCAGTGTGACTGGAGGACAGTGAGCCAGGGGAGAGCAGTGTGAGCTAAAGCTGAGGAAGTAGGCAAAGGCCAGGTCCTGCAGTGACATGTGGGTCTTTAACCTGAGAGCAATGGGAAGCCATTACAGCCAGCAGGATCAAGCAGAGCTATGGTGGATATTTTGTGTGAGTTGAGAATTTTTAGACCTGCCTAATTTTTTTCATTTTGTATCCTACAAAACAGTCCTTCAAATAGCCAAAGGATAACAACAAGGATGCAGAACTAGCCTATGTTGCTCCAAAGGACTAGGACCAATGAGCGAGAGGGCATTTTGAGCTCATTGTAAGGAAAGTTTCATAATAGCAGTGCTTTCCAATAACAGGACAGGAAAGGCAGCTCCCCAACACCAGCTATATTCCTGCAAAGGTGTGATACCTACGTGGGATCTGTATAATCCTCCAGCACTAGGTGGGAGATCAGGCAAGATGACTTCTAAAACTGAAAACCATTCAACCACCTTGATTCTATGAAGACCAACAGAACCCCCTTCACTTTTCCAAAACTGTCCATGAAGGAGCCCTTTCTTACTCATTACCAAATAAAGCTCTTGACCAACTGCTAGATTTAACCATTAGGCACAAAGTCATGGTCCTAGATAAAGAGTCCAAAATTCTTACTAAAATAATGATCACTTTTCCTATTTAAACATTTTATACTACTAATGTAAATGTCAAAATACATGAATCCAGAAACCCTAGCATGGCTCTCCCCCAAACTACTTACTTGGGCCAAAGAGAATGGCTTCTGCAAGGGCTTCACACCCTGATGAGTACCCAACTGGTGACATGAACCTGGCAAACAGGGGCCGAGATATGACTGCTCCTCTCTACCCACCACATCTCCAGCACCCAGAGAAGAAGACACACAAGGGGCCAAGAGCATTTTCCAGAGTTCTCCATTCAACTCGAGAATAGGTGAAACAGGGGACAAACTTCAAATGAAAAAATGTTAAGACTGAAACAAGGGGAACAAGGTATGTCTGGGACTCAGGACTACCAGATCTGTCCTCTGCCATCCCTTTCCCAGTTAGGCATACACCCAGCTGATAAGGCTAAGTCAAATATATGCATTAAACAGGATCCACCCTGAAAGAAGTATGGCGGTTCCTCAAAAAATTAAAAATAAAATTACCATATGATCCAACAATAGCACTTCTTGGTATATACCCAAAAGAATTGAAGGAGGATCTCAAAGAGTTATTTGTAAACCCACGTTCATAGCAGCTTTATTCACAATAGACAAAAGGTGGAAGCAACCTGTGTCGATAGATGAGTGAACAGGTGAGCAAAATGTGTTATGTCCATTCTATGGAATGTTATTTAGCCTTAGAAGGAAATTCTGACACATGTTATGACATGGATGAACCTTGAAAACTTTATGCTGAGTAAAACAAGCCAGTCACAGTGTTAGGTTTGTTCCAGGTGGGAACCTGAAAAGTATGTATAGGACAGAATGTGGTTAATGCAAAACTTAGGCTTGTAAAACAATAGCCGCAGAGTCTGGAGAGTGCCTAGACTTTGTAAATCTAACAGACACCGGCAGCCAGCATCCCGCCCCCCCCCACCCCCCACCCCCGCCATAGAGACAAAGTTTACCCCTCCTTAGCTCTCCTGAAGGATGGATGTGACTGGGGGACTGGGGCAGGGGTCCTAGGATCTGGTTGTTTGAAAAAGAATTAATTACAAACGGCTGTTCTGACCCACTTACTTACTCCCCCTGGAGAACCCCTCTATAAAACCCAAGGCTCTCCTCTTTCCTCTCGCGGACGCTTTTTTGCCTCCACCCATCTGCATCCAGATACTCAAAATAAACAGCATTTTGCAACACAGGAGGCTTCCTGTGTCTCTCTCGGCTCAGGACCTAACACACAGAAGGACAGATACTGCATAATTCCGCTTTCAGGGTACCTAGAGTAGTGAAATCCGTGGAGACAGAAAGTGCAATGGGGGCTGCCAAGGGCTGGGGATGGGGGGAAATGGGGAGTTCGGGACAGAGCTTCAGTCTGGATATAAAAAAGTTGTGGAGATGGATGACGGTAATGGTTGCACAACGATGTGAATGTACTTAATGCCACTTTTAAAAATGTAACAAAAATGGGTGAAATGGTAAATTTGATGTTATGTATATTTTACCACAATTGAAAAGAAGCCACCCTGCAGTACTAAGGACCAACAGCCTTTAGATTCCTAAGACCCAGTAAGGAGTAAAGATACATATGTGCTCATGACGAAGTGCCTAACTCATCAGACTGTGGTGTTTTCGTTTTTGTTTTTGTTTTCATAGCTCCTGTGAACCTGAGTCTTAAGGGGAGGGAATCTGAAGGCGGCCTCCGTCACTCACTCCGCTTAGGGGCTGCCCCAGCGCCAACCCGGGCGGGCTCGGGCTTTACCCACACCTCCCCGCCGGGCGGGAAGCTCCTCGGAGCTCAAGGAGCGGCCTCGGGGGCGGATTCCGGGGCGAGCTCCACCGCCCACCGGCAAAGCAGCCTTCAAAGCTGGCGTGCGTTGCACGTTCTTCCAATCAAAGAGCTCCGGAGGAGGGCCCCGTGGGGCCAGGGCCAACCGCAAACTGCCTGGTTTTTTTGCCCCGCCCTCCCCTGCGTGCGACTAGCGAGTTTCAAACCCGCGGGAGCCAATGAGAGTGCGCGGACGCGGGCGCGCCGGCCCCGACTCCAGGCGCGGCCTTTGAAGAGAAACTGTCACAGAGGAGGCATGGTGGGGCCCGGGCCCAGGCCCGCCGCCGCTGCTGCCGCGGGTGAGTAAGACTGCGAGCGAGCCCCTGTTCCTTGAAGGCGTTGGAACACGGGAGGGGAAGTAGGAAGGCCACCGAGTGAGTTCTTCCCGGGGAAGTTGCCCGTCCGCTCGTCTGCCTGCCTTAATCTCCCCCTGGCGTTTCCGGGAGCCCAGGCCCCGGCCCCCGGGGACACGGCTGGGCCGGGGGAAGGGGAGGCTGTGCGCGGGGCCACGCCTCATGGGCATCTTCCCGGTAAGCCCTGCAGCGGCAGGTAAACTGAGGCCCCTTCCCCGGGGTCACACCACCGGAGGGAAGCAGCGCGCTCGGTCGACCCCCGTTTGGCCCCAGGCGGAGCCGGGTGTGGTCCTTTGTGTGCCCGGCCCAAGCTTCGACTGCTGCCAAGGGGCGGGGTCCGACCCGAACCCAGGTCTTCTGCCTCGGACGCGGAGCTTTTCCCTCCACACCTCTGGAGCCTGCTCTGGCTAGAAGTTAATTGATTAAATCTGCCCCCAAGAGCTAAGGATCTTGCGTTCCCTGACCTCTTAGATGTCCTGGAGCCCTTTCCTGCCCTTCAGAATACTCTTGCTCAGATGCCAGCTTCTCCAAGATGCACAGGATGGGTTTTGTTTCATCCATTGTGCCTGTTGACGTCTACTAGGTCCTGGTAGGATTTACATAACAACCCTTAAAGGTGGGCATTTCTGTCCCCATTTTACAGGCTCAGCAGCAGCAAAGTTTGCTATCTTGCCAGAAGTCACAGAGCTGGAACTCCAGCCCTCTGTGTCACACTCCTCAGTCCCTGCTCTCTACACTGCCTGGCATGGACCTAAGATGTATTTCTCCATAACTGTCTCAGAAAGATGCATCAGAGTTAGAGCGCAGAACACAGGGCAACTCGGTTCAGATAGGGTTAAGAGTAGTTTGGCACCTCTGCAGTCTTTTTTTAAAAAATCATTATTTAGTTTTAGCTTTTTCCAACCACCTGCTCTCCTCACTCGTTCCCCACCTATGAACTCCCATAATTCTTTTATTGACCCTCTCTTATGGTACCTAAATTTTGCCTTATATTGTAATTTTTGTTGTGTGTTTTGTATTTCCCCTACTAGATTGAAACTTCCTGTAGGCAGAAATATTGACTTTTCATCCCCTTTCAGCCTTGCATAGAAAGTCACAATGTTATAAATATTTGCCATGAGCCTCCATAACCTGGCATATTTTATCGTCTGTCCCAAAGGAAACCATGTAAGGGTTTATGGGTAAATATCATCTCCCTCAAAAAAAAAAAAAAAAAAAACATAAGACCAAGCTGAGCACAGTGGCTCACCCCTATAATCCCAGCACTTTGGGAGGCTGAGGCAGGAGAATTTGAGGTCAGGAGTTCAAGACCTCACTTGAGGTCAGGAGTTCAAGAACAGCCTGGGCAACATAGCTAAAAAAATTTAGCTGGGTGTGGTGGTGAGCACCTGTAGTCCTAGCTACTGGGGAGGCTGAGGTGGGAGGATAGCTCTAGTCTAGGAGTTCGAGGCTGCAGTTAGCTATGACTGTACCACTGCACTCTAGCCTGGGCAACAGAGGTAGACCTTGTCTCTGGAAAAAAAAAAAAAAAAAAAACAAGACTAGGCCTGGCCCACCAGCTCAGGTGGGCCAATAACATAATTTCTTCATGCAAAGCGTAGAATGTTGCAGCTGAATAGTAGCTATGAGCAAGTGCTCTGGGGTTAGATAAATCTGTTTTCAAATCCTGGCTTTGTCATGTATTAGCTGGGTAACTTTGGACATGTCATTTACCTTCTCTAAATTTCAGACTGCAAATTTCAGACACTCCTCATTGGATTAATGTATGGATTAAAAGAAGTAACACAAAAAGCTTAGTATAGGGCCTTGCATGTAAATGATGATGTTGATATTAACTTGAATGCAAATTTATTACAGAAAAGTGTCATCTTTTAGAATATTAATGAACTGGTTACAGTCTCAAACTAAAATTCTGTTTGTTTGCTTGCCTATTTTTGCAGAAGAGCGGCAGAGAAAGCTTCAGGAGTACCTAGCAGCCAAGGGAAAACTGAAGAGCCAAAACACCAAGTGAGTTTGTCCAGTTATGCAAGTTTTGTTGCCCTCTTTGTAATAGCGATTTAAAGCCTTTTTGAAACATAGCCATTTTGCTTTCAGTCTACTCAGATTGCATTGGGATCCTATGACTCAAAAAGAGGATTTCAGTCCAGGCATCACAAAAACCCCTGGGCAGTGCCTAGTCCATTGGCACAGATTTAAATGTTGTTGTTATGATAGTCTCCAAAGGAAGAAGGGAAGGTTCTACCCAGAATTACCTACCATGCTGGAAACTTTTCTTGTCCCTGTTTTTGTTCCTGGGAAAGGTGATTCTTGTGAAGGCAATTTTTGGTCAAGAAATTGAACGACCCAGATTCTCATGTTTCTTATTAAAGCAGGAGAGCCAGTTGCAATCAGTCCTCCATAGCTCCAGCCCAACTGCGCTCTTTGGTCATTCTCTTAGCATTTACTATTGAGGTGGACAGAACATGACCACTACGCTTTTATCTTTTGTCAGCATCATTTGTGATGTTATTTATCCCTCTTGCTTAGCATTGATGTATTTTCTCCCCAGTTGGATTGCTAAATTTTTATTTGAAAATTAATTTTTACAAAGTTAGCTTTCACTTTTATTTTACCTTGGATTTTTACTCACCTCTATTTCTTACATTAAATGAACCTAATTCATTTATTCAACAATTATTTGTTTGATAATATGCCTATCACTCTTGATGCTGGAGATATGACGCTTAATAAGACAGAGAGGTCCCTGCCCTCCCAAGGCTTATGTTCTGCTTGAGAGCGACAAACATCAAACAAGTCATGATCAAAGTCCCTGTTAGTCTAGCAATTGGTTTTGGGCCATGGAGATTGATTTCTTCTAAATTCTCTGTTCTCCTATCCTTTTTTTTTTTTTTGCATTTCCTGTTTCCCTAGCTAGATTTCATGTATGTCCCTGTTTTTTTTAATTATATTTCCCCCTGAAAACTGATAAAGATAGTATTTGAAGATACTTAAGGAAGTTTTTTAAAGAAGTTGGTAATGGTTTTATTTGGCATTGTATAGTGTCTGGCACATTACAATGTTCTAGGAATGATGTTTGAGTGAATAAAACTGTACAAATATGAAAGAAATACATATATCTCATTAATATTCTTAGAATGCTATGTTTATGCATAGAATGTCTCTGAAATGATCACAGAAAAAAATGGAGCAGTTGTGGTCTCTGAGAAGGAGAATGCAGGACTAAGGAAGGGATGAAAAGACTTTATTGAATTAATTTTGAATTATTTTACCATTATAGAAATTCTAATCATAATTTTTAATCACTGTACTTCCCAAGCCTTGTTTGGGATCCTTCTGTACTGATGATTAATTTTATTTTGTCTTTTATAGGCCTTATCTAAAAGCCAAGAATAATTGCCCAAATCTACCACCTTCTAAATCTGTAAGTAGAAATTATTCTTTTTAGAAATAGCCATTTTGCAAGCATAATTAGTAATAAAAAGAACAAAGATGTTAGTGACCTAAAAACATGTATTTCAGAGATATTTTTAATAAATATAAGAGCAGTTTGATTTAATAAGATATAGACTCATTTTTTGAAAAGTACAATATACTGTAGTTTAGTTTTGTAAACCAAAAAAACCTTAAGTGGACTTTGGTTCTCTTAATAGCTAACATTTATTGAATATTTACTGTGTGCCTGGCACTTTTCTGACTTACATTTACCTCGGTGAGTCCTCACAACCTTATGAGGTGTAGGTATTATTAGTAGCCCCACTTTACAGACAAGCAAACTAAGTCACAGAAAGGTTAAGTATTTTCCCCAGGTCACATAGCTATTAAGTGACAAAGCTAAGAGCCTGTGGTCTTAACCACTTTGGTATGCTGCCATGAAGTTAATTAGCTCAGTAGTCATTAAAAGAACACTTACATTGGCTCTTCCAAGCTATTTAACAAGTATATGCTTCCTAATCAATTCAGCTAGATTGTGTATAGAATGGTAAAGCATCCTGATGTACTTAAGGTTTCAGTGGAAGAAATTAGCCTTCGGAAAGGGGCACAAATTCTTCATCTGCAATAAAATAACCCATAAAAATCTCACCCTTAGTTTTTAAACCATAGTTTTATCTAAGTTCTAAAGTGCAACTGAAATAGTGCTGCCCAAAGTGAGACATTCTCACTGGTGGGAATTTTAATAAGTTTTAATGATTCATTCACTGAATCATTTTATCACATTTCAGTCATGTGAATATATGCATATATAGACATACATATGTTATGTGTATACTTGACATCGTTAGACACTGGAGAATAGAAAAATGTATATAAGGCAAAACTGATGCACAATGATTCAAACAGTTAGAAAGCACTGGGTTACATTTCTGCTTTATACAGATTAAGCCAGTGTAGCATGCAAGCTTAAGGAAAAATCTGCTAGAAAAGGGCCCTCATTCAGAGTTCCCAGAGGCTTCTGTGGAAACTGACAATACTGACTTCAGTAAATCATCTCTTAAAGGAGAGTGATACCTACTTTATCAGCTTTACACAGTTGTAAAAGTAAAAATGAAATAAAGAAGGGAATTACAGAATTTAGGAGAAACTAAAAGCAATATGCAAATAATAGTCATCATTGCAATTGTATTTATATAACACTTTTGTTACATAACAGTAACAGCTAACATTTGATTGGTTATTATCCAGGTACTGGGCATGACACTTTACGTGCATTACCTCAGTACTCAAAACAACCCTGTAAGGACGTTAGTCCTATGATTTAATATCCAAAGCAGTATACTTTTGAGAGCAAAAGGAGGTGTTGTTACTAATTATATTGGGCCAACAGGCATAAATCAAAACTATTAATATCTTGTGAAAACCAGGATATATGGCATGATAGATAGTGTTAGTATTCCCATGGACATTCTTTACGGCCTCCACCCATCTGCACCCAGATTCTTAAATAAACAGCATTTTGCTACCAAAAAAAAAAAAGTATTAGTATTCCCATTTTACAAATGAGAGGACTGAGGATCAGAGAGATTAAGATTAAGTACTTGTAAAAATTACACAGCCAGTAAAGGTCAGATCCAGGATTTGAACAAAGATTTTCTAAAGTACATTTATTGCAGTGTTATTAAGGAACACAAAAGTTTTTCATTTTCTGTTTCTATCCAGGAGTTTTAACACATTGAGAGAAAATATTTTTAAGTCACATATCTGATGGGGGTCTAGTATCCAGGATATATAAAGAACAGTCACAACTCAACAACTGAAAGACAAATAACCAAACTTAATAATGAGCAAAGGGTCTGAATAGACATTTCTCCAAAGAAGATATACAAATGGCCGATAAGGACATGAAAACATGTTCAACATCATTAGCTATCAGGGAAATGCATCTATTTCACACCTACTAGGATAGCTATAATCAAAAACTCTTATAATAACAAGTGTTGGAGAGGATGTGGAGAAATTAGAACAGTCATACATTGTTGGTAGTAATGCAAAATAGTGTAGTCACTTGGCAAAACAGTTTGGCAGTTTTTTCAAAAGTTAAGCATCAAGTTACCATATGACCCAGCAATTCTACTCCTACATAGAGACCCAAGAGAATTGAAAACATACAGTCACATAAAAACTTGTACATAAATGTTTCTAACAACATTATTTATAATACCCAAAAAATGGAAACAACTCAAATGTCCATCAATTGATGAATGGATAAACAAAATGTGGTATATCCATACAATGGAATATTATTTAGCCCATTAAAATATAATGAAGCATGTGGCTACAGGACATATGGGAACTCTCTGTACTTTCTGCTCAATTTCACGTGAACCTAAAACTTATCTTAAAAAATAAAGTTTATCAATTAATGCAAAGTAAAGAAGTACTGACACGTGCTAAAATATGCATGAATCTCGAAAACATTATGATAAGTTAAAGAAGCCAGACACAAAAGGCCACATTTTACATGATTCCATTGGTATGACATGTCCCAAATAGGCAAATTCATGGAGATATAGAGACAGAAAGTAGATTAGTGGTTGCCAAGGCTGCAGGGAGGGTAAAATGGGGAGTGACTGCTAACAAGCACTGGGTTTCTTTCTGGAGTGATAAAAATGTTCAGGAATTAGATAGTGGTGATTGGTGTACAATCTTGTGAATACACTAAAGTCCACTGAATTATATTTATTAAGATGATAAATTTTATGCTATGTGGATTATATCTTACCTTTTTTTAATGTACAAGAAAGCAACTAAAATAACATACATTTGGGAACTTTAATACCAACATCCCCACCTTTTCAGTAAGCAATGATGGAGAGATCCGAGGTAGATGTAAATGTTGGGGCTCAAGGAGTAACCCAGATATAGCTGTCATGGGTATACATCCATCTCCCTGTCTACTCCCGGCTCTCTCCCATTTCATCCCTAACAGCACCATACACACCAGTACCATTTCCAAGGTAGACACCTCCTTGCCCTTAATGGCAGATGGTTCTGGTTAAATTTTCTTTACACGCTCGCCAAGTGTACATGGTAATTTTTCACAATGTTGTCCATGCTCTGCAACCCACAGTGGTTTGCTTAATTATTTATGTATCAATTCTAATGTCCCTTCCTTAGTTTTCAAAGTTCTCTGTAACCTAGTCTTGCCTTTCATCCAAAAAGAAATCACATGACTCAACTTTGCTTATTGATAACATAGAATCTAACCTTAAAACCCTGTCCTGACTTCACAAATATGACTAACTTTCTGAGATGTTAGATGTTTATTGAGAGCTGTTCCTGCGTATCTCAGGACTCTCATCATCTACCACCTACCTATCTCCTTGTCTCCCATCTCTGGGGGCAAGACAGAGTTTCTTCAGTGATGCTGTGATGTTTACAAAGGCAGTGATTTTTTTACAAAAGATACTGTAGCTGTACAAAGTACTAGGAGGAACTTATTGAGAAGTACCCTAACATAAGTTAATTATGTATGTATATTTTCCAGGGTCCCTAGGAGGACACTTCACTGGGACATAATGGGCATTCAGCAAGTACTGCTCAACTGAGGCAAATTTATTTTTTGAACAGCAATTTATATATATATATATTTGCATATTCACTGCATCTCTGCTTGATTCTGTCAAGCTAAAATATTTTTATATATTAATATTTCTGATAGGAACTCAAGTTATAAAAATCACCTATTAGTGAGCCTTTCTCTGCTTTCTCAGGATTCAACTTTCTTAGATGAAATTCTAAAGAAAATGGCTAATTTTTTTCTAGCATGTGTTTAAACATAGTTATTTTTATCATTTTACAGAGTGAATTATTGTTATGAATTTTTTCTATATATTTTTCTTTGTCTTTTCAGACTATTAGACCCCAAAAGGATATTACCAACCGTGTTGTTTTGCCTGTCAACGATAAAAGGTCCGTTAGCATCAAACTCCAGCCCAGACCAGCCAATATTACAGGGTGCCAAAAGCCAAAGTTGGAGCCACCAAAACTTCTAGGCAAAGGGCTGATTTCAAGATATGTTTCTTCTAACTCAAACTGTAAGCCTTCTAGCAAGAGTCATCAGCAGCATGAAGCTGGATCATCCACTGTGGGAGAACTATCAAGAAAACCCATGGGGTCGCTTAAAATACAGGAAGTGAAAACTACAAAACAACAGGTAATAGATCAAGGAACTGCTAAATGTACAGACTCTGTGGACAACACTCATGTTGAAAACGAATCTTTGGATAAGTTTCTAAAAGAGATAAATAAAGAGAACTTACCCCAAACCTTATCAAATCCTGAGAGGAAGCCAGATCCTGAATTATGTACCATAAGTAAGCCAAAAACTAACTCTTCTAATCTAACCAAGAGCAATTTGGCTCCTAAACAAGTCGTGGGCAAAAGTTCAGTTAATAGTGTTGACAGAATTAATAAACAATTTGTTGGAGAAACACAAATCAGGATTCTGTCCATAAAATCACACCAACTCTTGAGAGGAACAAATCTTGCAAGAGCAGGAGAAAAACCCCCAAGGACAGTTCCCTCTTGCTTTAATCAGAGCCTTAGTAAGACTCAATCATCAAAGAAACCAGTGGTCAACCAGATAAAGGTAATTAGGAATAAATATGAAAGACCAAATGAAAGTAAGTTACAGTCATACCCTGTTGCTGAACAGAAAGTAAAACATACCAAACCCAGGACAGACTCCAATTTGCTTCAGGGAGGAAATAACAACAGACATCCAAACATCAAGCAAAATCAGAAATACACTCAACCTTGCTTTAGACCTCAAACATGTGTTCTGCAAAAATCAAAAGCCATGAGCCAGAAACATAATGTAACAGCTGGCAGCTATAATTCAGTTGTTCCATGCACCCCTAGCACAAGAGCAAATGGAACCAATGGTAATAAACGCGGCAACAGCTTTCAACAAAAAGCACACACTTTGGACTGCAAGTTGAAAAAAGCTGTTCCCCAGAACCATTTTCTGAACAAGACAGCTCCCAAAACTCAAGCTGGCGTCACAAACATAAATGGAAGAAGAGTCCCAAATGAGACCCAAATGAATCCAAATATTAAAAAGAAGGCAACTGTAGAGGATCGAAGGTACTTTGCTTTAATTCCAAAATTTTGCACCTTAAGATGATTAGGCAAGTTGACCATCAAGAATACTAGGTCAGGAAATAAGCTGTAAATAATGGCTCCTAAGTAATTTTTAGCTACAGCCTGACAATAAGATTTGAAGCAAATATAACAAGTATTAAGACTTGATAAAGCTAGGTGGTACACACATGCGTTATAAATCATTCTCTGTAATTTTTCTGTATGCTGAAATAGTTTATTTCTCAAAAAGAAATTGAAACACAGAGAATGGATGAGTTGAGTAAGAAATCAGGGTTGCAGGCCAGGCATGGTAGCTCATGCCTATAATTCTAGCATTTTGGAAGGCCAAGGCAGGAGGATCACTTGAGGCCAAGAGTTCGAGACCAGCCTGAGCAATATGGTGAGACCCCGTCTCTACAAAAAATACAAAAATTAGCCAGGCACAGTAGCATGCACCTGTGGTCCCATCTACTCTGGAGACTAAGGCAAGAGGATCATTTGAGCACAGGAATTTGAGGTTGCAGTGAGCTATGATGATGCCCTTGTACTCTAGCCAGGGGGACAGTGAGCCTCTCAAAACAAACAAAGAAAAAAGAGGTTGCAGACTTAGACTACTTATTCAAGAAATCCCTGCAGCAATAGAACAGAGTAGTGAGTTCACATAGCTAAGAAGTAGGAAGATAGTAGTCCCTTGTCAAGCAGACCAGTGATCTAGTTCAAAAAAGAAGTTAACAGGAAAAAGGGAATGAAGCTTCCATGAGTCTCACCAGGCCAAGTTTTGGAAAATAAGCTAAAGCAGAGAGGAGCAGTCAGTTCAAATACCGAGTTCAGATGATAGAAATCAGGATCTCAGGCTGCTGGGGTGTAATGTTAACATACAGGATGCTTGAAACTGAGCCAAATGATTGTGTACACTTTCCACACAGGACCAGACATAGTTCTCATAATGTGGGTGAGTCTCCTAAAGGGGGAAGCACATATGTATACCTTGTTGGAGTAGAAAATCAGGAAATTCCTGACAAGGGTGAAGGGAGCATGTAAAATTAGATGATTGGCTAAAAACTGTAGCAGGATGAAGTGAGGTTTTAGTCTCTGGGTACAGCCCTGAACACCACCAACAAGCTCTTTGCCCTCCTGAAGAGACAGAAAAACACAACTTAATTCAGGGTGATGTGATCAAGAGGGTAGGGCTAGAATGGCTTCTTTAGATAGAAGGGTCGGGGGAAGTACTTTCAACTGTGATAGCTGAGCTGAGACCTAAGCCTGGAAAAACGCTGGTGACAAGAAGTACAATCCTGAGCAGAAAGAAAAGGGAGTGCAAAAACCCTGAGCTGCTGAATGAGGAAGTCAGGGTCCCTGCCCTAGAGCTCATGGTCTAGATCAGACAACAGAGGATTGGTCATAAGACAGTGTGTTGCATGTTAAACATGTTTGATTACAAACGGGAATGAGTCTGTAGAGGGATAGAGTCACTCATTCCCCAAGTGTTCCTTCAGGGCCTGCAATGTGCCAGGTGCTAGGGGATACAGTGGTGAGCGTACAGTCATAGTCTTTACCCTGTGGAACTTATTATTTGGTGGATATATGGAAAGTACTAGGGGGGCAAAATTATAGCATTGAGGTCCTAGGAGTAAGTTGGCTTCAGAAAAGAAAAGTTCTCTTCATTTATGATTAGAAGGAAGGCTAAGGAGAGAGGAAGAATGCCAGGAACATACAGGGAGCACATGCTAGATGTCTCAACTTCTGTCGTTAAGTAGGTGGTTACAGTGAAGGTGAGGAGGGAGTAGTTGGGGCTGAAATAAGCACAGTATGGATTGTGCTCTGGAGTCAAGGAGAAAAACGAGAAAGTTAATAGTATTCGTGCATTCAAAAATTAGTTAATGGCATTCTGGAAAAAGCAAACCCATAAGGACAAAAACCAGATCAGTGATTGACAGGAACTTGGGTTTGGGTGTGGGGTTGACGGCTAAGGAGCGTGAGGGAATTGTTGAGGATATTGGAATTGTCATATATTGATTGTAGTTATGGTTGCATGTTTGCATTCATTTGTCAAAACTCACAGAATTGCACACTAAAAAAGGTGAATTTTACTGTATGTTATAAATGCCTGTTTGTGCTAAGTACTGTGCAAGGTACTGGACCACCAAGATTTCTGCCTTTATAGAACTTGTATTCTAGTAGAGGAGACAGAAAACACATCAATTAAATAAAACAGGATAATTACAGATAATTACATCTTCAAGGAGGTGTCATTTGAGCAGAGGACTGAAGATGCAAGACAGGAATGAGCTTGGGTCTAGGAACTGAAAGGATGCCAGAGCTCCTGAAGGAGCGAGAGAGAGTGGTATGACATGAGGTTGGAGAGAGCAAGGTAGTAGCCTTTCAGCCATGGAAAACATTTTGAATTTTGAATTTTATTCCAAGAGCCATTGGAAGTCCTTGACAGTGACAATCTGGCTTACATTTGAAACATCACTTGCTGTGCACAGAATGAATTTAAGGAAGGGTTGGAGTGGAAGCAAGGAGATGAGTTAGGCTGTTGCAGCATTTCAAACAGTGGCAATGGTGTGGCTTGGGATGGTGGTAGTGTGGATGGAAGCACTACTGACCATACAATGATGTGTCAGATGTCAGGGAAAGGACGGAGTACCCACAGACAACCCCTGGATTTGGGCCCTAGCAACTGGGTAGATTGGGGTGCTATTTACCAAAGTAAGGAAAACAAGGAACAGATTTGGAGGTGAAAATCAAGAAGTTTGTTTTGGACAATATTAGATTTGAAATACCTGTCAGACATCAAATCAAAGTTATCAACTAGGCAGGAGGGTTTTATAAAGTTTGGGGCACCAGGGGGAGATCTGGCCTGGAATGTACATTTGCAAGTCATCAATAATAGTAGCTGTAATTTTAAAAGCCAGGGAGCATTCAAATGCTTGGATCTACATGTCTTGGTGTCCCCCCTCCCCAAAAAGCAGTTTATTGCCAGCTTAGAAGCAGGATTGGAGAACATGAACAGTGGGGGAGAACAAAGATTAGGACTTGGTGCCATCAGAGACCAGCTATTTAAGAAAAGAGCCCTGAAATTATTGATCTAGTTTATGAAAGAAAGGGAGTCATACAGGGTCAAGTGAGGACTACGGAACCGGCCGGGCATGGTGGCTCACGCCTGCAATCCTAGCACTCTGGGAAGCCAAGGCAAGAGGATTGCTTGAGGCGGGGCCAGGAGTTTGAGGTTGTAGTGAGCTACAATGACACCACTGCACTCTAGCTACTGGGACAACAGAGCAAGACTCTGTCTCAAAAAAAAAAAAAAGAGGACTAAGGAGCCAAGAACCTACGAGGAGAGAATGCAGGCTTGGTGGGTCAGGGTTGAGTGACAGAAAGCTTATGATGGGAGAAATGGACTGCTGAGTTAGTGATCTCAAAGATAGAGGGATGTCTCAGAAAAGCAAGTGTCAGGTAGCATACCATGAAATGAAAACTTTCAGAGAAAAATAATGAATAATCACAAAGTCAAAGAGTTTGAAGACTGAAGTGCTGGCCACTTGTAATCTTAGTACTCCTGGCATCTGCCTTCTCACAGGTGGGAGCAACCTAGTGCTCATTTGTAAATTGTTTTTTAATTCCATTCTCCTGATTTTGTCTATAGTTGATGTGTATAGTTATGGTCAATCTATACATATTGTATACTTTAGAAGTTTGACTATATTTAAGCAAAAAACTAAAACCACCCCTCCTCCTTTAATTGAATAACAGGAAACAACTGGAAGAATGGCAGAAATCTAAGGGGAAAATCTATAAACGGCCTCCTATGGAAATTAAGACAAAAAAGAAAGTAATAGAGGAAATGAATATTTCATTCTGGAAGAGCATTGAACAAGAAGAGGAAGAAAAGAAAGCACAACTGGAACTGTCCAGTAAAATTAACAACACTCTGACAGAATGTTTGAAGCTCATTGAAGGGGTGAGTGAGAAAGATAAGCTAGAGCTTTGACTCAGAGTCTTGGAGGTTTTAAACATTTTTCTTAAATATGGTATAAGGGAGATAGCCTTTGTCTAAGCAGAAATTTAGCTGCTCTATTAATATAGAATAATATGAGCAATAATGACATGCACTTAAACAGTGGCTTTGTATGCCAGGTGCTTTCGTAAGCACTTAACTTACGTCATCTCACATAATTATTATAATGACTATTACTATGCCCACTTTAACAATGAAACTGAGGTATAGAGAACTTGGAGAACTAACCCAAATAATCTGGCTCCAGAGGGATCTAAAAGGAACTTTGCCTTCTTCAGGTATCAAGGTTCAAAGTAACATTTAACATTTAGGTATGAAACTGAAGTCAAAAGGCAAGTTCATATATTAAGTTGGAATATCCTAAATGCTCTGATTGGCTAGAGCCTGTCATTCTTCCAGACAGTGTTCATGCATGTCCATATAGTATAGGTACCTAGAAAAATGAAATATGTAGCAGTTTTTTGTGAGTTATAATTATTTCACATTTATATATATGTTCTTTGGTTATCTTTTCATGTGTCTTCCTAGTGTCAATGTTATGCTGACTGTGTCAAATGAGCTGGGTATTTTCCTTTTTGTCCTATACACTGAAAATAGTTTGTGTAACATGAGAATTTTTTTTGAAGATGTAGTAAAAATTTGCCCATAACATCATTTGGACTATGCTTCTTTGGAGGATAGTTTCATGTATATATTTTCAATTTTTAATATGGTCATTGGTCTACTTTTTTTGTATTTGTTTTATATTTCTTGAGTCAAGTTTAGTAAATTTTTTACCTTTTTTTAAAATTAGACTTGCCAAAGATTTTTCTGTTTATTAATCTTTTTAAAAGCCTTTTTTGGAGTTTTATTGATTTTCTCTTACATCAATATTTGCACCTATTTTTAGTTATTGTTCTTTTTCTAGCTTTTCAATTGAAAGCTTAGATCATTTAAGTCAGTCTTTCTTATTTTCTTATAAATATGTTTAATGCTATAAATTTGCCTCCGAATTTTGCTTTTTTCATATGCCTCAGATTTAACTAAGTAATGCTTTTTATCAGTCAGGGTCAAATCAGAAAAACAGAAATCACACCAGGTATCTCAATCCAAAAATGTAATTAGTTACACAATGTCTTATGTGGGTTCTCTAGAAGCAGACCCTAAAGAGGAGGATCTGTGTGAAAATAGTTTATTAGGAAGAGACTCTCAGGGAAAACTGGGAGAGAAGTGAGGTTGTAGGACCAAGAAGGGAAGGATGCCAAGCAAGATGTGGCATCAAGCAAGTTTATGGAGGGTACCTTTGCACAGTCCCACAGGGGAGCTCTATAGACTGTGGGTCGTATCTCTGAGTCCTCCTCATCGGGGACAAGGGAGCTGCAGTATTAAAGCTTTTGTGGGCATTTGTTAATGGCTGCCGCTTGGGGGACAAGAATTCCCGGGCACTTCTGACTCTCTGGGCATATACAAAGGAGGCACAGATGCTGGCTGTGAAGGCACACTGTGAGCCTGTGTGCACCAAAATGGTAAAGGGATCAGAGGGGACGCAGGTGCTGCACAGTAACATCTGCTACCCCCAGGGCTGACAGCCAAAAGGAACGTGAGGTAATTACTGCAGAAAGCAGCTGGCGCACCCACTGGGCCTAGAGTAACAAAGAGAGATTGGGGGTATCAGAGCCTAGAAACAGCAAAGGCAAACCCTGGTGGAAATGGGACTCCAACTCTAAGGAGGGTATACTACACAGTGGGTGCTGCACTGCAAGAGCTAGACAAGGGACCATGCAGGGCTAGGAGTCAGACTTTGAGGAAAGGATGCTATCCATTTGGTACTCCTGCCTCTGAAGAAGCACAGTGAGGTGGGAGTGCCAGAGAAAAGGTGGAGGCTAGAGTCAACTGTTGCTGCCAAGGTGAGGGACCATTGCTAGGGTGATGAAAGCAAACGGGAAAAAGCAAGTTTCTTCTCCGTTCTCAATCCCTGTAGTCTAGTCTCCCTCTAGTGCCCCATACTGGCACAGCAGCTGCTGTCAAAGCAGAAAATGGTTTACAAACTTCCAGCCCCAGCATCACAAAGCAGAGGATAAGAAAAGGTGGATTTGGAGCTAAGAGACAATAGCTTAATAACTGACATAATATTCTCATTATTCATTTCTAAGTAGTTTGAGATTTCCATTTTGAGTTCTTTAACCCAAAAGTTATCTTAGAGAGTATCTTTTTAATTTCCAGATTTGTAGATTTTTTTTTCTGGCTTTCTGTTAATTTCTAATTATATTACATTACTGTTGGTGAAGCTGGCCTGTATGTATTTTGCTGGATAGAATTTGTTGAAATTTTCTTTTTGTTCTTTTTTCTTTTTTTTTGAGACAGAGTCTTGCTTTGCTGCCCAGGCTAGAGTAAGTGCCATGGCATCAGCCTAGCTCACTGCAACCTCTAACTCCTGGGCTCAAGCAATCCTCCTGCCTCAGCCTCCCAAGTAGCTGGGACTACAGACATGCACCACCATGCCCGGCTAATATTTTCTATATATTTTTAGTTGTCCAGCTAATTTCTTTCTATTTTTAGTAGAGATGGGGGTCTTGCTCTTGCTCAGGCTGGTCTCGAACCCCTGACCTCGAGCGATCCTCCCGCCTCGGCCTCCGAAATTTTCTTTGTGATCTTAATGTCTGATCATTCTTGGTAAATGTTCCAAAATTATCTTAAAAGACTATGTATTATATTTGTTTACATGATCTGTGTTGCTTTCTGTAAGAAATATGCCAAAGTCTCTCACTGACACTGGGATTAGTCACCGACAATTTCTCTTTGTATTTCTGTCAAATTTTACTGTTTTTCAAAGCTGTGCTGTTAAGTACATAGAGATTCATGACTTGCTTTGATTTCTCTTTTGTCTGATTAATCTTGCCTCAATTGCTTTTTGTTGTTAGTGTATGTCTGGTAGATCTTTTTCCATCCCTTTATTTTTAAACCTTAGTGGATTTTGACTTATTTTAGGTATGTCTCGTCTGAATGTGTGCAGTTAGATTTTTTAATCAAATCGGAAACTCTCTGCTTGTAAAAAGCAAATTTGATTCATACACATTTATTGTGATTACTCATATGTTTAAACTTATGCCTGTCATTTTATTTTATAACTCAATTTACATGAATTGTTTTTTATTTTTCTATATTTCTGTATTTGATCTAGTTTTCTTTATTTCATAGAAAAATTTGAAATCAAAATTAAATGACAGGTGTAAGTTCAAACATAATTGCAAGTTATATATCATGTTTTTCTTGCAGTTACTTTTGTTTGGCTGGAGAAAATTTCTAATTTCAAATTGTTTTCCCTGGAAATTTTAAGTAACTGCTTCATTTTCTTTCTGGCGTCTGGACTTACTAGTTTATTAAAGTGTCATGTCAATCTGATTCTCATTCCTCTATAGGTAATCTTTTTTTTCCTCTTTGGAAGTTTTTTTTTTGTTTGTTTTGTTTTTGTTTTTTTTTTGAGACAGAGTCTTGCTTTGTTGCCCGGGCTAGAGTGAGTGCCATGGTATCAGCCTAGCTCACAGCAACCTCAAACTCCTGGGCTTCAGCGATCCTGCTGCCTCAGCCTCCCAAGTAGCTGGGATTACAGGCATGCACCACCATGCCCAGCTAATTTTTTTCTATATATATGTATTTTTTAGTTGGCCAGATAATTTCTTTCTATTTTTAGTAGAGATGAGGTCTCGCTCTTGCTCAGGCTGGTCTCGAACTCCTGACCTCTAGCGATCCACCCGCCTCCGCCTCCCAGAGTGCTGGAATTACAGGCGTGAGCCACCGCACCCAGCCCCTCTTTGGAAGCTTTTAAGATTTGTTTTTTTAATCCTTGGTTTTTTAAGTATTTGTTTCTTAATTCATCCTGCTTAACTCTCTGAGATCCTTTTAATCTGAACAATTGTTTCTTTGTTCAGTTCTTGACAGTTTTTCTTCTACAGCTGCTTTCAGTGTGTGTTCAGCTTTGTTCTCTTTATTTTTCCTTACAGAAATTCTCATAGCTGGATATTGGAATTACTCTATAGTAGATATATCCTCCAGAACTCTAAATTTTTCTTTCATACTGTTCATTTCTTTGTTCTATCCCACTGGTTTTTGGAAGAATTTTACAGCTGAATTTTCAGCTCACGTATTATTCTTCCATGGTGTCCATGCCACTGTTTTGTCTGTCTGTTGGTTCTTTTTCATAAGCCCTTTCTAGTCTTAGGATAGTGGTATTCTCTTTTACCACTCTGAAGATATTGACTATATTATTCCTAAAACTTATTCTTCTTTCTCCCTCTACTGTTTGCTCCATTGTTCATTCTTGTTTGTTGAGTTTTATGCCTCCTTCACATAGTGTTGGTTTTCCCAAGCATTAGAGATTCTCAGCTGTGAGTTTACCTTCATGTCTATCCTCATCGTGAGAACAGTAGATGGCAGTGCTTCCCCTTCCTCCTCCATGTCACTGCCCTGCTCTGGGCACAAGCCAGAGGGGGACCAAACCCGTGAAGCCACATCAAAGTTCCTTTTTGTGGGATTTAACCCTCTTCATATACACCTGCATGAATCCTCAGCACACATATACACCCCTGTGACCCCTGCATGTCTGTGTTATTCTTCATATTGCTGTTAAAGTCATATAGAAATTCTGGTGACTATTCAGTGTTCACATTATTATGAATATGAAATGTGAATATGTTAGAAATGTTGATTAATCTAGGGGTTTTTTTTGTTTTTGCACCACATAAAAATGAAAAACAGGCCAGGTGTGGTGGCTCATGCCTGTAATCCTAGCACTCTGGGAGGCTGAGGCAGGAGAATTGCTTGAGGTCAGGAGTTTGACACCAACCTGAGCAAAAGCAAGACCCCTAAAATACTAAAAACAGAAAAATTAGCCAGACATCGTGGTGCACAGCTATAGTCCCAGCTACGTGGGAGGCTGAGGTAGGAGGATCGCTTGAGCCCAGGACTTTGAGGTTGCAGTGAGCTATGATGACACCACTGCACTCTACCCGGGGCAACAGAGCGAGACTTCTATCTCAAAAAAAAAAAGAAGAACATATTCTTTACCTTCAGCTATAATAAATGTTTTTCTGTTTGCTCTCACATAACTCTTAAAATTTAATAATCAGTGTCATTCTACGTTGGTAAAATTGAAATTTTTTAAAAGTTTAAAAAAATCAGTGATCAGACTGATTTCTGCATACCTGATGTAATAAATATTAGGAGATTTGAGAGTAATAGTGAAATAATAACTACCTCGGGTATTTTCTTTTTTCCAGGGTGTACCTTCTAATGAAATACTTACCATATTGTCCAGCATTCCTGAGGCTGAAAAATTTGCTAAATTTTGGATCTGCAAAGCAAAGTTGTTGGCAAGTAAAGGCACCTTTGATGTTATTGGGCTATATGAAGAGGCCATTAAAAATGGAGCGGCAGTAAGTATCTGACTTGAGTGAGTGACTTCTTAAAATTCTCTTTCATGTGAGTTCTCTGTTATTTGCAATGTGGTGATTATATAACGTAGTGTTAAACATCTAATTCACTTCGTACACTTATACATGGAATATGAGTACAGTGTGTCCTTTATGAATATTTTAATTAAAATAATTTTTTAGAACACAGGATTACATGTAAACCAATAGAATCAGTTTTCTTATCATGTGACTGTGTCTCACTTAGCATTCATATCCAATACTTACAAAGAACCTAAAAATATATTAAACCCAACACATCAATATCTATAAATCAGTAATTCAGAACCATTGCATTAAATAACTTTTAATTCTAAAACCTAGAAAAAACCACTATGTATGCAATTATTTTTCACAAAGACTGCATCAAGTAGTTTTATAATGCTTTCCACTTAAATGTCATTTGCATGTCATACTCCATATTATATAATACCCTTTTCCATAATTTTTCAAAATCAGTTATGTACATGCACATAGTTTCAACAGTTTAATAGTTCAGTAAGTTGCATTCAATAA
Source organism: Lemur catta (assembly GCF_020740605.2). Classification (NCBI taxonomy): domain Eukaryota; kingdom Metazoa; phylum Chordata; class Mammalia; order Primates; family Lemuridae; genus Lemur; species Lemur catta. The sequence continues at coordinate 68,760,573 of NC_059131.1, forward strand.
GGCCTCTGCCTCCCTCCCCTCCCATTACCCCTGTCCCAGAGCAAACAGATTATTTTTATATTAGCCTGAATAGTTTCAGAAAACATGCTTATGCTGCTGTTTCTTGATTTTTGGTTTTTCAAAATAATATGTGGACTTCCAGCTATGCAGGATGAGGATTTAACCCTCTTTCACACACACCTGCACAGCTCCCCAGCACACATATATATATATACCCCTGTTTATCACCCTTGCAAACCTTTGTCACCCGTTACACTTCCATTAGAGTCATACGGAAATTCTGGTCACTATTTAGTGTTCACATTGTTATGAATATGTAAGAAATATATGAATGTGTTGAGGCATGTAGTATATACTGTAATTACTTTCCCTTTCAAGCACAACTTTCGACTTTTCCTGGAAATAATTATTGTCAGGTTTTGCCTTTGCTTAGTTTTCTGAGTATTTATTGTATAATTAATTCGCAAACTCTTCTCTAATTGTCTAAGTTTCTCAATACTTTCAAAGCATCAGATATTCTATTGATTTCCCTTTCTTAGAGACCTTTCTCCTAGACCCTTCTGGTTTATTCCAGGCTGAACAAGTCATCAGCTGTCATTCTGGGATCTCTTTTAACTACCACCCTCAGATTCCCTTGTTTCCTAGAGCCCATAACAAGTTTTCTTCTCATATTGCCTATTTTCTGGCCGGGCACGGTGGCTCATGCCCTTAATCCTAGGACTCTGGGAGGCCAATGTGGAAGGATTGCCTTAGGTCAGGAGTTCAAGACCAGCCTGAGCAAGAGTGAGACCCCATCTCTACCAAAAAGAAAAAGAAAAAAAAAAGAAATGTTAAAAAAAAAAAAAACCCACCGGGCATTGTGGCTTACACCTCTAGTCCCAGCTACCCAAGAGGCTGAGGCAGAAGGATCCCTTAGACGCCAGGAATTGGAGGTTGCAGTGAGCTATAGTGGCATCACTGCACTCTACCCAGGGCAATGGAGTGAAAGTCTGTCTCAACAGAAAAAAAAAAAGAAAAAAAAGGCAACTATATTGCCTATTTCTCTCCAGTGCTTTTCTTTCTCTCTTTTTCTTCTTTCTTTTCCCTTCTTCTCTCTTTCTCTCTTGTTGTTTTATTTTGTTTTGTTCTCTATGGTTCACATAAGACTTTACTCACATATTGATGAAACTGGGCTGTTTGCATGTATAAGAGGTGGGTTTGAAAAAGCTTATTAAAAGCTCCAGACACCCAGATGGGGTTTCACCATAGGGTGAGTTGCCTGAGTTAATTGGTTGGAAAACCCTCAATATCAGTATCTTTGGGTCTTTCCTCTTAAACTGTTCAAATCCTCTAGCTTCCTGGGAGCTAGAAACCAGGCTGCCAACATTGTGAGGGAGAAGAGAGCTGGGAGTCTTAACTCTCATAATGCAAACTTTCATTTATCCCCTTTTTTCAGTAGGCACCTCACCCTCAGTCTTGCACAGTGTCCCCCAGAGACTTGGATAATATATCCCCATTTTCTGTTAGGATGAAGAGGGTCGGACACAGTCACCAGGCTTCAAGGAGTTCAGGGTGCAGGGTGGATTTGGAGGTCTGACTGCTTTTTGAACAAATGCTCAAGAGTCCTCCTGATTTAGGCTCCACCACCTGTTCCTGAGCCTTTCAGAGGCCCTGTGGTGTTTCTCAGCCACACTGCCAGCTTCGGATTCGGTGCTCTCAAGTTGGTCAACTTGCTTACCTCTCTTCCTTCTGCATTGCAGCTTCCAAACTCTTGTTACCATTTCTTCTCTCCTGTGCTTTATGGTTATTGCCTCTTTTAATCCGTTTATTATCGTTTAAGTATATTTTCAAGCGTGATTAGAAATAAATGGGTATTCAATCCACCATCTTTAACCAGAAGCCTATAGAAATGTAAGATACATTTGATGAATGTTTTATATAATTGAGACTCTTTGCAATGTATTCTATATACATTTATTCCCATTCATTACGCTTAAGGTATAATTCCATTTTAGATTTTATAAAAATGTATGAAAAGCTTTGCTTTTATCCTCTATTGTCAGTTTATATCTATTTATTTGATACAGAGTCCCAGGTCAGGAAGACAAACCTCCAAATATAATGTTCCTATGGGAAAGTATAGTTCACTTTATGATATTCTTCTGCTTAATGGCATGGTTTACATACTTTGAAAAATGAAGGCTTTCTCACATAATTTTATCAGAAAATTACTTTTCTGTAAAAGTTTTTTATTTTTCAAGGTATGTTATATTATCGAATAAGAAAGGAAAAGCTGGGGGAAATTGCTCAAAATGCTAACAAAAATTGTATTTCAGTAATGGGATTATGGGTGATTTCATTTGTTAAGTTTAACCTATTGTTCAATTTTTCTGTAATGAGGTATATGACTTTTATAATAAAAAACAAAATTGGAGGCCGGGCACTGTGGCTCCTGCCCATAATCCTAGCACTTTGGGAGGCCAAGATGGAAGGATTGCTTGAGGCCAGGAGTTCAAGACCAGCCTGAGCAATAGTAAGACTCCATCTCTACAAAAAAATAGAAAAAATTAGCTGGGTGTGGTGATGCACACCTGTAGTCTCAGGTACTCTGGAGGCTGGGACAGGAGGATCATTTGAGCCCAGGAGTTTGAGGTTGCGGTGAGCTATGGTGACACCCCTGCACTCTAGCCCTGGTGACAGAGCAAGATCCTGTCTCAAAAAAAAAATTGAACTAAAGTGTACTAGCACTTTAACCAAAATTTTCTCTGTTTCTTCGTTTTTCTCATAAAGCTTTAAAACTGAAAAGCTAGACAAGATGTACATAGAGCTAGATAAGACATTTAAAAAGGAAACATTTTTATTATAAAAAGTTTAATTGATGTTAAATTTCCTTAGCAAATTTTTTCCATGAATGTTTTTAATACTGTTCATATATTTTCTTCCTTTCAGCCAATACAAGAGTTGCGAGAAGTTGTTCTTAATATTTTGCAAGACCTAAACAGAACCACAGAAGGTACTGTTATTTTTGTATTTACATTCATTTCTCCTAGTTGTACAAATAAAAATCATACAGGAACATGTAGGAAAAAAAGAAAAGAATTATAAGTCCCCTGAAATGGCTCTCACTCCTTCGTTTCCACGTCCTGGCCCTTTCAACCATTGTCATCAGCCGATCATTTCTGGTTTTTTTGTTTGTTTGTTTTTTTAGTTTATTTCAAAATTTAAAGGGTACAAGTATGTTTTGTTACATAGATGAATTGTATCATGCCCAAGTCAGGGCCTTCAGTGTACCCATCACCAGAATAATGTACATTGTACCCAGTAGGTAGATTTTTTATTGCTATCATTATAAGTAAATACACTGCTCAACACTGAACAAAGGTTGTTTTCACCAGAACAGCCTAGACTAGAGTGTCCTGCTTCCCCAGAATCCTAGGTTAGAGAAGACAAAGAGCTCTTTATCAGAAGAGACTGAGGCAAAAGGGAGAAATGCCTTGGTTTAAGTTACTTGTTTAATCATAATACAGCCACCAACACTCATCTATATTTGATTAGCCAAAAGGCTGAGAAGCAATGCCCAACACTCATCTAAATTCATGTTATCTCTTTAGAAATAGCCATCTCAGGAATCTCTTCACTTTGTTAGCCATATTGTCATTGGTCAGAACCTTTAGAGGACTCTTCTATAAGAAATATTGTGCCAAACACAGTTAGTGACATTATAATTGCTTATGATACTTGATATATGAATGGAAAGAAAAAACAATCTATCTTTAGAAAATAAAATGGATTCCTATTATCTTAGAGGGTGACAAATCTTTTTTCTTTAAGAGTAGATTTTGCTGGGGAAAAATCAGGTCATGTGGAATTAATCTAAGTAACCCACTACTTTTAGGAACAAGGTCATAGAGTACAGTAGATAATACTCACTGGTAGACTTGCTGGGGATGAAACTGCAATTCAGATGTTTGGTTATACTATATGACAGTGTTCTTCAAAGGAATGAAAACAGAAAACAGGAATTCATACCATTACTGCTTTTTGATCCTGTTGACTTCCCTTAGGGTCTTAGCTTTGCCTGGCCACAGTGTTTGCCTGGCACCGTCTGATTTTCTTCCTTTCATTTTGGTTGTTAATGTAGACATTTTTCACTCCCTGTCCAAGGTAATAGCTATGTGGTCATCCCTGGGCAGGGAGGGGTTTGGGAGGTCAAGTGAGTTAACCCTAGTAAGTCAAGACAATTGATTCAACATATGATGTAAGAGTAGAAGACCAGTGATTAGTCCCTGAGAGAGCTGTCTTGAGAGTGAATAAGAGATGGAGGTGTGTTCAGACTATTGAAAGGGAATCTTCAACTGTCTAGACTGGGCATTCAACCAGCGTTAGGAGGGTAGCCTGATACAGCAGGGCATTGCTATAGGGATTAGCAGGAAGAATGAGTTATAAGCTCCATTTCAAATCAATTACTTCTTATTTAGTATAAAAGTCCATGAAGATCACTGGGAAATCACTGTATGTATTACTTTTTCATTTAATTGGTTTTTAGCTCAAGTGTTAAATTGCTGAATCTTAACTTTCCTTCCTAACCTTGCACACACATGAATTATTTCTGACTCTCTAGTTGCTGAAATGAATATAACATCAGTGGAAGAACTGGATAAGAAGATGGAATCTGTAAAGTCTTGTCTTTCTCCAAAAGAGAATGAACAAGTTATAGCAACACCCCAAATAACCAAGGCAGAACAAGATAATTATTCTGGTATCAAATTACAGATTGCTCCAATCCCTAGGTAAGCAAACTGCAAAGCAGGCTTTGTGTTCACAGACTTAATTCTAGTACAGTTCTCAGTTTTTCCTTCACAGATCCAGGGTAGCAGCAGTTTATAGATAACTTCTGCTTCATATGTGGTCCAGGCGGCCTAGTCCATCTTTGGCATTTAGGAAGGAGCTGAGGGTGAGGGGAGGTTGGAACTATTGACACTAAGGTCTGTGTCTTCTCTCTGCACACACATCAGCCCCTCTCCCACCACCCATGATGAGACCTGACCTGCAGTGAGGAAAGTGCTGCCAGGGTCAGGAGGGATACTGGAATGGATTCACCCCTCCCTCCTGGAATCGGTCCTACCTCTTAACTCCCATGTGTCCTGTACCTGCGGATCCCTCCTGCCTTTCCTGTGAACCCTGGCACAAATGGGGGGAGGGCACAAAACCCCGAGCAGGGGCAAACTAGCCATAGGAGAGAAGGGGGTGGTGAATAGCCCTGTAAAAACAGGGAGGGAAACTGACTATGCACTAGTCAGAGACTGCTCATAATATCAGAAGCATTTTGTTTTTTAACAAGAATAAGTTTAATGCAGAATCCAGAGTAATTTTAGGAGCTGTATTAGGATGTCAAAGTCATTTTCTAAAATGTTAGTGTAGCATCATTCTTCTCTGTTCATGATCTAGAAAGGAAAATTCCAAACAAGAGCACTAGGATAACAGTTCTGTATTTCAGTTCCCTGGAAAGCACAGCTGGGCCTCTGCCAATCCTGATCTTCTCTCCCAGACATGCCATTTCCCCATTGCAGTCAGCTCATGGGTAGATGAAAACAGGCAGTTGATCTGGAAACCATCTCTTAATGGCTCTAGAATTTATTATGAGAGCTTATTAGCAGACCTGCCTGCTAATTTTACTTAGGCTAATGTAATCAGTGGTTTTGTGGATTGTGGACTGATTCACTACATAGAACAATCTCTGCATCCTGTCCTCCAGGCTACTTTTTATTGAAACACATTTACAGTTTTACAAGGAAGATGCCCAATTTGTGCCAGTTTCAACTGTGGTTTGGTCTGCCATCTTAAAAGATGCTTTTTGAATAATTTAGTATCAAAGTTAGAAAGAATCTTAGAATTTATCAGTTCCAAACAAACTTGGGATTAGGCCCAATTTCCTTAAAACATGTCAACTCCTTTGAAAGTTTATAGATTAAACAAAGACCGACTACCAAGTAGTTAACTTCAGATAAAAACCACATTTCACACTTCATTCAGTAAATCCCTGTGGTTGCACTATCCAGGAGCAGGTAGACACAACCCAGTACATTCTGCAAATCAGGGAAAAGCCATCTTAAGAGCTGCTTTGGGCCGGGCGCAGTGGCTCACGCCTGTAATCCTAGCACTCTGGGAGGCCGAGGCGGGTGGATCGCTCGAGGTCAGGAGTTCGAGACCAGCCTGAGCATGGTGGCGCATGCCTGTAATCCCAGCTACTCGGGAGGCTGAGGCAGTAGGATCGCTGAAGCCCCGGAGTTTGAGGTTGCTGTAAGCTAGACTGACGCCACGGCACTCACTCTAGCCCGGGCAGCAAAGCGAGACTCTGTCTCAAAAAAAAAAAAACGCTGCTTTGGACATATCTCTTGTATCAACCTATTTTGAAATGTCTGTTATGTTTCATTATGGAATAAGAAACAAAAAATAATAGGCCGGGCGCGGTGGCTCACGCCTGTAATCCTAGCCCTCTGGGAGGCCGAGGCGGGTGGATTGCTCAAGGTCAAGAATTCGAGACCAGCCTGAGCGAGACCCCGTCTCTACTAAAAATAGAAATAAAAGTTATCTGGACAACTAAAAATATATATAGAAAAAAAATTAGCCGGGCATGGTGGCGCATGCCTGTAGTCCCAGCTACTTGGGAGGCTGAGGCAGTAGGATCGCTTAAGCCCAGGAGTTTGAGGTTGCTGTGAGCTAGGCTGACGCCACGGCACTCACTCTAGCCTGGGCAACAAAGTGAGACTCTGTCTCAAAAAAAAATAATAATAATAATAATAAAAAGAATTTTTTTTTAAGTTATAAGGTTTTAAATATATCTCTTGCTCTCTCTCAGAATAAATGGAATGCCAGAAGTGCAAGACATGAAGCTTATCACTCCTGTTCGGCGATCAGCAAGAATCGAGCGAGCAGTGTCCCGCTACCCAGAAATGCTCCAGGAACATGATTTAGTAGTGGCTTCTCTTGATGAACTATTAGAAGTGGAAGAAACAGAGTGTTTTATATTCCGTAGAAATGAGGCTTTGCCTGTAACATTAGGATGTCAAATCCTCGAATCATAATTTCTTAAAGCTTTTTTTAAAAAGATGTTTCACAGCTTTTTAAAAATTCTCTTGTGTCTTCTCTCCATGAGATAAGAAATTCTCTTGTCCAAGTAACCTGGAAAAATATATGTAATGAATGGAAAGGCATCATGGATGCAGATGGACTCTGAGAACTTAGGAAAAAATTCACTGGGCTTACTCTCAAATTGTATATGCCCATGGGAAAGTCTTTGGTTTATATGTTTAAGACTACAGTTTGCCACAGTTTTACAGTATACATAAATTTTAAACTTCTGAATATTAATTTACCCCACAACTATGATAAAATTTTGCACTTTATTGATCTACTTTAATCCCAGCATAGTTATTTTTTATAAACAGAAGGTTGGTGCCGCAATATGACGGACTTTCTTTTCTGTATCCACGTAAGCAGAGAGAGCAAGGAAGATCTGAGCTTTGAAACTAGTTTTCCAGGCTCAGTGAAACGTGACAGACAGCCAGATCAAATCCTCTTGTTTTACAGATGAGTTTATACTAGCTATGCCTTTGCTCAGAGGTCACAAATGACATGTGTGATCTTTGTCTTCACCACCATGTCCTTGTAAATAAGGGGTAATTCTTATCCTTTCTGTGCCAGGTCTCCTTAAATGAAGCACAATCCTGAATTGGGGTGGTCATCTAGCTTTTTATATCCAAACCTAATTTTGCATTTGTTATTCAGAAACACTTCAAGTGAAAACAAAAGAGGACAGGGGAGAGGTGTGGGAAGGGGACACTTGCTTCAATTCTTTCCTTGGCTAGGGGTAGCTGGCCTGAGAAGGCAGTGTGAGTCCCAGAGACTATAATAAGTTGCTTTTCCTTCTCCTGGGCAACTGCTCTTGGAAAGGCAAAATCAGAGTCATTATGTAAATACAATGTGTAGGAAAATGTAGTTAACACATTTTAAATTTTAGCTTTCTTAACTAAAATTAAAAAAAAAACAAGTTTTTGTTCATTCCAGCTTATTCATTTATCTTATTTGTTATAGAAAACAGTGATGATCGCTTGGTGTAGGGACCTAGGGCTTTGAGGAAACACCGATAGGCTATCCGAAGGGGCCTCCCAGGGAGCAGTCACACCCTGGAGAATTTACTTTGATCAAGGGTCTATCAGCCCCACCTAGGAACTGGATTTTTTCATTGTAAAGGAAGCAGATCTAGTTCTCAAGGTCAGATTTATAATAACAAGGTTCATAAAACTGAGCTATAAAACTAATTCCAGCAGAATAACTTTCAGTAAGAAATAGACACTTATAAGTCAATAGCAGAAAAACAAATAACCCAATTAAAAAATGGACAAAGGACCTGAACAGACATTTCTCCAAAGAAGACATAAAAATGACCAACAAGTATATCGAAAGGTGTTCAACATCACTAATCATGAAGGAAATGCAAATTAAAACCACTATAAGATATCACCTCATATCCATAAAGATGGATATTATCAAAAAGATTAGACATAACAAATGTTGGCGAGAGTGTGGGGAAAAAGAACCGTAGTACACTGTTGGTGGGAATGTAGATTGGTACAGCTATTGTGGAAAACAGTATGGAGGTTCCTAAGGAAATTAAAAATATGACCCAACAATCCTGAGTATATGTCCAAAGAAGATGAAATCACCACCTCGTAAAGATATCTCCACTCCCATGTTTATTGCAGCATTATTCACAATAGCCAAGATATGGAAACAACCTAAATGCCCATCAATGGATAAAGAAAATGTGATAAACATACACACACTGGAATATTACTCTTTAAAAAGGAGATTCTGCCATTTGCCACAACATGGATGGACCTGAAGGACATTATGCTAAGTGAGTTAAGCCAGACATAGAAAAATATTACATCTCACATGTGGATGTAAAAGAAGTAGATCTATTTCTCAAGGTCACATTTATAGTAAAAATTTTAAAAACTCAACACATAGAGAATGAAACAGTGGTTACCACAGATGGAGGAAGAGGAATGTAGGTCAAAGGATACAAAATAGCAGAAATGTGGGATGAACAAGTCTAGAGATCTGTACAACATGAGCACTAAAGTTAAAATTATATTGCCTTTGGGAGTTTTGTTAAATAAGTAGATTTTAGCTGCTCTTGTCACAAAAAAAAAAAAAAACCTATGTAAGATGATAGATATGTTAATCTGCTTTACTACAGTAACCATTTTACTATCTATATGTATCCCATAATATATTGTAAACCTCAAATATATCCAATAAAACTTATTTTTAAAAAAGATTATCACCACAACCAAAATGCAGGAATCCACACGACCAGTCCTTTTCTTCCCTTTACCCATGAAGCCAAATAATTCTCAGAGGGTTGCTTAGTGATTACAAAATCTGAACATGGGACTTAGACAAATCAAATATTCAAAATCTCCAAGCTAAGAGATTCTGAAGCAAATCTTTCCACGTTAGGAAAGGCCTCAGATCTCACTCTGTCCTTAGTCCATTGACCAGGTCCTCATGATTGATCCCGCACTACCCACTACCATCCTCTGCTTGTGCATTTACCTTTTCTTTGGCTTCTAGAATGATTCATCCTTGCCAACTAATGCCCTCTCTCCCGCTCAGACCTGGGAGTCAGTTGTCTCTCTGGTGGTTTTACGTATCTGTCCTCAAAACCATTGTCCTGATATTACAGCTTAGTTCTCAAAAGAGCAGTTTTATTTCCTTTATTGCCAGTTCCCCACTGTGGGTACTAACAGTGTAGGTTGAACTATTGGTATCTAAGAATGTATAAATTTCAAAATGACAAACTGGAGATTTGAAAAGCCTGATCAGACTATAGATAGTCTTCCAGGCACAAAAGATGTGGAAATAATTGTGGATGCTACAGCAACTGTAGAAAACTACACCCTGATTCTGGGACTTTCTGTAGATACTCAATAGCTCTCTTGTTTAGTAAATAGTTGTTCCCAGACATAGGGAGCAGAACGGAGGGAAAGTAGGAAGGAAAGAAGGGAGTCCCTTAATCACTTGGGAAGAATGTTCACAGGGAATTGTAATGGAAATATGGGCCTTTGCAGAAACCAAGTCTAATATTGCTTAAGCGCACCTTTTTAGAGGAGGTAAATGTAAAGTGAGTTTTAAAGGAAGATAATACGACATCACTGTTGAGAATGATCACGAACCAGAAGACATGGAGGAAAGGCATGACAATTCACATGTATTTGTGCTTACTATGCCAGGCATTCTGCTGAGGCTTTTACATGCCATAAAAGACAGTTTTTGCCTGTCTGGAATGTACTCCCTCTTCTAATAAAGGCACCCCATTTTCCTTACTGCCACCTCTTTTCCACCCCCTCTAGGAGGTGGTTGGAGAGGAAGGGACTCCACCCAGGGGTAGCATGTGACCCAGGCCTGGCCAACCAGAGCCCGGCATCTCTGGCCAAAGGCATCAATTGCAGGATGAGGTGTCTCAGTAAGAGCCAGTGAGACTGCATTTCCCAGACTTTTGTTGGAAAGAGACTTTTCCTGTGGAGTTGTTGAAAAGATAAGATAGAAATCTGGAGTTTGGGGGAATCCATCTTACAACCACTTGGACAAAATCTGCCGGAGAATAGTATCAACGAGGACTAACCTAGAGCTGGAGAGAACAAGGTTATGTCCAATGACATCGATTTGACCCTCTGGCCAACACAGCCTGGAGCTGGTCTAGCCCTGGACTTTTTAGTTATGTGAGCCAAAAAATTTCCTTTTCTCTTAAGCCAGTTTTATTAGGTTTCTGCCAGTTGCTAATGAAAAAATCCTGACTAATGTACACACACAAACTTAGTATTAACTCTTATTTAGAGCTTATTCTGGCCAAGCTCAAATCTCACTACATTCTCACCATGGCTCTCTGACATATTAACAGATACAGGAACAAAGTAGTTAGACAGTAAGTGACAGGCCTGCGATTTCAAACTTAGGGCTGTCTGACTCCAGGTCCTGAGCTTTTAACTCCTATCTCTGTTTAAAGCAGGGAAACGATAGATAATGAGGAAAGAGAAAATCTGAGAGAAAGAAATTCTTGAACTCTTCCCAAGCTACCAAGTCGGAATCACTGTGATAGTCAAAGTACTGTCATTTATTCTGCAAATAAATGATCACATTTTTACCATAGTTCACTACCCCAAGGATGCTGCTTCTGCCCTCATTTCCTGACTGCTCAAGACTCGATGCCAGAATCAAAGTATCGCTTCAGCTGCTGTAACTAGACCCAAATGGAAATGCCTCTCTCCCTCACATCAGCAGCCCAAGTGACAGTCCAGTGCTGATATGGTGCCAGGCCCAGGCCACATCTGTCTTGTGACTCAGCCAGCCCTCGGGTGCAGCCTCGTCCATGTGGCCAAGGATGGCTCCCAGCCCACTTTGCTCTCCAGCCAGTGGGAAAGGGGAAGAGAAGGGGGAGGCGGCCTCTGCTTCTACGGTCACAGCTGGGAAGTTGGATGCGTTACCTCTGTCCAGGATGGAGGGGCCAGAACTCGGTCACATGTCCCCGCCCATCTTCAAGGAAAGTTGGGAAATGTCTATCAGGTGGCCACATGCCCAGCTAAAAATTCTTCCAGAAATGGGTGATGGCCATCAGTGCCCGCACACACAGTCTTAGGAGTAATGGTGTACCTCTCTAAGGTGTACATAAACTGGAGTATAGAGGTGACATCAGGTTTAAAAAAAAAACACATGCTTTAAATTAATAGTCCCCAGATAGAAGTATCTGTCCTACCCTTCCCAGACAAGTTCCTGAGAGTTGAGGAGAGTTCTAAGCCACACTTTGTAGCCTTTCTCCCCTTCCTCTTGTCTCACATCCCTTGCCCCACCTTTCCCCCTGAAGTTCTGAAAGCACCACCAGCGTAATAATAAACTGGGTGACATGCCTCATTCAATAAAATATGTAGCACACTATAGATGGCAGAGATACTACAGTGAGCCAAAAGGACCTGACCCCATGGAGCTGAGGGTGTAGTGGGGACACACATTAATCTAAGAATCACAGATGTAAAAGTGTAAGTCCCGAGAAAGAGAGGCCTATGGGCGAGGGACTAAGAAGAAACTGGCCCAGTCAGGGAGGCCAGGAGGCCCCTGAGGGCTGAGGGAAGAGCAGGTGTAGCCGGGGAAGAGGTGGGGAGTGCTTTAGACAGGAGCAAAGTACCAGGAAGGCCCTTCAGCCACTCTCTTCCCCTCCCTCAGGCCCGAGGCACTTCTGCTCTTCCATCAGTCCTTGCCTGCATTCTTTCTACCCTCGGTGGGAATTCTAAGGGCTGATTTTTGAAGCATTGGCTACTATACTATATTTCAGGACCTTTCCAGCATGGGCCCTACAATCTGAGCAGTTTTCCTGGTAAGATACTATCCTCTGGCCCTTGAATAAGAGTCTAGTATTTACAGACACAAAGCCAGCAAGACCTGGTGCTTGCCTGGAGAACCCGGCCCTGCAGACTCTGGGGCCTGAAAGTCCATCCAGGGAGGAGAAGGCAAGGCCTTAGTAATGCCAGACCTGGAAGCTTCTGAAATGCACGGATATAGAAAAAATGTGAACTCTCTGAGCACATGGCCTGTTGCCTCGTATTTATCCTCAGATATTCCAAGTGTTTCCGTTGCTTATCTACAGAAAATGAAACTAGTGAACTGTGTCATCAGACCTATTCCTTCAAGGCTTTGCTTTGTTATTTCAAACGTGTGTAATACATTCAGAGTCCCCATAGAATGCCACATGATACCACTGACAGATAAAAAGTGAACTGTAGGAGTAAATTAAAATCAGTGCCATCAGAACAATGAAGGGCCAGGGCTTAATACCACAGAGAAGCTTCTAACAAACTAAAGAATAAAGTTTTTAAATCATGAGTATGACTTTTTATGTTTTAATGCATGCATCCTCCCTAAAAGAAGGGCTCATGGGCTCTAAATCTGCTACATTTAGGGGATTTCAATACGGTTGCTTTTTCCTTCTTCCACACTTCTGTTATCCGAAAAATATCTCAAGTAGATGACTCATAGTGCTGGCCCGTGTCTGGGATTCAGCCGTCCCGAACGCAGCCTTCCTGGTCCTCGGCTCTCTCTTTGCCCTCATCCTATAAGAAATGAAGAACACGGCTATGGAAACTTCCTTCCCAAGTTCACACGGAGGCCCCCAGCCAGGGGCAGGAAATGTGTCAAAGTGCCCTAATGGATCTGGATGGGGTGAGGATATAGAGGGGTCAAACCACACACTTCCCAGAGAGCCCACCATTACTGACAGGAGTGTGTCTGGCCCTCTGGTGGGCTGGGATAGATTGCAAACCACTGATTAAAGGTTATGAATGCACTTGAATTTTGAGCTTCTCCTAGGCAGGAGCAAAGTAGCTTAGGATTCATCTTCTAACATTGCCGATGTGCTCCGTAAACACTGGTTGAAAGAACACACACTATGCCTGGAACCACCCAGCTAAAGGGAACCTATGAGATGGGTATTTAAAAAGTGAGCCCCAGGAAAGCCAGGGTAGAAGCAGGAACCCTTAGGCAGGCTTTGGGGATGCAGAACCCAGGGAGGGGAGGAGCAAGGCGGCCACTCATGTCTCAGCTCAGAGGCAGGTCAGGCAGCACAAAGCCTCAGGGTTCTGAAGCAGAGCTGCTGTTCATGGGTGTTTGCAAAGGCTGTCAGGAGAGGAAGTCGGCTTGGAAGGGTGCAGGTCCTGCAACCTCCCCCTGGAGGGGAGGGGTTGGTACAGTGGATCAGCCAGCAGCGGTGTGTGGGGTGCAGGGCCCAGCTAACCCCTGTTGAGCAGAACCTGCGGGAATTTCTAACCCAAGGCCCCATTTTAAAAACAAATACTTTAATTTCCCCTCTTCTATCCAGAATTGAAATCGATAGATAATTATCATCTCTATAATTTTAAAAATCAATATAATACCCTAACTATATAACAAAGGAGAAATAAAAAGAAAACCAATTTACCATAAAATAATATGTATTTCTACATAAATACTTAGGAATGATTACACTTGAAGACAAAAAAGAAGCCCCTGCAAATTTCCAAGTGCCCCCCGGGTGATACCACCCCGTTGGGAACCCCTGCAGTAGCCCATGGGAGCCCCAAGCCACAGAGCCCCTCCCAGCCACTCACCCTCTGGCTGCAGGGGAGGAGGCAGGAGGTGGGGGCCAGACTGGCCCGTTCTTGCTCCACGACTGATTCATGTGGCATCTGTAGGGACAAAAGTGATGTAGATGGAGCAGCTCCATCAATGGTGAAGCTGTCCAAGGTTCCTCAGGTGTGCAGAGACTCCTCCACCCACAGCTGCCAACTTTCTGTCCAGCGAGGCTGCTGCAGAAGTGGGAGCTGGGAGGGTTGACAGGGGAAGGAAGGTTCTGGCAGCTCGGTTTTACTTCCTCAAAAACCCCAGGCCAGCACTGTGGACTAAAGGTCCCTGGGGGGTGCTTTCTGTTCACCTGTCTCATCTCTACTTAACAGTATGAATGGCTATCCCAGGGACCCCCAGCTTTTCCAAGGGGGGTGCCAAGTGAGAGCATGTGGGGGCACAGTGCAGGGGACAAAGTGTGTCCCCTGGAGTCCTACAGCCCTGGGTTCAAATCCCAGCTCTGGGATCCACGAACTGTGTGACAGCAAGTTACAGATTCTCTGTGCTTCCATTTAGCCAATGGCAAAATGAGGATAATAAAAGCTACTTTGCTGAGTTACACTGAGCATTAAGCATAATCGATGAAAAGCACCTAGCCCAGTGCAGGAAACATAGAAGACAATAAATGGATTTTCCCCATTCGAACATCTGGAAGGCAGCCAAAGGCAGCAGGGAAAGCAGGGAACAGGGAGCCCTGAAGACCCGGTTTCAAGTCCAGATCCTTCCCTGCAGACTGTGCATCTTATAACATGGAAATAATGATGCTTTGTTGGAAGACTGACCTGCATCCTCAGCTCCCGCCAACCCTTGCCCAGTGACATCACGGCTGCCTCTACCTCCCTGATCTCAACCCCAGAGCATCCTCCGTCTCCCAGAGGAAAACCAGCTGGGTGTTTACTGTATCATCCTCTGCTTCCTCTGCCCCCTGGCAGTCACTGTGTGTTTACTGAGGGTAGGACGGTGCCTTCCTCCCTGCAACTGGTATCATTTCTGCCAAGGAAACGATGAGACAGCGTGGTCTCAATTTAAAGCAGGAGTTAAGGCTGGGCATGAGGAGGAACCTCCCCAGCACAGGCATCTCATTTCTATCACCCATGCATGTTTTAGGGTGTGGACAGTTATCTGCAAGGCCCTTGTGTCTGGGGGCGGGAAATTGAGTCCGGCAAACTTGCAAGCTCCAGCCTGGGCTTGGGACCAGTGAGTCCCGCTGGGGTGGACAGTCAGGGACCCACCAACTCCGGGGCCGCCCGAAACAGCGAGCTGAGCGGCTAGCGCAGGAAGTTGAGGCAGGTGGCAGCGTAGAGGTCTGCGTAGCGCGTCAGCTGGCTGGAGAAGAGCGTCTGGCGGAAACCACAGCGGAACAGGCTGCCCGTGGTGCTGTAGCACAGGTCCAGCTCGCGGGTGACCCTCTGGCAGGAGGAGCAGACACTGAAATGAGATCCCAGCCCACCTGCCCTGCACAGCCCAGGGCTGGCAGCCCGCCCTGAGAGCGACCCCTGCTGGAGCCAGCCCAGCCCTGCCCTCACCTACTCCCTGCCTGGGTCTCCCACCTGGGGACATGGAGGCCCGTGCCCACCTGAAGGGAAGGAGCTGCATGATTTAAACCCACCGGCCTCACGCTGTGCTTTTGGAGGTGGGACAGCTCCCCGCTTTGCCACAGGCCCCACAGTTACCCTCCTGCTCCTGGACAATGACCTCCAGACTAAACCCGCAGCCTAATTTCCCCTCTGATGGCCCAGCAGGGGACCTGGCAAAGGCCCCCAGCCCACCCCTAGGCCCCCGGCCCCAGTCCCCTCCTGCTCTACTGGCAGGTCCCCACCCCACCGGGCCCTGCTTTTAGAGCCAGGGTGACCCTCCTTGGGCCTCAGTTTCCTCATCTGTAAAATAAAGGTGACGGTCCCTGCCCAGTCCCCTGGCAAGGCTGTGGGATGATGGAACGGCTGTGCTTCATACGCCTGACGCTTTATAACCTGCAAAAGGCTCTGCAAAGACCCTTTGTTCTTGGTCCCAGCTGAGCCTGACTGGGATGGACAAGTGGCCTGACTCCTTTGCCCTGGCTGGCCTGTGAGAACCCCCAGCTTCAGCGGCTGGTCAGTAATGCCACAAAGGAATGTTTTCCTTTCTTCTCTTTTTCCAGCACCCTCGGCTCACTAGCTCTAAATCACATTTCCTCAGCCCCTTCTCTGGCTGAGTCCAGACGTTGATCAGAGCTGGCTAGTAGGTTACCTGGGGATCCACCCCGGCAGGTATGCACTTCTCAGGAAGGGTTATTGGTGGGGACTCGGAGGCAAGCGGGCAAGCAGGCTCAACTCAGCCCTTCCTCCAGAGCACACTGCGGTCCTTTGGGGCCTCGGCCAGCAGAGGGCGCTGGCTGACAAGGCATGGGGTGCTCGGGGAGGTTGGGAAGAAGCAGGGAACTGGGCCCCAGACCCAGGACAAAGCAGCCCCTGCCGGGCCAGCATCCTCATCTGCTACCAGCTCTCACCTGGCTCTCCCTCTTGGCGGAGCTGATGACTTGCAGCCCACGACTGCTCCCATCCATGTTCCTGGAGCAAAATAGCCACGTGACCCAAGAGGAGAGGAGCAGAGCAGAGTTCCAGGCACAACCTCCCTAGACCCCATGAGAGGGACACCACGAGGGCACGCAGTGGGGTGCTGGGCTGGGTGTGCGCACGTGCGTGGGAGGGCAGGCCCTTGAGTCGGTGCTGCATGGCTCAGGAGGAAAGGCCTAGAGGTGGCAGAGCATGGGCAGTCCCAAGGGGGTCACAGGGGTTCCCAAGTCCAGTTCACTAGGGAAGCTCAGACTGAAACAGGTTGACTCCCTGACCACCTTGGCCAGGGTCCTGCCACGAGGCCTGGACATGGGCTGCCACCCCTTCCTCCCTCTCCCCAAACCCCACCCCCACCACCAGAAAGCCCAGGGTCTCGCTGGTACAGGGCCGCCAGGCCTGTGTCCAGCCTCTTCAGCCACGCCAACCGCTCTGAAAACCGAACAAGGGACAGTGGGGGTGGGTGACAGCCCGGATCACCCAGTGGCCCTGCCTGCCTTTGTCTGCCTGGGTCCGGCCGGGGACTTCCCTCCCCCAGCTGTGTGCACAACATCCAAGACCCCTTACGTCAGGTGAGACTCTGCCCAGAGCAGAGCAGGGATAGCACAGGCCCCACGGGCCCCGCGGGACAGGTGAGGAAGCCATTGAGGGAGTCAGGTGACCTTCCCAAAGTCACATGGCAATGAGTCAAACCTAAAGCCTCAGCTCTTAGAACAAATTACAAATTGTCTGAGCTCATAGAAATTCCTGACCCTGAGCATGACTTCAGGTCATTCCCAGTCACTCAGGGAGATCTCAGGGCAGGTGGGGAGGGTGCAGTCAGGTGAGAAAGGAAGCCCCAGGCTGCGGAAATGCCACAGGACTCTGGAGTCAGGAGATGAGGATTTGAGTCCTAGCTTTGCCCCTTCCAGCTGTGTGATTTTGGGCAAGCCGCTGAACCTCTCTGGCTCTCTGTTTCCTTCTGCATAAAATAGATCCTCCTTCATAAGCCACAGAGTGGACAGGATTCCTGGTCACCACTAACCCTCCAGGGGAAAAGGGGAAGACAACAAAAGGGTCCTCTACCTGCTCCTCCCCCCACAGCTCACCCTTCTCCCGGGCCCAGATGTCCAACTCCCAGGACAGCTCGGGAACCACCAAGCAAGTCCTCCAGCCCTGCTGCTTCTTGGACTTGAGAATGTCCCCAAAGATGTGGTCCCCAATGTACAGGATGTCCTTCCCCCGCACCCCAAGCAGCTCGCACACCACATCTGACGAGCCTGCCCACCAAGGGAGGACAGTCACTGCCTCACCCTTCCTGTCCTGGTGGGGCAGGGGAGGGACGTGGGCTCCTAGCAGGGGCAGGGTGGGGGCTGGTACCTCCAGAGTAGACTGCACAGTGCTGGTGGGGCCCAGTGTAGGTGCCCACGCGGAGCTTCCCTGAGTCCTGGAGGGGCAGAGGGGTGCCCTGGATCAGGAGAACTTCATCTTCTACCCCTGGTCAGGGACTGGGGGCTGGGAGCAGCCGGCTAACTACAGGCAGTAGGAGGAGGGAGGCATCAGGGACCCTGAAAGAGTCCCCTGGTCCCTGCCTCCAGGCAGACAGGCCGGCAGAGCGGCAGCTGCCACGGCCAGCCAAGTCTAAGGGGCAGGCAGGCTCCCCTCCCCCAACCGTGGCCTCTGGGTCGAGGTGGACGGGGCCTCAGCACCTGCCATCAGCACCTGCCATTACCGTGTTGACCTGCCTCAAGACTGTCCCCTCCGCAAAGAAGCGTGGCTTCTGCGTGTCCACCACAATCAGGTCAAAGAAGGACCTCCAGGGCCTGGCTGGGGCTTCGGCCTATGGGGCGGGCGTGGGTGTGTGCAGGCTCTCGGGGCACACACAGCCTGGAAATCGGACCCTGCCGCAGCCAGGTCACCGCCTGACCCCACCCGCCTGCCTCCCAGCTGGATGAGATCTCCCCGGCCTGGGGACCAGGAAGTCTCGCTGCCCATCGGCCCCAGCCAAGCTAGTCTCTAGGAAGTGCTCACGGGCGTTTGTGGGGGTTGGTGCTGGACATGGCGTGGCTCTCAGGTCAGCCTCCAGAGCTCCGCCCAGAGCAGGCAGAGAGACCCAGGGACACATGGCACCAGCACAGCCACGAAGTGAGGGCCCCGCTGCCTGCCCAGAGGTGCCTGGTCACTCTCAGGGCCCAGACCCTGCTGTGCAGGCCCCTCCCCTGGGCTACTATGCCCTCATCTCACCCTTCCCCCCCCCACCCCAGATACCTGACTGCCTCTTTATGGGTCATTCCCCAAAGGTTCCTCCTGTGGCCTGGCTGAGGTCACCGGCCTCCTACCCACTGGGGAGGTTCCGATGAGGCCCAGCCATGTGGAGGCCCCTCCCACACCTGGGTCTTCCTCAGCGAGAGGCTGGGCGGGGGAGAGACCCTCGCTGCGCATCACAGCCCGGCCCCCACCCTTCAGGCAGCCCACCCCAGCCACAGACACAATGCTCACCTCACTGACACCAAACAGGTAGGTCATGATGGCCTGGAGGGGACAGGGCAGGGGACAGGGCACCAGGCTCGGGCCAGGCCAGGAGGCCACTGCCTGCCTCTGCCCTCACCCGCCATCCCCCCGGGGCCACAGAAGTGTGAGGTGGGGCAGCTGCTCCTTCCACTGGGGCTGAAAGGCCGGGACATGGAACCCGAGGAGCCAGGCAGGCAGCGGAGTAAGGAGAGTCCCGGCTCCTCCCCAGCCCTCACTGTCTCAGCACTGCCTCAGTGTCCCTGGGGCCAGGAAGGAGGCCTAGGGCCCCCCCACCACCGATATACACACTCACATCCGTGTAGTTGTAGCTGCTGTTGGTGGCCAGAAACACTTTCCCAACCTCCTTCATCTTGCCCAGCAGGATGGGGATTCGTGCCTGGGGCAGAGATCAGAGTGACGTTCTGGGGCAGGACCTCCCGCAGCTGCCCTGGGATCCCCTCCCCAGAGTCCAGCCTCCTGGGAGCTCACCCCCAGCCCAGCCTCCAGGCAGGTGGGCTGCAGGCCAGGCAGGAAGGCCTGAGCAATGCCAAGGTGCAGAGCTCTGTCTAAACCTTGAGGGGCCCAGGGAAGGGGGCAGGGGTCTGGCCATGGCCCTGGGTCTAAGGCCACTCACATCCTTCTCCACGTATTTCTCCAAGTCCTCCAGGGTCTTCTCCTTGAGACAGCCCTGCAGGAGGAAGCAGAGCTCTGTGTGTATGTGCATGTGTGTGTGTGTGTGTGTGTGTGCGCGCACACGCGTGTGTGTGCGTGTGTGTGCGTGTGTGTGTGTGTACATGTGTGGGGGATGGGGGCAGTGGCACCGGGGAGCCCAGACCACAGTCCTCCATGGGAAGAGGAGCGGGAAGTCTGCGGGAACTGGAGGCCTGCCTGTCGCCCAAGAGCACCAAGGGCACGCAGGCCAGGGGTCCTGGGGTCCTGGGGTCCTGGACCACTCACCGACTGGTGGACGTTATTCATGGCCTCAGTTACATCCTGGAAGAGGCTTCGGAAGGACATGAAGCGGTTCCCATGCTGATAGCCGGTGTCACAGCTGGGGCAGGCCAAGGAGGGTCAGGGGAGGCCAATAAGAGGGCCTGAGGTGGCCACCAACCCTGGAGCCCATACCAGAGTGACCCCTCCAGCCACACTGGGGCCTACACTGGGCTCATGTCCCGGCCATCCTGGGAGGGGCATTATCCTGGACAAAGGGTCACCCTTGGGGCAGCCCTGATTAGGGTTGGAGGCCACCCTGCAGTGATCTCCTTGAGCTCCCCACACCCCTCGGGAGGGCCCTCTGCCCCCACTTTGGGGCTGGCCCCTGGGCAGAGGCAGTGTCCTGTTGGTCACCCCAGGGCTGGGCAGGGCCCAGGACGCACTTGGTGTAGCGGGAGCAGCCAGAGAAGAAATCCACCAGGCAGGCATAGAGGTAGGTTTCTGGGGCGGAGAGGCCAGTCAGTCGCCAGCCAGGGAGCAAGCAGCCACCCGCCAGGCCAGAGCTGGGCCCCTAAGGACCACAGCCTTGCGCCCCCCACCCGCCTGCCACCCACCAGGCAGGTTGAAGAGTGTGTTGAGGACGTGGAACCGCTGCAGGTCATCCCTCTGAATGAACTTGCTGGGGTAGAAGCTCCAGATCTCCGCCCTAGCAGGGGGGGAAGATGGGTGCAGCCGATGCCCCTCCCCAGCACCCCCCAGAGGCCATCAGGCCCCAGCCATTGCTTCCTGCCTCCACCTCCCCAATCCCGCTGATGTCTGGAGTGATCTGAGTCCCCCCCTCAACTCACTCCGCACCCCCATGGTGAGCATCCTCCCCTCCTCCGTGCCACCTCTACCCTGCCCCTTACTCCGAGAGGAAGGTGAAGCCATGGGCACCCAGTAGCACGTTCCCGTGGGTGTCCACCTTCAGCAGGGTACCGTAGAGCGCATCAAACACCAGCCCCCTGGGGAGAGAGCGCAGGGCTGTGGGTGGGGACACCAGGGCCAGTCATCTCCCGCCTGGCCGGAGGCTCCCCCACACCCCCCGCACCTGGTGGGGAAGGCCGGGTCGTAGGTGTAGCGCAGGATCTCATGCGGGTACCCGATGCACACCAGGCGCTCCAGCAGCAGCTCGAAGGCCAGAGCCTCGTACGCCGGAGACTTATAGGCTGCAAGAGGCCCGAGCAGACCCAGACCCGTTGGTGCCCGGCTGCCCATCCCCTGCTCCCCACAGCCCCAAATACGCTGTGTCCAGCCCTCCCTACCAGCCAGAGTGTAGTCCATGTCGAAGCCAAAGCAACGAATCTTCCCCAGTGCCAGACTTCGGTTGACAAAAATCCTGGGGAGCAGAGGAAGATGTTGGGCTCAGCCTGCCAGCCCCCCAAAGTCTAAGACCCAAGGAGGCACGGGGGTGGGAACCCAGCAGAGGGGGCAGAGCATCCCTGCAGCTGCAGAAAGCACAGGGTGGGGGACAGGCCAGCCAGGGCCTCCTCTAGCCCATGTGTTCCTGAACACAAGTGCGTGGGCATGTCCGTGCAAGCGTGCTCATGAGCGTGTGTGCGTGCGTGCACAAGCGTGTGTCTGCATATGTGCAGAGCATGGGCAGCTCACTGTCCCACCGTGCAGGCATGTGTTCCCTGTGTGTGAGGATGAGTGATTGTCAGTGTGGGGGTTGTCACTTTCCGAAGGAGGGTACTTGTGTCCAAGTTCAGAGATGACGTGTTTGTCAGAATTGGGTAGCCCATGACAGCGTGTGAGGGGTGAAGGAGAGAGATTGTTGAGGGGGAAAGGAAGCGAAGGGGACTCCCTGCCGGAATGTCTGCTGCCAGTGTCTCCACCTGAGGGGACACTGCCACCTATAGAAGGGCGTCCCTTGTGAGCACAAGTGCTTGTCTGCATTTTGGATGTCCCCGTATCTGTGTATCTAAAAAGTCACTGTGTGCTGCTGTGCTGTGTGGGCTGTTTGCAGGCTGAGACCCCCCGACCCCACCTCAAGTGCCCGTCTCACCTCTGGTGCCAGTCCTGCGTCAGACCTTGGGAGGAGACCAGGCCTTCAGGCCCCCGGCTGGGCTCCCGCGGCGCTGCCCCGTCCACACTAGCCATCGCCATCAGGAGTAAGAGGTGACCGTCCCTTCCCCAGCCTCCTGCACACTATCAGCGGGGCCCAGCCGCTCCCCTCTCCCCAAGAGGCTGCGGACACCACTGACCCAGCAGGCCCCACCCTGCTCCCCCTGCCCCCCAGCCCCCTTTGAGAGAGGAGTCATCCAGAACAGTCTCTGGCATCTCAGCCCTTCCTCAAGAGAGAAAGCAGCAAGGACCAAGGAAGGACAATTCGCCTGCACTGTGCCGCCTCCATGTCCGGGGCTTATGCATCCAAGGACCTCGACTGCCTGGAAAGTAGCAGAGAACCCAGAATGAAGCAAACACAGGAATTACAAAGGCAGGAGTTCTGTGCTTTAAAAATAAAAGAGTCTTTGGTAAATAAACAAGTAACTCAGCACTCTTGCTTTATACACAATTCTAACACATTTGCTAACACATTTGGTTTTCAAATTTCCCAGCTGAAGGCCATTGAAGGAAGACATTGCTAGAAGCATGCCAAGAGCTGTAAGAGGGGCAGACAACTGGGATCTCAGAATGGGGTGGGGAAAGAGTGCAAAAGGATGTATAAAACGCTGAGCAACTGGGGGGGTCGGGCGGTTAGCGTAGAGCCATCACTCGCCCCAAGGCCCATGCCACTGGCTCACGACAAAGCACGTGACTTCTATTGAGAGCCACGACCTGCCTCAACCAGAAACACTTAGATGAGGTAGCATGTCTGTCCTCTTTTAAAAAGGAAGACAGGTTCATGATACATTTTAGTAAACTTTCTCTTCAAAATGGCTAAACTAAATGAAGTTGGCACTTTTAAAAGGATAAAAGTTATCTGGAACCAAGAAAAGCGTATCTACGGAGTAGCTCCTTCCTGGACGGGGCCAGCTGAGCAACGACAGTCAGGCGCGGCATGCTGGTGTCTCAGCCAACGACGGACCGCATGTAGGACAGCGGTCGCATGAGATTATGACGGAGCTGAGAGATTCCTGTCTCCTAGGGATGCCACAGCCGTCTAGCGCTAGGCATGCCTCGCACGTGTGCGGTGATGCTGGCGGGAGCCGTAGGCTGTAGCTAGGTGTGCAGGAGGCGGTGCTGTCTAGGTCTGTGTGAGTGCACTCTGTGGCCTCACGTGACAAGATCGCCTAACGATGCATTTCTCAGATCATACCCCTGGCATTTAGGGCTGTGTGACCATATGAGGGTGGTTAGAGGGGTGCGGCAAGGATGTGTGGGCTGTAGGAGACCCCTTCCCTCATTGGACGGAGAGATGGACAGACAAACGGGCAGACAGCGGGATGGACGGATGGATGGCAGGTTATGTATGGCAACCTGCATTTGAGGGTGTCAGAGGAGACTCACGTTTCAGAAATCAGGAGGATTTCTGGAGTCGCTTCCACCCACGATTCCATGCTCTTTGCTCATCTCATGCAAGCCCTTTTAAGCCCTTTTCCCACATTGCACGCTTCCCCTCTAGGTCAGGGAAGAGAAGGAGGCTGTGGGAAGTCTCTGGGAAGTCCCTCGGCCCTCCTGCTGGGAACTAACACAGCAGGGGTACAAAAATGTAACCTGCCTTTCCTATAGCTGCGCTTAGGGTCTCAAGATCCCCTTGCAGCTGAGGGCAGGGGAGCCATCCGGTGACGTTCAGGTACACACTGTCACTTTGGCGGCTTCTCAGGTCACTTCTCCAGGCAAAGCCAGGTCACCTCCTGCGATTGACTGAACGGTGTGGGCCAATGGGGAAGGGCATCGCTTCCTGGTGGGTCCTGAGGCCCCACATTGCTGCCTGTTGAGCCTTCAGCTGGGGTGGTCTCTGCTGCTATCCTGGGTCACGGCTGCTGGCCCAGACCGCAGAGCCCCTTGGGTAACGCATGTCCAGCCGGAGAGGACCACAGGCTGTCACAGGGCCCTCCTTGGCCCTGATCCCTGAGCCACTGCTGCAGGCACACTTGCGGGGCAGGCTGCATTTGGAGCCCCCTCAGGAAGAGGAAGTTTGTCATAATAACAAGTGAATACTTGCACTCTTTTTACTGTGTGCCAGGCCTCATAACAGCCCCACAAGGTAGGCTGACTGTTATTCTGAATTTACATATGATTAAACTGTGGCACAAAAGCGTTAAGCAACTCGCCCACTCTTACAGAGCTAATAAAGGGCAGAGTGGGATCGAGCCCAGGCAGTCGGACGCCAGCGTCCACTCTTAACCATAGGCAAAACCGCCTCTGCCACGGTCCCTCACAAAAGCCCTTTGACTTTTCAATGTCATAAAAGACAAAGAAAGGCAGAAGAAATGTTCCAGATCAAAAGAGGCTAAAGAGCCATGGTGAATATGCAATGGCTGAGCCTGGGCTGCATCCTGCACTGCAGCCACATATAGTGCAGGACATCAGTAAGTCAACAAATAAAATTGGAATATGAGCGGTGGATTAAAGCACTGTCTCAAAGTAAACCTGTGAAGGTGATGACTCCACTGTGGTAATGCAAGAAACTATCCCTGTACTTGGGAAACACTCTCTGAAGAATATAGTGTAAAGGTCATGATGCTTGTAACTCACCTTCAAATGGTTCGGGAAAAACAATCATGTGTACACGCATGCACACATACACACATACATACATACGTGTGTGTGCACATATGAGGCGGGGACAAATGATAAACAAATGGAATAAAATGCTAATGATAGGTAAATCTTGGTAAAGGGTGTAAGGCTATTTGTTCTCTGTACTATTTTTTATCTTTATAATTTTTCATAAATTTGAAATTATTTCCAAATTTAAATTTTTTTTTTTTTTAAGACATAGTCTCCCTCTGTTGCCTGGGCTAGAGTGCCCATGGCATCAGCCTAGCTCACAGCAACCTCGAACTCCTGAGTCCAAGCAATCGTCCTGCCTCAGCTTCCTGAGTAGCTGGGATTAAAGGCACGTGCCACCGCGCCTGACTAATTTTCCTATTTTTAATAGAGACAGGGTCTTGCTCTTGCTCAGGCTGGTCTCGAGCTCCTGACCTCAAGCGATCCTTCTGCCTTGGTCTCCCAGAGTGCTAGGATTAGAGGTGTGAGCCACCCCACCCAGCCCCAAATTTTAAAAAATTGTTAAAAGAGAGCCTGTGTTCTGAGACCCCTTCCCAGTGCCCCCGTTACTGTCCCGGAGGTCTGCTCCTCTGCCTGCCCCCTTCTGAGCCTTGGGCTCAGCACCTCTCCTCTACTGAAGGAGGAGGTGGAAACAGGACCCACCAGCCAATGTTCCTCTGGATTCCTCCACCCAGGCGGTGTCTATTTTAAGTGTCAAAGCCAGGCATCTGGTGGCTTTGCTCACTGTGGATGCCTGTACTCAGAGAGGTCACCAGAACAGGGGTGCCCGGACAGGCAGGGGCCAGGTGTGGCTGTCACTGCTCACACGTCCCACAGGGTTCAGTCAGAGCATTCTTCCAGATCTCCGCGGCTCATCCACGGCAGCTTTGGCAACGCAGGACCTGCAGCCTGGGCTGGGGATCCTTCCATTCCCCTCACCTTGGGGAACCCCTCTCAGGATGACCAGAAACCTCCCCTAGACAAGGGCTTCCTTGCACAGGTGCCACTGGTTCAGGGGGATAGAGGTGGGGACCCAAGCAGTGAACCAGGAGATCTTTTCAGCAGAGGAGAGTCTTGGATGAGGTCTTTAAGGAAATGTAGAATTTTTATTAGTTAGCTTAGATGAGAAAGGAATTTTACGTGGCCAGCAAGGAGCCAGGGCTGAGAGGCAGAAAGGAAATGGATCACAGGGGACAGCAAAGGATGGAATCTCACCTGTAATCCCAGCACTTTGGAGGCTGAGGTGGGAGGATTGCTTAAGTCCAGGAGTTCAAGACCAGCCTGAGCAACATAGTGAGACCCCCATCTCTACAAAAATTTTAAAAACTAGCCAGGCATGGTGGTGCATGCCTGTAGTCCCAGCTACTCAAAAGGCTGAGGCAGGAGGATCACTTGAGCCCAGGAGTTTGAGGTTGTAGTGAGCTCTGATGATGCCACTGTACTCCAACCTGGGTGACAGAGTGAGACCCTGTCTCTAAAAGAAAAAAACAGAAAGGATGGGACCTGCTTCCAGGGCAATGGCCATCAGAGCCCCAGCCAGGGTTGTGGCCCCAGCTGTGTTCTCCCCTCCGATGTGGCCACACTTCCAAAGGGCATATTCTGGGATGGCTAGGGAGGGACTATGATCAGACTTTGATCAGAGGGTGGATGCTATTTGCTAGGGAGGGCCTGGGGCTTAGTCAGGGCCATGGGGCACCTCGACCAGATACAATTCTGCCTCACCCAGGGCAAAGGCTGGCCCCTTCCTCCGGTCAGGGTCATGGAGGGAGAGATTTAGGGTGAGAGATTGGGAAAATTCCAAGCACCTGTCTCTCCTTCCATCAAAACAATGGAAGTTGCTGGGAGTTTGTGGCGTGTGTGTACTGGGGGTGAGGGGTGTGCGTGTGGGTACTTGTGCATGTGTGAGCATGTGTATGCACATGCACAGTGTGGGTGCCAGTGTGTGTGGTGCATGTGCACACATGAGCATGTGTGACTGTGCAAGCGGGCATGCTGGGACCGGGTCTGGGCAGAGGGCCTGCCAGTCACCACCCTCCAAGTTCAGGCTGGAGGCTTTGGGGTCCTGCAGCTACAGTCCCCTGGAACGGAGCAGGGGACAGGAATGCCACCACACAGACCAGAGGACACAGGGTAGGCCAGGGGCCAAGGGCTCCCCCATCTGCTGTCAAATGCAAGGCTCTTTGGGGCACCTCATTTAGGTGAAATTGACCTCGGAGGGAGTGAGGCCTCATTTACTCCCAAACTGGAAAACCAGGGGGCCCACAGCGCAGCAGCTGTGCAGCCCGCCATCTCCCAGGGATCCCAGGGAAGAGTGTGAGGGAGCAGGAAGCTCAGGAGACAGTCGCGTCCTGTCTTGAAGGAACGTCTCCAGCTGGGTGGTGAGGCCTCTGGTCCGGCAGCAGAGGCCAGGGAGCTGCAGGAGAGCCCCGAGGCAAGGTCTGGGGAGGAAGGAAAGCATCCAAGGCTACGGCAAACCTGCTCAGCTCCCACTGTGGCCTGGCCAGGGGAGGGATGAGCACCCAGGCCAGGGGTGCATCCCCAACAGAGACCCACGACTCCCCTCACTTCAGCCCTTAGAGTCAAGAGGGGACAAGTGTCTACACTTCAGGGTCTGGACGGATGAGGACAGATTGGAGCAGAGGGACCAGGGCCAGAGGGAAGCTGCGAGGGAGTCAGAGATACTGCAGACTCCATGTGCCGCTATGCATAAATCATTCCAGCCAGACCACATGCATTTACTAAGCATCACCTCATGCCAAGCCTGTGCTGGAAGCTGGGTTTAAAACGATGAATCAGATGTGTCACTTCTCCTTTAGGGAATTCACAGTCAAAGAAGGGAGACAACACACGTTAGTAGGAAACAGTGAAAAGATGAGCTGATGCCCTTGAGTGCCCAGGGAGACCAGGGAAGCCTTCCTCGAGGAGGAAGCCTTAACAAACAAGTCAGAATCCGCTGCAAGGGCAGGTGGAATGTCATTTATTCCAGGGAGTCCAGGCTTGGCCGGAGAGGGAAGCACACGGCTAGGATCACAGCCAAGGGACTCAAGAGACACGCCAAGGCTGGCCTCCAGGGACTTACCCCCTAGGTGATGGGTCACATTTGGAGGGTGGTAAGCAGAGAGTGAGCTGGTGCCAGGTGCACTGGTCTGGGGTGGAGGAGGGCACGCTGAGGGGTTGAAGGGAGGAGGAGTTGGGAGACCGAGACAGTGGGTGGGGCGAGAGATGCTGAGCCCTGACCCAGACCTGGGCAGAAGCGACTCTGGGAAGGGAGCAGGTGGAGACACAGAGAGGAAGCAAACCACGCTGGCTTGCAGACTGATGTGTGACAAGGGGGAGGGAAGCGAAGTGTTACAAAGGGAGCCCATCCGTCTGTGGTGAAGGCAGGTGGCACCGCTGCTGGGGCGGAGCTCAGAGGAGGGGGCCAACGTGGGGACTGGGGAGGGGCGATGGTGAATTCAGTTCAGAACACAGACTGTGCCATGGGGGAGCCTGAGAGACCCGCAGGGACACAGGCCTCGAGCAGGCGAGGTCTGGGCTGGGATCAGATCACGAGTTGCTGGCGTGAGTCTGGACGGGAAGGAGTGGCAGAGACTAGGTAGCTGTCCTAGACTTGAGTTCCGTGGGGGCTGGGGGGGACCGTTCCAATGCTGTAAGGAGAAGAGTGCATTAACCAGGGTGCTGGGAGCAGTGGGGGATACCAAGAAAGCACGTGGAAGGCAGGGAGATGTCACTCCCGTGGGGCTCCAGTGAAGCGGCACTGACAGCGGAAGTTCAGCTCCTACTGAAATATTCCATTACAGACCTGGGGCTTTGGGAGCAACATTTAGGAGGACGGCAACAGGAGAGCTGCACTTCACCACAAATGGGCCTTTGTAGAGGTTAGGGGGAGGGCAGTTCCAGGAGAAGGTAATGCCCACCCCCTTTTGAAATGTGAACAGGAGCTCCCTGGGCAGACATGTGAAGAATTCTTAGCAGAGCAGCCGTGGGTGTGAAAGGGAGGGCGGTGTAGCCAGCCTGCAGCCGGTCCTGGGGACCCACAGGGGATGGGAGAGGGGACGAGGCCACAACAGGAAGGCTCCCATGTCCCACTAAAGAGCTTGACCTTGAGCCTGGGGTTGGGGTGTGCAGGGAGCCCAGTAGCATTTTGAGCAGGATAAGGATGCGCTGCACCTAGCTTTAAGCTGCCTCTGGTGTTGGTGCGAGCAAGCACAGAGCTGCGGAGAAGTCACTGCAGTAGCCCAGAAAGGAGCAGGAATTAATGGGAAATGGAGGAGGTGGGACAGGCAGAGGCTCATTGGGTTAATCAGGACCTGGGGACTGATTAACTATAGGGGATCCTGCGGGTAGGGGGGAATTTTGGAAAAGGCTGGGATGCTGAAGAGGCCAAGGAATACGGGGCCACCCACCTAGAGACGCCAACAGGAAGGAAGGGGGCTCACTGGGAGGGCAGACGGCACCATTCCTGAGCTGGGGAGGCCTGGGCTGGGCAGGCTTGTGAGCTCCGGGTCCACAGTCCCTAACCTGAAAACTTTGAGGCCAGATATATTCAGATTCAGTATTTGCTGAGTGTAAGAAGGTAATACATGATTTCCTGTATATATGCATGATCACACCCTTGCAGCAACCCACAGTCAAACACATTGACATTCCTGCAGCTAACGCATGAATATTCATTCACACGAAGTGGGTGCACAGAGATGGTAAATAACCTCACGTCAGGGCCGATCAAGGCTTGCCACCAAAAGCGTTTGGAAAATCCCCTTGGTTTGGGGATCTAAGGATCAAGGACGAGGGTTGTTGCATCAGCATCTGCGGCAGATGAAGATCCAGCAGGAGGGACAGAGCAGGAGAAGAGAGACAGAGCCCCTGGAACAAGGTAGGATGGAGACAGGACAGGACCCAGCCAAGGAGGCTGAGAGGGAGCAGGCAGAGCAGCAGGAGGGTGTCCCAGAGCCTGCAGGCAAGGCCAGTGCTGCAGAAAGCCCGAGTGGTGAGAAGGCCCAAATGTCCCTGCATTTGGCCACAGGTAGATCACAGAAGGCCTTGGCCAGGGCGGCGTCAGTGGTGCGATGTGGCAGGAGTCGGGCGGAGAAGAGGGCAGGGATGCGGGAGCAGCATGTGAAAGGCGACCCTTGCAGGAGTCTTGGCCAAGAAAGAAATGAGACCAGGCAGTAGCCAGACTGACGAGAGAGAAACCCGGTGGCGCTGTGGGCCCGGGGTCACAAGGAGCAGCAGAGGTCACAGGAAGGAACGTGGGTTAGAAGAGATGGCATGCGCCCACCAAAAGACATGTGTGAAAAACATCATCCCCAACTGGAACCAACCCCAACGTCCATCAGCACCAGAATGGATCAATAAATGGTGACGTGTCCATCCAATGGAGTCAGCAACGAAGAAAAATGAACGATGCTGCCCGCAATAACACGGGTGAATCTCACAGACATACTATTGGACATGGGGACTCATGTACTTTGCCATGTGTGCATTATACCTGAATTCAGAAGAATTAAAGATGCTAAAGTCTGAGGTTCAGTTGTGGCGCAGTCTAGGGAGGACGAGGTGCAAGGTGTCGGCCTGCAGTGCGGGGCCAAGGCAGACCCAAGTGAGGCTGACGGAGACCGGGAGGTGAGGGAACGGTGTGCTCCACGGACATAGAAGTCACTCAGTAGTTTACAGGAATTGTTGTAAAACAGCTACCCAAAACTATTTTTGAAAGTAGATGGTGAAAAAAAAAAAAAGAAAGTGGATGGTGGCGTACTATTTTTTTCACAGGCTCTGCTCCTGTGAGGCTGCCAGTCCCAGCTGCCCCTCCCCTGGCTGTCCCCAATTCTACCCCCAACTGCATGGCAGCTTCCCCATCCAACACCCTGGACACTGTGGACTCTCAGTCACACACACACACACACACAGACACACATGACACGCCACACTGCTGAGGGCCAAACCTGGATAAAGATTTAAGTGAAACAGAACCTGGGGGTGAACACCAGGAGGTCTACACTTAACACCTTGCTACAGGGTCCAGCTGCCTGTGCCAGGCTCCTTTTTCCCTCGGGATGAGTTCCTTCCCAGCATGCTCTTCTGGCTGTTGTGCAAATTCGACTTCTGAGAATTCTCCCCCGCCCTCCATCCACTCCCCGGCCAGTCCAGGGCCTGAATGTATGGGACACAGGACAGAACAGGAAGGCCACAGGGAACAATGAACAATAGCTGCCTGTGAATTAATGAATTGTTATCATCCCAAAATGGTTAAAATGTTTACTTCCAAGTCTTCATTCTCTCTCTGATAAGATATATCTAAATTAATGTTTAAAGAAGATAGGTTGGAGAGGCATAAGAGTGGCAGCTCCTTCAGGGTGACAGATCACAGATTCCTCAAATTCACGCTAAGCTCAATGCAGGCAGAAGCACAGTTGGTGCCTGTCTGTGAGAAGCTCAGAGTCCCCTCGGAGGTGTGTCTCCTTGGGGGTTCTGGGCAGCACAAGCTACGCCCTGTGCAGAGATTCTAGGTCGGCAGGAGAGCGACCTAATTAAACACACAGGCTTATTCTTAGACGAGGAGCCCCAGTTTAGGCCTCTAGGTAGCCACAGCACAAAGGCACGGCCCTAGCAATGACCGGAATAATTCTCATTTTTATCTAGCAGTTACTTATTTCTGATTATAAAGTAGTACATATTCACCATAAAATGCTTGGAAAATATAAAGTACAGAAAAGAAAATGCTACCTACTAGAGATAACCACGATTTTTGCTCATTTCCCCCCAGTCTTCTTTTTATACATATTTATGTATTTGACAACCGAGGGGGAAATGCTTATTCACCCAATGTAAGTGAAAAAAGATACAAAATTATAAACTACATGATCCTAAATTTATTATATAAATTAGGACAGTTGTATGTATACAGTTCTGTATCTTGTTTGTATCACTCAGTATTAAAACCCTGCATCTTCCCCATGTCATTAAATATTCAGCTATTTGATTTTTAATGGCTTCATAATATCCATTATATAGAATAATGTATAAACTGTTCGCCTGTGGTAGGGAATTTAGGTGCTTTCTAATTTTTCAAATAACTCCACGATGAACCTCCTGGTACATCTCTGATTAGTCTCCTGAGCTAGATTTCTAGAAGTAAAAATTATTTAGGACTCTTATTATACATTGCCAAATGGCTTTCTGAAAGTTCACAGCAGTTGGCACCACCACCAGTAAAGTGTGGGATATCGTACTGCCCGTGGTATAGCTTAGTTACTGTAATAACAACCAGAGCTTCTTTGTCATCTGGGGGCAGATCCAAATCAAATACAGAGGCCGCTGTTAGCAGGTAACCAGTTCCTCAGAGCCATTTGGGGACTTTGTAACTAAGCACAGACCAGCACTGTTTCCCAGCATGGGTCAGCTTTCACCAGGTTAGGCTGCTGTAACAAACAGCCCCAGAACTGTAGGGGATTACAAGTAAGGTTTATTTCTCACCTGCATTACTCAGAGATGGAGCTTTATTCCACGCCTTTTTACTCTGAGACCCAAGCTGAAGGAACAGCCCAGGCCTTATCTCTATTCACATGGTCAAGGACAAACATATAATGCAGAAGCCCACACTGGGTCTTAGGGCTTTGACTTGGACTTGGCATGTGTCACTCCCACTCTCTTCCCATTGGCCCATCAGTGGCTGACAGAAAGGGTCACCTGGGTTTATCTTTTGTGCAAATCAGAGGAAAAAACGTGTGTGTGTGTGTGTGTGTGTGTGTGTGTGGTGTGTGTGTTTATGTACATATGTTTATAAGTAGCTCCATTAGAAATAACGAAGGTATATTGTTACATTTTAAAAAGGCAAAAGTAAAGCATAACAGGCTACCCTTTATTTTTTAAGGGGAATAATACATATACATTTATGTGTATATATGCATGAAATCATTCCCAAAAGATCATTAAGAAGCTGGAGACTGTGGCTATTTTAGGAATGAGAACTGAGGGACCGAAAGTAGGGAGGAAAGGCTTTCACCGTATACTCTTTTGTATAACTTCAATTTTTTTTCTTTGTGTTTATACTACCTTTTCCAGAAACTTTTTTCTCATTAAAAATTTTAAAAATTGGCCAGTCTCAGTGGCTCATGCCTGTAATGCTAACACTCTGGGAGGCTGAGGTGGTAGGATCTCTTAAGGCCGGGAGTTTGAGACCAGCCTGAGTGAGAACAAGACCCTGTCTCTACTAAAAATAGAAAAATTAGCCAGGAGTCATGGCGCATCTGTAGTCCCAGCTACTCAGGAGGCTGAGGCAGGAGGATTGCTTGAGCCCTAGGTGTCTGAGGTTGCTGTGAGCTAGGCTGATGGCACGGCACTCTAGCCCTGGTGACAGAGTGAGATTCTATCTCAAAAAAAAAAAAAAATCTGATAAAGGACAGTTATCCAAAATATACAAAGAACTCCTAAAACTAAGCAAGTAGAAAACAAACAACTCAATTCTAAAATGGGCAAAAGACCTTAACAGACATCTCACCAAAGAAGATACACAGATGTAAAATAAGTATATGAAAGATGTTCAACATCATATGTCAGTAGAGCATTGCAAATTAAAATAACAACAAGGTACCACTACGTACCTACTAGAAAGGACAAAATCCATAACACTGACAACACCAAATGCTGCTGAGGATGTGGAGGATCAGGAACTCTCATTCATTCCCAGTGGGAATGCAAAATGGTGCAGCCACTTTGGGAGACAGTTCGGCAGTTTCTTAATAAACCAAACATATTCATACCACACAATCCAATAATCACACTCCTTGGTATTTGCTCAAATGAATTTTATGTCCACACAAAAACCTACACATAGATGTTTACAGAAGATTTATTCTTAATTGCCTACACTTGGAAGCAACTAGGATGTCCTTCCATACGTAAATGGATAAATAAACTGTAGCACATCCAGACGATGGAATATTGTTCGGGGTTAAAAAGAAATGAACTAGCAAGCCATGAAAAGACATGGAGGAATATTAAATGCACATTACTAAGTGAAAAACGCCAATCTGAAAAGGCTACACATGATTCCAGCTACATGGAATTCTGGAAAAGGTAAAACTATGGAGATAGTATAAAGATCAGTGGTTGCCAGGGGTGAGCGGGAGGGAGGGATGAATAGGCAGAACACAGAGGATGTTTAGAGCAGTGACACTATTCTGCATGACACTATAATGGTGGGTACCTGTCATTACAGATTTGCCAAAACCCACAGAATGTAAATACCAAGAATGAACCGTAATGTAAACTATGGACTCTGGGTGATAATGATGTGTCACTATAGTTTCATCAATTATAACAAATGTACCACTCTGGTGGGGGATGTCCACAGTGAGGGAAGTTGCCCGTGTGTGGGGACAGGGGATATATGGGAACTCTTGGTACTTTCCACTCCATTTTCCTGTGAACCTAAAATGGCTTTTAAAAATAAAGTGTAGGCCGGGTGCGGTGGCTCACGCCTGTAATCCTAGAACTCTGGGAGGCTGAGGCGGGAGGATCACTCGAGGTCAGGAGTTCAAGACCAGCCTGAGCAAGAGTGAGACCACCGTCTCTACTAAAAATAGAAAGAAATTAGCTGGACAACTAAAAATATATAGAAAAAATTACCCAGGCATGGTGGTGCATGCCTGTAGTCCCAGCTACTCGAGAGGCTGAGGCAGAAGGATCACTTAAGCCCAGGAGTTTGAGGTTGCTGTGAGCTAGGCTGATGCCATGGCACTCTAGCCCAGGCAATAGAGTGAGACTCTGTCTCAAAAAAATAAATAAATAAATAAAGTGTATTAATTTTTAAAAAGCAAATGATATTTGAAAATTTTCTGAGTGAAATAATGTGATGATGTCTGGATTTGCTTTAAAATATTCCAAAAGAATAAAACAAAACAAAACAAAACAAAAACCTGTAGGTGATAGAATAATATTTCCAAAATATCGATAATTGTTGAAGTGGTATAATAGAGAACACTAGTCTCTATACTTTTGTGTATTTTTGGAATTTTCATTAAGTTTTTTATAAAGCAATGGCTCGGAGAAAAAAGTGACAAATAAGTAAGAGGATAAGGCTAGAACGAACTCCATGGCATTTGATTGACATTGGAGCTATCAGTATGAACTCATTTGTGTAAATATATAGATAGATACAATACTAGACTATGTGTGTATGTATGGGCCAGTATTTCACAAGCAGCAAAAATAAATAATTGGAAGGAGGGCAGGGATAGATAAATAAATAAATGTATTGACTTAAAACCCAAAGAATAAAATAAATATCTACATATATTGACATAAATAAATGAATAAATATATACATAAATGGAGGAGAAGGCACAGTTCTTCCTTCCAGAAGAATTCCAATTGATAAGTATAGAAATAATGAGGAAAAGAGTAAAATCACCATTAGGACTCCACAGTAATAATTAAAGCCTCAAATTTTGTCAAATTCTCTGCTGTCTCCATCTTTAAATTCCTAATAATTTTTGAAAAGGGGGTTCTGAATTTTCATTTTGCACTGGGCCCTACAAATATGTAGCTGGTACAGTCTGTAGCAAGATCCACAAAGGAAGGCTAAAATTAGTGGGTGGGAGTTTGAGGAAAACCAGGATATTTTAGTGGCTTCAAAATACCTCCCCTGATATACTTATTAACTACAAGGGGGAAAACAGAAACTTTACAGTGGAGAAACCAGGTAGACATTATTTTAACCAAGTAATCAAAGTGAATATCATGTGCCCTGATATCATGCCCTAAGAAAAGCACCTCACTTCTGTGGTATTCTTCCCCCAAATCCATAACTTTAATTTAATCATGAGAAAACATCAGACAGGCTCAAATCAAGGAACATTCTACAAAATACCCAACCATTGCTGTTAAAAACCATCCATGTCATGAAAAACAAGGAAAGACTGAGGAACTGTCACAGATGGGAGAAGAGGCTATGACAACTAAATGCAAAATGGGATTCTGGACAGAAAAAGGATACTGATTAGTGAAAAACTAGGGAAACCTGACCAAAGTCTAGAGATTAGTTAACAATATGGAGTCCATGTCACTTTTCTGGATTTGGTCCCAGTACTATGATTATGAACACTACCAGGAACACCTGGGAGAAGGGCATAAGGGAACTCTCTGTGCTATCTTTATAATTCTCCTTTAAGTTTAAAATTATTTTAAAATTAAAAAAAAATTTAATTGATGATTTTAAAAAAAGCATTAATGAAACACACCATAAGCAAAGCCAAAAGAAGTGACAAGCCGCAGGGAAGGAGCTTGCAACTCCTATCACAGGCAAAGGGTGCATCTCTCTAATATGTAAAGAGTTTCTAGAAAAAGATCAGTAACCCAATAAGAGAAAAATGAACAAATAATTCAAGGAAAAGAAATACAAATGGCTGTCAAATGTATCAAAAGATCATCAAACTCACTCCTATGAGAACTGCAAATTAAAACTACAGACACCAATCTTGGATTGGCAAAAATCCAACTGGTTGATAACACACTCTGTTGGTGAGTCTGTGGATAAAGAGGAACTTCCACATATTCTTTGTGGGAGTGTAATTTGGTACAAGCCCTTTGGGAAGGCAATTTAGCAACATCTATCACAATTAAGATAAATTCTCTGAAACGGCAGTTCCACTTTTACACCTCAGATTGATTTACACAAATCCAAAATGCCCACGTGACCAGGGTTGCTCATTGTAACACTGTTTATAATAGTGTTGCAAATAAGTAGCATACACCCATCAACAGAGGGCTGGGTCAATAAAGGAAAGCCCCACAATAATGCAATACTGTGTATATTCACAACTATGAAAAAGAATGAGGAGGTTCTCAAGAACCGGAGGGAGGGGGAAACAGGGAGTTGTTGGTCAAAGGGTAGAAAGCTTCAGTTATGCAAAATGAATAAGTCCTAGAGATCTACTGTACAGCACAGTGCATATAGTTAACAATACTGAATTGTTTTTAAGATACTCAATGGCATTAAAGATAGATCCTGTGTTAAATGTTCTTATCACGCACACGCAAAAATGAGGAAGTGAGGGAGGAAACTTTTAGAGGTGATAGTTAAGTTTATGGCATTGTTATGGTGACAGTTTCATGGGTGCATAATTATTTTCAAACTCATAAAGATGTACACATTAAATATGTACAGCTTTTTTGTATGTCAATCATATCTCAATTTTAAAAAAAAGAATGAGGAAGCTCTCCATCTACTAATAAAACAAAAGATCTCCAAGACACACCAATAACTAGGGAAGGAAAAGGCTGCAGAACAAATAATATCTATATTCTGTGTAAAAAAAGAATCTACGTTTGTATTTGCGTATATCTGCATAAAGAAACTTTGGAAGAATACATAAGGAACTAAAAACAGGATTTCAGAGAACACGGAAGGTGGTAGGAACTAGACACAGGAAACAAGAGGAAGAAATTTTTCACAGTACATTGGTTGCTATTTTTGAATTGTGAGCCATGTAAATGTACTCAAAAATTAAATTAAAAACTATGGGAAAATTATCATATAAAAAATGTGACGACAACCAAAACCAAAATTATACCCTAAGACCCACAGTCATTCCTTAGAATAAAAGATGCATTTTTAAATTCGTATTGACAAGGAAAAAATGCAGGTGTAAGACCTAAACATTTCAAGAAAATTTATCATATAAACACACAAAACCTGAATCACTGAACTATGAAACACTATATATGTTGTTTTTATTTCTGTTGTGTTGCTATGAAAAAAGTGAAGTTTTTACTTGACTGTTTGTTAGGTAGAAGGAAGGAAGGAAAGAAGGAAGGAAAGGAGGGAGAGATGGAGGGACGGCCAACAAGTTAGCCTGTTGATGGGAACGTAAATTGGTGTACCCTTTTTGCAGGGTAATTGTGCAATATCTATCAACTTTTTTAATACATATGACCTTTGACCCAGAAATCTCTTTTCTGGGAATTTACCCAACAGATGTATATCCATAGCTATATAAAAGATAATCATTGTGGCATATAAAGATATGTAATGCAGCATAATAATTCATAGAGCAAAAATCTGAAAGCTACCAAAATGTTCAACACAGAACCAGGTAAATGATGGAGTATCTGAAAATGAAATCCTCTGCAGAATGAGGTAGATGTGTCTATACTGAATTAGAAAGATGGCTGTGATATTAGCAAGTGAAAAAAAAAGTTGCAGTTTAGTAAACAGCACGATTCTATTTGCGTGAAGATAAAGTATGATAAAATACAAGTGTGTCTATAAAAAGTGTCTTCAAGATCCACCAGCACTTGCTAACCATGGGCAACTCAGCAGTGAGACTGGGAACGGGGGCAGGAAGGTTAACTGGAAAATATTTATTTTTTTGAATAAGTTATGTTTACTATGTGCATTCATTACTTTTTGTTTGTTTTTTATTCTGGTAAAATATACATAACATAAAATGTAATACTTTTTAACCATTTTTAAGTGTATTGTTCCATGGCACTAAGTACATTCATATTGTTGTGCAACCATCCCCACCATCCATCGCCAGAACATTTCGTCTTCCCAAACTGAAACTTTGTACCCACTAAACGCTAACTCCTCATTTGCCCCATTTTCTTTCTCTATGAACTTGCTTACAGACCTCATGTAAGTAGAGTCATACAATATTTGTCCTTTTATGTCTGGCTGATTTCATTCAGCATAATTTTTTTCTGGATTCATCCATGTTGTAGTATGTGTCAGAATTTCTTTCCTTTTTTTTTGAGACAGAATCTCATAACACTGGGTAGAGTACAGTGGCGTCATCGTAGCTCACAGCAACCTTAAACTCCTAGGCTAAAGCGATCCTCCTGCCTCAGCCTCCTGAGTAGCTGCAACTACAGGTGCACACCATGATGCCTGGCTAATTTTTCTATTTTTAGTAGAGACAGGGTCTCACTCTTGCTCAGGCTGGTCTTGAACTCCTGAGCTCAAGCAATCTTCCCACCTCAGCCTCCCAGAGTGCTAGGATTACAGGCGTGACCCACCATTCCTGGCCAGAATTTCCTTCCTTTTTAAGGCTAAATAATATTCCACTGGATGTGTATACCATGTTGCATTTATATACATCCAATGGAATATTATTGATGAACATCTGGGTTGTTTCTACCTTTCAGCTATTGCAAATTCTGCTGCCATGAACATGGGTGTATAACTATCTCTTAGAGTCCCTGCTTTCAACTCTTTGGGGTATACACCTAAAAGGGGAATTACTGGATCGTATGGTAACTCTATGTTTAATTTTCTAAGGAAACTACCGTACTGTCTTCTACAGAAGCTGTACCATGTTACATTCTCACAATGATGCACAAGGATTCCAATTTCTCCACATGATATGCATTACTTTTATAACTAAAAATGTATTGACTTTAAAATCTCACCCTTTTGACTCAATAAGTTCTCCAGTTTATATCCTTAATTAACATTATTTTTATATTACAAATTCCTGGAGGGCAGAGATCAACATTTTTAAATGCTTTAGCCATTTGTTTAAAAACTGTGCGATCCGTGGAGGCCTTCCAGTGGAAGGAGGGAAAACCTAGCAAACCTGCAATGCGTTAGTGCCTCCTCAACAGACAGCCTGGTGACAGCTGCCCCCAACCAGCCCCCGACCAGGCTCCCCTCCCATTCCCATGTCTCCTAGTCCCTGGCAAGGCTGGCACAGGCAGGCGATGGTGCGGGGCCTGTTGGAGGCCCCAGGACACTATTTCACTTGAAAACTTCTGAGTGCACAAAACAGCCACCACGTGAGCAGCCGCTGGATCTGCTGGGAGCAGCCTACGGGGTCCACATGAGGCCAACTAGAAGCCCAGTGGATTCCCAGTGCTAGCTGGGCCAGATTGCTTGTTAAATAGTACACCTTTTCTGCCCTCTTTGGTCACGTAAGTCTTCCAGAGGATGAGTCGTTCTGTCCTGGGGCGACCTCATTTTACCTATTTACCTGCTACCTAAATTACTGCCAGGTTGTCACCTTCAGGAGATGCTGATGCTTTGGAGTTTACGGGGTCTTTACACTTTCTCTAACCAGTAAGTACAGACGCACAGGAACACACAGGAACTGCACACCTCAAGCACCTGTTCAGGGCCCCTTGTCTCATTTTTTGTGGAGGGACAGGTGGGGGCTTTGGGGACCAGGAGGTGAGCATGGGGGCCGCCTGGGGAGCGAGGGGAGCAGCAGGGATGGGGCACTCCACTCCTCCCCTGGCCCCTCCAGCCGCACTTCCGGGCCATTGCTTTCCTCGCCCCCTTGGACCCATTCTCCAGACAGAGAAGGAGAGACCTGGAAGGAATTGATGTGCAGAAAAATCAAATACCTGGCTTATTAAGGTTGTCCGGTATTAAGTGGGGAGCTGGGCCTCAAATCCAGATTTTCTGGTTTGTTTTTCTTTTTCTTGAGACACCTGACCTGTGCCTCATCCTCTTAGTGCTTGGTCTTTGCTGGGTCTTACTGATGAACAAATCCAAATGACAGTGTCTGGATTTTAATAGG
The DNA here is from genome assembly GCF_020740605.2 of Lemur catta. Classification (NCBI taxonomy): domain Eukaryota; kingdom Metazoa; phylum Chordata; class Mammalia; order Primates; family Lemuridae; genus Lemur; species Lemur catta. The sequence goes on from NC_059131.1 coordinate 68,800,960, forward strand.
TTCACAATTTAAATATATTCACTTTCTCAAGGGATCCAAAGATCCTGTATTAACCCGGGCTGGTTAGAGAGCTAGTGCCAAGCAGAGAAAACTTTCTGAAACCCTCAAATCCCAGCATCTGGATGTTCAGCAGCGCAGCCTCCCCACCCAGGTTCATGCCCTCTTTCCCTTCCTTATGCCTCTGCCCTCTCTCCCAATGACTCATCCCCCCTGAACTTCCCTCTTCTCGCCTGGGCCCATTCGCTCCCCACCCAGCTTTGCCATGCCAGGGCCCTCCTGTCTGCCCTCGGGGTGACTAGAGGCAGAAGTCACAGGACCAGGGAGAAAGTGACCGCAAGCATTCGGGATGAAATGGTTCCAGCATCTAATCTGGGTGAGATCCAAGAGACAGGGCTCTGGAGGGAGAGCAGAGACATGCTCAAGCAGAGGGATGCGGAGCCTTGGCTGGCTCTGGCTCTGGTCACAGCTCCCGGCTGGGTGCAGGAGTGAGGGAGGTGTGGGACAGGTCAAGGTCACCGCTGGATGAGGAAGCCAGGATGGTGGAGGGGCTGGGAGGACAGCAGGGTGCAAGTTATGGCCACACGGGGCTAGGACAGGAGAATTGGGCAGGTACAGGCCCTGAGGAGTTGGGAGGGGGTTGCTCTGGGTACTGTTGCTGCCTCACTGCAGAAGCCAGAGGTCAAGTTCAGGTCTGCCGGTTTCTGGCAACATGAACTCACTAGCTCTGACATTACACTCAGCAGGAACTGACTCAACATTTGTCAGGGTGCCTCTAGAATGAGTCAGCACCTGCCAGGTTTCACTGGGTCTAGCCTCACTCCACTCCACAAAGTCCAGGAGAGGGTCTGCTCGGCCCAGATGGGGTCACATGCCTTTACACCCTGGCTGGTGAGGGAGGCTTCCCCTGAGAAGCCACCTGACCTTGGATAGGTGATTCCCTGGAAGGGAATGAGGCAGCTGCATCCAGAAAGAGGAGTGTGGGAGGTCAGATGACCAAAACTCTTTATTCTGGTCTCATAATGGAATGACCAGTCTCTGAATCCATCCTCAAAATGTGAATTGCTCGGTGGCTTTAAAAATGTTTCTAAAAGATATTGGATCATATTGCTAAACAAGCCCCAAGCACTTCCTCTAGTTTATCCATTTCTGAGGCTCTCATCAAGTCTGTAGCTCCAGGTAATAACGGCTGCCCATCACAGTGGAACAAGACATGTAAGGCTCTGTGTATGTAGTTACTGTTTGAGTTGTAACATTTCTCACTGCAGATCTCCTGCCAAGCCTCACTCTGACTTCTACATCCACCCACAAGGCATATGGAGACTTCACCGGAAGCAGGCCCTGGGAGGCCCACCCACCCCACTGTAATGTCACGCCAAGGGCTGGAATTCTTCTCCTGCTGGGCTAAGCAATGTGCCTACATATGCAGGCAAGTAACATACACGCACAAGGATGCAGCATTATTTCAAGTCCCAAACACTGACAACCACCTAATGTCCACCGGGAGAAGACGTATTGAAGAAATCATGGCCCGTTCACTGTTCAGCCATGAGAAAGAGTAAGGCAGCGCCCTGTATGGAAATAGAATGGTCTCCAATCTATGCTGCTCGAAGCAGGTGCCAAACATCGTGAAGAGTATGACACCACTTGTGTGAAACACGTACACATATTTTGCTCCCTCTCACATGTATGTGTGGCAGGGACAAAATTATTAAAACATAAAAATTCAGAGTTCCCACACCAGTCCCTAAGGAAGAAGGAGGCCCCACAAGACAGCAGAAAAAGTGCAGTAAGCAAGACAGGGAGTCGCAGAGACAGGAAACCGAAAAGCAAGAGAGAGAAAGAGACTTGGGGGGTTGGAGGAAAGACAATGTTTTTAAGGACTTTGCAGGGTGGTCTTGTAAAAGGCAATTTTCATTCTTTTGGGTCAGACAGCATCCGACCCCTTGCCTATGTTAAAGGAACCCTCTCCTTAGAAGGCAGAATCCCCTTTTCAATAGAAGCCGACAATGCCAGAGACGCACATTCTCAGTTTCCCTCGCCAGAGGTTTTGGATACATGGCTCCACCAATCAGATGTACCCACCCAGTGTTTGAATCAGAAATTAGTGGCATGAAGCACCCTGTCAATGAGTTGGCGGTGGCGGCAGTACCTCCAGTCCCCAGGGTGGCGGTTGCAGCAGTCCTCAAAGCTAGAACCAGGGTCCAGAGTGGGCATTATGGTGTTGCAAGCTGTAGCCACCAGGGCCTATGTCAGTGGTCATATTGTAACCAGACCAACTCTGCAACCTGACTTTCGGGGTTGGTCTCGTCTGCAGAGCCTCCCAGCTGTGAGATAGCCAGAGATTCTGTGAGAACCACTTTGTCTAACAGAAAACAGCGATTTCTGTTGCTTACAGCCACAACTCCTGACTGAGACACATGGACACGGTGCCTCTCTCCTTAGTGCTCTCAAGGGACCTTCAGTAGAGACCTAGAGAAGGCCTAGGCTAGTTCAAAAACGAGGCCATGTTTGTGTTTCTTTTGGACATGTCACTGTGCGAAGGCAAGAACATGGACGCCCTGTTTTATTTGGGTTACATACAGTGTGTGTATCAGACATTACGAATATGGGAAGGATACTCGCCACCTGTTCCCGCCCCTGAGGAAGAGAATGACATGGGGAGAAAGACTTTTTCTTCTCATTTTACATTCTCTGTACTAATGAAATTTTTTACCATATTCATGTGTTATCTTTAAATGCTTTTAGAGTTTAAAATAATTATTTTTAAAAACAAATATAATACATCTGCAAATATATCAGAGTGTCTACATAAGAGAAAAGATAAGTAAAAATACGCATTCTGGTAAAAGGCAGTCTTTCGAAGAAGCAGGTGGTGGGGGACTGGTAGTCTGCTGGCGTCAGTTGAGAATCTTAATTTGGTAGGTCATCAGGACTGCACACGTTTTCTTTTTAGTTTTTTATCTGGCATGTCTTGATATTGCTTTGTATTACTTGTGCAATAAATGATTATTTTTTAAAATATCTTGAATGACCAGCAGAAGGGTAGCTCTGCTCTGCAGCAGACCTAAGACAAAGCAAGGGACAGGATGGGGACAGAAGGAGCCCAGATAAAAATCCAGGGTGTACTTAGAAAACCTCCAACAGCCCTAAGTGTCACTGCTGTCAAGGGCAACTGGAAAGACCACCTGTCACAAGGTCAAAAACAAGAGCCATTAAAAAATTGTGGTCTGCCCATACAATGGAATATTACTCAGCAATAAAAAGCCAACTACTGCTGAAACTCCACAGCAAATAGAAGAATCTCACAGACATAATGTGAGTGAAGGGGCCAGACACAAAGAATACATAGTGTTTGATTAAATTCATACAAAACTCTAGCAAGAGCAAAACTATACCAACAGAAAGCAGGGGTGATCAACTGCAGAGGGACAAGAGGGAATTTGGGGGGGTGATGGGAACTTTCTCTAACTTGATTATGCTGGTGTTTATACCAGTGTATACATTTGTCAATACTCATCTTACTCTAAACTTAAAATGGGTGCATTTTATTTTATGCAAAGCGTACCCCAATAGAGGAGGTGGTTTTGAGTGAGAACTTGTACCTAAGTAACTTTTTTTTTTTTAGAGAGAGAGACAGAGTCTCACTATGTTGCTCAGGTTGGCCTCAAACTTCTGGGCTCAAGCAATCCTCACTCCTCAGCCTCTGGAGTATCTGGGACTACAGGTGTGCACCGCCCCACCTAGCTACATTTACTCTGTATTTATGCTTCTTGGTATTTAGGAATGAATGATGGAAGAGTATGACCACTGTGTTGTTCATTTGTACTCAGGGTATGACTAGACTGAGGCCAAGTTTTTATGTGTCTTCAAGAAGAGGAAATAAGGCCTCTATCCATCTCCTCATGTCCAGTGTGGGCACCAAAGAAGACCGGGCCAAGGTGAGCAGGTGACGTGGACCTCCTCTCCCTGCCCTCCCTGCAGGTCCCAGCAGGCTCAGGAAAGGAGGGTGATGATGAGCTCACCTGATCACTCTGAGGAGGGCCAGCTGCCCAGCCCAGGGGCATCTTCACCACGAGCAAGAGCTGGCCAAAGAATCTGTTTTCAGAATTTGATGGTCATCCCTACAGGGAACCAGACCAACCACATCATGAAAAGCAGACCCAAGGAAGTAACATCCATGATGGCTGTAGACAGACCCACGTTTCCACCTCCCAGCAGACCCGCCCAGCCAGGGCTCCACCTGTGCAGTCAGAGGCTTTGAGCATCAGGGCCCTGGGGCACCGGCCCAACCAACCCCCTGGCTCTGGGAGTGGGGAGAGAGGTCAGGAGGGACCCTGGCCTTTGCCCTCAATTTGGTGGTGAAGTTGTGCACCCAGTCCCTACCCATCATTGATCACCAGGTCTTGGAGCGAAAGGCAAGGTGGCCCCACAGTAACTGCCATCCACCTGACTTCAAAAGGCAGGAGAGGCCAAGGAGCGAGTGGGTGAGAAGGCATGTGGGGAACACCTAACCCTGATTGTAAAAAGAGGAGTGGCCAAGAGGGAAAGGTTACAGTGAGGTCCAACCCCAGCCAGCTCCCGGCAGCTAAAGGTGGACTCATATACGCAGAATGAGAAGGTGGGTTCTGGGCTAAGGCAAAATAATATTTTTATCTAGGGAATTTAAGACTGAAAAGGCTTTTTTTGGTGTTTTTTTGTTTGTTTGTTTTTGTAGAGCTGGGATATTGCTATGTTGGTCAGTTGCCCAGGCTGGTCTTAAACTCCCAGGCTCAAGCAATCCTCCCCACTCGGCCTCCCAAAGTGCTGAGATTATAGACATGAACCACAGTGCCTGGCCTTGCAAAGGCTTTTTAATGACAAGATCCTTAGAGGTTCCAAAGACTAATACCAGTTGCAGCTGGGTTAAAAGCAAATGAATAATGGTGATTAATCATAAGGAATCTGTAGCCTCCTGGTTTACAGAACACTTTCATTTAAACTAATACTCTTGATCTACACAGCAAGGCTAAAGACAGGGACCATATTATTACCTAGGCTCAATCAAGGTCATGCTGTAAAATTGTCTACCAATTCAGAAAAGCACCTTGAAGGTCTAATTCATTGACTAATACTGTTTGACATTGTTAGATAGAATGGGCTAAGCTACTGACATTACCTAAAACACATTCAGATCTTGATGCTATTTGCAGTCTTTGAAGTGCGTCTGTTGAGTGAACCGCCAAGCTCAGACACCGTCTTCTCACTCTCAGCCCGCCCCGGTTCACTCTGCAGCACAACCTCTTCACATGTAACCCAAGCCCATGCTGTCCCTTAGCTTACGTTTTTGTCTATAGAGCTAACAATTGGCTGGTATTTGCTTTCATTGTAATAAAATTTTCACTAGAAAAAGCACCTAAATTCATGGATCACATCAAATAATCTCTCAGTTGGCCATGTGCAAGGAAAACCTGCCTGCAGACCTCAACTGGACAGTAAGACCCTGAGGGAAGTCCCCCTGAAGGCCAGCGCAGGGCCTGGCTGCACAAGAGAAAGTCCCCCAATCTGGGAAATAATGTCTCTCCAACTCAGCTCCCAGGGATGCTGGAGAATACTGCACTGCCAGTGGCAGAACCACTTTGCCCTGGGCAGACATACACTGCTGTCATATTAGTAGGAACATTATCATTGCTATTTTTATGAATGCCTTCTCTTCTTGCCACTGGGCACTAAACTTGAAATGCTGTGTGCAAATGACCACCACAGGTCAAAGGTAGGGAAAGTTGGCAGGTGGGTCTTAGCAAAGGTCTCAGGGAATGTGTTGCCTGGGTGTTTGCTGGGGAGGGGAGACCGGCCCATAGCCGAAGCCATTCTGTCGCTGAGAGATAACTTGGCCTTGCCTCCTCCCGCCCTCGTGGCCCCCTCCCTGCTCTGAACCCCCACTGCACTGCAGTCACCGCACTGGAGCTGAACTTGATTCTGTCTTCCCAGGTTGTCTGTGAGCTCCAAGGAGGCCAGGACTGTGCCTTAGGCTGTTGCAGGAAGTTGGGGAATGGGAGGAACAGCCAACACGGAGAGGGAGGCTGGGGCCCCGTCCCTGCTCTGCCAGGGAACACCTGTACGCCTCGGAGCCTTTTTCCATCTTTGAAAGGGACGAGCTAAGCCCTGCCTACCACGCAGGGTTTAGAGCTGAGCTGTCCAGTGTGGCAGGCACCAGCCACTGTGGCTGAGGAGCACAGAAGTGTGGCCAGTCTGAATTCAGATATGCTCTAGAAGTAAAATACACACCAGATTTCAAAGACTGGTGCCAAAAATTGAATGTAAGATCCCTCAATAATTTTTATGTTGATTGTGTGTTGAAATAATATTTTTTCCCTCTCTTTCATTCTTTTTTTTTGGCCTCCAGCTTTGCATAGATGAAATAATATTTCTGATATATTGGATTAAATCATATATTATTTAAATTAATTTCAACTGTTTCTTTTTGCTTTTTTAAATGTGGCCACTAGAAAAATTCCAGTTACATATGGGCTGACATTATATTTCTATTGGATAGCGCTGGCTTAGAAAACAGAGTAGGGACAGCAAAGAGCTACTTGGATGGATGGAGTTATTAGAACCCTATTTCTTCTGTTCCCTTGTCCTTGAATCTTGCAGAATGTGGTCACAACCAGGAGGAGGGTTTGACAAATCCCTGTCAAACATAAAAGCCTTGTAATTTCTCAGCAAAAGGGTCAGCTAGCCCAATTAGCTTTTACTGTGATAAAACTGCTTTTGTTTCTGTCACTCACAGACTTTCTCCCTTCGGACTCTGCCCAGTTTTCTTCAGTGACCTACTAATAAAGCAACGCTGGGTTCCCTGTCCATACGAATGCCCTGAGGTTGGCAAACCCAGTTAAAGTGGCCCTGGACGGGAATGCACCGAACCCAAGTGATGTCCCCTTCCCGGGCTTCAGCTTGCTCAACTCTAAGATGGGCCTATTCACCTGCTGACCTTGTGTTTACCTTGGGGCAAAGGCCCAATGAAGGAACAGACATGTATGTAAGTTTTTTGTTGGTAAATCATCTGTCAGAAATGTATGAGGCCCACACTGCTATTAACGGATAAGAAAAACGAGCGAATGTTTTTTTTTTTTTTTGAGGCGGAGTCCTGCTCTGTCACCCTGCCTAGAGTACCCGAGCAAATGTTTTGGCACAAAATCCTCACAGGGATCATCAGCCTTCAAGAGCAGGAGCCATGAACTGTAGGCACCTGAAAGTCTAAGATCATCCAAACCCCATTTTACAGGTGAGAAAACTGAGGCAGCAGAAGAGAAGGCGCTGCTTCAAAGTCCAGAAACCAAGATTGCAGCTGCCCAGGGAGAGCAGCTTGCATCGGTTAGTACTCTATAACCTCTTTTAAATTTTAAAATAACATGGTTTTCATATCACAAAGCAGTTATCTTTTAGAAATTTTTGAAAATACAGAAACGTACAAAGAAAAAATAGTCCATGATCCCCTTAACCAGAGGTAATCCTATCAGCTGTTCAGTATCTTTACTAAATAACCCTTTTTCTTCTCCTGTGAACATACCTGTATTTTTTTCTTTTACAAAAATGTAATACTACTACAATATTTTATAATTTGTTTCCCCCCCTCAAATAAATAACAAACATTTGTCCAAAGCAAATATCCTTTTACACTATTATTACATTATCATTCATGACTACAAAGTATTGCACGGAATGGATGTATAACTGACCCCTGCCTGATTACTGAGCATTTAGGTTTTCTCCAGTTTTTCTCTATTACAACGATGTTACAATGAGCATCCTTATAGTAGATTTTTTTGGTACACTTTCATAATTATTTCCTTTTTAAAGTGATTCATGATATTGACAACTGCTCTGCAAATTGTTGTAACTTCACACTCCCCCAGCCATGCATGGGAGCACCCATTTCTTCAACCCTCCCTGACACAGATGGGGTTCTATGGTTGTTTTCATCTTTTCCAGTTTAATAGGTAAAATTTCCATTTCTCTGCTTACTGCAGAAAATTGAACATTGTTTATGGGTTATTGGCTGTATGCATTTCTTTTTTTAATAATCTTCCTAGTCACACATTTCCTTTGCCCATTTTTCTAGTGTAGCCTATTGTCTTTTTCTTAATTATTTCTAAGAGCTCTTTGTATATTAAGAGTATCAATCTATTATGTCACATGTTACAGCTCCTGTTGGTTTTTATATTGTCTATTTGGTGTTTTTTCACGAATATGGACTTAACTCTATGAGTATTTCCTTTGTCATTTCTGCTTTGTGTGGTTAGAAAAAAGTCTTTACACCATAAGGATAAAATTTTCTGTGTTTTCTTCTAAATCTTATTAAAGATCATATTAAATATTCCACTTATTAAAATTTTTTGTCTGACTTGAAATTATCTTAGTTGTGGTATGATTCAGAATCTAACGTTTTTCTGTTTTCAAATGGTTAGTCAATTGTTCCAATTATCCCATTTATCCCCGGTTTTCACAACACTGGCACTGTTGACATTTTGGACTGGATAATTCTTTGTTGTGGAAAGCTATTCAGTGCTTTGTAGGATGTTTAGCAGCATCTCTGGGCTTTATTAGATTCCAGTTGCATTCCCCCCCCCATGGTGACAATCAAAAATGTCTCCTGATATTGCAAAGTGCTTCCCGGGAAACAAAGTCACACTCAAATGAGAACCACTTATGTGTGTCCTTCCCCCAGTGATCTGAAATACCACTTTTACCATTCAGTAAATTATTATGCATCATATACACTTGGATCTACTTCAGGCCTTTCCATTCAGTTCCAAGTAGTTAATGTGTATTCTCGGACGAGGAGTACCAAACTACTCTCATTATTGTGGTTTCGTATTAACTTTTAAATCAGTTTATGTCCTTGCTCTCCAAGCCTCTCTCTTTTTTAATCCTCCACAGAGGACACTTAATCTTACCGAGCTATCAGGTGAGAATGAAACGAGAGAGACCCAGGCAGAATCTGGGGCACGGAGGGCCCCATCTCCGTGTCAAGGAGCTGTGTGCTGGGTGGGGCCTGCAGGCACGGGGGTGCCGAGGCTGATAGGGGAAAAGGCGCCCACAGGCCCTGGACGCCCTATCCCCAGGGCCATCCGGTGAAACTGGCGGGAAGGGGCTGCAGCAAACAAAACAGGAGGATGGGGCATTACTAAGTAGGGCTGGGGGATGATGGGGTAGGGGCAGGACATCTGTGATTCTTTGCAGGGCATCTAGACTTCTGTGGTCCCATGAGGTGTGGAACATAGTCCAGTAGAGAATTAGCCCTTTAAGCCTATTTAGTGGAGGAGTCATATATTCTCGTGGGCATGACTGGTGGTCCACTCTCCCAGGACAGAGAACTTAGGGCCCCCTCACCTCTGGGAAGGAGGCTCCCACCTCTGTTGGGGACTGTTGGGATGAACAGGTCAGGACTGCCTGCCCCCGCAGCCCACAGCCTAGAGGTTCTAGCACTTTCAGTTCAGTCTTCTCAGAAGGGCCCAGCCCTGGTTACCAAGTCTTCTCCCCCCATGTCAGGGGCTTGGGCTCTGTCTCTGACTGTCCCACAGCTCAGATCAAAGAAGTGACTGGCATCCCAAAGGCACCGGTTAGGATGGTTTCAGTTGCAAAGAAACAGAAAACATAACTTAAACTGGCTTAAACAATAACAAGAAATTTATAGACCACATCACAGAAAAGTCCGTAGGGAGGCAACGATGTCACCAGGACCTGTTCGTTCCCTGGCCCTGTGCCATCTCCCCGTGGTAGCGGCCTCTTTGGTAAAGGCTTGGACTCTGCTGCTCCCAGATGGACACCCTGGGCTGCATAGTTCCTTTTCACAAGCAACAGAAAATTCTTTGCTCCAAAATCTCAGCAAAAGTTCTGAGATTCACTCTGAATAGACCAGAGTAGTTCATATGTCCATCCTGCAGGAGGATAGAATTGGCTTGTCTTGATTGGCTTAGAGCTGGAATCACTGAAGTCCCCCACCAGAAATGGAAGCTGCTGGGAAGGGGGAAGGGAGGAGGGAATGGAAGCTGGGACACCCACAAGTTCTCCATGCGAAGCTTCCTGAAGGAGCACGAAGGGAAGCAGGCTCGAAACACTTGTTGCATTGGAGAAACTTTGCCTGCTACATCTTCAATAGACTCATAACATCTTTGTCTTTATTACATCTTCATAATTTCTTACTAGGTTCAGGACTCAAAAGCCCTACCAACCTCAGGTCAAAGCTAAAAAATGTAAGCCTAGCACATGCATGTGACCTATGTCAGAAACTAGAGCCCCAGTGCCAGGCAAAGCCAGGTTCTTGCTGCATGTTCTGGCCAGTCCCTCAATAAAGGGCACACACAAAGCTCTAAGGGACAGGGGTCATGTTACAAGTGTTTTGTCTGAGAAATAATTTGTGGCTATTACAGCAAAACAGTGCCCTGATGAAGCAAGCTGGCCTGCCATAGCCACGGCCCATCCTGAGATGGTTGGCTGTTCCAGAGTGCCAGGAGGGCTTCCCAGGACAAACCGAGCAAGGAAGCAAGAGCCCTAGCCTGGCGTCAGCCCAGCAGCTTTGCAAAGGCAATTCCTGGAACAGCCTCCCTATCTCTCCAAAACTTGTTTCTCATCACATGTCCCAGCAGTTCTGCGTCAGCCTTCCCCATCGTGCAGGTCAGCAGCTCCTACCCATGAACTCTGCTGTTTTGCAAAAAGATCTGCAAGGTGGGGGCAGGGGGTGTAAGGTAGGAGATGAGCCCCCTTTTTCCCACAGGCTGGGAGCAAACCCAGGCTTAACCTGTCACGGTACCATCATGCCTCAAGCTTGCTCCTGCAGTCAGGGTAGACCCAGCTGCCACAGGCCATGGGGTTGCACTGGGAAGGCCATCGTTGCACACCAGGCATTCAGAAAATGGCAGCAATGTCATTGTAATTACACAAATCAGGCTGTTTTTAGTCCAGCACTTCACCGTGGTTCATTTATATGGGAGATCTTACCAAGAGTACAAGATCCCAGCCACAAAACCCCAGAAATGGGTGACACAGGCATCTCTACCATCTACAAAGTCAAAAATAACCTCCCTGTGCCTTCTTTTCCTTCTCCTTCAATCATCCACTTATTTTTTTTGGCTTTGAAGACCCCAGAAGCACAGGCCACAGGTTTCATGGTAGGGACTGCCTTCCCTGAGCACACGTAGGAGTCTCAGTGGTGCTCTGTGTTTATATGGTATCCAGCTCTCTGCTGGCTGAAAGCTTTTCTGAAGGAGCGATCGCCAAAGCACACACCAAAAGTTGTTTCAATGGCCCTTACATAATTTCCAATGCACTCTCGCACCTTAGGAGGGGCAATCCAATTGGCATCTAGCCATCTCACTTATCTCAGATTTGGAAATGCTCCTGCCTTACTGGTCAGATGTTTTCTCTGTGTGGGACTCCAGATAAACTGCCTCTGCTTTGCTTTCACTTTCTCCACACTGTAATGTCACATTGCCGACTGTGCTACCTGTGTGACCTTGGATTGCTTTCCTAATCTCTACGATGATGCCTTAAGTCTTCTCATCCGTAACATAACTTCCTGATTGAGTTATCGTGAGGAGTAAATGAGTTAAAGCAAGTGAATGTTAAATTAAGGCAAGTTATAACCAATTTTGCCCCACCCGAATTATTGTCTGATTTCCATTGGCCAAACCCATCTAAAAATTACATGACACAGGAAATCTAAATTATATCTATCCCATAATTATGTATGTATTAATAATTACAAATTAAACGTGCACTTAAAGCAAAGACTAGTACAGAACATAGAAAATGAAAACAGTAGATTGGGAATCATGAATAGGTGATTCATAATGTACTGTTTATATAACATGGGAAAAGTAAACTCAAAAGAGTTGTATTAGGTGGATTTAAAATTTTGAAATGCAATAAATATACATATTTTGTGAAATCTATGAAAGATTAAAAAAATCTTCCTTTCAGCTTCTGCCTTAGCTATAGCTCTATCTATTGTTACATAACAAACTATTCCAGAATATAGTGGCTTAAAATAAGCAATTTATTTTGCCTACACTTGGAGGATTGGGGATGTGAGAAGGGCTCTGCTTGGCTGCTCTTCTCTGTTCACATGGCATCAGTTGGGGTGTCTCCACTGGGACTGGAGCTCACCCTCCAGACGGCTTGCTCACACAGCTGGCAGGCTGGGGCTTGCGGGTGGCTGTGAGCTCCGCCAAGGCTATTGTGGCGGGGGTAGAACTTGCTTCCACTCCATGAATCTGCTCGGGCTACCTCACAGCATAGCAGCACAGGGTAATCAGACTTCTTTTATGGCAACTACCTTTCCATAGAGCAAGTGTTCCAAGAGACAGTGGAAGCTGCCAGCCTCTTAAAGCTTGGACCTGGAAACTGGCATTCACTTCTGCCAAATTCTATGAATCAAAGCAGTTAGAACCCACCTAACTGTAAGGAGAGGGGACACAGATCCCACTTCTTTGGGAAGAGGGTCAAAGAATCTGTGGCCATTCTCAAACTGTCACAGTTATCTTTTTCTTATGCCAGCCTTGCATGCTGGTGCCACAGATAAGTCATTACCAACATTTCTTGGCTTACATACTTCCTTATATTCTTTTTCCCCTGCGCCTCTTACTCCTTCCCACCTCCTGATCTTTTGTCCTTCTCTCATACCTGCCGATACTCATTTCCAGTGACAGGTGCCGAAGCTCCCCTACATTCCAGGAACTTCATATGAATCAAGAACTTTGGAATCTGGCAGACTTGGGTTGGAACCAACTCTATCAATTATTTGCTATGTCTCTGGACAAGATGCTTAATATCTGACACTCAATTTCTTCGCCTGAAATAAGAAGGCTACCTACCTCATAAGATTGTTGGGAGAATTAAGAAATAATGTATTTGGCAAAAATTTTAACATCTGACAATACTAAATGGTAACAAAGGCATAAAACGGAAATTCTTATACACTGCTGATTTGAGTTTAAACTGGTTTAATTTGGCGATCAATTTGGCAATATCTGAGAAGATTAAAAGTGAACATATACTACATAGCAATTCTACTCCTAGATTTAGACTCTGGAGAAACTCTTACACAGGTATCCAAGGAAACTCATATGAGAATGCTAATGTGAGCACTCTTTTTAATTGGCAAAAATTGAAATTCACCTAAATGTTGACCAAGAGATAACAAACTGTGGTGTGGTCATGTATGAGCCCGAGCTATATATATTAACTTGGAGGAATCTCACAACTATAATGCTAAGCAAAAAAAAAAGGTAATTTGTATGAAAAGGCATATAGTGGAAGATCATTTACATACGGCTGAAAACATGCAAACAATGTTACATATTATTCAGGGAGATACACAGTATAGTATATATAGTAAAAATAAAAAGAAACATTAAATTCAGTAAAAAGCAATCCAGGCCCTGGAATCTGAAACTGCATGGTGGGTACAAGAGTGTTCATTATTTTATTCTTTATACCTTTTCTATGTCTGAAATATTTCATAATAAATTTTCAAAGCTGTCAAGACTGACTTTATGTAGCACAATGCCGGGAACGTGGTAAAGGCTCAACGTACAGCAGCCATTGCTGTCGTTTTTACTCAGAGGTCCACCCCTTGTCATTTCCTTAACTTCAGGATTCTCCCCTTCATTCCAGCCTTAAGACAGAAAAAGGTGTTTCCATTTTTACAAAGTTCAAATGAGCTTGTGAATAAAGTAGTGGAAAACACTCTAAATCTTGTTTCCCAGATCTAGACCAGCTGAGTTAAACTGGCTTTTGAGAATAGTCCCCTTCTTTTTTGAAGGCAAGATATCAAATCTATAAATATACCAGGTAGTCAAACACTAACAGTGGACAGATTTTGAAAATACTGATTTGAAAGCAAGACATGCCAATATCACTAGTTCAATTCCTTCATTCCTATCCAGTAGATTGAAACAGGAAGCACTAATTCACCCCATGTGACCAATTTAGGTTGCCCATTTCAGGGTTCTCAACCCTGCAAGTATATTGGAAACCCAAGAGAGCTTTTAAAAATCTTGAGGGCACAACTAAACCACTGAATCACAATGTCCTTGGATGGATCCAGTCCATCCAATGTCCTTTATTCATAGGCCTAAGCTCTCCAGGTAAGTCCAATATATAACACTAACTAATTCCTTCCTTTTGCTGTAAGTTTTTAACATTCAAGTCAACCATGGATTCAACTGCCGTAGTAAGACTGCTTAGGCTTACACCTGTGACAGAGTGCTAGCTGTCTACACCAGTATCGGTTCTCCCCCAAGTCCTCAGTAACAGGACTCCAACTTTTAGACGGATATGTGGCCACCCAACTAAAAACCACAGGACAGGGATGAAGGAGAAGAGAAAGCTCTTCTTTACCAAAGAATGACAACTAATACATTTATGAGGAAAGAGAAGAATAGAAAATCATTTTACAACCACCTTAGTGGTTAGCTGATACAGGCAAGATTCATCAGTGGATATTAAGGCCATTGGGTGAAAGTTGGCCAGGGCGCAGGACATTCACACGATCTCAAGTAGCACCGCCGAAGAGAATGCACTCATTCCAAGCGGAAAGATACTTTCGCAATGGAGAAAGCTGGCCAACGCCACCTGTGTTGGTTGTGACCCTTTCATGTCTTGGCTTCAAACCCAGCCCTCTATATTGTAGGATGCTGGGGCTGGGACTCTTCCAAGATTTGCTTGCCAGGGGCTCCTGTTTGGCTCTGCCAATAGGGGGAGCTCTGAGGAGACCCTGGGGCTGAGGAAGGAAAAGGAACCTACTCCGGTTTGCTTCTTGTTCCCACAAGGGTGACCGCACGTTTCTTCACTCTGACAGCAGCAGTTCCTTCTCATGCAGCAGGTGAACCCTGGGTGCAGTTCTTCAGCTCTCACAGAGCCAGCCCCTTCATGTACCTCTGAAGGCCACCAGCTGCCAGCATGCCCTCCTCGGCGGTCTGGGGCCCAGGCCTCTGGGACTCTCTTCCAAGCTGACGTACCAGCACAAGCCAGGCAGGGACCCTTCCCCAGAGGTCTGAGTTTTAGCTTCACAAGGGCTCTTTCTCAAAGATTCTGAAGTTTTAATCATTCCAACCTCTTCTCTGAACTCTTCCAGCCTCTATAGTTGCTACCTCCATGATTCCTTAGTGTTTGTTTCCTGCCATTTCAGTTACCAATTTACCCTCAGTTAACAACTCTTTTGTTAAATTCTGTTAAAATAACTATGATTTCTGGCTCCTGACTGGATCCTGATGCAGAAATTGGTACGAGGAGTGGAGTTTATATCCCATCCTGTGGCATGTGCATATATCTTACTAAGGCATCTGAGCTACTTGCTAGCCAGGCACAGTGGCACATGCTTGTAATCCCAGCTACTTGGGAGGCTGGGGCAGGAGGATCACTTGAGCTCAGGAGTTTTAGAGCAGCCTGGGCAACACAGCAAGACCTCATCATCTCATAAAAAATTTAGTAAACTACTTGCTATTAGATGCCTTAGTAAGTGATATGAACAAACTTAATATTACCAACACTGAGACAACTTACATCTTTGGGTCCTTGGGCCTTGAGGTGACAACCACATGTTGAAGATGGGACAAGAAAGAGCCTGTCTTTCTTCCCTGATGTCCATGGACCCACCATTACAGGCCAGAGCTGCTTTTACTTGGGAGAGAAATAGGCTTTCTTCTTTGTTCTTGAGGTGTCCTGTCACTCACAGCTTAACATAATGCTAATTAATACAGGGTCAAATACTCTTGTCTTCAAAGGCAATCCACCAAAATTAAATCCTTCAATTCAGATATAAGAAATGAAGCTACAGTTAAGGACATGTCACACCAGTCATAGAAAGGTGCCTAGGGAATCAATGCCAAATGGAATATTATCATGTCAAGAAAAGCTACATGTACTTATTTGGAGAATGTGATAGATAATTGATAAACACTATAAAGTACTTAAGAAGTCAGGCATTGCACATATTACATGCATTATTTTACTTAATAATCCTCATGAAAATCCTGTGACATAAGTACTGGTATCATCACCAATTTTTAGACAAGAGGACTGAAGCTTAGAAAAATCAAATAACCTCCCAGGTCATAAACTCACCAGTAGTAGCTGGAATCAGAACTCAGGTAGGTCTGGCTCCAAAGCTTATACTTCTAACCACTATGCTATATTGCACACAGGAGGTAATCAACTGACTTTAAGATCTCTGCTTCCAGTGGAAACTTAGAATTTAAAGCCTTTCTCTATGCAGGACAGTAATTCTACGTGAAACACAACAGAACCACTCTAAGGAAAAACAAAGATTCTAAACAGAAGTGTCACTCGTACCAACTCAGTAAGGTATACACAAGGTCCATCATAGGACTGTTCAACTAAGGGGCAATATTGACTATCATTCCCAGAACCTGGCTCCCCCAAATTTTTAAATTTTTAATTTAAAGGCTCCTAGAAAAAGAAATGAATAAGCACTTGTTCTTATAGGCTGAAGTTAGCTCTCTAATGGTCCTTGTACACTATAGTTCTCCCTGGGATTTCTGAAGGTCCATTATCCTTAGTGCTAAACTGAACAGTACCAGTTCACGTTAGGCACCAAACTGGCAACTCAGCTGCCAACTATTATTTTGCAAAGCAGGACACAGTTAGTTGAAAATTATACTTTTCCAATTAGCACAGTGGGAAACACTGCTGAGGCTTTCAGCCCAAGCCTGCAATTAGAGAACATTTGCTTGCTTCTAGAAATAGAATGAATAGGAAGTAGAGACCTGCTATCTAGGTCTTTAGCAATAATACCCTGGGAGGGGAGATCTTGCTTCCATTTCAGCAGTTCCCAGAAAATAACCATCTTGCTCCTTTTCGTAAGCGCAGTGGCATTCTGCACTGCATCACTGTATGTTCAGAAGAGACTAAGAAACCCAGCAACATCTCCAAATATAATAAAAGGGGTTTACACAAAATCTTGATCATTAGAAAGGCAAGTACTACTGCCAATGAGCAGTTCTAATGTTTTTAGTAGTTATTTTAAAAATCTATTAATAAAGTCTCAAAAGTCTCCACTTGTCACAAAAGTTAAGTTTGGTACGAACACCTCACAATCTCCAGACAGCTTGACCCTTCTCCGCTTTTCAAATATAGAGCCTCATTGTGTCTCAAGCGAAACAGTGGAAGGTTAAAGAATTTAGATCTCTCTCAAGTAGAGGTGAAGATAAAAGCAGAGAACAGTGTTAAAAAGAGAAAGAATTTTCACACCATGGGGTATGAGTTTAGCATTCTCATCAAAATTTGGAGCACTAAACAAGACTTTGGTGTGAGCTAAAAGAAAACCACTGGCAAGCAAGATATTTGCCTTGTATCTTATACCCTGCACAAACATTACAGTGGAGAAATGGTTTTAATAGACCAGGCATCCCCATACCATTAGATTTTATAGGGAACACCACAACCCAGCTTTAATGAGCAAGTCTTAACTGTGTACCTTTGGTCTTTAAAAGCAGCTTTATATTGCCTGAAGGTGAAAGAGTGAGGTAAGAGTAAGAACAAATCCTTTTATTTCCTGCCAATCAGGAAATGAACTGTTGAAAGCACTAGCTTGGGCCAAAGTTTAGCCCCAGCTTGCAATGCTTATAGCAACTTACAAGTAAACACGTGCATGATTGTGTAATATGTATCTAGTTCTCAGCTACTACAGTAAGTTATCCGGATGTCTCAACATTGGTACTTATTCTGTGAATGAAACCCGTTTAATTTCTAGACAGCAAGGGGGCTTCACTCTAAGGAATAAACAGCTTCATCTCTCAGGAAGAAAGATTCTGCAAGCACATGGGTATGCATACGTGCACATATGCATACGCAAAATGCCTAGGAAGATATGCAAATTATTGACAGTGGTTTCAAAGGAGAAAGCAAGCAAAGTTCTTTTTTTTTTTTTTTTTTTTGGAGACAGAGTCTTGCTCTGCTACCCGGGCTAGAGTGCCGTGGCGTCAGCCTAGCTCACAGCAACCTCAAACTCCTGGGCTCAAGCAATCCTTCTGCCTTAGCAGAGTCCCAAGTAGCTGGGACTACAGGCATGCGCCACCATGCCCAGCTATTTTTTTCTATATATATTTTTAGCTGTGTGGCTAACTTCTTTCTATTTGTTAGTACAGACAAGATCTCGTTCTTGCTCAGGCTGGTCTCGAACTCCTGAGCTCAAACGATCCGCCCACCTTGGCCTCCCAGAGTGCTACGATTACAGGTGTGAGCCACCGCGCCTGGCCAAGCAAGTTTCTTTATTCTCCACTTTCTACACCTAATTGTTCAAAAACACTTTTCAGAGAAAACATTCTAATACACTTTTTGCTTTTTAACAATAATACTAAAATATCAACTAGTCAAAAATTCCTAAGTAAAGACATATTGAAACATTTACCATCACTCCCTGTGAAACACCATCAAGATGGCAGTAAGGGAATACTGTAGAGGCATAGTGAACAGGTGAGTAGACAAAACCTCAAAATTATGGAAGACTTGGCAGACTCAAGAAGGCTGAAGCTAAGCTGGCCCCTGCAAGGCTCAGAAATTGGAGCCTCAGGTACCTTGGAAGAGAAATGAAGGAGGGGCTTAAAATTAGAAAGACTGAAAAGTCTAAGAAGCCATTTGGGAAGATGGGGTATTAGAAGATGTTAAACAATTATTATTAATTGTATTGGACCTGGCCGGGGGCGGTGGCTCATGTCTGTAATCCTAGCACTTTGGGAGGCCAGGGCGGAAGGATCCCTAGGAGTTCGAGACCACCCTGAGCAACATAGCAAGACCTCAGCTCTATTTAAAAAAAAAAAAATTAATTAATTGTATTGGACATGACATTTTTTGTAGTGTGGTAAGATTTTTAAAAACACTGTATCTTTTAGACATATCCTCAAGTATTTTACAGGTGAGATGTCTAGGATTTGCTTCAAAATACTCCAGAGCAAAAAAAAATTTTAAGTGTGTGAGGAGGAAGAAATAGATGAAATAATAGCAGAAAGTTGCATGTTCTTAGAGCTGGATAATGGGTACAAAGTATACACAGGGTTTGTGTACTCCTCTACTTTCACGGATATTTTCAACATTTCCATAACGAAATTTTTATTAAAGCAACAGCTGTGAAGCCCCAGGATCCTTTTCTCTAGGCTGCAATGTCAGGCATCTGTCTTCCACATGGCATTGGGCTGGCAGTTTACATTAGAAAGGGTACAGGAGAGGGTCCATGCATTGGGAAATAGCAGGCAAGTAATATACTGGCAGTCCTCACTTTGTATGTAGGTGTAGACCCATAAAAATGACTATGCAAGCTGAAGACATGCAAAGGGATCTAATAATCAACAAGAAAAATTATGGTTACCTTGTAGACTTTAAAACTCTTTGTTAAACATTAAAAACTGTTATAAATGTATAGGGAAATAAAAAAATAGTAAAACTATTTAGTATACTGTTATTTAAAACATTAGAAATATTGAGACTAAGTGTTTTTGGATCAGCTTTCAATATTTTATCCTTTAGGCTTTCAGTGCCATAAAAAATCTCTAAGAGGTCTCTCGGTGCGAAGTTTTGCCAGCATCACTTCCTCTGGGTTATCTGCGTTCTCTTCATCACAGTCACTTTCCTCATTTTCATTGGCAAGTTTAACTTCACTATGTTCCTCTGGCTGCCTATCCTAGAATCTCTCAAACAGTAGCCTGATCAACCTTCCCATGGTCAAATATAAGTCAACCGATGTACAATTTGGACTCTGCAAAGTTATTTTCAATGTAGTTTCCATCACATTGAAAATTACCATTAATTCTTCCATGATGCTTTCAATTTCTTCCAAACCGCAGTTAAAGAAATTGCAAGATCTCTGGAGATAGCATCAAAAGCCTATCCAAAGTCCATCTAAGATAAAAAGCTTTAAAAATCACGTATAACCTCTTTGTGCATTGGCTGGATTAATGAAAGTTGTGTTTGATGATAAAAAGCAAACTTTCATTTTCATTCAGGCCCCCAGGAGAATCTGGAGCATGATGCAACAGTAGTGCTAAAAGTTAGCCTACAGTATCTCTACTGCTGGGAGTTAAGGAGGCAACCCAGTCATAGGCTTTCTCATCTATGGGTGAACTAAGTAACAGATGCATAATAACCAATCACCAACAGACTTTGAAAAAAGTGACGTGGTAGAACCTGATCATGATACGCATCTGTCAGTTTCTAAATGTGATAGGTGGACTAAAGAGCTAGCTCTTTAAAGTTTGTACTTCGTGCAATTATGTAGTTAATATACCATGATAACTGAAATACGAACTGTGTTGTCAGGGAACTGGTATTATTTACTTAAACAGAGGTAACTGAAATCTATGCCTATTGGAGCCACACAAAGGAAGGATGCCTGCATTGAAACCAAGGTTAAAATACATGGTGGCCACCTACCCCACTGAGCCCCAGAACTTTGAGCAGTCAGGCTTTCACCCTTCTAAGTCATCTCTGGGGTTCCCCCCCCAAGGAAACAGCTCAATCAGATCACTCTAGAGGAAGGTTTCTCAACCTCAGCACCACTGACATTCTAGCCCAGATAATTCTTTGTCGTGAGGGCTGCCCCATGCACTGTAGGATATTTATAGCAGCATCTCTCAATTGTGACAACCAAAAATGTCTCCAAATACTGCCATATATGAGATGGGGGAGGGACAGGGATGGGGACTAGCAATAGCAAAAGACACCCCTGGTTGAGAACCCTGCCCAAGACAAAGGCCCCACAGTCCGACAACTGTCACCCACATTCATCCAAAATTGAAAAGAGAATGGTAATACAAGTACATTAGATATACAGAGGCAAATACCAAAAAAACTGAAAGTGGTTTCCTCATGAAAGGGAATTGGTGGCAGGAGGCCTCAGTGTTTGTTTTGCAAGCCTTGCCGAACCCCCTGACTCTTTAATATGCACACACAACTTTGATTTAAAAAAAAAACAAAAACCTTTTTTGGTTAAAAAAAGGCAACATCAGGTGGGCCTAGTGGCTCACACCTGTAATCCCAGCACTTTGTGAGGCCAAGGAGGGAGGATTGCTTGAGGCTAGGAGTTTGAAACCAGCTGAGCAACATGGTGAGAGCCTGTTTGTACAGAAAATAAAAAAATTAGCCAGGCATGGTAGCATGCACCCACAGCCCCAGCTACTCGGGAGACTGAGATGGAAGGAGCGCTTGAGCCTAAAAATTCAAAGTTATAGTGAGCTATGACTGGGCCATGGCACTCTAGCCTGGGCAATCAATAGAAACTCTTTTTCTAAAATAAGAAAAAATTAAAAAAAAAAAAAAGAAAGAAAAGGCAACATCAGCAGTAGCAGTGGCTCACACCAGTAATCTCAGCATTTTGGAAGACCAAGACAGGAGGATGGCTCGAGGCCAAGAGTTCTAGATCAGCTTGGGCAACATAGCAAGACCCTATCTCTACAAAAAATAAATTAGGAGTGGTAGCCTACGCCCATAGTCCTAGCTACTTGAGAAGCTGAAATGGAGGATCACTTGAACCCAGGAGTTCGATGCTGCAGTGAGCTATGATTGTGCCATTACACTCCAGCCTGGGCAATAGAGCAAGACCCTGTCCAGGAAGGAAGGAAGGAAGGAAGGAAGGAAGGAAGGAAGGAAGGAAGGAAGGAAGGAAGGAAGGGGAGGGGAGGGGAAGAAAAGGAGGAAAGGAAAAAAGGAGAGAAAGGAAAGAAAGGAAGAAAAACATCTCTGTCAAAAAAAAAAAAAAAAGCCAGGTTTCTCACCAGCATGGGGCCTCACCCCATGGCACACATGACTAGAGGTGGAAACACAAACTCCTCTCTGGTCACTTCCTAGCTCTAGGGGCTCCTCTTCCCAAGGTCTAGCTGATCTTCCTAGAGAAACACTTCCCTGGTCTAAGTATTTTCTCAGCTGTCCTCTTCTGAGCCAAGAGAAAATGTTGGGGAGGATACTATTCTCCACTTAATCACAAGGCTCTAGAAGGGTCTGGGCTTGTATGAGATCATACAGCAAAAGAGGAAGCCAGTACCAGAACTCGGAGGAGACCACCACCTCCTTCCCTCAAAGTCAAAGCTAGTTCCAGCCAGCCCCAAAGACTACAACCAATGTCCATCTCTGCTTTTAACACTAGACAAGAACAGAAGTTATCCAGGCCTGTTTGATCATCTATAAAATCTGAATAAAGTCTACCACAAAAGGTCATGAGGACTAAATGTATATAAAGCTTAGTACAGGGCCTGACATTAAATGGCAAACATCTATGAACAACTCTTCAATGAGATCATTGACAACAGGCTCCAATGGCATGTACCCAATGGCATGAAACCTCTCAGCAGCAAGCCAGATTAGGCACTGCCTTATCCTGTTAGTCTCAGTGCTGGTTTCTAATAAAAATACCATCAATAAACTCATCCCACACTCTCAGGATAGGAACCTTCAACCTCATATGTCAAGAAATGCTCTTTTCATTAACTGTTCTGATCAAGGGCAAAAGAGATAGAACCACCCAACACTGAGAATTTTTAAATGAAGCTTAGCTACACACACACCCCACACTCATTTTTGCTTTCCTTGTACAGCTGACTCTTGAACACGGATTTGAATTGTGCTAAGTCCATAATGAAGATTTTCTTCCACCTCTGCCACGCCACCCTCAAGACAGCAAGGCCAACCCTTCCTCTTCCTCCTTCGCTTACACAATGTGAAGACAATGGAGACCTTTATGATGATTCCTCTCCACTTAATGGATAGTAAATATATTTTCCCTTATGATTTTCTTAATATTTTTTCTCTACCTTAGTTTATTATAAGAATACACAGGATACATATACAAAATATGTGTTAATCAACGATTTATGGTATTGGTAAGGCTTCTGGCCAACAGCAGGCTTCTAGTGAAGTTTTGGGGAGTTATATGTGGCTTTTCAGTCGCATGTCGGGGGTCAGCATGCCTAACGCCTGTGTTCTTCAAGGGTCAACTGTAATATCAAAGCTGGAAACAATGTTCATAAAAGTTATAGTAAAATAGAACAGTTCAAACAGGAAAACTTTGGCTGTTAAAAACCATGAGTAGGTCTATGTATACTAACATGAAAATGTCTACGCTATGCTATTAAAAAGGATAATGCCAAATTGCTACAATAGTCCCTATGGAGTAAAGTCATGCACATTCTGGGGTCACAGGAAACAGGGAGGGGTGCGGAAATTTAAGTTGGAAAGTAGCTTTTACTTGTCAAGTTATTCATATTCTCCTAAGAATCATACAAGGCTAACTGATCAGGACCCCAAATGATTTGAATATGAACAAAAACCGTGAGAACAAATTTTCTAAAAACTGTAGGCTTTTTTATTCAGTTAAGAGGTAGACAGATGAACATGGAAGGCTGTCCATTTAACTTGCCCAAAGTTCAAATTCCACTTCATTCATCCATCCCACACTGCCAGAAATCTTAAAGAGTGAACCAAGTTTGCCAAAAGGCCTTTTCTTCTTACTTCTTCTTAGTGATATCGGTCAATGAATTGCTTGCAAAGAAGTTACTACTAACTTAAATTTTCACTGTGTTCAAAGAACCTCATCCCTCTAAGAAGTTCCCACATATGCCAATAGAACCTGCCACTATAGACAGGAGGACAGAGTACCAATGACTCTATTATATAAGAGACTACAAGGGAAGCTTTAATTACATTTTTTGTTGTTAAATCCCTGTGCATGTTAGGGCAGAAGCTGGTGAAACCAACAAAGCAAAGCACTCTGTCAAATGGCTCTGCATGGTTGTTTAAAAAAAAAGTCACAAGTTATCTTCAGAGACAACATTAAAACATAATGGAATTGAAGCCTGATACAAAAGTAGAGAAATATGTACAGGAATTCACAGCCCAGAAGGAAAGGGGACCTCAGCAGGAACCAGTGGAAACGCTGGCTCTTTTACATAGCTAATTTTGAGACAAGTCATATTTAGCACAAAAGCAATTATAGCACAAGTAATACTTCCCTCCCCTAGCTCCCAAACTTTAAAGACTCTTGTCAGTCTTCGGTAACACTGTAGTCATTCTTCAAGGGAGCAGGAATGTGTAAGGTGGTCCCAAACATTGATGCGAATTTTAATCTCGAACAGCTTCACACTCAGAGGATGACATATTTGAAGACTGCCATGATGGCAGCACTGATAACGCCAGAAATGGGGACCGTGACAAACCAGGCCATAAAAATGTTGCGGAAGAGTCGCCAGTCAACAGCCTTCTTGGATCGGAGCCAGCCAACAGATACAACAGAGCCCACCTAGGAGAGAAACAGACCAACGCAACTGGTTACTGAAGTGCCAAAGGTATTTTGGCAAATAGACACCAGGGATTGAAAGCTGGTTTATGACAGGTTAAGATTACTCATGAGAAGATGAAGGTAATATAAAAATCCAATCATTAAATCTGTGCTACCTGTGGTAAAATGTGATACCAAAAAAAAAAAACTTCCTTCTCCCTTTCTCAGCTATTAGAATTTAATGAACATGTACTGCCTTTAGTAATAAATTAACATTTAGGTTTTCCAAAGATCATTTAAAGGGGGTCTGATATTAAATCCAGTAAGGTGACTGCCAGGAGACATCCTGGTAGAAAAAGGATGACCGGGCAATCTCCATGATGGGCAAGTTTAAATTCTCTTAAGGAAGCCAGTTTCTTCCTTATCCTATAATTATCAAATGGTCATTCAGCACCTTAAGAGCCAATAAATTTCTCAGTACTTCAATCCTGAGAGGCTCTGCTTTCTATAAATATATGGCCCTTCCAACAGTCCAACAAGCCTCACAGGCTTGTTAAAACCAGGCCTTCTGCCACCACAAATGGTAGCAAAAACCCACCTGGCCAGAATTAAACAGCTGGCCAGTTTATTGGCACACACATTCAAACTAAAAAGAACATAACAGTGCTAAATAGAAATACCTGAAATCAAAAAAAGTTATAAAGCTACTGCAATGAGGGAGGATTAAGTAACACAGGAAGAGGTTCATAGCAAGAAATCGTAGCTAGCTCTATATGAAAGAATTTTCCCATTATTTGGGGAGAATATACACTTAACTGCTTAAATAGAAGAAACTGTAAAACATAAGCCTTTATTCTTTTCTCTTGTCCTAAACTTGTAAATTCGAGACTCCAACTGCATGAAACTTCTAAGTCAAGTTATCAAAGTAAAATTAAAAATCCTACATATTATTAGAACCACTTGAAAGACACATGACATTTGTACTACACTTACTTTACAGTGTGTTGTACTGATGGGCAGGCCAATATTTGATGCAATTACCACAGTGAGAGCAGATGCCAGTTCAATACTGAAGCCACTACAGACATAAAAAGATTACTGTCAAGAATTTATTTATTTGATAAGCTAACACTACCTCAAGTTAACATAATTCTGCTTTGTTCTACTCAGTGACAAAACCTCCACTGACATCTTTATTTGCTATTAACTCCTGAAATCTACTTTCAATCAGGCCATGGGATGCCCTTTTTCCTTATTCTAAGGTTTAAATTTCTGCATTCTTCTAGAAGTCCATTATTAAATAAAGTCTGCACTTTTATTTTGAAGAATTTCAAAATAGTGAAAAAACCATTCAAGCAAAACGTTTAAGGGCCAGAAAGTAAAATCTGAAAAGTTCACACCAACATCATCAGAAACTTATACAAATTTGGTTACTTTAACTGGAAAGATTTGTGTGTTAGCATTCTACAGTATTACATCTCTAAAGAAAATGAGCACTCACCTCCCTAAGACCTGCTTTACCTACTTACCTAGAAGGTGTGATTGGTGTCAGATCCTTCCCCATGGTCTGGATAACTCTCCTTCCCCAAACCCACAGGCCCATACAGATACCAACACCACCATAGAGTAAAAGCCATATGGGTGTCGCCACTTTTGAAGAAACATCTCCCGTGTAGTAAACCAAGTACAAAGCAACCAGAGGACCGATGGCATTGCTGGAAGAAACAAGAGGGTGAAAGTGATTTTTCTGGCAGAACTAGATCTTGGCAAGATCCAAGTTGCTGAATGACTTACCAAAGCACAGCTTTCAAGCTCTTTTAGCAAACAAGCCTTTCTTTGAAAGGAAATAAATGGGATCCCAAATATGTTAACAGAAAAAAAATGAATGCAGCTCTGATGGAGGGAGTCCCACACATGTGGTGCCTCTTTCCTCCTACAAGGAGCTTAAACCAACTCCCAGGTTCCAATAAACGGTTTACAAACTACTGAACTAAGACTAATGATCTACAGAGTCACTCACTCTAGGGCAGTGATTTTAAGTTTTTCATCTTATATCAAATTTACTATCCAAAAACTGGATCCCACCTTGATAGACAAAAGCCTACTCTGTGACAGACCTATGTGTTCATATTTATTATATGCAGGAAAAAAGTTAAAAACACTCTTTGTAATTCCTGTAAAGCTGCGGTCCCCAATCCCCAGGCTGTGGCCAGGTACCAGTCTGTGGCCCGTTAGGAAACAGGCCACGCATCACTGCCTGAGCTCTGCAACACCCACCGCCCAGGCCCATGGAAAAATTGTCTTCCATGAAACTGGTCCCTGGTGCCAAAAAGGTTGGGGACTGCTGCTCTAAAGAATAAAATTTTACCGTCTCACTAAGTCAATAACTGCTTTTACCTCACTCAACCTATCTAGATTATTCAGTGTCCCATGGTGGTATGAATACCAATACAACGAGCACAGGCTTATAGAAAGGGTAAGATGGTTTAAAAATAGAGTCAGCAATGCTAAAATTCAGTTTGACTGACCTGACATCATTGCCACCATGGGCAAATGACCCAAAGCAGGCTGTAAGGATCTGCAGAAACTGGAAGAGGAGAGAGACTTCAGGCTTATCCTGGTCATACCATTCTTCTAGAGAGCTACTACTTCCTTTTCTGTCACCCAGACCCATCTCTGCCTTGACACTCATGTCCATCTCAGACGCCGAGTGAAGGTCAGATACAGCATTGCAGTAACTGGTGTAACTGTCCATTCGAATTCGCTTCTTGGAGTCTGCGTTAGGCCATGTCAGCTTCTCCATTTCTTCACCCTTCTGTTCACCTTCTTTGGCACGGAATGAATCCAGAGGCATGCCACATATTGCCATGGTATAGGAAGTATAGCTATTATTACGCCTCAAGGGTTTGTCGCCAGAGTCTCCCATGCAGTCTCCCACCTTGGCAAGATGTAATTTATGGAGCAGCTCTTTGTACAAGCCAGAATCTTTATGCACAGTGTGATACTGATAGTGGCCACTTGAGTTTATCTGGTTGCTGACAGCTTGACTGAACTGGACAAGGTTCCCATTAGGCAACTCCACTGCACCTAGCCAAGACAAAAAAGGTAACATTCAGTACAAAACGCATCAAGTCCAAAACAGTAAGTTTTCTCACCACTACAGATAGCAAAATGAAATTGGAATCCAGCTCACCATTCATGGTGCTGTCTATGCTGGTTTCTTCTTTCAGGTCCACACTGGGAAGCCTCTCTTGTTCTGGAGCTTCCTCCAAGTCTCCAAGTTTAAATGAGACTGTTCTCTCCTCCACCACTGCCCGGAGGGGCACAGTGGCTGACCCTACCTCAGAAACAGGATTCCCATTTTCACTATCACCAAGAGACAACTTTGTTTCTTCATGGTCTTCTTTCAAGCTATTCTTTTTTTCCATTAAGGGGCTTTCAGAAGGACTAGACTTTATTTCTCCTAGAAAAAAAAGGTTTTTGGTTTGGTTTTGACCATACTGCCTTATTACACATCTTTTTTCTCCCACCCTAACAAATCCATTCAAAATAAGAATGTATGTAAACTTAAGTTAAAATTCAGGATAATCTTCCTGCCTGCTTTATTATTTGCCAAGTCATCTTTCACTTGGGAACACAAACCAAGAACAGCCCTTATCAGGGGTCCCAAACTTTCTGTAAAGGGCCAGACAGTAAATATTTTAGGTTTTGCAGGCTTCTGTTGTAGGTTCTTGTTTTTATTTTTACAACCCCTTACAAATCTAAGAACTCGTCTTGGCTCTCTGCTGACCCATTTCTGTAGCAGAAGGTAACTCACGCATGGGGCTGACAGACTATAAATCTGGACCGCACCTAATTTATGTTCTTTTTGAAAAAAAGAATCTTCCAAATTTCAGTATAAGAGTTCAAGCAAAGTGACACAGCTCAATGCAAACAACTGAAGGTAACAACTTTAATTCCCACCTCTATAAAACAGAGATATGCCTAAGGGCTCTAAATCCCATGAACAGACCAGAGTATCTTCTGCCTATCACACCAGTGTTCAGTATGCTGACTTACCCATTCAGGCACCTCAGTCCAACTATACGCTAGCATTAAAGGAAGACTTGTCTATCTCCCAGACTGAGGGGAAAATGAGGTCAGACAGTACTGAAAACCTTGTTCCCACCGTGCACTCAGCATAGCCAGACTAGCGGAGAGCCTCTAGGAGGCTCCTCAGTTCAGCTGCAGTGACACAGCATTCTGCCTAATGCCACTGCAGTCTGTGCATCCCTCAGCTTCTAAAGAAACTCTGACTTGCTAATCTAGCATTTGCATAGATAAAAACTGACCAAAATTTATCTGGTATTTAAATATACTACAACAATGTGTTGTAATGGCCTAAATAATTTCTTCACACGACACTTCAAAATATCTACTTCTAGAATTTGTGCTTTAACTCTAGCACAAATACAATGTGTAATTGTAATACACAATGTGTACATGTATTCTAGCACATACACACATATGCACATTAGACTCTGCTTTGCTTCTTGGAATCTGAAATATAAATAGTTGGGGGCAAAAGTTGGAAAATATTGTGTACCTTTATCTTAGTTTTCATTAAGATATCCTTATACTTCCCAATTAACGTATGCAACAATTCCTCTATCATACCACTGGCAACTGACCGAGATATATTAAGAAAACAAATTAAATGCCCAGCTTGTTCTACAGCACAGGTCAAATATTATTTATGACTGTGTCTTAGGTCATTTAAATCCGTTTAGGAACAGTCTACACAAACCTGTACCCTCACATTTCCATTTAAAATCTCTTACTTTGCTAATCTATCCAACTAGTGGATTTTTACAGGTGGCCAAAAAAACAAATAAGCACATTAGTAAACTTCTGCTACAAGTTATTACTTACGTTCAATTTTTCTCTTCATCCTGGGACATACAAAGAACCAGACGATAAGCGCACAGAAAACTGCACATCCCACCGAGATGAGGATGGTACCCCACAGAGGAAGTTTGTCAAAGCCCAGCACTAGGAGATAAAATGGTGCATCTTGAAAACCCCAGGGCAACAGCCCCCTGCAATACTGTGTAAACCCTCCTTGGGGACTGAAGGGTTCCCCAGGCCAGCCCATCACCCTTGACAGGCACTGCCAGCTTTGTTTCCACAGGGTTTACTGTGCTAGTGGCTACACAAATTTGGGAGAAAGATCCAGTGATCATCTTAAACCCACACCAGCCTGGCCCACTTACATACCTGCTAGACTCAAGTGTCCTAAGTTTTTTCACATACTAGCTTTTTTTTTACCTTCTTCACTTTAAAGGATAGTAAGAATCACTATACTCTGAGGACCTATGACTATAATTATGAAAAAAACAGAAGCATTTCACTCCCCAGCTCCTAATCGTAACTGTCATATATAATATTGGTACAAATTCTAACATTAAAAAAGCAAAGTGCTTCAGTAGTCACATTTGTCATGTTGACAGAATTCTGTGGAAAAGGGGTAACATCTATTGTACTAGTCTTTAGTAAAATCCTTTAACAAGATCATCTCTTTGAAAGCATTATCAAACTAAGATATAGAAAACATGAATATTAACTATCAAAAGATAATAGTTTAAAAAGTTTTGTCTTTCACAAAAGGAGTTTCGTGGTAATTGCATTAACAAGCCATCTTAAGAGACTTGCGTACTAACACTTTTCATATGGCTTAAGGATCAGTAATATCAGTCATTTCCTACTTGTCATTTACATACCAAGTGGCTCCAAACCATTAGCCTATACTAAGGACAAAAACAAAGCATTGTACAACCCTATTTAAGTCTAAAACATATTATAATGATCTGTAGTTGATCCAAGAATAGCTTAATTATTTCTGCTTGTTTTGCTTTATTTGCTTTTTATGTATTAAATTACCGATGCTCCTCGACTTACAATGGGGTTACATACCCAACAAGCCCGTTATAAAGTCAGCAGATCCTTAAGTCAGACCATTGTAAGTCAGGGAACCCTCTGTAACTATAAAATGGAAATTCTTTTACACTCCACAATGATGAGTCTTTAAAAATGAGATATAAATTGAGGTCCCTCCAAAACTAAAATCCTATGGTGCCTATAAGTCTTTTCATTTTAATTTGTTTTCCATTTTGATCATGCAGTCACACAAAAATATAAATGAAATTTAATTTATCTCTATCAAAATTTCTCTGTATTGTAAGTCAAAAGGGGAAATAAGGTTTTTCTTGTAAATGAGCCATAAAGGACAGAATAAAAATATCGAAGTTCCCATTTTCAAAATGATTGAAATTTCTCTAATTTTACCCAACTATGAGCTTTGCTGCTCCACATAAACCATGACTACTTAGAGCCTCATGGGAGACATTTTAGTTTAGCATTAAGAATTCAGTGTACAACAGAATGAAAATTTGACATACAAACTTCTCTTCACCTGCACATGATAAGTGTTCCATATCCCCTAAGTAAGAACAATATTCTCATAAAGTTGTCTGTTTCTTTCCTGATGATGTATGGCCTATAGTTCTTCCAGTGGGTCAAAAGAATAAAAGCCACTGACTATGTAGTCACAGACCATCATCAAGCTAAATGAGCCTAGATACCAAAACTGTATGTCCTGCCTGACAAGTTACAAGTTTTCAATCTTCTATACTTGCTAAATTGAACATGTAGCACCATAATTTAATACATGCCTTGCCTTACTCCCAAACATGAAAGTAATCAACATTTCAACATTTATACTCTCACAAATTATTTTTCCTCTTAGCTGCATGAATTCTTCTTCCAAGTGCACTTACAGCAGGTGTTAAACATCCCAACTCCTCTCATTCAACAGCAGATTTAGGGGAGTAAATTTAGTACTTAGAAATAAAAGGAGCTCCATTTGGGAGAGAAAAAGGAGAATATCCAGCAAACCAGTCCTCAATGACTGATTATTAAAAACCAGATGTAACTAATGACTCATTAGTCAAGGTCAGTTATCAATTCCAGCATTTTTGGCATAGATATAGGAGAAAGGGAGGGAGAAGATCATATTATCGATGGATCCTGTGAAGACTAAAGAGGAAAGGTCTATATGATTTAGAATCTGAGCAGGTCTCTTTGGTTGAAAAACTATCTAGGTTAACTCAGCATACACTAGCCTGCAGCCTTCTGAAATGGGCGCAGGCCAGCCACCTTCTAGGAGATTTCAGCCCTGTAAAGCAAAAAGGGTAAATTGGGCATTTAATGCAAGTCTTGGAAACAACTTTAAATTCACATTTAAATATTTTAGTATATACTTACACGGTGCTCCAGTATACATGATGGAAAAGAGGTTTATTCCAATTGTGCAGGCATAGAAAACTGGCAAAGCTCGCAAACCATTAGGAACTGGATCTGCCTGTAAAATATCATTAGAAGAAATATCTTAAAAGTTGTTAACCATTTCCACAGAACCTTGTGACAGGGCCAGTTTGAAAATTACAGTGCCAATAACTGTTCCTCCAGGGTAGTTTACAAGTCCAACTGGGTTTTTCCTGCATTTACTCCTGGAAATGCCGGAAGTCTCCCTATGAAGGCTCATTCCATTTTCTACCTGAAGCTTATTTATTTTTTGCTATTTGTAACAAGGCTACCCATACCAGTGACTGATAACATCCTGAATAATCACCTTCCATGCCCACATTCTAAAGTACCTAAAGCCAACATGTAAACCTGAACACATGTCTGTGCTCTACTACACAATTGTAAGAGATGTCAAAAAACAGGCTGTGAGAGAAATTCCTATCCCTCTTTCCCTTCCCTGCTAAAAAAAAAAAAAAGAAAAAAGAAAAAGAAACAGGCTGTGGCTGTGAGATGTTAGAACACTGCTTACCTGACTTCCTACTTTCAAAGATTAAAAATAAAACATGCAGAATATACCTGCAATAACCATCTTATCTAAACATCAGATAAATATGCCATAATTAATGCTTTACCAAAGTACAAAGATAAAAATCAATCGTGCAAAAGGTCATCCACTCACTCAACAGACTAAGCCAAGCACTAATCCTGACACTGAAATATACGAGGGAATGAGACAAGTTCCTTTTCTCACAGAACTGATACTCAAATTCTAGTATGGAATAATGTAAAGTCCTGACAAATGCTGTGAAGAAAAATAGAGAGGTAAGAGGATAGTGATGGAAGGAGGGGCACATTTTACTTAGGGGGGCCGGGGGGTGTCAAGAGTGAACATGACATGAATATAGTAAGCCAACAAACCATGTGCATTAACTAGGGAAAGACAAGGAGCAAGCCCTCTGCTTATCTGGGGGCTGAATGTTCCAGACACAGGCATCAACACATACAGAGGCCCCGAGGCAAAAATCTGAAATGTTTAAGGAACCTCAAGAAGGCCAGTGTGGCTGAAAATGAGAAGATGCCACTATAACAAATGTGTATTAATTCTACAGGAAAAGACTCAGGTCAAACACTTAAAGAAGGGTAGCACAGATCTGAATAAATATTTGCGAAGGCTAAACTTTAAAGACCTTGGCCTACAAGTTTAATGCTATCTTGATCACAATTCCAATAGAAAATCTTGCGGAGGGAGAGGGAGGGAAAGACCCAAGTGATTCCAAAGCTTCTGACAAGAACAATCAATATATTGGGGAGAGGGAGGTAGTGGCTTAAGATCATGAAACAAGAGAAAGTTCACAAACTCCTGTGTGGAGGAAAGGTGCCATCCCAAATCAACAGAGATGGGCCCTCATTGAAAACCACTCTATATTTTTATTCTCTCATCCACTGTTTACAAAAAACGCTTAACAGGAGGTGAAATAACCAGAACAAAAACAACCCCCTACAGAACCAAGGAAGGGTTAAACATCCCTGAATGACTCAACAGTGGTCATACCCAGAGGGCAGTCAACAAGGTTATGAACCTGAAGTATATGTTTTTCTTTTAAGGACTATCCATAGTCTTAAGAAAATTCTCCAAAAAACCCAATATCCTCAAAAATTAAAACCCTTTAGGGTTCTACAGACATTACATGAGGACTTCTCTTAACAGATTTTCAAAGACTATTTGGTAATGTGGTATCTATTTAATACAAATCAAACTGTACTTGACTGGTCAGAGATAAGAAGTAGCAGCCTAAGTATTTATTCTCCAGTACAGCCCAATTAAGTATTCCCTGAGGGAAATGTGAGTATTCTTTGCATAAAGAAGTTCAGATAGGGTAGTAAACAAACGACACTACTACCAATAGTTTATTATGAACTACAGGCTCATAGTTTTTTTTTTTTAAAAAGTCAAAGTTCCTAAGAGTCTAGGAAAAAAGAAAAAACAAGAAAGGTTTCTCCCTTTTACTCCCTCTCCAGCCTCCTTTCCTGTCCCTCCCAGGAGGGAACCAGCACTAACGATTTTCATGAAATAGTTTTTATCACTGTTTGATCCACCTCACACACTTAAAACTTTACCTGGAAATAACGTGAATACCTCATCATCTAGTTATGTGGGATGGGAAGGGGGTCTTCAGATCCTCCTCATCTTCAGAATAGTTTATATTTACATTTGGATGTTCCTGTAAGTTTTTGTCTAAAGAAAAGGAAGATATCCTAGATATATTCAACGTGATTCCTTAACAAATGGGAGAATAGTAAAACCCCCATTTTGTTTTTTACTAGAATTTAAAGATACTCAACAATAGTAGGAGGAGCAGACCACTCCTTCTGTGTAAGGACATCACCCTTAACAGAAGCATCGCACCTCCATTCTGCCTTTTCCTACAGTATTATACACATAGTTGGGACAAACATTCAAATAATTGAAAAATTTTAAAAGGCAATTTTGTTGAAATTTTAAAAATGCTACTTTAATCTTAATTTTCAAGATTGAATTTTAGGAGTTGGAATGGTGAAATACTCATACTTTAGCAGGCAGGATTCTTGAAGTTTACCAATGTAAGGATGTTTTCTTGAAATTTAAAACCTAATAGTAACCAGAAATATTCAAACTCATCAACTAAAAACACCCCATCTGTTACTGAAAGATTGGCATGCAAGAGTGAATGTGTGTGTGTGTGTCTGGGTGTGCACACCTACACATGACATAGAGTGAAGAAGGTCCTCAGTCAATATTGTTTTAAACACTTCTAATCATTCTCAATCATTTGATTATGCCCATCCCTACACTCAAGTAAGAAAGACACGGTTCAGTGCCAAGTGCAGGGGCACACGCCTGTAATCCTAGCACTCTGGGAGGCAAAGGCAGGAGGATAACCTGAGCTCAGGAGTTTGAGGCCAGCATGAACAAAATCAAGACCTGGTCTCAACAAAAAACAGAAAAAATTAACCAGGCATGGTGGCACACGCCTGCAGTCCTGGGTACTTGGGAGGCTGAGGCAGGACTGCTTAAGCCCAGAAGTTTGAGGTTGCAGTGAGCTATGATGACACCACTGCACTCTAGCACAGAGACACAGTGAGACCTTGTCTCAAAAAAAACAAAAAAAAAAAAAAAATGAAACACATACTTCAGAAATAAGTTAATGTATCTAACTGAAGCTCTCAGTAACAGGGTGGAGGTACAAATACCTGGCATGCATTCCTTAAATAAGAGGTTGGGGGCACCTGAAAATCCCTCTACACCTCAGAGCACCACCATTCCTTCTGCAGGAAAAAAGACAAGTTTGTTTTGAGGTGAGACACACAAAGCCTCTCCAGAATCAGAATGATCTGCTTCCCAATAATCGACAAATGGCCAGTGTAAACCTTTATGAAACAGGAATTCTTAATAGGGATATTATTAATGCTTCTGATTCTCTGGTATGTAGCAGGATACAGGGCTCTAATAAGAACACTAAAAAAACCTGATCCATGACTACCAGTGAGCCTCAAATTAAAGCATCCTATTATACACTACACCTGTGAGGAGTGGGTAGGTAGGTGCTCATCATACCTGCTTGTTGAATCAAACAGTACCAAACTTAGAGTCTGTAAGTATCAATGAACTGTTTGCTCTCGGTAGAATAATACCAAGCTATAGATGTTTCAAGTTTTGAAAGTGTTAAACTGCTATATTCCAGCAGACACAGGCTACAGTCAATAGTGATTAGTGAATTGCTTTACCAGTCATAGAATTTCTGTAGAGAAGAGACAAATCCCTCCCTAGAGAAGTCTAAAACTAGACCAAACAACAAGTCTGAATACATTCTTACCCCTTGGGATTAAGCTACCTATCTCCCTTCACTCAGATTTCTACAGTTTAAGGGCATTTTTAAGAACAATGGACAGTTAAGAGCCATTCACCTTAGAAAAACCGAACTTTATTCTCACTGTAACCCAGTCCAATGCCAACATAATCCCTTGCTGTCTACACTTATTTTGGAGCCGGCATGACTTCTTTAGAAAAAGAAATGCTATCTGGTCCCTCAAAAGGGATTTTCCAATGGACAGGAAATGGCCTCCTGAAATTTTTTTCCGGGGATCGGGGGCCAAAAACTACCTTTACTGGTTCTTTTATTTATTCTGAGAAACTGGAGAAGAGTCACTATGAGAGGGATCGTCCTCATCTAGCAGCTTATAACCTGGTTATGATTACCAGCACTGCAAAACACCCATTTCACTGGCAGCTTAGTAAAAGCCACAGGAAACACCGTGATTTGTTGAACCCCAAGCATACACTTCAAATTGGCCTGAATATAATGGCAGTTTAGAGAAAGTAATAATCTGCATACACCTACACAAAGACAACCTAAATAAATTTCCTTATTTTTTCACTTCCAGTCTCTCCTGTTTCTTGACACACAGCAGTATCCAATTTTTTAATACCTTTTGGGTATTAAAAACTTATGTCTTTAGGAGAACTCCATAACATACGAGAGGTGTACAGAACTAAGAACTTTCCAAGGCCACATACCACAAGCTAATCATATTTGCAAGAATGCCATCAGGTTTGAGTGTGACCAATGAAAGGTCATAATGGAGGGAGAAGGGTTACCTTACGGAGGATGAATGCACGAACAAGGAAGAATAATATTCCAGACATAATTCCAGAAAGCAGTGGAGACACGAACCAAGACATCACTGGAATAAAACACAGTGACAAAAAAACGTTAAATAAGGAAAATCAGAAACCAAAAAAACACTTTAAATGTTGATGTTCTATTTTCAAAACTCT
The DNA here is from genome assembly GCF_020740605.2 of Lemur catta. NCBI lineage: Eukaryota > Metazoa > Chordata > Mammalia > Primates > Lemuridae > Lemur > Lemur catta. The sequence goes on from NC_059131.1 coordinate 68,837,382, forward strand.
CAAGTCCATCCCTCCACCTTATACCATAAACTCCCATACACAATGCCATGGTAACATATGACAAAAATAAAAATGAATAAACCATTCAGAATCAAACATACCAATTTTTATCAGTTCAGACCACTTGACACCCTCCTGCCCCTTCGCCACGAGAGAGAAACCAATGGTTGCGCCAACAATACAATGGGTCCCAGAAATGGGGAGCTTCAAAAACGAAGCCACTAGTTGCCACACAGCAGAACCTGAAACGACCAAGTTTTACTAAGTAATTGAAAAAATTCCATTATGTAAGCAATGCATTCTGAAGGCAATAATCTGAAAGGTTCAGCACAAAAATGGAACCACCCATGATACAAATTTGCTCACCCACCACTAAGGGGACAATACATAAAAAGAACTCACCAAACATAGCGCTGACTGAGCCAGCCACCAGCTGTCTCGACCCGTCGGTCGAGTTGTACATCTCCACGTCAATCAAGCCCTTCCGGATGGTTTCGCTCACTTTGGCCCCCAGTAAGACTGAGCCCACGGTTTCAAAGACGCTAGCTAGGATACACGCTTGCTTCAGGGTCACTACACCTGAGCCTACAGCTGTACCAAAAGAATTTGCTACATCATTGGCTCCCACGGAGAATGCCAAGACAAATGCAATAATAAAGCCTACGATGACCATCCAGAGGTCCACCGAATGACCAGAAGCAGCAGTAGCAGCTATAGTACTGGCGATCAGCGTTGCCATGGTAGATGCCATTCTCTATAGTGGTTTTCTTTAAATTAAGAAGAGAATTAACGAGCGGTTTTCAAGATGTGTAAACAGAATATGAGGTATCAAAAATGCTATAATAAATAATATATATTATATAAAATTAAATACTGTAAACTACGGCACAGAAACTGAGCAGGGAAGTTACTGCTATACGCTGCGTTTGGGCGTCTGTTGTCTGGGGGTTCTTTGGCTCTGGAGGGCTAAAAGCACGGAGCGGAATTCCATGGCGGAGAAGAGAAAGGACGAGAGTTCATCCTGGGGGAGGGGGAGAAATGACAATAGCGGCGGCACTCCGCTCTGCCCTCCGCTCGCCGCCGCAGCCCCTGGCCCCGCAGGACGCGCGACGCGGCGAGGCACGTGGCGCCGGGGCCTCCGCCGCCCGCGGAGCTCCCAGTCGGACCCCGAGCCGTCAGCCCGCGCGCGCCGCCCGCGCGCAAACCGGAAAAGGGCCGTTCCCGCGCGCGCCGCCCGGGGACCGCCAAAAAGGGCCCGCGGGCGGGGTGGGGGAAGGAAGCGGAGGGAAGCGAAGCCAGAAGCCCGCCGCGCCGCCCGCACCCGCCCAGCCGGCCGCCGCCCGCACCGCGGCGTCCGCGCCCGGAACCGGGGAGAAGAGCGAGCCTCTTCAGGGCGGCGTCGCCACTCACCAGAGGAAAGGGCGGAGAGGGAGACCAGGAGACCGAGGCGGGGGTGGCGGGCTGGAGCTGCGGACACACGCTCCTACGGATGGCGACCAGACGGCCCGGAGAAGCGGAACAGGCGACGACTCTGTGGTGCTCTTGATCCACCCGAGAAAGCAGTCGCAGGTGCCTCAGCAACCGAGGAGAGAAAACACGCAGCGCGCGCCGGCAGCCATCACTCTGGCGGAGCACGCCGCCGGCCCCTACTTATAGGCGGCGCCACGACCCGCGTGACCCGCCGCGCCTCTTGCCGGCCCTGGAGCCCCGCCCCCGGGATGACGCAGCCCGTCGGCCCTGCGTGCCCAGCCGGGTGAGCCCAACGGAGGTGCTCATTGGTCTGTTCCACACCGCCGGCCACGCCCCCAGGCAGGAGCCGGTCCACGTGGGGTGAGACAGCCCCCTCCCTTCGGCCTTTCGCGGGCCTGCCCGCACCGTCCTGCCGCGCCGGCTGGTGATCGCGGAGACCGCAGGGTGCCCTCGCCTTGCCCCGGAGGTCGTCATACGGGGTTACAGAGGCTGCGACCAAGGTCATTCCTGGTTCCTCCCTCCCAAGCCCTGTTTTGCAGCGCTGGCCGCTCCTCAAGCCGCACTTTCGGCGCTCGGGACCTGCTGCACCCGGTGGCCACACCCTTCCCGTCTTCCAGGTGACGCTGCAGGAGAGCCTGTGGCCTGAGGCTCCGGATCCAGTTCTGGCACGTTATCACTTCTGTGACTTGCCCTTGGCCAGGCACTGTCCCTCGCTTGGGGTGGGAGGAGGACGCTCACGTGGTGGCTTTGCACCCTTAGTCATGGACTGGGTGAAAACAGGACTTAAAAGTCACAAGAACCAGCCTGTCTTTCCAATTATAGCACAGAGCTACAGGATGGCTGTGGGTCATTAATTTCCCTGTGGCACACCTGTGTGTGCCGTGGTGCGGCTGTGGCTGAGGGAAGGACACTGCTTCAGATTCAAGTTCTGACTCCTTGCTGCAGTGTGTCACCTTGAGCAAGTTCCACATCAGACTGCATTCTCAGGGACGTAAAATGTTAGCAGTCGGTACCTGCCTTGTGGTGGGAATTACATAAGTTAACGCCTGTGCACGTGACTAGAACTCAGTAGATACTCAGGAAATGCTGATTTCCGTTTTGCTCTTTCCGTGAATATGCCTGTTTGAGGATGTAGAAAAGGGTGTAAGGGGATGTTCTCTTTGCATCCTGGAAGCTTTCTTAACCTTTTAAGGTGCAGATTGATTTCTGGCCCCCTATGTTGTGTATAGTATAGTTTTGACGTGAAGATTCATTCTGCATGTTTGGAGACATTTCATTATAGGACTTAAGATTGATAAGGAAAACCCCCAGCTATTACTTGGTCCCCCTGAGACCCCCACCCCTCAGGGAAGACCTGCATCAGCATAATACCTATTACCTGGCCCATCAACTAATCTATTACCTGGCGCATCAGCGTAACACTAAACCTATTACCTGGCGCATCAACATAATACTAACCTATTACCTTAGCCACCTGAGACCCCCACCCCTCAGACCACCCCAACTTAATAAAAGTGGGAAAAATCGGGTAGATGGGGCTCAGAATTTGGTGGCGAGACCCCTCTGAGCCCACCGGCAAATAAACCTTGATTCTCCAACTCTGTGTGTGCCACTCGGTTTGTCCTCGGGACCACCCACCACCTGCAGTAACACTTGCTATAACAAGATCTGCACTAACCAGTCACTCCGTGGAGATTAAGGTCTTGGTCTCTTGTCAGGGTTGTAATGAGATTAAAAAATTCCAGCCAGAAATCCCCACGAAGCTTAGAATGATCTGAAGCCCTCCCCACACTTGCCATCTCTAACTGGGCACTGAATAGCAGAAACAAAGACATTGTAAATTGTTGCTGTCTGAGTCATCTATAGAGACTTAAAGTCTCAACCTGAGTGTCCTCTGACCTACCTAAAACATCTGCTGGAGTTGTATGAGTAACTAAGAAAGTTATAGGTCCCAAGGTCAGTCTGAAAAAGAAAGTTCATGCCCAGGAATACTAACCCTGGAGTCTAATCCTGGCACCTTAGAATGAACTGCTCCTGCCACCTCCCTTCACCTCAAGGTTATGAAAATGTTGAGTAAAAAGACTGATCTGTTAAAAGCCCTTCATATTCTGCAATTTAAAGGAGTAATTTTCAAAGCAGGTTTTTGTAAGGAAATTGCCTAGAACTTTGCCGTGTGTGTGTGTGTGTGTGTGTGTGTGTGTGTGTGTGTGTGTCTTTCTTTCTTTCTTTCAGTCCGTACAGGGGCATGCTTTTGATGGTCTGTGGTAGTAGCGCTTAAAGTTAGCAAACACTTGCTGGACCACCACTGTGAGGTAGCCATGGTGACTATCCTTCTAGGTGACAGAATACCTTCCAGGACCCTGGGCAGAGTTTACCCTGTGAGTGCTAGGGTGGAGATTCAGAGGAAATTCCCTTGTGTTGCAAGTGAATCTTGCCACCATCTGCAGGCTGCGGAATGGTCTTATCATTCCTCTTTGGGAAGGAATCCTTATCATTCCAACACACTGAGTGCCTCTGCCTGAGGGTGCGAGAGGCCCTCACTGGCTTACCTCCAGAGAGATCTTTGGGGAATGGCCCTTAGAGACCTAGAGCAGCCTGAGTTGGAATACTTTCATCCTCCCATAGGAAAGAAGAGGTAGGGCTCTATCTACCTGTTGAGAGCTTTGAAAACAGAAAGAGGAGGTATAAGGTCCACCAGTAAAGGAACAAATGTCATTGGTTCTGGCCTTCTCTGTGGACACTGGGGAAAGAAGTCCTGAAGATAATCTAATCTCTGTTAGAATCCAGGCATTGGTACAAACACTTTCTAGGATCTTAGGGAGGCCTTTGGTCTAGTGGTTAAACATGCAGATTATAAGACTACCTGCTCTGCTACTCACTAGTCATGTGACGGTGAGCAAATAAGTTCTCTGCCTCGGTTTCCTCATCTGTGAAGGGGAGAGATTGCTGGGCGCAGTGGCTCATGCCTATAATCCTCTCACTCTGAGAGGCCAAGGCAGCAGTATTGCTTGAGCTCAAGAGTTCGAGACCAGCTTGACCAAGGGTGAGACCCCGTCTCCACTAAAAATAGAACAATCAGCGGGGCATCATGGCACCTGTAGTGCCAGCTACTTCGGAGGCTGAGGCAGGAGGATCACTTGAGCCCAGGAGTTTGAGGTTGCTGTAAGCTATAATGATGCCACTGCACTCTATCCCAGGGTGACTGAGTGAGACTCTGTCTCAAAAATAAATAAATAAAATAAAAATTAAAAAAAGAAATAAAGGGGAGAACAATTGAAAGTTCCTACTTCACAGGGCTGTTGTGAGGACTAAATGAATCAATGTACATAAAATTCTTCCAAAGGGCTCTTACTGTCCTTATTCAGCAACTAGCTGAAGGCCAACTCTGCATAGCCCATGTTTAAAATGAAGTGTGTGTCAGGTGATAAGACCCCACTCCTGTCCCCCTGCCATCTGGGCCAAACTCTTTCACACTTTTCCACTGCTGATAGAATGAGAAACCATGAAGAACAGGCTGCTGCCAGAGGTGGAGGGCCAGGGTTGCAACGCATGGCACATGGATGGGCTCACTGGCCTGGCCCAGACCTTGACTGCCCACAAGATCTTTGGTGAATCCTGCCACTGAGCCTGTGAGCCTGAAGGTCCCTCCCCACCCTCACCTTTAGGACAGAACAAGACAACTTGCCACATGCCACAGAACACCAAGCTGAGCACTGTGGGTTTGAAGTTTCCTTGAGGATATTTCCACTTCTGACTAACTCAGTGGGTGGACTTTAGCTACTGAGAGGTAGGAAGGCTGACCCCACGCCCAGCCCCTCCAGCCCTGAGGAAGTCCAGACAAAAGGAGGAGACAGTACCACCTTGGCAGTTTCTGACCTCAGAGACACAGTCAAGGAAATGCATCTGAGGTCACTGTTCACTGTGCATGAAGTCAGCATCCTGGAAATAGTCTGCTTGGAGGAGGGAGACTCAGTGGGCTTGGACATATTGTGGAGCCAGATCAGGAACAAAGGCAGCTTCAGAGGCCACCCATGAGGACTTAAATGGGAGCAGGGGAGAGAACATCCAGGGAAGAGAAGGTAGGTGCCTTCCAGTGAAGAAGAACCACCTCCTCTCTGCACACCAGTCCCCACCCCATCTCCAGATGCACGAGGTAGTAGTAATATCTGCAGTGTAGTTGAATGCTTACTCTGTGCCAGGCACTTTCAGGTGCTCTGCTATGTGTGATCTCATGTGACACTCTTCCTAAAGCTCTGATGAGGCACTTTCACCTTATTTTACAGATGAAGAAAGGGAGGCACAGAGAAAGAAGCAGGAGGTAAAGCAGTGAAGAACCTAACAAATTTAAAAACTGTGAGTGCTTTTTCCCAGGGTGCCAGTAAGTGCAGAGCCAAGTATGATATAGCCCTAGGTGTTAACTCTTATTTGCACTTAACACATTTACAACCTCCTCCTTTCCTCATTTTGATTAACTCTGTTGCTTTTCCAGCCTGTGTTTTAAGTCTCTCCAAACCCTGTTGCAACAGAAAAGGGCATTTCTAGGAGACCAGTCTCCAAGATTGGCCCCACTTTCCCCAGAATAGGAAGAGGCAGGAAGCCAGAGCACATGTTCTCTCCAGAAATAAAGTTGTTGCAATGGCCTGATCATGTCTTAGAGTTCCTGAAAGCTCTGTTCTCTTGAGACTTCTCAAAAAAGGAAACCTATCTTGCAAGACAAAACCCACCTGTAGTCAATTCCTACAAGAAATAGGTTCAAAATAATGTTTTCAACAAGGACCAGACATCACCACCACTTTCCCACCCGCTTTGGATGTGGCTGGCCTCTCTGTCTCCGGACATTTCCCGTTTCCTCACCCCTCACCACCCAGGACTGGGCACTCAGCCTGTGTGGTTCTGCCCCTACAAGGTCCTCGGGAAGCTGGGGACCTGGGCTGGGGGTAGGGGTGGGGTTCTGTCAAGCACCCAGACAGCCAGGCTCTGATGTGGAGACGCACTGGTTGAGGCTGGTCTCAGGCCAGCACCCCACAGCAAGCAAGAGCTGTGGGAGGCGGTGCCAGGCACACGGGTGGGTCATGTCTCTGCTGATGCAGGCGTGTAGGAGTGGCCACCCACTCTGACTTTATGTGCCTCCTCCCTGGCCGCTCATTGCCTGGTCTCTTTGCTTTGGTTTTGAGTTCACACATGTGTGTGTGATGTTGCCTGAAAGCCAAGCAAAGGGAGCAGAAGCACAGGCCTTAGAGCTGCAATGGTCCAGATGTTTCTGGTCCTCCTCTGAGCCAGCTTCCAGACAGCACAGCCTCCTGAGTACTTCTTCAGTAAGACCTCTCTGAAGACCTAAACCAGGACTCCTCATTTTCCCCAAGCTTTCTCAGCTCTTAATTGGGGAAGAAAGGCAACTCTTTGGAAACTCAAGTTGCTGGCACTGTGTGTGATGAAGATCCTGTGGCAGGAGAAAAAGGGGTCAGCTTGCTGCCCCCACACCCAGGACTGTGGTTAGGCTGAGAAAGTGGTGGGGGGTGGGGGTGCAGCAGGACGTGACTCATCCACACAGTCATCCCAGGAGGAGGTGGAGGGTAACAGCATCAGGCTCTGTGTGGCTTCCCTAGCCCTCCATCCATTCATTCGTTCATTCCACAAATAGCCTGCTGTGGATCTAGCAGGTCAACAGGATGGACCAGCCCACGCCCTCACAAGGCACAAACTTCTCCTTTACTTTAGTTTCACACCAAGGACTGGCCATGCATACAACAGCCAAGGAGGTAAAGTCAACCTCCCCCCATCCACCCCACCAGACCTGCCATTTCTGCACGTGACCCCCACACCCATCTTCCAGTACACCCTATTTGTCATTCAGTCTCTTGGCAGACACTTCCAGAGCACAGGAGACTATGACAGGCCTCTGGTCCCACAGCCCAGCCTACCTCACAGAGCTTCCTGCTCCCCAGCGTCCCTCCCTGCAGGCTCAGGCCCGCTCAGGCATCTGATCCTCCCAGCATGAGAAAGCTGTCCTAGAAGAGCCCCATAGGGCCAGTGGGGGACAGAAGGGTGTCTGTCCTGGGGGAGTGACTAGGGCCTGGGGCTACACCTCGCCCTTGCTGGTCCAGAATTCAGGTGTTCTTGGAGCTCAAAGGAGGGCTTCAGCTGTTGGGAACTGCCTCATGGGAGACTGAGGTTCAGAGCGGAACCCCATTTCTTAATTTTCAGTGGGGAAGTTCATTTCCAGTGATGGAGACTGTCTTGCCCTCTGCCTAGAGCCTTACTCCTCAAAGTGTGGTCTGAGGACTAGCAGCAAGGGAGCTTGCAGAATCTCTGCCTGCACCCTAGACTTCCTGAATCAGAATCTGCTTGCTTTTTTTTTTTTTTGTGACAGGTCTTGCTCCATCACTCAGGCTAAAGGGCAGTGGTGTCATCATAGCTCACTGCAACCTCAGACTCCTGAGCTCAAGTGATCCTCCTGCCTCAGCCTTCGGAGTAGCTGGGACTACAGGCTTGCGCCGACACACCCAGCTAATTTTTCAATTTTTTGTAGAGATGGGGTTTTGCTCTTGCTCAGGATGGTCTTGAACTCTTGGCCTCAAGTGATCTTATGCCCTCAGCCTCCCAAAGTGCTGGGATTAAAGGCATGAGCCACTGTGCCTGGCTGTAACCTGCTTTTTAACAAGCTTCTCGTGATTTTTGTGCACGCTGCAGTTTGGGAAGCAATCACCAGGAGAGTAATGATTCTTGTTACCTGGTAAGTTTAGAAACAGTATGTTAACACATTCTTTTTCAGTCAGATATTTAAAAACCACCATTTTTTTTATTATTTTAAGTCATATTTTTCTGAGCAAGCACTCCTACCGTTTTAAGTAAGGGGTAGTTCCGCACATGGGCCCTGGGGCCAGACTATCTGAAATTAGAATCTTATCTCTACCATTTACCTGCTATGAAGTTGGGTGAGTTGCTTAACTTCTCTGTAAAGTGGAGATAACAGGGTTGTTATATGAGACTTAACTAAGGAAAGGGCTTAGCACTATCCCTGGCATTTAGCAGGCGCTGATTTAGATATTACTTGGATTTCGGTGTCCCTAAATTTTGTATGCACTACATTTACCATCTTTTAGGATGAAATGCTTCTGTGGTTGGTGGTCTCATCTGTTAAGCACAAATTCTTCCCAGCTTTATTTTCCAAAAGCAACTTTACTCCTGGGGGCAACTTACAGCAGTATACCCCTAAATATATCCATTCCAGGAATGTTCATTTCTTCATCCATTCAACACCCACCATCTGCAGGGATTTGAACTTTTTAACTGTAACCTTGAATAATGCCTCTACCTTTTTAATGATGATTATAAAATCCAATTTTGATGATGATTTATAAAAACCTTAAATATGTATAGGACTCACCCTTCTGGTTCTAGGTACCTTCAAAAGCATCGTTTCATTTTATCTTCACATCTATGTGATGTAGACAGAGCAAGTATTAATATTATTACCCTGTGTTAAAAAACATGAGAGTCAGAGCCCACAACTACATAACTAGTAAGTGGGTGTAGGGCCTGGAATCCTGGCACAGTGGGCCCTGTTAGGTGTTGTATGAATGAATGACTCCAAGTCCAGTGTTCTCACTATCCTGTGTTGCCTCCAGATTTAAACCAGAGGAACAACTTATCCTGATGGGGATGCAACCTTCAGGCCAGGTAAGGGAGAGAAGGGAAGAGAGTACTTCATGCAGTGACCTCTGTTGCACATTCTCTTTTCCATTGTCCCCATAAGAATTCATATTTATCAGACTTGTGTTCCGACTATTTAGTTCATAAAATATGGTTGCTGAAACTACTAGACTAATAGGGGAAATGGTTTAGGGCAAGAGGAGCTCAAGATTTTTAAAAACTATTATAAAAATAATACATGTTCATGTCTGTAAAAACTGTACCATAGAGAAGGGTATCAAGTTAAAAGTACACCTTCTGGTAAATTCACACCTAATGGGTACAGTGCACACTATCTGGGAGATGGGCACACTTATAACTTTGACTCAAATGGTACAAAAGCAATTTATGTAACCAAAACTTTTGTAGCCTTTAATATTCTGAAATTTAAAAAAAGTACACTTCCTTAGAATCCAACTATCTAATCTAACCCCCAAAGTGACCACTATTAACAGTTCCTTGTGATATGCACATATATAAGGTGTTTATATTTTTCTCTAATACGTAATATATATCATTTTTTTTTTTTAGTCAAAATCATACCATGGAGTTTTACAACTTGTCCTTTGTTTTTTTCACATAACATTGTCTTTGATATCTTTGCATGTCTCTGCATATAGATCTTTCTGATTTTTTTCTTATATTTGAATGATAGTCCATTATAAAGTGTGTGTGTGTGTGTGTGTGTGTGTGTGTGTGTCCTTGTGCAAGTGGGTTCGCTGGGTCATGGGCTGTGTGAATCTTTTCATGTTAAATGATGCTGCCAAACTGTACCAGTTTAGACACCCACTCAGCGCATAAGAGAATGCCAGTTTCAAGGCTGGGGGATATTTATGGTCTCCCTCAGATTACACAGGTGGCAGGTGCCCTAATAACCCATCTATATCTCCTTTGCCAACATCAACCTCCCTCTTTAGCATCTCTTTAACGCTCAGTTAAACGAAACTGAGAATGAAACCTTTGGACTCTTAACCTCAGCAGGGTGGCTTTCTCTTTGCCTCCCTTTCCAGCCTATACTTTCCTTCCTGAGCAAGCTTGTCTCTTCCTTCACACTGGTCCTCTCCTCCATCCACCCCCTCCCGGCCGGCCCCCACAGCCAGCCCAGTCGTGAGGCCTCCTTCCCACAGGGTTTGAGGGGTCTGTTTGCTTTTCCAGTGAGGTCATCCTCACCGCCACCTCCTTGTTTGTTGATGTTCCCTGCCGTTGGCAGGGTGGTTGTTATGGGGTCAGCGTGGATAACCAAACCCTGAGAGACACAGCTTTGCTGCTAGGAACTCTAAATCTGTAGTTACTCACCATCTCAGCGAAGGCCGGCTCATAGAGCTTGCTGCCAAGGGCGCTGATGAAACGGACCAGCCCTTGCCCTCACCTCCCAGTGGTTACCCACTTTCACTTCCCGTCCGTCTGCTTATGCCTGGGCGCCCAAAACAGGCGCCACTCCTCGGAGTACTCACTGATGTTTACAGCCCTTGGGGTGACTTCCAGCCACCAGTTCTGATGGGGCCCTATATGGAGAAAGGAGGGAGAAGAGGTAGCAAAAGGAAAAGAGAAAATTGCTGGTGCTCAGGGCTCAGCCCTGAGCTGAGAACACCTGGCCATTCCCTGAGAGTGCCTGGTCCGTCCAGCTGCCTGGCTTCCCTCTGCCATCAAACCACAAGACTGCAGACCAGAGCCTGTGGGGGGCCGAGCAGGCACAGGCGGCACACGATGGAGGGATATGGGGATGCAGCCTGTCATGAAATGCAAGCTTAGCATCTCCATCTACTCCTCCGCCTCACCTGGCTCTTTCTCCTCAACAGGTTCAGTGCTTCTCTCTCTGTCGCCTTCCTTTTTTGCCTCCGAACATCACTTTTATCTGCTACATGCTCCCTGAGATGGTGGTCTACACCCATTACTCTCCTTCCCCTCCACCTGCTCTCCTGGACTCTGGAATTGGTTGCCCCCTTCCCCAGCCCTGCTGAAATTCCTCTCACCCCGCTAGCTCCCGACTCCTCAGTACCTTCCCAGTGCTCATTCTCTCTGAAACCACTACGATTGATGATACTGATGGAGCGCTTCCTTCAGGCTGTCTTTGCTGACACCTGTGTACACTCCACCTTTCCAATTCCATGGCAGTATCCTTCACCATCCCCAATCTCTCTCTCTCTCCATGTGTCCTTTGGGGTCTTGCCTAATCCATCCCCAACCTAAATTACCACCTCCATGTACATTTCCACCAAACCGCCATCTCCTGGTCCACAGTCCTAAATGCAAGCTGTGTATCTCTTGTGTCATATGTAATACATTTAAAACAAAATTTCTCAGCTTCTCACCTCCCACCCCAAGCAGCCGCCCTCTCATGACTCCTCTACTTCCATACCTAGAGCTGCGTCTCTCTTAGATACGCTGAAACTTCAAGCTTCGTGTCCTTTAAACTGTTTGACTCTCACACTGTGTCAGTCTTTACGTCCTCTGAGATTTCCCCCAAATCAGAGCCTCTTTCAGCTCCCACCACTGCTACCTTTCCTGGCTTGTTGAGTCCTGGGTGAGCCAGCCCTCTAGGCACTGTGCCGTCTGCCTTCCTCCTCACTCCCCCTTGCAGACACCTCACCTCTAAGGTCCCTGTGGTGCAGACTTTCTCCAGTCCACTTCCTTATGTCCTTCCCCGCTGTGGAACTTCCCTCTTCCCTCCAGGTTCAGTCTGCACCTTACCTCCATGAGTCCCTTTGTCCCTCAGGGATGGAAAGAGATCTCACATCTAAATTCATCTCCAAAATGCAGATGTCTACCCCCTGCATTGGGTCTGGCACGATCAGCCCTCTTTGCCTGTGTGCTTGCTTTGTCTTCCTAGCAATGTCAGAAGCTCCTGGAGCACCGTTGCATTTCCTCATGCCCTGCTAGGAGGGGGTTGGTAAATTCATAAGCCCAGGGGCAAGACTTGGAAGGCAAATACATGAGGTAGACAGGGAGGAAAGTGTATGATATCGTAGAGAGTGGAAAGGCCTGTGTTGGCCAACAAAACCCATCTGTAAGTTGAATGGACCCACGAGCCACACCAGTTTGAGGACCTCGGCCAGGTGTCTGGCCCTGGCAGGGCTTCCATAGATCCTTCTTTACGGCTGATCCCCAGGGGCAGTATTCAGTCCTCAGCGTCTGGAGGAGTGTATGGGGCAGGGTGACCTGATTTCCTGAGCCTGGAGGTGTCAGCTCCTCTTCTCACCCAGCCGGCTGTGCTGCACCTGACGTCAGATGCTGCCCCGGGAGGTCTAACCAGCAGCAGATTTTCTCACTCATTTACTAAAGAAAGAGTGGGCCTGCCCCTCCTCTGCTCATGACCCGCTCAAGGCCAGCCAGACCGAGTTTGCTCAGTGAGGGCGGCGGGGCAGCCCCTTTATCATCTGAAGCATTTGTGAAGCCCCATTTGCACACTGACTTCGGTAGTTGAGGGACTCAGGGCTGACAAGGGGGGTGGCAGGTAGGGGTGGGGTGGAGACAGAAGGACAGGAGGAGAAAGATGGTGGGGGGCAGAGAGAGAGAGAGAGAGACATGCAAGGGGAAGACAGAGCATGTAGAAACCAGGCCCCCAGTTTTCACTCCTCCCGTGGCGTGTCTCCCACCCCTGCCTCCCCAGCTGCCCCAGCCCTCACCCTTGGCACCTCCCAGGTGTTTCCCAGCCACCAGCCTCAGCCTGCTGCAGCCTCCCCAGCTGGCCAGACACAGCTGCTGAGCCATTGCTTCCTAAAAGTCTTTCCCCACCGCCACTGCCTACAGGACAAACTCCAGACGGTTCTGTCTGGCTGGGGCTTTCCATGCCAGGCCTCCACCGTCCATCCAGCTTTATTTTCCACTGCTCCACAACGGGGAGGATCTCTCTTCCCAGTCCAGCTTGTCACCACCACCACCTCCCTTTGGTGCACTGAAGCAAGGGGCCTCACATGGTTGCCTTAGAAAGCAAACTTCCCCATGAGTGATAGCTGCTCCCAAGTGTACCCCTCACTTCCCTCCTTGCAGCAAGCCTGGGAGCAGTATAGTTTCCCAAATTCTACAGATGAGGAGAAAGTGGGATCAGAAGAGGTCAGTTACTTCTCGAGACCACAGGGCTATGAGTGGGAGAGCTACAGTCTCAGCTCAGGCCCGTTTTACTCTGAAGTTGAAGGTCTTCTCATGTTACCCTACTTAAAGGAAAGCTGGAAGCTCCTGGGAATGTGGGCTAGGTTATACTTTTTTTCTTTGACAACGAGTACAATGGTGCCTTAGTTCATTCAGGCTGCTATAACAGAGCCCCACTGACTGGGTGGCCTCTAAGCAACAGAAATGCTTTCCCCACTGTTCTGGAAGCTGGGAAGTCCAAGATGGAGGTGCTGCCAGATTCGACACGTGGAGAGGGCCTGCTTCCTGCTTCCTGGTTCACAGACAGCTGCCTTCTCACTGTGTCCTCACACGGAGAACGGGCCAGGGGACTCTCTGGGGGTCTCTTTTATAAGGGCACTGACCGATCCATCATCCATGAGGGCTGTCCCCTTGTGATCTAATCACCTCCCAAAGGCCCCACCTCCAAATACCATCATATTGGGAGTTAAGTATTAACATATGAATTTGGGGGGAGATACAAACATTCCACCTGTTGCACACAGGTTACAACTACAGTATGTAACAAAGCAGGGCTCGGTGAATATGAACAATCATTCCTTTTTTTACTGTTTTTTTAATCTATAAAGTTGCCCAAGTTCACTTTAAAAATTAAATTTCCTCCCTTCCAGCACAGCACTGTCCTCCTAGAAGGCATGCGATCAGGTTGGAAGAACAAAGACACGATGCGAGTGAGGCCCAGACACAGGCAGAACCTGGCTGGAATGTTCCCACCAGGGCTTCTTTCTGGGGTGGCAGACCCGCTACAGAATGCAGCTCACGTGTGTGTTGTCGCTTTCTTTGTGAAAGACGTGCAGTTAGCACTATCAGAGAACAAACAGGACTCATGTAATGTCGTGATTTATGTACAATGTTTTACAATCTGTGTCATTTCTGACTGTGACAAAAAACGTTTTTACCCCTGCAATGTTGCTAGATTGGGACGAGATGGGGGCACAGCCTTGTCTTCGGCCCCCACCCCTGTATCCACTTACCACATGCACTCAGGGGGAGGCACAGCCAGAGAGACAGTGACGCTCCAGAAGGCTCTGGAGTTGGGTTAACTGTCACACTTGAGTGGTTATCACCTGCCATTACTTTCTTTGAATGGCGAATCAGTTGTCCTTCAACCCCTGCTTTAAGAAACTGCTTTTGAGTGCCAGAGGTCACCTCTGAAGTCCAGGTTTATTTTCTTCATTTCTCAAATTGTGCAGTTTCTGTACAAAGTGACAGGGTAGCTGAGTTTTGTAAACTGAAGCCCAGTCACTGCTCCCTGGCCCTGCACGGCTCCTGCCATCCTGCTCCCAAGTGAAGCTCCTGAGCTGGCAGTGACCCCCTGCCCAGGCAAGCACAGGGAAGAGAGGGGCACCTGTAGACCCCAAGATGCAGAAATTCATCTCCTCTCATTTACTCACAAACTCTTTTGGGCCAGAGCTTTCCCAGGCCAGGCTCCCTCCAGAAGCTCAGCTGAGCAGCCGGCCACCTAGATGGAATTGCCTTATAGCACAGTGTGAGAAAGCCCCCGCAGAGATGAGAACAGAATAGGCTGGGGCAGCAGGCAGAGTGTGCGAGTTCTTCCTGGGACGGCGGATGGTGTGATAAAAGAGTGAAAGAAGGATATGAGGCCCTGAACAGGGAAGCTGCAAAGAGCAGGCCCAGGGCCCAGTCCTTGCCCAGAGCATGACATCCATCAGCATCGTCACCTACCTCTCCTTAACGAGGCCAGACTCTCTTGGTCTGCAGATCAGAGCCGGCTGAAGCCCTCGTTTGTTTACAGCTTAATCCTGATCTGGTCCTGCCTTGGAAGCAAAGCTCTTCTCCCTTCAGCACTGACAGCTTCTCCCCACACTTAGGACCGTGACTTTCCACCAACAAGTCCCAACAAGCACTTTATAAAACAATGAAATAAAATAAAATTTCACAGTGCGTTCAACATGGTATCATTTCAAAACTTTTGTTACAGCTGTGTGTGTGTGTGTGTGTGTGTGTGTGTGTGTGTGTGTGTGTGTGTGAGTGAGAGAGAGAGTGGAGGTAAACTGGGTGGGAAGATAAAATGTTACTGTGGGCTGAGGTTTAAAAGTTTAAGAAACATTGCTTTAAGGGAAAACATTCATGCATCAAATATTAAACAAAAGCAATCAGAAACTGTACCTTATTTGAAGATAAAGAAAAGAGCAAGTCTTGCTCCTGCACTTTGGAAGCTGTGAATCTGGGGGGAGAAGACAAACATACCACTAAGACAGGATGTGAAAACCACACTGACAGAGGGCTTCAAAGTGCCTGCAGTTGGGAGGAGGAGCCACCACCTTCGGGGACCTCAGTGCTCCTAGAGGAGGCGGTGTGTGGGCTGGGCCTGAAGCCCTGTGGAGGAAGGAGGGGAGGCCGTGTTCCTGGTGGGCACAGAGCTGCAGCGGCCTGGTGTGGGGGCCCAGGACAAGGGACTTGCTCGACAAGGCTTGGGCAGGGAAAGACACAGAGGCAATGGTGACAGACAGACAAGATGGAAAAAGATCAAAAGGGGCCAGACATTGACTTTATCCTGTGGGATAAAGTGAGATTACTTTTGTTGTTGTTTCCCAAGGGGATGACGATGGAGGGCAGCGACTTGAGAGCCAGATGTTGTTGTGTTTGTCCCTATTTCGGGAATTTTTCAGGTTTATCTGAACATTGGCCTTGATTAAAATGTAGGATGCAGTGAACCAGTGGTCTGATAGGAACTACTCGTATTTTGATTTTCTTCATGTTTCCTCCTTGCTGTCCAGCTAGACCCAGCGTAGGTGTCTGGCAACCTTCCTTGCCCACAAAGCCTGCTTGCTTCCCCCTCTCATTTCCTCTCATTATCCCTGCTGAGCACCAACCCCCCAGCTGGGTAAGGGACACAGAGGGGGAGAAGCATTTTCCTCTATCACCTCTCTTTACCTTTGGGGGCTGCAGGCAAGCTGGCTTTAGGAAGGTACAGCAGGGCGGGGAGCTTGCTTTTCAGCTCAGCAAACGGAGTGGCTTAGGAAGCAGAAATAAAAGAGAAAAACAAACACAACCAAACCAAAGGTGCTAGCTTTTTATTTCCCTTTTATGCAAAAACATTTTTTAGTTGTAGATCCAGAATATAGGCTCTCCCTTTCCTTAGGTAATCTCTTGGAGCCTAGCAAATAGAAAGGGACTTGGCAAATATCCAATATCCATATGTATCTATCAGAGGGCTAAAGTTTAGGGACTGGGATTCACCAACCTCACCCCAGCTTCCTTATGGACATCTTCCTCCCAGGATGTTTGCCTTGCCGTGGAGCTCTAAGAGGTCTGGGGAGAGTGATGCACGTGTGCTTCTGTGTTGTCCCTTCCTACACAGAAGCTGGTCTTCTCCCCTGCTCCCTCTACGCCAAGCCCCTTTCTTGTCCCTTGGCTCCTGGTGGGTTCTGCTGTCTGGAATTCCCTCGCTCCTTTTCTACACCTACCTGCGTCCTAACTATAAGGTTTAGCTCAAATCCCATATCCTCCAGAAAGCCAGTCCACGCTGAGTTCTCAGAATTCCTAAAATCTTTATGGTCTTTAAATCTTTACGAATGATACAGGAATCATTCATTCCCTTACATAAAACCTCATGAGGTTAACTATTTGTTTCACTGAGATTGTAGATTTCTGGAACCCAGGAACACTAGCTCAACCTTCTGTGTCTGGCCCAGAGCTGGGCATATAATGGGATTTCAGAACTGAGATCTAATACAAACCTGACACAAAACCTGAATTCAAGACCTGGGACTTTAGGAGCTTCCTTTACCTAAGGTGCAACTTCCTGTCTTGTAAAACTTGGGAGAGTCATAGTACCTACCCTGTAGGGGTGTCGCAAATGCTAACTCAAACGGTAGGGAAATGTTTAACAAGTAGTAAGAGATTGAATATTTTTACTATAAAGTGGTAAGATAGAAGTCAAAGGGCATTCTTTTCTAGTTGCTTATTTCTGTTTATATTCAACTTTAAGGTTTTCCCCCTCCTTGTGAGTTTTATTTTATTGCTATTTATTTTTGAAATGTGAAACATTAGAACGGTTCCAAAAGTCGAGTCAGAACAAAAAGAGATATTCAGAGAAGTCCCATTTCCGTTATTCTTTCCATCCTGTTCTTACCATGCCCCGCAAGTAACTAAGCTCATTAGTCTCTGCTTCATTTTCCTTGAGCAAACAGGTACATGTTCTTGTTTCTCCCTCTCAAAGGTATTCTTGAGACAGTTTTCCTCGGAAACGAGTTGTTAGGACCCTGGTCATCTTTTGCACATGCTGGCTGGGAGGTACTGGGCAGGCAGGAGCCGTGACAATGGTGTTAGCTTTGTGCAAGTCCTCACACGGGTTATACCTGGTAAGGATGGGCTGACATTCTTCCCGTGACTAAGTCTATCATAAGTACTTACCCCGGGTCCCAAAGGTGTCCCTATGATTGGCAATGGGGCCACAACCCAGTTCCTGCTACTCAGGAGGCTGAGGCCCAAGTTCCCTGCCCAGCTGAAGCATCCCACCCAGCGCGCCGTGGCCTGCTGCTGCCCCCGGGGATGGATGCAATGCCAGTGTAAGATGGGCTTTCTGGAAAACCATCGTCAATACTTGCAAAGTCACTACAAGTCCCTGCTGCACTCCTGTGACCTTCACCCATTATGGGAAACCAGTGCTTTATGCTTCAAATCTGTATTTTTTAATGAGATCTGAAGAATCAAGGTCAAAAGGCCCCTGGGTACTTCTCGGTAGGATCTCATTTTAAGAAGGGAAAAAACTTAGTAAATAAAAATGCCCAGCCATAGGGAGGTGGGCAGAGGAAATGGAGCGCCACCGCTGGAGGACTTCACTGGAAAAAGCAGTGGGAGGGGAGGACTCGGTCTTGGAGTCAAGCTGTCCACAAGTCGGCTCTGAGGCTGTGACTCACTGGGAGGAAAAGGAGTGCCCTGTATTCTGGGGAAGGCTGCTTTCTCCAAACGGGCTCTGCGGCCAAGGGAGGAAATGAAGCAATCCAGCCTGCTCAGTAGCCATGGGGCAGGCAGGCCTGGAAGTCCAAGCCACCTCCGCTATGCTGCTTAATATTTGCCCAGTGCCCCCAAGTACAGGCAACACTAAAGACAGTGGGTCCTGGGAAGGAAGGGAGTTGGGCCCTATTTCGGGCACGTCGCTTTCCCTCTCTGGAACTTCGTTTTTTAGATGAAGGAGTGGACTGGGCAGAGACTGGGCCAACTCAGCCTATGGCCACATTTTATTTTACTCACAGTTAGCAAAACTGCCATTCCTACCATCTTACCTTAAGTTGGCTTCACAAATTTAGGCTCCCTGCCTGCCCTTTGAAGTTATTTGAAATGGCAACTCCTGGACTAGGGACGACCAAGTCCCTTCCAGCTCTGGAAAAACAGTGAGTGGGAACAGGGTGAGCAGGCTGCACCGGGATGAGACAGAGATGATCCTTCGTCCCAGGATCCTAGAGAGGGGGGCATGGCAGGGTGCCAGGGCCGGGCATCTGCCAGGCAGAACCGACACAGCTTAAGGAGAACTCAAAACAGCTTTTTCTACAGCCTCCCGGTGCTGCTGCGCCAGCAAGCTGGCACCGTGCCCACCCTTCAGTGGGCAGTGAGGGGGCTCTGCACCCATCTGCCCTGTTTCCTAAGCAAGTGGCTGGGAAGATGGTGCCTGGGCGCAGGCTGCCCTCTGCTGGGCAAGCACAGAAGCTTGTCACCGAGATCACGGACAAATCCAAGGGAAGCAGCGCTGCGGCCGCTTCTCCACATCTGTGCGGGACGAATGGAGGCCGTGTGGGCTTCTGCCTTCCTGCCTGCCACCTGCTGGGGAAGACCTGGGGCCCTCCTAGTGGTGTCAGTGCCTCCAAAAGGGTCTCTAGGAAGATAATCTCAGGTCTCATAAGTCTGCATTAAATCAAAATGCTCTTTCGGGCCGGGTGGGATGGCTCATGCCTGTAATCCCAGCACTCTGGGAGGCCGAGGCAGGAGGATCGCCTGAGCTCAGGAGTTCGAGACCAGTGTGAACAAGAGCAAGACCCTGTCTCTACTAAAAATAGAAGAGAATTAGCCTTTAAAATTAATTTTTAATATTATATAATTTAAATTTGAAAAAAATAATTAAAAACAAAAACAAAATGCTCTTTATAGACCAGGGGTGGTGGCTCATTCCTGTAATGTCAGCACTTTGGGAGGTTGAGGCTGGAGGATCCCTTTAGGCCAGGAGTTCAAGACCAGCCTGGGCAACATACTTAGGCCCTGTCTCTACTAAAAAGAAAATGAAAATGCATTTTCTGACCTAGGGCCTGACACAGTGGTGTGCTTGATAAATATTTATTGAAAAAATAAGTAGGCCAGCAGTTTCCTATGATAGAAACTGCTCCTGTTTTTATTTGGGAGAGCAATTTTACAGTTTGTTGTCCTTTCTCAACTTTCTCTAACAGCCGCTAACCCCTGATATCTACTCATTTCCAAGCTCAGGCTCCTCTGCCTGGCTCTCTCCATTCCAAGTTCATCCAATCTTGGGCTGCCCAAGGCATCTGTCTTCCAGTTCCTCAGCCCTTCCCCAGGTTCCCTCTGAGATGCCCACAGGTCACGTCAGATCTAGTTCACAGCCTCTCTCTCCCTCTTCTCTCTCTTCACGTATTTCCCGTGTCTCCCTCTTGAACACCTGGATTCTCGTTTGACCTTGTGTGCACTGGAGTTATTCTCTCCTTCCTGAAGCAGCCATGCAGGTGTCTCCTCACCCCTACCCCCCTTCACTATTAGCTGTACACTCGACACGTGTACACATAACTAAGATGGGGCAGCAGGAAGGGCTGGAAACTTCTGGTGTCATGAGAAGCATCTGGGGCCCCCTAAGGTTAGCCTGGGATGGAGCCAGGCCCAGAGTGGGGCTGGGGAGGGCCACGTGGCAGGATGCTCAGTCAGCACTGAGCTTTTCTTCAGGCCTGTTTCAGGTGTTCTCGCACAGCCCTGCACAATGATCTAACCATACTTGGGGCGGGGTGGGGGTCCTTATATTTTTTCCTATTATGTTTATTTCTCTTCCCACTTGTATTTCTTTTTCTTTCTTTCTTTTTTTTTCCTTTTCTTTTTCTTTTCTTTTCTTTTTTTTTTTTTTTTTTTTTTTTTTTTTTGAGACAGAGTCTTGCTCTATTGCCCAGGCTGGAGCATAGTGGCTATTCACAGGCGTGATCATAGCTCACTGCAGCCTCAAGTTCCTGGCCTCAAGTGATCCTCTTGCCTCAGCCCCCGGAGTAGCTGCAACTACAGCCTTGTGCCACCATGCTTAGCTGAGTAATTTATGTTTTAAAAAGCCTTCCAGGTGGTTCTGATGCATGATAAAGTTTGAGAACCTCTGCTGTGCAGAAATGCTTTACCAGTTCACATGGCTCCCAACTATGGTCATAAGCACATACTTTATATGATCTTACCAATTTTTTATAAATCTTTTCCAAATTAAATCCTAGACAATGATACATATTACACCTTAAGAAGTAAGAGATAAATCTTATAGCTCAATTATTTGAAAATAAAAATCAAATCATTTGAGTCCCTGGGCTTTACTATCTAATCTCATAGAAGAATATTTATATCACATTGACCTAGTCCTGAATTCCTATCCCTAAATTCTGTGTTATTAAAAAATGATAACATTTGGAAATAAATGAGAATAATTAAAAATGCATCAAATATGAGTTATTAAAATACTGATAAGTAGTACTAGATAATTTCTGTTCCTCTTTACACTTTGCAGAATGGAACTTACAATGTTAGTCAATGTGTAAAGCACTGATCCTGTGTAATCTTATCACATCAGCACAAACAACAAATGATCAGAATTTTCTGGCTCTGACTTACGGATGAGTAAGCAGGCAGGCCTGGGGAGCTTAAGCGTCTTGCCTGATATACACGTAGCAATAGAGAGGGGCAGGAACTGGGCTCTGTAATCTCATTCTGTGCTCATTTTACTGGAAGCCACATTTGTAGATACTGGTGCTTATCTGAGCCTAATCCCTGGAGTCTCTGCAATTCATGGGGGAGAGAGAGGCTTAGGGAGGCCAGGGGGTGGATAGGCCAGAGTCCTCCTCACAGTAGGCCAAGTGAGATCTCACACATACTGTTTGGCTATTTTGCTAGCCGTGCTTCCCTTACCAGAAGAATGTGGCCTGTTATGGCAGGAATGGCCAATTAGAGTCCTTGCATGAGTCGCCTACAGCCAAGGTAATAGCCTAAAAACAATCCTGTGCCCCTGGGGACACTGCAGAAATTAGTTCCATAAAGATTTGAAAGATACAGGGCTAGTAATTTTCATAACATCCGCAGGTACTTCACCTATTTCGTCAGTGCAAAAGGCAAGTGGTGGCGAGGGGTGAAAGTAGGTCCACACAAATGGATTCTAGGGTGGATTTGCTTACCCTGCCCACAGCACTTCTGCCAGGACCACTATTCATAGATTTACAAACGCCTATTCAATTGCAGTGGTGTCCTACAAATCATTTGACCATGAAACATATTTTCATGACAAAAGATGTTGGGCAAGAGTTATGGCCGCGGAATTCCCTGGCCTTACTACATGTCACAATATCCAGTGGCAGAGAACTTCACAGAATAGTGGAATGGCCTGCTGCAGCCCCAATTATGGTGGCGGTGTGGTCTCAATACCTGTAAATTAAGGGGATAGTGTACCTGTGGATACTTCCAGAATCCCCCCATCAGGACCAAGGCAGTCATGCCGTGAGCTGCTGGGGTGTAGACTGCCAATGACTCACAGTTGAACCCCCTTCCAGGAATTACCTTGTTCCACAGAACAGTCTTACCCAAAGTCATTCAGCCTCCCCAGTGTGGGGACACACAGACTGTTCTAAGTATGGGTAGTACTTCTGTCCATCATGCTAAAAGGTGTTGCCATTGGGAAAATGCTACAAGGAGAGCAGCAGCAGTAGGATGAGAGCACATCTAGGATCCACGCAGCATCCCTAGTCCAGCCGTGTGGTATGGGTGAAATTGTACAGGAAGGGTGGGGGGCAGAGACCACTGCACTGATGAGAGAACGGGCAGAGGCAGGCATGCTTCAGGACACCATCCAGCAGGCTGCACAGACTGCCCTCCCGCTCAGACCAGTCAGCCCTAATGAGCCTTTTAAGCTACAAATGCCAGTAACTGGCTACTATGCAGAATGGAGCCACCAGACATCAAAGGAGTCATGTTGGTGCATGAAAAGTTGGCCAGATATCCCTGGATCCCAGAGGAAAATTTCGTGCCAGCACCTCCAGCTTCACAGGCGCATTGCTACACAAAGGTCCCTGAGGATGCCTGGGCCTGGTTCACAGATGGATCCAGCTAAGTTAAAGGCTGGTGGCATGTATTTGGCCCCTGCAGCTGTGCAGCCACAGGACAAAAAAATTGTTTGAAACTTTGCACACAGAAAAGGAAACTGCCTGTTGTTTTACGATAGTCCTAGGGCAAAAAAATGAAAAAAGGCAACAGCCCAGTGGACAGAATTAAGGACAGCAGTGCTTCCCCTGAAAAACGCCTGCAAAATATGCCCTGCTGCACATTTTCACTGATTCATGGACAGTAGCCAGTGGGCTATCAGTGTAGCTCCAACCCCTATGGCAGCAAACATGATATCGGATTTTATAAAACCTGTACCCTCTGTTTGCAACTGATGTGGACATCCATAAAAATAAGCATGAGTGCAACTAACTACCTGATCAGACCTGTGCCCTCCAGGTAAGGACATCTGAATACACCGTTACACATCACCTAGGCCATGGCATTCTGTCTACAATCCAGGTACAAAACTCAAAACAAGGCCAGCGATTCCAACACAGGAAGCCACCAAAATCTGCTAGATGTGCCTATAAATTGAGTGGCAAAGAAAACTCCAGGGAACATAAACCCAGGACATCAGATTCTGGCCAGTCCTGGCAAATAGATTACATACCTTCTTATATGCTCTGTTCCTTGGAGTACAAGCAGGCATTGCCTACAGTAGGCATCTTTCCAGGTATGGCACCACAATTTATGTCCTCATAGCATATATGAGCCATACTATTTAAGGACTCTTGGATAAACTAGGTTACATATTTGGATTCTCTGAATACATCTAATCTAACAACAGTGCTGTATTTACAGTCAGGGGTGCCCAGCAGTGGGCAACCACCTTGGACATTCACAGATTATCTCCAGCCCCTCATCACCCACAGGCGATAGATGCCATTGAAAGATGGAAGGAGGCCGGGTGCAGTGGCTCACGCCTGTAATCGTAGTGTTTTAGGAGGCTAAGACAGGAGGATCACTTGAGGATGGTTCTCAAACTTCCAGCCTCAAACATAGCAAGATCCTGTCTCGACAAAAAGTTTTTTTAAAAATTAAAAAAATTTTAAAAACCCAGAAAGATGGAATGGATGCTTAAAGGAGAAACTAAAAAAGATACATGGACAACCAAAGCTCAACTCCCAGTACAGTACACACTAAGACAGCAATATGGGTTCTAAACGTGCCAATTCCCCAAAAGGGAACTTCCTTTTTAAATAGAATGTTTAACTATGAGTTTAAGGAGGAGGCCTGGACTGGCTGTTAGAGACCCGAACCACACGATGTGTTCTTTTTTTTTACTCCTGTTTTTCCTCCCATGCTTACCTCTGGGCAAACCAAGCTACTGAAATTCACAAGGGGCCAAGCATAGACAGGGGATGGAAAACTCTAACCTGATGCTTCTTTTACTTCCTGGATCTCAGCAGTTAGGGATATTGATGATAACAATTATAAGTATGATTGATGACACTGATTACAGGTATGAAGTAACAACTCTCAAAGTGGTCCTGGCATGGCCCAGTATGTCAAGAGATGTTCTAAGATGGCACAAGGTGTGCAAAGAAAAAGAAAAGCTGAGCTGTTTAGGAATGAGTTCAGACATACAGTGTGTACTAGACCTGGTGAGAGTCTGGTTATTCCAATCACGTGGCCGTGAAAAGAGAGCAACAGCTCAGGCTGAGGGTGAAGGAGCACCTTAGACCTCTTTCGGCTCTTGCCTGCAGGACATCTGGCTTGGCTAGTCATCTTGAAATCTTTTGGTCACCTTGTCCTAGACTATCACCACTGCCCTCAGTCTAACTCCTGGACACTCATTCTATCAAGAGACCTTAATTTGACGACCAATGACTTTAGAAGTGGAGGACTTCTGCCCAAGACATCAGAAATAAATTAATTTCCTAGACATTTATGTTTCCACTTAGTCTTATCCTATTACTGATGATATTCTTTGGTTTTCTCCCACCACCTTAAAAAAAAAAAAAAACCAAAATTCCCTTGTATTGCTCAAGCTGTCTTACCCCTCCTGACCCTGCTGACAGACACTTAACAGCTCCTCCTTCGAACACTTTGGAAGTAGCCTTCCAAGAAGTGTTCCTTCTTACAGGTTCTTTCTGATACTTAGATTTTCTTTATATTGTTAGTCCCATCCTCCAGTCTTGTAAAAGCTGGACCTTGACCTTACATCAGCACTGTGCTGCTGCAGAGGTCCCCAAACCTATTAGAAGCATCTAATTCACCCTGAGCGGGACATAGTATTGAAACTAAGCTGGGCTATGATAGTCAGATAGTTACACTTCCAACATAGTTTTGCTCCAGATAAATAGTACTTCTTGTGGTGGCTATCAGCTGTGTAACAGCCTACCACACATAAACCAGTGTGAACTGTCTAGTGTGATGGACAAGCACATTGCTCTGGATTTTCTGCCAGCCAGTCAAGTAGGGCACCTGAACTACTGACGTATCTAACCAGCCTTGCTCTGGATGGAAGTCCAGGCCTATCTTCTTCCAAGTGGGCCTAGTCATCCTCCTGGGAGTCATAGTCATGGTTACTCTCATTTAATGTTGCCTAAGAAAAAGAAAAAGGATTTGCTCCAAGCCCCTATCCATACAACTACCTAAGGTATTTGATGGCATGGCCCATATTTCCAAGAAGAATTCTCAGCAGGATGTGTGGAAGGTCCAGGGTGTAGAACATAGGCCATGTAGCTGAGGCTCAACCACAGTCTGACTCCCGTCTTGGAGGAACACCTGCTAACCTCCCTGAAACATGGCAAGATGGTCTTCTGAGGAACTGTCATGAGCCAGTTTGTCATCTGCCTCCTCGGTTCCCATGAGGCATGGGACACTAAGCCTCGCCCTCCTTTGAGTGCAGCTGCAGACTGTAACATGTTTGCCTACAGTTTAGACTTAGCACCCACACTCCAAGGGAGGTGATTATAAAGGGCATGTACACCAGGGAGTGGGGATTTGGGGCCATCTTAGAATTCTGCATAACCCCCCTTTGAGCAGGCACATGGCTTTATAAAGCTGCTTGATTGCAGCAGGGTGCGGGCTCCACCTGTCACCCACGTTGCTGTCATATGGCTCCTTTTGTTTTTGTCTTGCCCTGTGCAATGGCCACAGGGATCTGGCACCTCTGACTACTCAAACATTCATTGTCTATGTAAGCAATAAACTGCCAAAGCTACAAAAAAGCTCCCGTTTCTTTACTGGCCAAATACATCTGCCAGGCTTACCTTGTGCCTGATACTTAGCAGCTGAAGCTACCATGCTGCTGCTCAGGGCCACTGCTGGGCCAACTGATAGGAAGATACTGGTCTGCTAGGGGAGTAAAGGAACTGTAGGACATGCCCAGCATGTCCAGCCAGCACTGGGGAGATACACATGGGACTGGTTCGCCTTATGCTGCATCAAGTGAGACGAAACATAAAATTGGATAAAAGAGAGTTTATTGATACAGGAGTGCTGTCATGTAGTGTAGGGTTAACACCCTGGCAAGGACCTACAGATGGTACTAATGCTCTACTCAGCTGACTCATTGGAAAAATCAATAGCCCACACTAAGTGATGTAGAACTGCTAGAACTGCTATGCAAACTATGGATAAAAGGATCAAACAGCTCAGAGAAGTCACATGCTAGAGTGGATGTACTTCTGAGGACAGAAAACCCACCAGGCAACTGTGGTCCACAGGAGGGCCTGAGAAACCTTCTATTGACCCAAGTGATAAGGAACTATCAGCATCAGCAGGAAGCTCAGTGTGGCTGTCCTCTGATGGCCAGGGATGATAGTGGGAGAGGCTGTTACAGAACGGTGCTTCTAATACTAACGGGGATGATAGAATCCTGAAATAATAGAAGCCAGGTGACAACACTCCACTGCCAGAAGAAAGGTGGGTGAGATTACTATAGTTCATGGCAAGAACAGATGTACTATACTGCAGGCAGGGGAGTCTGTTCTCATAGAGAATTATAGAGGTGACAATAGAACATAGTATTCTTACAAACAAGGTATAGCTTAATTTATGCAATCAAAGAAAATCAGGAAAGATCACAAAGGCTCAAGCCATCTTAATGAAAATTATGATCCCTTGCCCAATTTCTTGCCCTGAGCCAGTACTCCATGACTAATGGGGAGGCCAAGCCACAGAAGGAAGGATCCTACAACATTATGGCAAATGTATGTGGTAATGATTCCCTCCAATCCCTCTCCAAAACCACCTGAGGTCAGGTACTCAGGTAACAACTATATATTGAGGAATAACCAGACATTTCAAGGACTATCCAACACAGAATCTAAGTTAACACTGAAAACCAGAGACTCAAAACATCATCATTAAATGGACCAGGTAATACATGGGCTACCGGGCTAGGCCATGCTCATAGTGGGTCCAGTGCAAGCTTCCAAGAGTCCTTTCCCAATAGACTCACACAGGACACACTTAATTTCTCCAGCAACAGGCTATGACAACACACGTGAAATGTTGTCTACCAGGGAAGCTCGTCAGAGACTCAATGTGTCAGGTTTTTATGGGGGGCTGGTCATGTGGGCATCCACTGTCTGGCATGCACCAAAATTCCGGCCTCCCAGAAGGAGTTCAGCATAAACCACATTGTACACACAGTTTAGATACAGTGAGCCACTCTAATCAGGGAATGACGGAAACCCTCCCAAAATGCAAGTGCCTAGATGCCAGCCCAGGGCCAACCTTGCAAACAGGCTTTTCCAAGGATAGTAGGCTCAGGCCTGCTATTTCAACTCTTTTCTACACAGATTGTCAACTTAGAATTATATATTCAACACAAATATATTTTAAGAATGAGGGCAAAATAAAGACATTTTCGGGCCGACAGAATAGAAAGTTTACTCCCCAAAAGAGCTTCAGTAAATTCTAAGGGATGTAGTTTAGGCAGAAGAAGAGCAATCTCATAAGAAGATGAGAGATGCAGAAAAGAATGAAGACCGTGGATGGTGCGAAACACGGTACGAGAGTCTCCCGGGCTTAAAAGAACCAGACGAGCAACAATGTGGAAGGGGGAGACGATGTGAGGTTAACATATTCAAACATCTTTGTATGGTTGGAAGGACAGTAAAGCTATTAATTAATTTTAGATTTAAATAAGTTCATTATAAATGTCAAAATATCTAGAATAAAAATTATTAGGCTAGAAATATAAATCCCATGTTTCTATAAAAAAATTAGAAAAAAAGATTTAATCAACCAACAACAAAAAAAAGCCAGAAGAAAATGCAATGATAAAGCATGAAATAAGGTGGTCAAAATAACCCAAACAGATCACTGATTATCATATAAATTATAATAAAATAAATAATACAAGCAACTGAAAATTTTCACTGAAAAGACAAAGATTGTCAGAATGGAATATAGAAAATGTGGCTTTATATTGTTGACAAGGAACATCTAAATATTTAATTTCCAGAAAGATCTAAAGTAAAGAAATGCAAGTAGACAAACCAAGGAAAAGAAAACAGATGTGACCATGTTAGTACCAGATAAAATAGAACTTAAAGCAAAAAGCATTACTGGAGATAAAGAGGATCATTTCATAATGATAAAAGGTTTAATTCACCAGGAATATAAAAAAAGTACAAATGTGTGTAAACCTAACTAAATGGCATTAAATTTATATAAACAAAAAATGGACACAACTACAAGGAGTAATTCATAATACTACCATCTATGGGATATTTTGAGCATCACTTTCTGTAATATTCTGATCAAGATGTTACTATATTGATTAAATTCTTGCTGTCAACAAGCTTAACTTATGGGCAGACATAGAACAACTGTGCAGTACACATTGTTTTGAATCTTGCAAATAGCATATATGAAGAAGGATCTCACACTGGGCCACAGAGAATATTCACCAAATCTCAAAAGATTGATGTCATTCTCTGACCACAATTCAATTAAATTAGAAAATATTAATCAAAAGAAAATTAGAACACCACATTTGGAAATGCATGAGCTCATGTCTAAATAACTCATGTGTCAAAGAAGACACCAGAGTAGAAATCACTTCATATGCAGAAATGAAAGACAATGACAATACTACCATATCACAAGTGCTCTCTAGATATTCATAGCCTTAAAATCTCATGTTAGAGAAGAGTAAAGGCTATGAATTAAAAATCCATGTAAGTACCCAACTTAGGAAGTTGCAAGAAGGACAAAATAAATCCAAAGAAAAGATTGATCCCATAGTGTGAGCATTCATTCTCTGAGAACCAGGACCTCAGATCCAGCAGAACCTTGAGGTGTAAGGATGTGAAGTCCACAGCTGGCAACTGGTTCACTGTGAGTGACATCTAGAAAGGCCACTCTTGCTTACTGTTACCACTTGAGCCCAAGACTTGCAAATTCTGGCTATTGGTGCAAGGCATAGACCTCAACCCTGCAGGAAAGAGAATGTCCTAACCTTAAATGTTTTTTCTAAGAGGGCACCATGTCTTAGGATTATATTATGGGACATTCCAAGGTTTTATCTGGATGGCTGCTTTTGGGTGGTATGGTATATGATAGAACTAGTGGATCCATTATTAGGGTACCTATTGTTATATCTCCTTTACACTCAAATGTCCCCCTGTTCCAAGGTAATACTATATGGGAACCCATGTTGGAAAATTAGGCATTCAGTAAGTCTTCACACTGTGAAGAGTGGCACTGGAAGACATTGGCAGTGAAGTACACCATGTATGGAGGAGGTATCAATTTTAGTAAGGATGAATCACTGTCCCCTCCAGGATAGAAGAGGTCTGATGTAATCAATTTGCCACCAGAAGCCTGGCTGATATACTCAAGGGATGGTATTGCATCATACAACACTCATCCCACAGACGGGATGTTGAGCTAGATCAGCCTTGGAGAGATGGAGCCCATGCTGTTGGGCCCATACATGAACTACACCACCGCCACCATGGCCACTCTTCATGTGTCAATCAAACTCTGTAGTTATAAAAGACAGGAGCTAGCTAATATTCACCAGATAAATCATCCTGTCCACATGGCTGTCAAGTTCATCGTCAGAGGTAGATGCCGTCTGGTGGGCACTGACTTGAAACACAAAGATACACATATCTCGCGCCCACGCACACAGGCTCATCCAAAGGTCTTCCTCACACCTCTTTGTCTCCAATCTTCCTATCTTGCTCCTTCCAAGTCTCTGACCAACTAGCCAAGCCATTCACCACATCTCAGGAGTTCATATACATACCTACTTCAGGCCTCTTCTCCTTCCATACAAAGCGGAGAGCTAAATAGGATACTCATAGCTCTCATCACTGGGAAGGTTCCCCCTCATTGGTATTTTTAGGGCAACCTTGAGTAGGGCTGTAGTATGATAGTAGTCTATTCCAGCTCATACCCACAAGGCCCAATATTTTTCTCCCATCAGTTGATCAAACAGCCCACCCGAGGCTATAGGCATGAGCTGAGAGAATGGCTTCAATGCAACAAAGGTGGATGACACAGAGATCTAGGCCATGTATCCATTTAACTTACTTGTGTTCTCTGGACCTGCTTCTGAAATGCCATTTCCATAATAATTGAAAGGCAGCTCCAGGTGCGAAGTCATTTGATGCCCCACCATCAATTTCAAAGTCTCTTTTAGGGCCCAATGGCATGGCAAGAGCTGCTTTTTCAAATGAATGGTAAATAGTTATCTGTTACAGGAGGCATGCCCTTGCTCCAGACGTCTTGCTGCAACTCTCCTACTGGACCGTCCAGAGACTGCACATGGCATCTTGATCTACCACGGATACACTAGCACCACTGGACTTGCTGGCATAGAGGCCTAGGAGCAGGGCAGTTTGTCCTACACCCCAGATCCTCTGCAGAGTCTCCCATTGCTCTGGGTGTTATTTGAACTAGGAAATAAATGAGTAAATGTTGTATTGCCCATGTGGTATATGATACCTCAAAATCCAGAGAGTTCCAACAAATACCATCCCTCTTTCCTAGCAGTAGGGGGTACTTGAAGTGCAGTGGAGTCCCCAACCAGTGGACTCCTAAGAATTTCACCAATATGACAAAGCCTCTGAATTTTAGGGGCAGGGAATCTTATCTCCCACCAGCTGATATCTGGGCATTTGGAGTACTTGCCATATTTTGTTCAAGCAAGTCCAGTTAGCATTACACTCTGTAGAACATCAAGATGATCAGGTCTCTGTGGATTATATTGTGACAGGGAAGAAAAGAGTTAGCCTAGCACTGGGCCAAGATGGTAAATCTATTCTGCTGCCTTTCCCGCATACAAAGAAACTAACTTTGAGTCTCTTTATTGATGAAGATTGAAAAGAATGCATTTATCAGATCAATAGCTGCATACCAAATGCCAAAGGGTGTATTGATCTGTTCGGGTAAAGCTCTAGCCTAGCAGTTACAATTGGGCTGTCATTTGCTTAAGCTGATGGCAGTCCAGAGACATCGCCACAATCCATATGGTTTTTTATACATGTGAACTAAATGGGGCTATAATGGAAACCACCATCCCTGCATCTCTAGTCTTTGATGGAGGTGCTAATCTCTGCCATTCTTCCCCAGGTGTGGTGTTGTTTTTTATTTATCATCTTGACACTTGACATTTGCATCTTCCTAACATAATTGGTGAAGGAACCAAATATGCAAGTTCTGCTAGCTGTTAAGTACAGCCATCCCAACTGGAGACTGAAAAGTAACTGCAAGAGGGATCTGTGAGCCCACTAGACAAACATGAGACAAATGTGAGACAGGACTCCATTCATTACCTTGCCTCCACTGACCCACTCTAGACAGGGGACCACTGTGGTGACCCTCCACTATCAGTCTCACCTGAGAACCCAGTATTCCAAGCCCTTGAGAAATCTACATATTCCTCATTCTGTGGTGGACAGCTACTCTATAACACAGCTATAGGTCCCTTTCAGGAATATTTATTGCATGTATTTGCAGTGGCATTGTCGGGTCCTTCCTCAAGGGGGCTGCAACTGGGCTGCCCTCTGTTAAGAGGGTCTGAGTTTGAGAACTGACTCACATCCAGAAATGAATGAGGGCTTGTGATTTGCATTGTGGTGGATGACATCAGGCTTTGCTCCCCGGTTCTTCTTTTCCTGGTTATACAGTCAAATAATACTCTAGTCAACTTCCCTAATCCCTCTCCCCCGGGGAACCCTGGATCATTGGCCATTGTCACAGATTCCCGTGTGTCCAGGCACCCTGGCTGCCACTCCAGGCTTGCTGCACACTGCAGTAGTTATAGTCACCTGCCTCTGCTATTTCAGGATCCTGCCGCTCCCATTAACACTAAGGGAGTCAAGTTCAATAGCATCATACCTCACTGTCACCCCTGGCCTGTGGAGGACTCCACCACCAAGTTTGCCATGATCCCAGAAGTTCCCTCACCAGTGCACTCTGCACTGCGTCAGGAGAAAACGGCCATGGTGTCTGCACCTTATTCTCAAATTGCTCAGGAAAAAATTTTAAGAAAGTACAGAGAGAGAGAGAGAGAGAGAGAGAGAGAGAGAGAGAGAGAGGGAGAATGCAATAAAATGAGGCAAAATAGCAACAATAGGAAATCTGAGTAAAGGGAATACAGTTGTTTTTTGTACTATAACTGGGATATTTGTATTTTATACTTCTTGTGTCAAATATGATCCTTAGAAGTTCAGCAGGAAATAGAAGTTCAGTGGCACACAGTGGCCTCCAGACGACTTCTGGTTACTTTTCCTTTCTGATTTTAAATGCATCTCTTTTAACCTTTTACTCTCTTTATCTAAGGATAAAGCTCCTGAGGGGTACATATACTTTATTCTGCAAGAAGCCATTTGGTATTAATACTTTCAACTATTCTTTCCTCTGTTTTTATTTCCTGTTTCATCAACATCAGGTTTTAATTTCACTAATTCCTTCTTTCTAATTTTTGTACCTCAAGAGCCCAGACTTGGACCGATCAAAATCTTATTTGCACAATACATTCTCATCACTATTCTATACATGGCCTGCTTTTATTTATTTTGTGTTTTTAAAAATAATATAATAAACATTTTTGTAGTCAGTGTCCAGCCTAAGAACCAGAAAGAATAAACTATATCTCCATACCTTTAAAATATAGAGATACAGATTTATCTGTACATAATGACTACTCAGTTAATGACTAAGGTTATACCACTTTTTGAAATGACTCCCTTTTTTCAGTATAATGGCTTTGCCCCCAAACACGCTGCATAAATATGCTATAAGAAGTGACACTTGACCTCAGAGGTTCTAGCAAAGACACATTGAAAAATCTCCACGCAGCGGTTCCCAGCCAGTAGCCTTATGCGGAAGCTGCTGCCTCTGGTCTCCGTGGGACAGCGCCACCTCCTGGGAAGGGGAAGGGCAAGCACCTTATAGAATTCCACACACACCTCCGTGTTAACGCCCTTGCTTAGCCTTAATTTTGTTCCAAAGGTGTTTTGGGTGCTATAACTTTATTTCTTGTGCAGTTTGAGTGCAATGTAATGGTGAGCTCCCAAAAGATTGAAAAATTGGGGCCGAAAATGATGCAAAATGAAGAATGCACCTTCCGCTAACCACTCCCATGGTCAAGTCCTGTCTTCCTCTTTTGGGAAGGATAACAAATCTATATTACTTAAAGTTCCATGCACAAACTATTTATTTTCATTAAAATTACTGTTTGTTACTTATATAAACATATTTTGTTTGTTTAGTTGATTTTTTTTTTGAGAGAGTCTCACTCTGTCACCCTGGGTAGAGGTGAAATGGAGTCATCAAAGCTCACAGCAACCTCAAACTCCTGGACTCCAGTGATCCTCCTGCCTCAGCCTCGCAAGTAGCTAGACTACAAGCACACACCACGACACCCGGCTAATTTTTCTATTTTTAATAGAGACAAATTTTTCTATTTTTCATAGAGATGGGGTCTCACTCTGCTCAGGCTGGTCTCAAACTCCTGAGCTCAAGCGATCCTACCGCCTCGGCCTCCCGGAGTGCTAGGATCCTTGTGATGATTTTCTTCTTCTTCTTTTTTTTTTTTTTTTTTTTGAGACAGTGTCTCACTCTGTCATCCAGACTAGAGTGCAGTGGCATCATCATAGCTCACTGCAACCTCAAACTCTTAGCCTCAAGCAATCCTCCTGTCTCAGCCTCCCTCTTCATGATCACAGGCATGAGCCACCACATCTGGCCTTGTGATGATTTTCTAGACTGTGAATTGCTGGTTTAAAGATACTGATATTTTTCCAGGTCTTACCAAGTCTTGTTGTGTTGCTCTCCAGAAATGCTTTCCCAATTTACACTCCTAGTAGCTATGACTGGAGCACAGTTTCCTATACCCTCACCAACATTTAAAAATAATAATTTGCTAAATTAAATACTAGAGTAAGGGCTGCACATACCAGTTTAAAATATAACATAATTTGTGTAGCTCATTTGAAAATAAAGCGCAAGTCGTTTGTATTCTCTGAAACTTGGTATCCAAAATTTCAACCTACTTCCAAGAAATGTCATGAATAACTAAATGATGTAAAACATTTGAAAGTAAAGTAGAAAAATCAAGAACATTATGGAATGTAAGTTATTAAAATATTGATGAAGTAATGGCAATGACTGAGGTTTGTATTCTCTGTCCAAAAGAAGTAGCAGATAGTCCTGATGGTTGTTAGGCTGTGTAATGCTTGATGGGTATAACCTTACCGTGGCCTCAGTTAGATGAGTAGTTTCATCTCCATTTTACAGGCTCAGGGAGCTTAAAGGCACTCCCCACCCACCAAAAAACTCCTGGAAAAAAGTAAGGGCAGGAATCAGATTCTGATCTTTTTCAAAGCCTGTGCTCGTTCCACTAGAGAGATCACATTGTGGGCACTGGTTCTTATCTGACCCTAATTCCTGGAGAGCCAAGGTGCCCCATGGTCCACAGTGGGAGTAGGGGGCACTTAAGGAGGTCAGTAGGTAGAGTTTTGTCCAGAGTCTATCTCACAGTGGGTCAGGCAGGACCAAACTAATCTGGTGATTGTTTCCCCAGTCACACCAAATACACTTCACAGCTAGCCAAGTCCCCACATTTCTTCCTTGACCCAAAGAATAAGGGCTGCTATGGTGGGACAGGCCAGGTGAAAGCTCCTGGAGCTGCTCCCTTTCTGCCTTCACCACCCAGATACTAAAATAAAAAGTGATTCCTTATTCCTGGGGGAATCCCTATCCCTTGATGCCAACATTGAGGGCTTCAGAGATGGCCCAGGTGGTGACTCCCACCACATCTGCATGTAACCCTCATGTTTGGTCTGTGCAAAGTCCAGATGACAGCTTTTCACAAATGCAATCAGATGGTGATGCCAATGCTCAATTGGACCCATGTACAAGTGGGAATGGTGCACACGGAGGAGGCCATGTACAAGATGGCACAGCTGTAGGGCGGATGATGGAGTCTATGCATGAGCTCAACAGAATGGCCTCCCCTCGCCAAGGTTGCTATGGCTGCAACACTGATGAATGTCCAACCTGGGCTACAGACATTAATCACAGCGACCAAACTGCCTTACTACGACCTGTGGACCAGGAAGAGGTGAGTCTGAAATCTTTGTGAGTTAAACATTAAGAAGGGAGTTTCAGAGCTCAACAATACTAGATGTCTGTGGAAGACAGAGAGCACGCAGATTCTTTGAATATCTTGACTCTCAGTCCACTGTTCGCTGCCTTTGCTGGCTTTGTTACAAAAGGTGCACCATCGTCAAACTACCATGAATGATCCGGAAAGCCAAAATGTGGCAGTTTAGTTTCAACAGCCACAGTAGTATGCCCAGAGTTGGCTGATCAGACTGGAGCAGCAACACCACAACCTGAAAAAGTGCCAACAGAAGTGAAGCACCATAGGAAGCCACAGGAGGCGGGTGGAAGGTCCAGTGTCATCAGTCTGTCTGAAGTGGGTGGGGACAATGCCCTGCACTGTGAGATAAACAGGAGCCAACTTTTGGCAGAAGTCACAAGTCTGGCCTGTAGTAGAGGCTCCTGCACCAGAAGCGGGGTCCTTTACTTTGTGCCCAGTATACGGCAGGTGGCTACAGTGCCATGTTCAGTATGACAATAGATCCAGGGGCTATTTGGACAGTACAAGCTCTGTCAGCAGCTTGACTCTAGTCAGTCTCATCAGGGAAAGCTCCCTACTATGGGCCCAATATGTTAAATCATCAACCACAATTTGTTTCCATGGTTTGTGTCCCAAAGAAGGGTGGGTGTCTTTAATTTGCCAGTCTGGCTTTCTGAGCAACAGAGCAGAGGGCTAGGCCACTGGAAACAGTCTGAGTCAGTAAAAATATACTATGACTGGTTCTTAGAGTATCATCTATGGTAATGAGTTCTTGACCAAGACTGATTGTGCTCCAGGGGACAAGTGACAATGTCTGGAGACATTTTTGATTGTCACGACTGGGGGTGGGGGTGCTCCTGGTATCTAGTGGGTCAAGGATTCTGTCAAACACCCTACAATGCCCAGTACAGCCCCCCACACAAAAAATTATCCAGCCCCAAATGTCAGTAGTGAAGGTTAAAAAACCCTGGCATAAGACAACCCAGCCCTCTGCGCCGACTGGCCCTTCCTGCAGTTGGTCTTCCAGTTTTCCCGGGGAGGCTGGATGACTATTCATCATTTTAGTCTATTTTTGTATTTGTTTTAGGTTCTTCGTAGGGAAACATGTAATTAAAGATAGAGACCTAAGGGACCATAATTCCAGGCAATTTCCATTTTTTGCCAGACCTTCAGGTGATTCTCCTGCCTTCAGAAGTCCGAGAATGTGACCATAATTGTCAGGGGCCCCACAAGGGTTGTTATTTCCGGGCCTCTGAGAGTGGAAAAACACACTTAAAGTGTTGTTTTCTATTCTCTTGCTCAACAACAACGAACACAGAAGACTTCTGTGACCAAACGTGTGAAGATTTCTCTCCCCCAATGAGCAAGCGATCAATTCTGCAGCCCTCAACAGCTGGGTGTCCTCCAGTTCATTTCTGTCACTATCTACCTGGAGATAGGGTCAGACCCCACAGGTTGAGGGCTCAATCTCTCATGACTGTCCCCCACTTCCAATGCCAATCACAAGCCCCAGGTTGTTTTACCTGTGCTTCTGACCAACTGGCTGTCAAGTGGGGATCCCAAGACCCCCTCGTTGGGTTCAGCTAATTTATTAGAGCAGCACAGGGAACTCAAGGAAACATGTTTTTCAGTTTATTATAAAGGATATTACAAAGGATACAGATGAAGAGATGCACAGGGCAGAGTATGAGGAAGGGGTGCAGAGCTTCCACATTGGATATGTTGGTGCCAGGGCCTCCATCTGCACTCTGGCCCTGGCTGATATGGTGGCAGCCTGTCTCTGCTTCCCAATTAATATCTCTCTCTCTCTCTCTCTCTCTCTCTCTCTCTTTTTCCCCAAATGAAAACAAAAGGAAAATGCATGCAATGGCCTGGATAAGGATCTAAGGTTAAAATAGAAGACAAGAAGACAAGAGAGCAGCTCTCCCAAATGAAGTTAATATTTCCAAGTCACTATTTGATGAAGTTGAGGTGAATATTCAGCATCTCTTCAGGGCTATGGGGCATCACCAAGACAATGGGTTTCATGTGTTTAAATACAATAGGGATACTGGGCGTAGTGGTGACACCTGTAGTCCCAGCTGCTTGGGAGGCGGAGGCGGGAGGATCACTTGAGCCAAGGAGTTTGAGACCAGCCTAGGCTAAATAGCAAGACTCAGTCTCTAAAAAAAAAAAATAGACTTGCTCTTCACCACTGTTTGTAAAAATGCAGATAGCAGAGAATCATGTTGCTCTGTACAATTAGCACAGCCTTGTTTCAAGGTGGTTCTACTTGGTATGTGATTCTCTTTCATGCATACAGTTTACAAGGTGTTCCCTGTATGAACTGAGGCTCTCTCTCAGGCTTTGATCAAACATAGACAAGTAGAATGAAAACATGGTCTGGCTGATGCTTCCACCCCTCGCATCCACCCCTGGCATCTCTCCAAACCAAGGTAGGCTTGATGGCTGAGAAAGCCCCGTGCATTCGGCAGCCTGAGGGGAGGAAGGCCAGGGAAGGCCTCTCCCTGCTAGGAAGCATATTCACATATTTTTTTTCCTGTGCACGATGTGAATTCATAAATTCTTGAGAAATGGGAAACAACATCCTCTAGTGAGAATTTTGGAGTTAGAGGACATAAATAAAAACCAACAAAGTACTTTCATAAAATTCTGGAAGTTTCAGGAAAATTTTAAAGTCAAATTAAGATCTATAATTAAAAAATTTTTTAATCTATAAAATGTGCATGCTCACAATTGAGTAGGAGACGGGACTATGATCAGGAAAAGTAGAAGATGTAAATTTTAAATTTAATTCGTAGAAAACCTTGGTATATATTTTCTCCTTTCATCATGCCTTCCCCCTTTCTCATCTTGCTGCAAAAGGTCACATTTAGGGGCTATAGGGCCTAAGGGGTAGGAGGTAATCCCATCAAAACAAAGATGAGAAAACCTAAACTCTTCTTCTGCTTCACATCTGCAATGGTGCAGGAAACCACAGATGTAACTGGTGAATTGTAAGAAGTTAGAAGTCTGAAGAATGCAGCAGTCATGGAGAGCTTATTTTCTTCATACAGGTGATGTGATCTAAGCTACAGATCCTGAATCTAAGTAAATAACTGGATATGTAGAAGAAAATAGGAGGGATGGTAGCAAGAGTGAAGAATTGCCCTTCACCAGACAAGACTAACTCTGACAAAATTAACTGAGTCCTCATTTCAGCTTTAAAATGAAAAAAGGGGAATTATATACACAACCCAGGCTTAAGACATGGAGTGAAGTCTTCTAGGAAAAAAAAAAACCAACAATAATAACAATACCAAACCTTCTTTTTCCTTTTAATTTCTCTTTGAAAGATGAATGTATGAATGGAACATGGCCAAATAGAGAGTTCTAATATTTGATTGAGGAAAACTTAAAATCATATGTTTTCCACAGTTTTTAAGGATATTGCATTAAAATAATGAACCATTTAAGTTAAGGTGCTATCAATTGAATTGTGCTTTAAATCATTAAATTGTACCTCAGATCTGATTTTATTTAGAAAAGGCTACCTTTGCTGGGCATGGTGGCTCGTGCCTGTAATCCCAGCTACTCAGGAGGCTGAGGTGGGAGGATCACTGGAGGCCAGGAGTTTGAAGCCAGCCTGGGCAACATAGTGAATCCCCATCTTTACAAAAAAATAAAAAAAGAAAAAAGAAAAAAAAAAAAAGAAAAGGCTATCTTTCTGGACTATAGATAAAAACAAGAGGATGATAACATGGCCTGAAAGACAGTTACCGAAAAGTTCTTCAAAGCTTCT
Organism: Lemur catta; assembly: GCF_020740605.2. Lineage (NCBI taxonomy): Eukaryota > Metazoa > Chordata > Mammalia > Primates > Lemuridae > Lemur > Lemur catta. The sequence continues at coordinate 68,876,318 of NC_059131.1, forward strand.
TATACTTTATATGTTTATTCATTTTTCCCCAACTTTTTATTTTGAAAATTTTCAAACCTACAAAAAGGTTGCAAGAATATCTTGATTCATCAATTGTTAACCTCTTCCTGTATAGTATTCGTTTTCTCTAGAAAAGTAGATAGATAGATGTAGGTATATGTTTATATATATGTACATGTATATATACACATATTAATATATATGAACAATAGTCTCTCTCTCCATATATATATAGTTAGATATGGGTATATACATACTTTTCTTTTCTGAACTATTTGAGAATAAGTTGAATTTATTATGAGACTTTATCCCAAACACTTCAACATGTATCTCTTAAGAATAAGGACATTCTTCTATATTAACTCATCATCATCATCAGACCCAAGACATAACATTGGCACAGTACTATTGTCTAATGTGCAGTCCATATTCAAATATTCCCCAATTGTCCTAGTAATGGCTTTTACAATGGGCTCAGGCAAGGGCAATGTCTTTTTAGTCTCTTAATTGAGTACTGTCCCTTAGACTTCCTCTTTCATGACAGTGACATTTTTTTAAATTTATTTTTATTTTTTTTACTTTTTGGAGACAGAGTCTCACTCTGTTGCCCAGGCTAGAGTGCCGTGGCGTCAGCCTCGCTCACAGTAACCTCAAACTCCTGAGCTCAAGCAATCCTCCTGCCTCAGCCTCCTGAGTAGCCGGTACTACAGGCATGCGCCACCATGCCTGGCTAATTTTTCTATATATTTTTAGCTTTTCAGCTAATTTCTTTCTATTTTTAGTAGAGATGGGGTCTCACTCTTGCTTAGGCTGGTCTCGAACTCCTGACCTCGAGTAATCCTCCCGCCTCGGCCTCCCAGAGTGGTAAGATTACAGGCATGAGCCACCGCACCCGGCTGACACTGACATTTTTTAAGAGTCCAGGATAGTCATTTTTCAGTGTCTCTCAATTTGAATCTGTCTGACTGGTTTCCTCATTCAAGTGGAGACACATGTGAGAAGTTTATGGTGCTGCCATGAAAACTTGTAGAAATGGAATCTGGCCCTCTGAGGAGTGCAGGGCAGAGAGGATTCTCTAAGGAACTCTTGGCTGAGCTCAGGTCTGAACAATGAGTAGGAATTAACTAAGCAATCTAGGCTGTTGAAAGTAGGACTATTCCAGGCCCAGGTGGTGAGAAAGAGCATGGTGGCTGAAGAAAATGACAAGCTGGGGAAGATGATGCCTTCAGTTCTGGACACTTTGGGACTGAGTGCTCCCTTTGAGGAATCTAAGTGAAAAGCCACGTGAGCAGGTGGAAGCCTGAGGCAGAGGCCTGGGCTGGAGATAACCATCTGTGAGCTAATGATTTGTCTGACATTTGCTATGAATGAGATCACTGCACAGAGAACAAAAAGAGGCCTGGTGTGAGCCTTGAAGAATACCACCATGTAATGGCTGGGTGGGACAAGGTGGGGGAATAGGTAGAGAGATGAGAGGAAACCTGCAGAGTGTGTGTAAAGAAAGGCAAAGGAAGAAGAGTTTCATGAAATGAGGACAAGTGTGAAAGAAAAAATTATTTTGACACTTGTTAAAACAATAATGGAAACTCTATTCAAGATCATTGTCCCTGTGTCACCTCCCACTGCCCTACCAATGTGTACTGGGATCATATCCAAATTCCTTGTCTCAGGGTCTGTTTCTGTGGGAACCCAAGCTAAGAGAGTGCATCATGAACCAAGGATTATGATTCAAGCACATATGGCACATTAACAAAAACTGAACATATGCCAAGCCATAAAGTCTCAACAAATCTCAAGATTAAATCATATAAAATGTTCCCAAACCAATTGCAATTAGGCAAGATAACTAGAAAAATCTCCTTATGTTTAGAAATGAAGAAATATGATTCTAACTTCTAAATAATCTGAGGTCAGTGGAGAAATCAAAATAGAAAGCCATGCTTTGTGGGAAATTTAAGTGCATATATTAGAAAAGAAGAAAGGCTGAACACCAGTGAGCTAAACATTCATTTCAAAAAGGTAGAAAACAGAAAATTAAATCCAAAGAAAGAAGGAAATAACTAGTTGAATTAAAAACAAATAAGCTGGGCATGGTGGCAGTACACACCTGTAGTCCCAGCTACTTGGGAGGCTGAGACAAAGTCACTTGAACCCAGGAAACCCAGGAGTTTAAGGCTACAGTGAGCTATGATTACACCACTGCACTTCAGCCTGGGTGACAGAGCGAGACCTTATCTCACACACACACAAAAAAAAGGCTTGCCCTCAAAAACAAGTATGTAAAAAAATTAATAAAACTGATAACCCCCTGTCAAAATTGATCAAGAAAAAAGAGTGTATAAATAACCAATGTCAGAAATAAAACAGGGGGCTGTCACCACAAATTATATAGACTTCACGATAATATGAGGATATTAACAAATTGATTGCAATTTGAAAATGTAGATAATTTTTGCCTTTTTCCATTTTCTGTTGCTATAACAGAATACCATAGACTGAGCCAGGAACAGTGCCATATTGCCTCTAGTCCCAGCTACTGGGGAGACTGAGGCAGGAGGATCACTTGAGGACACGAGTTTGAGGCTGTGGTGCACTATGATTGATTGTTCCTGTGAATAGCAAAAATGGGATATCATAGATTAGGCAATTTATATAAAAAAGAAATTTATTTCTTACAGTTCTAGAGGTTGGACTTTGCAGGCCTTTGTGCTGCCTCATAGCATGGCAGAGAGCATCACATAGCAAGAGGGCAAGAGTGTGCCAGCTCAGGTCTCAATGCCTCTTCTTATAAAGCCACCAGTTCCATCATGGGGGCCCCCATCTGATGACCTTGTCTAATCCTAATTGCCTCTCAAAGGCCCCACCTCCAAATACCATCAACATATGAATGTGAGGACTATTTCCAATATATGAAACTTGGGGGATACATTCAAACTGTAGCAATGTGAGAAATCCCAAAAACATACAACTTACCAAAACAGACACAAGAAACAGAAACTATGAAGTTCCTGCAGTAGATTAAATATGGGCACAAATTTCTTGCAGCCAAATGCCATCAAAATTCTCCCCACTCTTTTAACCTGAGCTGGACTCATGACTGCTTTTACTAATAGAATGTGGTAAAAAAATGATGTCTTTTTCTAAAACTTTTTCTTTTTTTTTTGAGACAGGGTCTCACTCTGTTGTCCAGGCTAGAGTGCACTGGCATCAACATAGCTCACTGCAACCTCAAACTCCTGGGTTTAAGTGATCCTCCAGCCTAAGCCACCTGAGTAGTTGGGACTACAGGCACACGCCACCATACCCAACTAATTGTTTTATTTTTTGTAGAGATGAGATCTTGTTATGTTGCCCAAGGTGGTCTTGAACTCCTGGCCTCAAGCGATCCTCCCACCTAGGCCTCTCAAAGTGCTAGGATTACAGGTGTAAACCACAGCATCCAGCCACAGTGATGTCTTTATGGTTTCTATTTTCACTCTATTGGACCCCTAAGGGCCACCACATAAGGAAACTGGTCTAGCCTATTGGAAGAGAGGCCACATAGAGATGTTCTAAAATGTAATGTGAAAAAGCTGGGTGCCTATAGTCCCAGCCACTTGAGTCTGAGGCTGGGGGATTGCTTGGGCCCAGGAGTTCGAGTCCAGCCTAGGCAATGTAGTGAGACCTCATCTGTTAAAATAAAAATGAAATGTAGTCTGGATCTCCATTTTGTCTGTTCTAATTATGTTTCTTTTAGTTGTATGAAGCAGAACCCCACTCAAGCTTACTCAAGCAAGTGGACTGGGCTGAAATCATGCACAGAAATCTGAGGGCTTAATCCACAGCTCAAGGAAAGTAGAGCTGTAAACAGAAAGCCACCAGGACCCAGGCAGCCCTTACAGGGGTGACAGGAACTGATCACAATCTTCTCTGCACTACCTGGGTTTCTTCCCGTCTTAGCCACATGGCATCTGGTGGCTCCTACAACCCTGCCTTTACAAGACTTCCACCCTGACTCCTAAGCCAATGGACAACTTCCTTTGTCTTGGAGATTAATCCCCAGGAGAGACTCCCATGGGCCAGGCTCATTTTTCTAAGCCAGAGCACAAGCCTTAGGTTTCAAATGGCAAGTTATTCCAATTCCAGAGGTTTGGAGTCACCTCCAGGGAGGAGACTTGTTTGAATGGTGAATCTGGGTGCAGGCCAAGGGCATGCTCAGCTCAGCACTCTGGGGTCTCTCTCCTGCATATCTGCCTGCCTGCTCTCTGCCCTGCCCCTACCGGAGTCTGAGATCCTGAGAAGAAACAAGCTGCAGCAGCCAGTGTTGTTACCTGCCCAGACCCACTCAGCGTCTCCTGTGTGCTGAAGGCTGCTTTCCTGATCCCATTACCTGTTCAGGGCTCTCTTCTGATGGCACAGTGCACACTCTGCCCACACAGGGCAGGCCAGAAGTGCCTGACAATCGATGCCCAGAACAGTCCTCAATGACAGATGACGAGTTGGTGGATAAACACAATTCCTTTGCCCCTTGATAGGTTACTGATGTATGTTCTATACAGGCTCCCAGAGGTCCCCAGTGGGATTGGGCCCTAATACACCTTTTATTGGTTGTCTTCCTCTCTCTGTCTCCCTTCTCCACTCCCCTACCAGTGTTTCTGGAATCAAAGTCCAAATATACTATCTGCACTCAAAGTCTCAGGGTTAGCTTCTGGAGGAATGTAAACCAAGACAGAACAGAAATCCAGTGCATAGACTTCCAAGCCACAGCCTTCCGTGCACTTGTTTTCATCTGCATTGCCTATGCCTTCATCTATTGCTCAACTGGTTCTGAATTCAGTGGGGAAAGAGGCATGTTATTTATTGCCCCCCAAGCCTCTAGAAAATGAAATAAAGATCTGGAGAATGCTAGAGCGGCAAGGAGAAAAGGCCTGTCCACCGTGCGCATGCAGCAGGAGACAGGAATGGCAGTTTGGCAGAGTTAACAAGGGAAGAAGGGTTGTCCTAACTCTGGTGAACAGACGACCAGGGATTCTGCCCAGCCAGCTCTCCAGGGCCCTCTCAGGTGCTGACGGCAGGAATCAAAGCCCAGTGTACACAGTCTTTATTTATTGAGAGTCTTGACATCGAGGAAAGCCAGGCCCTAGCCAGGGCCCTCAGGACTCCATCTGGCCACTCTGCAGGGCTGGCTTGTCAGTTTTCCTGCAGTCAAAGGAGTCTTCAGGAGGCAGGAAGCGGCTGTGCCTGTGGAGAAAAACACATCAACACTACTAGCACCTCTTCTGTGCCCCGCCTGGGCCCTCCGATGGGGAGATCACGCAGACCCAGCAGAGGCCGGCCTGGCAGAGCCCACAGTCTGGAGGGAGAGGGTGTCAGGCAGTGACGTGGCCACGTGCCTTGTGAACAAGTCAGCTGTGCTGAACTGTCACTGGCAGCAGGGAGGCCCCATTCTGCTGAGCTTACCAGGCACCTGCTGTGTGCCCAGCAGGCAAAATTCTCACTCTGGGGAGTTTGCAGTCAAGTAGGGAGAGACAGACAACAAATGAACAAAAATATGTCAACTTGTGAGAAATTTAGTGAAGAAAACTAAATCAGGGTAAAAAGCAGAGGCATGTTGGAGCAGAGGGACATGTAGCACTTTAAACTGTCAGCTACAAGAACACGGGATGTTCCAGCAAGGCTTTATACCATGTTGTGTGAGATAGGCATGTCTGTGTGTTTGGTACTGTGTAGACTAGACAACAGAGGAGGCCCAAATCTCCCTGCCCCCAGCTAAGAAGGAAAAGCGGTAACTGGGATGCCAACACCAGGAAAGAGGAGGACAGTGGGGAGGAGCAGGGTGTTAGTTCCTCCGAGTGCACTGGATAGCCATGAGCAGATTTTAAAGGGAAGAGCTGTGACCCAATTTCCATTTTTAAAAGCTCCTTTGGCTGGCAGGGACTGTCAGGGGAGGGGAGGCCACAGGGAGACAAGGGAGAGGCTGTTTGTTTGCTCAGGGAGAGAAGGAGCAAATGGCCCTAAGATGGCAGGATGGGGTCTTAACTGCTCAGATGCCCAAAAAACTTGAAAGAAAGAAATGTCCCCAACAGATGACTACAAAACTTACTGTGGACAGTATGTGATCACTACTGAATGTTTCCTGAGGAGAATTAAATTCCTTCTGGCTGGTTTCTACTCCTGGGGTCTCAACCTTTCACATATCCCTGCCTTACAAAAAGAACCAACACCTGTAGGGCCCGGTTAGAAGAGCATCTCCCCAGTCTTTAGCCAAACGCTCTCTAGAAGCAGGCGATGGGAGGGAAGCAGTTACAAGGCCATAGGATGTGAGTCATGATGGAGGGGCTCGGGGACCTTGGGAGCCCAGGGATGGGGATGGGGCATCAGAGAGGCTTTCTGAGGGAGGGGGTGTCGTCTATGCTGGAATAGGAATTAGCCAGGAGATGGATTAGGAAGGGCAGTCCAGGCAGAGAAAACTGGACAAAAGCAGCAGAGGCAGGCACTCGAGTAACTGCACATTCACTGGGGTTGGAACATGGAACTTGAGGTGGCAAGTGGGGAGAGGTGGGGCCAGAGGTCACAGGGGCTGCAGGCTGTGCGGGTATTGAGTCTTGGCCTAGTGGAAGTGAGCACCATGGAAAAGTTTCTAAGTAGAAGCAGAACATGGTCAGCTTTCCTCTGAGATCACTCCGGGACCATCACAGAGAACAGCATGAAAGGTAGGATGGAGCACGGAGGCCCAGGAGAAGGCTGGTCCAGTGGTATGACAGAGAAGCTGGGGCTGCGGGGACAAAGAGGGCCACAGAAGGTGCTCAAAGGGGCTGGGGAAAGATGCGACTTTCGCCTTTGGAGCCCATAGTCCAGTGGGGGAGGCAGTAAACATCTGAAAGAGTGGTTTTCAACCTTTTATTCATTATTGCTCCCCCCACGTAGTCTTTTAGTCTTTCCAGACTTTTCTTCTAATTGCTCTAGCCATGAAAATTTAATATTACAGATATACTGTATATCTGTTTACATACTGTATGTACTAAAAAGAGTAACAATTTTTTGCCCATCCCACCCCACCTCCTCTCCCAGTATAGCTGAGGAGCAATGAGAAAGGGAGAAAGAGAGTGAGGGAGGAGGTGGATGAGGTCAGCCTGGGGAAGAACACAGAAAACCCAGCAAGGGCCTGGGGCTTTGTTCTCAATGTTAATGGGAAGCCACTGGAGAGCTTTAAAGCACAATGTGACTAGACTGCAATTCTTAAATGCTCACTCAGGCTACTGCATGGAGACAAGAGAGATTCGGGGAAACCAGGCAGAAGGCTGAGGCAGATATCCTGGCGGTGGAGGCTGGTGGTTGGACTAAAGCAGGGGCTGTAGAGTGACAAGAGGTGATCAGGTTCTGCATTCTGAATGCACAGCGAAGGCCTGTGTGGTAGTGGGGTGGGGCCAAGGATGACTCCAAGGTCTTTACTGAACTAGAAGGATGAGGGGAATGTTATGGGGGAAAGAGATGAACTGGTGAGCTCCCCTTACCTCCACAGCCGTGGGAGAGCGTGGTGGCTGCACCTGTTCAGCGCACTGCAGGAAGCGGCGCACGTGCTCCGCACAGTTGCCCACGGCTGCCTCATTCTGTCGAAGACACTGCTCGAAGGACTCAAAAGGCTCAGCACAGGCCTGGCGGATTTGGCGGATGATTGGGCTGTGGGGGTAGGGCAGTTCAGACCCTGGGAGACCCCCCCTCCACTGCCCCCCCCCCCACTGTCCGGCACTTGCCCACACTCACTGGGAGGATGTGCATCTAGCAATGCTCATCTTAAGGTGGTGACAGTCCCGCTGCCATGACTCAGGCTTGGCTGCCACACACTGGCCATACTGCTCCAGTTCCCGGCCGCAGTAGCGAGCAGTGACCTCCAGAGCCGCCTGCCTGTGAGACAGGGTTGGCTGAGGATAATTCCAGGCCGCATGCAAAAAAAAGGAGTTGTCATCTGGCCTGAGGTAGGACTAGGTGTCCTGGGCAGATCTGGGAGTCTGAGGGATCCCGAGATGAGGCCAAGGAGGTATAGAGATGAGGCCTGGCCCTGAGATTGTGAAACAGGGTGGGAGCTTCTGGGGAAGGTAGTGGAGGTCCTAAAACAAGGTCTGATTATTCTAAGGTAGGACTTGGCGGTCCTAGAAGAAAAGTCTTAGAATCCAGGCATCCTCCAGTAGGCCTGGAGATCATGCAGAGAAGGCTTATGGCCTTAGAAATAAGATCTAGATTTCTAGAGACAAAGCGTGGGGGCCCTGAATGAGTTTGGAGGTCTTAAAAGTGAGATTTGTAAGTCCAAGAGGTGGGGGTCTCAGGACCTGGGGAAGGGTCTCTTGGCCAGAGTATTAGAGATGAAACCTGAGGCCTTGTGGTAGATTTGAGGGTCCTGGGATGGGACTCAGAGCCCTAGGGGCATGATCTGGAAGCCCTGATGAGGTGGGGGCTCTGAAGCAAATCTAGAGAGTCCCACAATTAAGCTCTTGGGGTTTGGGAGGGACAAGGTCTGGGGTCTTGGGCAGATCCAGAAAGTCCAAAAGGCAAGGTCTGGTGATCCAAGAGGAGGAACTTGGGGGTCTAAGGAGGGATACTGGAGACCTAGAGGTCCTTAGACAAGTCTGGAGTCCTAGGGTTGCCATGTGAAGGACTGGAACTGGGGTCCTGGGGAAAGACCGTGTGGATGAAGAGAGACTGGGCCTGCAAGTTCTAAGATACCACGATGAAGGGGCGGAGCCTAAACGCTCAGAGGGCGGGGCTTGGGCACGCCGTGGGATGGGGCTTGGGAGGGAAGACGCTGGATCGGGAGGGTCGGAATGGACCAGAGAGGCCGGTGCTGATTCCCGAGGTCCTAGGCTACGTCCATGTCACTGGGAAGAAAAGGGAGCGGCGGCACATACGCGGTAGAAGCTCTCGCTACTCACATCTCGAGACCGGTGCCGACGTGGGGTCAGGCAGGCAGGTGCGACCCGCCTTTTCCGGCATTAGGTTGTCGCGGCCGCGGCCAGCCCCGCCCTCCCCGCCTGGTTCCTTCCGGTCGCAGAGAGGACGAGCAGCCCCATTCGCTGTGGGCCCAACGCGTCATTGGCGGCGCGCTGCCTCTCCTTCCGGCCCGGCCCGGCCCGTCATGGCGGCGCCCTGCGGAGCCACTTCCGTCCTCGGCGGCCTAGTTGCTTTATCCCCTCCTATTTCTGCCTTGCCGTGGCTGCGCCTGTGGGTCAACGGAAGTAAGCAATCGGAGGGACCGCGGTGCCTGGACCCCAGAGGGAGTGCGGCGCCCCACCGGGCTGAGCCGCAGCCGTGAGCGCTCCGAGTCCCCCGACTGGAACTGACGGCGAGCGCTGCTCCACATGCCGTTTGCGGCCTGGTTGGGCGCTGGGGCTGCTGGCATCAGAAACTGGAGGTCAGATCCCTAACGTCGCGCTGCCACCATCGGCCTAGCGCAAACGCTCATCGTCCTCCGGGGACACTGTTTCCTGCAAGCGCGCGGAGCCAGAGGGCAGGGAGGAGGTCGCCCCAAGAGCCGTACCACCCCTGTTGGGCCTCCCCTCTGCCCAGGGTGTGTTACCCAAAACGCGCCTCTTGTCCTTTGGCGAAAGTTCTAAAGCCAGGACATAGATGGGCTTTAATCCTTTATGCGATCATTGGCAAGTTATTCCTCTCTGTAATTTCTCCTGGTGTGGTCATTTAGATCCCTCCTAGTGTAGCAACGTTTCCACCTCTCATCTGTCTTCAAAATGGGAGGTTAGACCTGGGCGTGAGTTTCCGCATTTATGAGGCTGAATATCCGTTGGTCAGAACACTGAGCATCAGTCCTGCTGCCTAGTATGCAGATCTTTCAAGACTGCCAAAGTGAGCAGAAAATGCAGTTAATCATAGTGTTTAAGAACAAGGGCTATTTGACTGTGAGCAAGTGATAACAACTTGTAGTCTCAGTATGCCCGTCTGTAAAATGGGGATGTTGACAGTGAAATCTTTCACATAGGACATAGTGCAAGTGAACGATTTAACACAGATACTGGAGTAGTAGGAGTTCTGGATAAGTGAGAGCTGTTACACGAGGCTGTAACCATAAGCTGCCCTGGTTGGCAGATGACATCTGATGTCTGCACCACTGGCCATCTGAAAATGCCTCAGTTGACACAAGTAGGTTTGAAGCCATGGGCACTGAAAGGAAGCTATAAACCTTGAGATGCGTCCATTTTTCCTACTTGAAAAACTTCAAAGTGTATGTGTGATGGTAGAAGAGTGGAAGGGAACAGCATCAAGGGCTGTGGGAAGAGACAGAGGACTCTTTGGCTTGATTGTGAACTGAATCCCTAGATTTTCCTCTCCTGGGAGAATGAAATCTTAACCCATCCTATGCCCTTGTTGGTGCTCAAAAGTGACACCCCAAAGACTGGAACTTTTGCATGCTGAGAGGCCTTAGAAGCTGCCTCAGAATCAAGATCCCTCTAACCTCGTCTTGTTGCTTCCCACTCCCAAGCACAGGGAGGGACTCTTTCTGGAATTTCCTTATCTGACCAAGAAAGCTTCTTTCAAAGAAATGCAATTGTCTTAAACCCCTCCCTAGGGATATCCTCACGGAACCAGGAAAGATCAACCACCTGAGAAGAGACTGAGTCATTACCACACAGAGATGGACTTTTCATCTGTTCTGGGGGGCAGCTCCAAAAGTTAAAGTCCTCAGGGACTTTATCTGCATAGTAAGACAAACTTTGTTCCCATGCAGCTGCGCCTCTCACTTTCCCAAGTCTGCCTCCCACCTCCCAGGTCCGTTCATTTTCCCTAAAGATTAGCTGCCCCCCAAAAGAATTGTCAACATTTCTCATCTCCCCTCACCCCATGAAAAAGGGCATATAAATTTACTGGGTTATTAATTTTCCCATGATTCCCCCATGCAAGTTAAAAATCTGCATGCCTTGTCTATGAATCTGCTTTTTTTTTTCTTTTGAGACACGGTCTTGCTCTGTCACCCTGGCTGGAGTGCAGTGGCATCATAATAGCTGACTGCAACCTCAAACTCCTAGAATCAAGTGATTCTCCTGCATCAGCCTCCCAAGTAGCTGGGACTACAGGTGTGCACCACCATGCCTGGCTGGCTAATTTTTGTGTTTTTTGTAGAGATGGGGTCTCTCTCGCCCTTGCTCAGGCTGGTCTCCAACTCCTGGCCTCAAGTGATCCTCCCACCTTGGCCTCCCAGTGTCCAATTTTTATCAACTGTGTAAATAGTTAAGTGCTTTGAGTGGAGTGGAATGTACCATATTTTTTTCCCAATAGAAAAGAAACATTTTTGCATTTAATGGATTTTCACTTAGTATCAGAGTTTTCAGGAACAAGGTAAAGCCATCATGTGGGGGTCAGGGGCATGTGAATAATAAGACAAGTTCTGATCCCAAATACCGAGGCACTGGTGGTAGCAGGGGAGAGAGCCATGCAGAAAACAGCTACATAAATGAAAGGGGATAGAACAGCTTCTGCAGTTGATGGACTGTATAAAAGTTGGGCAATGGCACATGGTGTCTGGAGGTGTGAGGCTGTCTGTGTGTGTGGATCAGGGAAGGTCTCAGGGTCAGGGTCCAGATACATCTGAGTGGGGAGGAGACGCCACCTGACCACATGAACAGTAGAGACCAAGAGCGTCCTGCAGGGAAGGTCAGGGACCTGGAGATTTTAGATAAGCCATTGTCTATGGAGAAAATTATTATTTTTTACCTCTTTAGTAGTACAAAATCCCACCAGTCCTATAATAATCAGATATTTCTGTGATTTATTCCCTTAAGGATGAGATTTATCATAATATCATCAACTCCCTTGGCCTGGGCTACACGATGACATAGAATGTTCCTCACTCAGAAGCTGGAAGCCCAGGTGTGCACCTTGTAGCTAGTGTGCGGTGCTACCCACAGCTTCTGCTTGCCACTCTAGCCCCTATCTGTGGGGTGATCCCTGCCTCTGGGGTGGCACGAACCTGAGATAGTGTAGCACTGGACACTGGGTGTCATGGAGTTTGAGGTTGCAGTGCGCTGTGATGACTCCACTGCACTCTAGCTGGGGTGACAGGGTGAGACTCTCTCTCTCTCAAAAAAGGCAACTGTTGATGATACAAGCAACTTGAATGGATCTCAAGGGAATTAAGTGAAAAAGGCCAATCTCAAAATGTTATGATTCTACTCACATAATATTCTTGAAATAAAATTATAGAGATGGAGAACAGATTAGTAGTTGCCAGGGGTTAGAAATGGGGGACAGGGGTGGGGATGGCTGTAAAGGGAAAGCATAACATCTACTTGTGGCAATGGAACTATTCTATGTCTTGATTATGTTGTTTCCATCAATCTACACAGGTGAGAAAATTAAATAGAACTATACACACAACAGAAATCACTGCATGTAAAACTGGCGAAATCTGGATAAGCTCTGTGGATTGTCCCAATGTCAATTTCTTAGTTGTGATTACAGAATTTAAAATGAAAAGTTAAAAAAAAAATTTAACAATTTTTAGTGCTGGTAAAAAATAAAGTGGAGAGGCTTGAACAACAGACCTCAGCTATAGGTCAGATGGAGACTGAACTAGGGCAAGAAAGTCTATAGTTGGGATTCTGTTTACGTAGGGGGAAGTTACCAGACAATACATTCAAGGTGTCTTTCCTTATAGTTTCCAACCAGTTTCATGAAGCAAAGCCAGGACATATCTTGAATGAATAGATTTTTCTGTCTATTCCTATTGGCCTTATAATTAGTGGTAGATCACCTAAAACCAAACTCAGGAAAAAATTATCTTAGGAAAGCTTTTATCATCAAAAAGCCTCTTATATAAGTATATACAAGATTATCTATTGCCAACACTGTTTATAATGGCCAAAGAATGGAACAATTCAAATATCCATCAACAGGGGACAGTATACAAAAAAGAATAAGCAGCACTCTACAAACTGACATGAGAGCAGCTCAATATCAATAATGCAAAAAAAGCTAAGTGCAAACCAAATAGAAGACCCACTAGATTTGAGATTCAGTATGAAGGTAAATTATCTCAAAAAATTTTTTATGGGAGGTGGGGGAAAAAAAATTTTTTTTATATTCATTACATGTTGAAATGACATTTTGGCTATATTACTTTAAACTAAATATATTATTATTTCTAAGATATGGAAACAACCTTAATGTCCATTGGTGGATGTGGTATATACCTCCAATGGAATATTAGCCTTAAAAAAGGAGGAAACATTCTGATATGCTACAACATGGATGAATCTTGAAGACATTATGCTAAGTGAAATAAGCCAGTCAGGGAAGGAAAAATACTGCATGATCCCACTATGAGTTACCTAAAATAGTCAAACACATAGAAACAGAGAGTAGAATGGTGATTGCTTAGGGCCCAGGGAGAAGGGAAATGGAATTGTTGTTCAACAGGTATAAAGTTTTAATTACTAAGCTGAAGAAGTTCTAGAGATGTGCTGTACAACATGGTGTTTATAGTTAACAATACTGTATTGTACACCTAAAAATTTGTTGAGAGTAGACCTCGAGTTAAGTGTTCTCACCACACACACCCCCCCAAAGAACAAAAAACAAAGGGGCAGAAGGACACTTTTAGAGATGATGAATATGTTTATTACCTTGATTGTGGTGGTATCACAGTTGTGTCCATATGTTCAAACCCATCAAATTGTATAGATTAAATATGTACAGTTTTTTATGTAACAATTACACTTCAATAAAGCTGTTAAAAAATATTTGTTTTTTTAAAGATCAGAATTGATCTGAAATCTACCTCTTTGTTTTTACTTTAACATGGCTATAAGAAAATACAAAATGACATACATGGCTTAAATTATATTTGTATTGTACTGCCCTGTTCTGGATAGACTAACAGGTATGTGACAGTCACTGCCTGGTGAAAATAGGGTATAGGGAACCTCTGGCTGGAAAGGAGACTTTTCCCTGTCTAACCTTCTATGTACAAGTATTTCATTTTTTAAGAAGATACATGTGAAATTTTTGAACACATATACCAAAAACCAACATCAGTAGTTAGTATACCAGAGACACTCAGAACCTTGAATTCTTGGTTGCCAAGTCTTTTTTTGAGATAGAGTCCCAGCTAGAGTGCAATGACCTCATCATAGCTCACTGCAACCTCAAACTGCTGGGTTCAAGTGATCCTCCCGGCTCAGCCTTCTGAGTAGCTGGGACTATAGGTCTGCACCGACCACACTTGGCTAATTTTTCTATTTTTTTTGTAGAGATGGGGTCTCGCTCTTGCTGAGGCTGGTCTCGAACTTCTGGCCTCAAGCAATCCTCCCACCTTGGCCTCCCAAACTGCTAGGATTACATGCATCCACCACTGTGCCCATCCCCAAGTTTTGGTTGAGAATTCCAACACCCTTGAAAGAACACAAAAGTAATCTAATGATAACATCATTTTTTTAATCTGATAGATCTCCTAATCCAAAAGGCCAGCATCAAGTTAAACGACATCCAGTTTCACTTTGATGTTCATAGCTGCCAGTTCAGCTACAAAATACCGAAAAACGTAAGGCACGGAAACAGTATCAATAGTGTCACTGCGATTACACAAGGTACAGTTGTATTTTCTGTTACGCATGGCAGACCAAGATGGGGGTGGCTTCTCCAACAGTGGAGAGAGTAAGCTGCCACACTTCACACACACATGAGCTACCGATCGGTCAGAGCAGTTGAAGAGACGGTCATGCAGGAGAAAAGATGTACCGTGAGCTAAAAGAGCATCCCGCTCCATCTCCCCAAAACGGATTCCACCCTGAACATTTCTTCCCCCAATAGGCTGGTTGGTGACTTTGTCTCTTGCTCCAGTTGTCCTAACTTGAAATTTGTCTGAGACCATGTGGCGCAGACGTTGATAATACACCACGCCTATGAAGATGTCTGCTTCCAGTTCTAGCCCACTGATGCCACTATACATCCTCTCAGTGCCATAGAAGTTGTAGCCAGCAGCCTTTAACATCTCACCAAAGTATTCTAAGGCCGAGTTCTCTGAGAAGGTGAAGGGTGTAGCATCATGGCAGAGACCGTGCAAAGCTGCAGACTTCCCAGCCATACTCTCAATTAACATACCGATGGTCATGCGCGATGGAAAACCGTGAGGGTTGAACAGAATGTCTGGGACCATCCCACTTTCAGTAAAAGGCATGTCTTCTACTGGCCATAATCTGCTCAAAATGCCCTTTTGCCCATGACGACTAGCAAACTTATCCCCAATAGTTGGGTTCCGAGGGACTCTCATTGTGATGCAAATACACTTAAATCGTCCACTCCCAGTGTCATTACTACACACTTTGATGTTATCCACAACACAATTTTCTTTACTCCTAGGAAAAAATAAACCATATAAAAAGTCAAACTATTTGTCTAAACTTATACACTTGAGTTTTGTTGATATAATTACTGCTTCATAAAGGATATTCCCAACTTATTCTTACCTCTATTCTCCAATACAAAAAAGTTGGTATCCCTGAAAATATTTATGAATCGGGCTGTTGATTATGCTTACTACAGAATTATGTTCATCTGAAAGAATATCAGCAACAAAGGCAACTGAAAAACTATTAAAAAGACCTACTGAAATCAATTTTATAATTATAAAAAGAAGCTAAAATAAAAATTTATTTTTAATAAGAGGCATAATGAACTCAACATTCTGGCTAGGAAATATTCCTAACAACGTTTATGAAAGAGATGATAAAGTTTGAATAATACGGTTTCAAAATAAGTCACTGATAACTCTCAAAAATTGTAATGGACTGACAAGAAAAGTAGAAAAACAAAGGCAATAAAACAGACATAGAAATTTTGTCTCATTTAGACAATGCTAATTTAATTATATTTATTTATTTATTTATTTTCAGACAGAGTCTCACTCTGTTGCTCAGGCTAGAGTGCCGTGGTGTCAGCCTAGCTCACAGCAACCTCAAATTCCTGGGCTCAAGCAGTCCTCCTGCCTCAGCCTCCCGAGTAGCTGGGACCACAGGCATGCTAATTTAGTTATGACTGAGACAATAACTGCTATGGTTTGAATGTTTGTGTTCCCTCCAAAATTCATGTCAAAACTTAACCCCATTGTGGTGGTATTAAGAGGTGGGGGCTTTAGGAGGTAATTATGCGGATGGAGCCCTTTTGAATGGATTAGTGACCTTATAAAATAGGTGCAAGAAGCTGCTTCGCCCCTTTCTGCCTTCTGCCATGTGAAGACATCCAGACAGCACCATCTATGAGGAACGCATCCTCACCACACACTGAATCTGCCAGCACCTTCATCATGGACTTCCCAGCCTCCAGGACACTGAGAAATAAATTTCTGTTTCTTGTAAATGACCCAGTCTCAGGTATTATTATAGTAGCACAAATGGACTAAGACAATAACTAAGCTACCACTTATATTTTCTCCAAATATTTTCTTGCTAAAAGATAACCTTCACTGACTTCTAGCAATTCCACTGAGAAATAGCCTTTAAAAAATAGCGCAGATACCCAAACTTACTTGTAGTACATCACAAAGCTTTCCCCAGTGTTGAGGTTTAGGTAGCTGTAATATGGATCTCCATACTGCAGTTTTGCTCCTATAAATGGCAATCCATCATCATCTAACTTCTGCAAAATCCGTGGGTCACCAGGTTTGACTCCAAACACCAGACTATCATCTCCTTGTTTAATTTTTTCAGTGAGGTCTATGAACTCAGACTTGTAGACACTTCCATGGGCAAAGCCTCGTTCCCAAGAGGCCTTATTCACAATCTGTGAGGTCCAAGAATTGTTAATTTAAGAGACTAAGGCCAAATTAGGTTTTCACAATAAAAATCGGTGGGACTATAATAATGCTTGGTTTAGGATAACTGGCATTAGATTTTATAATTCTCCCCACATTTTCCAAATTACTGCTAATACTATGAAAACCCAGACACATATAAATGGCTTAAACCCTAATCACATATAAATATAAAAGATATATTCAAGACTACACTCATTCAACATTTACTCATAGTATGCACTCAAATGTTCAATATCTGAATATTTAGTGAATATTCCTCAAGGCTTGCCCACTTTCAACTTAGACCAGGAGCTAAACATTTAATAGAACACTCATATGTCAAATATTAAGTACTTGGGGACACAAAAATATTCCTTCTGTCATCTAACAGTAAACAAAAGTGAAAAAATAAAAAGATTGGAACTACATCTCCCGGAAAAACTTACCATGGCATCTTCCATATCATAACCAGTGTAAGAAATCACAGCAACGATGGCATTTGTCCCAATTGGATAGTTATCCATGTCATAATAATCATACATGTAAGGTCTCACTAAGGGACTTTGTGGAGTCTGAAGACGATACAATTTATTATCTGATCGGTCTTGATAAGTGAGAAGTGGAAAGCCCATAGTTTGCTTACCTACAGAGGGAAATGACAGACATCTTAGCATTTTATGGGTTTTTTTCACCTTGATTATAAAGGTGATACTTAAAAATGGCAACTAAATATTCACCATAGGGGAATGAATAAATAGCATATCACGGTAGTTATGCTTACTGCAGACCAATACATGGCTGTGAAAATGAAGTACACTGACATGTATCAACATGATCAGACCACGAAAACCATGCTGAGTAGGACAGAAAGTGCACAATGACATTCAACATGACACTATTTATGTGCATTTGCAACACATCCCAAACAATTCTATACCTAGTTTATGGATATGTGTGAGATATAATAAAAGCATAAAAAGGGGATAGAAAGTATGTGCACACGCTACAGGCTATTGATAGCTACTTGAGGGCAAATGGGGGGAATGATTATTATCTAATGAGATTACTTTCTTACACACACACACACACACACACACACACACACACAGAAGAAAACAGCAGTATTTGTTAATGTTGGGTAGAGGAGCAGAGGGTAAGACTCTTCCTTATACTGCTTCACAGTACAGAGAATCATTTCTGAACAAAAATGACTTAAAAAACTAAAATATAGGCTGGGTGCAGTGGCTCATGCCTGTAATCCTAGCCCTCTGGGAGGCCGAGGCGGGTGGATCGCTCGAGGTCAGGAGTTCGAGACCAGCTTGAGAGAGACCCTGTCTCTACCAAAAAATAGAAATAAAAAAATTATCTGGACAACTAAAAATATATATAGAAAAAAAAATTAGCTGGGCATGGTGGCGCATGCCTGTAGCCCCAGCTACTCGGGAGGCTGAGGCAGTAGGATCGCTTAAGCCCAGGAGTTTGAGGTTGCTGTGAGCTGGGCTGACGCCACGGCACTCACTCTAGCCCGGGCAACAAAGTGAGACTCTGTCTCAAAAAAAAAAAAACTAAACTAAAATACACATACAAGTGAAATCTTTCAAACATATAGGGAGACTTACAGCTTCCAGTAAGAAAGGGCTACTCTCACAAAGATCCCCAACACTTGAGTAAAAGTGTTCCAGAAGAAAACAAAAACTACATATAGCTGGAAATAACCAAAAGCAGTCAGAAACTGAGAGTAATTTTCACCTGAACAAAAGGAACTGCACTAGGTGATTTTCCAGTTTCTTACATTGTTAACATTTTTTTCTTTTTCTTTTTTGGCATGATGGCCCAGTCAATGTGACAGCTACAACTTAGATACTGGTTTGAGGAACCAAGGAATAGAGTTCAGAGCATGATAGCAACTGGAAAGTAAAGGGGAAAATTTCAGAAGTGAGAGAACCACAAAGGGAAATCCTTAAATTCTGTATATAAACTGAGTCCAGATCTTTGGTGGAGTCCTGAACTATGTTTATATGGGAAAGATCCAAGCAACCTATCTAAGGCTGAGAGAATGCACTTCAACTGCTGTGTTCACCAGTTAAAACTAAAAACCAGACCTCTTCCCCTGGAAATTTTTGGTGATGTGCAATGAGCCATGGTGATGAACAGTATATTAAGGAAAGACATATAAAGAAAACACTAAAATGGATTTGAAGGCCAAACATCACAAAAAAAAAAAAAAAATCAATCCTCTTCAGAGGACTATAGCAGGATACAGTTTTTAAAATATCTTATTTACAATGTTCATAATACAATCCAATATTACTGGACATACAAAGAAAGAATAAAACATAACTTATACTCAAGAAAAAAACATAATCAGTGGAGACCAATCCTGAGATGACCCAAATGTTGGAATTAGCAATGATTTTGAAACACCTATTATATAAACTATGCTCAAAAATGTAAAGAAAAATATGTCCACATGAATGAAGAAAAGAAATCTCAGAGAGAAAAGGGAAACTATAAAAAAGAAACAAATGGAAATTCTAGACTGAAAAATAGTCATGTGCTACATAATGATGTTTTAGTCAACAGTGGACTACATCTACGATGGTGGTCCCATAAGAATACCACATTTTTACTGTACCTTTCCTCTGTTTAGATACACAAATCCTTGCCACTGTGTTATAATTGCCTACAGTATTCAGTACAGTAACATACTTTACAGGTTTATAGCCTAGGAGCAATAGGCTTTACCATATAGCCTAGGTGTGCAGTAGGCTGTGCCATCTAGGTTTACAGAAATGCACACTATCATGCTCGTAAGACAAAACTGCCTAAAGACTCATTCTCAGAATGTATACCTGTTGTTAAATGATGTATGAGTGTGTAAAAGAAAATTTAGTAGATGACGAGTGAGAAGTGAATGTGACGACAGATCAATAAAAATGATCCAATCTGAAGAAAAGAAAAAAAAAAAGGACAGAAAAAAGAGAACAAAACTCAGTGGCTTATGGGACAATAAAGGTTTAACAGACATGATAGCTGAAATCTCAGAAGAGGAGGAGAGACAGACTAGGGAAGGACCAATTATTTGTAGAAATAATGACAGAAAACTTTACAAATCTGGCCAGAAAAATACCACATTATATTCAGGAAAACAATAATATGAAGAGACAGTGTAACAGTGAAAGAACAATAACTGTCAACTCAGAACTATATGTCCATTGAAAATTTCCTTCAAGAGACACAAAATAACGACATTTTTCAGATAAATGAAAACCAAGAGAATCTGTGGCCAGCAACCTGCACTATAAAAAAATGTTAAAGGAAGTTTTTCAGGCTGAAGGGAAATTATATGTGATGAAAACCTGAATCTTCAGGCAGGAATAAAGAACACTGAAAGTGATAATTATATGGGTGATGATAATGGCTTCTATTCTTCAAAAATCAAATCACCAGATCTAAGATAACCTAAACCAATGGACATTTTACAATTCTTAAGACTTTTCTCTGAGTTTGAAATTATTTCAAAAGAAAAAGTTACAAGCGCTTTTCTTGTGTAAGTGTGACTACCACCCCATGCTCCCTCCACCTCACCCATCTGGCACTGGTACATGTTCCGTGGACTCTGGTTGTGATCGGAGAAAGGGATGAAGTTGGCGATCACACTCAGCAGGCTGTGAGGAAAGAGCTCCTGGTGTGTGGTGACTCCAGCAATCACCTCATCCTCAAAGATGGCGACGTTCATGAAGATCTGGGAAAGAGGAAGTTCAAGGCACACAATAACCGTGACTGCCTCACATATTAACTCTTACTATTTCTCAGAGTTCAGTACTCAAAGATCTGAAAGAAACCTTCCCCACCCAGTATCATGAATGCTGAAGGGATCCACTGGGAAGCACACGGAAGCTTCCAGTTAGAAATAGCACCTGCCTTTCGTATTTCACTTTACATCTACCCCAGTCCAACTGTGAAGGGGAATAGGAAGAAAGAACAATTTTTAAAATAGCATAAAGCCCACAATTTTGCAACTGCAAAGATATAGGCAAAGACTGGGAGTGAATCTCATAGAAAGTTTCCATCTCACGGGCTGAGGCAGAGCCGGGTGCAAAGGAGCTCTGGGAGCTGGGCAGGCAGCCCATGTGACCATCAGCCCTCTCTCAGGTTCCATGCAGAGAGATGAGCCATGGAAACTGCTTTGCGCTGGTCACAGAGGTGGCAGAAAATAAGCGTGACTTTCTTTCAAATGTCTAATTGTTACTGTAACAATGATAATAACCCCTTTAAAAGGAACAGTTAAATCTCTGAAAGTTATACTATACAAGCACACATGCCCACTCATCACACATACTTAAGTACCTGTTCCATAGTTCCAATTAGTTCTTCTTTGCCTAATTCCAAGTTCTGCACAGGCCGTACCAGTCTACAAGGGGTGGTAAAAAGAAATAATCCTGGGTACAGACTTGCTTTCCCTGTCATGGGGACAAGGGCCACCTCCATCCAGGGAGGAATTCTTTTTTCTCTCAACACCTGTTTTCAACAAAAAGAGATTCAATAAAAAATAAGTGATGTGTTTTACACCAGCCCCATCCCCACCCTGCTGGTAGGTGGCTAGAATGGGGAAAGAGGTCAAATAGGAAAAGCAGTATCTTAAGAAATTAAATGACGCAAGTAGACACACTAATGAAATTCTGTCCTCTGGTGTCTCAAATACATTTGATTACTGGCTTTATTTTCAGACTTATTAAGTGAAAAGGCCCTTCCTTCCACTTAATAAGTGAAATTAAGGAAAAATAACAAAACTATTAAACAGCTCCTAGGTAAAAGGAGAACTACAAACCAAAATTACAGAAATTTAGAAAAAAAGGACAAAACCCATGTACCCGAACTTTTATGGGGATTCACAGCTAAACCCATTATTAATAAAAATGGAAGGATATGTGAAATAAGACCAAAAAAAAAAAGAAAAGAAAGGACATTGGGCAGAGGGGGAGATGGAGTGATGCAGATCAAAGCATACAAAGCTTCAGTTATGCAAGAGAATTTAGTTCTGGAATCAAATGTACACTTTGTGACTACAGTTAACAATATTATATTGTATACTTGAAATTTACTAAGAGGGTATATCTTAAGTGTTCTTATCACATACATCCACACGTAATGCTAACCAAAAAAAAAAAAAAAAAAAAAGAGAATGAAACTAAATGAATTAACTTCTTAAATTAAAAGCTAAAAAAAGAATAAACCAAAAGAAAGCATAAGAAATTATAAAAAAAATCTGAAATTCATGAGGTCAGAGTATAGAAAGGATCAAATTAATGAATCAAAAGTCTTGGTCCTTAAAAATCAATACCCACTACTTAGCGTAATCAAAGGAGGGGGGAGGGCGGGACAAATATATTTTAAGAAACAAGAGAGGAATACCACTGAAACAAAATTTTCAAAATCATACTTTCTATGAAACCAAGATAAAAGCGGACAAAATACAGGTTAATCAAAATAGACTAATTTTCAATCTCTAATTTCCATATAAGAAATGAAGATATCAAGAAACTACCCTGCCAAGAAAGCACAAGAGCCAGATGGTTTCACAGCAGACTAGATAACCCAATGTTTTACAAACTGTTTGAGAGCACTGAAAACAAAGGAAAACTTTCTAATTTTTTAATAAAACAGAACATTTATGAATGTTATTTTAAAAAATCTTAAAGTATTAGTATTTAAGAAAGTATTGGTATTTCTCAAACATTAAGAAAGCAGCATGGCATGACCAAGTAGGATTTATTCTAGGAATTTAAGACTCATTATTTATCACTATCATCAGAGAATGATCATTACTAGAGAATGAATGAATACACTCAATTAAAGGAAAAAATCTTGCAATTTCCCCCCAAAGATGCCAAAAAATTAAACCTAGAATTACCATATGATCCAACAATTCCACTGCCAGGTCTACACCAAAAAGAACTAAAAGCAGGGACTTGAACAGATATTTGTACACCCATGTTTACGGCAACATTATTCACAACGGCCAAAAAGTGGAAATAACCCAAGTATCCTACAAACACTTAAAAAATAAAAACTAAAATTATTGCTTGATGACTTGGGATATAAAAAAGAAAAACTAAAACTAAAAACCAACAAAATAGAACAGAATATGAACACAAATTCAGCCTGCTGCCAAAGGACAATTCTTCCAATGGCCATTATCTAAGCCAACAAATACTCTTTGTGAGGAGGTTCCAAAGATAAGTTATTCAAAGAATGTCCTTCTACTTGACTTTTTAAAAAATGTATTTTCAAAACCTAGGTGACAGGGTCTAATTTATATCTTACAGATCTTTAATATTACTGAGATCCCTTATATGTCACTAGTATTAACAAAAGAAAGAAAGTTAAAATTTGTTAGATAAGCAGACTGGGGGCTCAATGGAACTACCAAGGAATACATATGGGTCAAATATCCATCACTGACCCCAACTATAATAAGATCAGTACAAGGCAAAACTCTCGCCAGAGGGAATATACCAACATTTTGGAATCAGCTTCTACCCCCAACCATTTGATCACTCTAAATTGCCCTGGGGCTAACCTCAATTAGAAAAGGATTGAAAATCTAAAGTTAAGGGATGTGACAACTTACAAAGAGTTAAGATCACCTTAAAATGACGGAGAGAGTCTGCGATGCTCGGAGCCAGCTCCTTATCCACCCAGCCAACCATGACACCATCCAGCAGGACAGGGTAGCACTCGCTGTAGGGTTGGTGGGGAGTTCCATCTACAGGAGTGACCCCTGGCAAGGAAACAAACAGAAGCAACACATTAGAGTGCTCTGCGCAACATTTCAAACTCTCTCACAATGGGTTCAACAACTGCTTCATCAGTTTAGAGATCTAATTATCCTTGTCTCTGAAACTGGTATTGGCATATCTTTTTATTGAGCTTCACAGATACTGCATTTTTTTTTGGTTTTTTTTTTCCTCTTTTTTTTACACAATTTAAGGTTTGTGGCAACCCTGTGTTGAGTAAGTCTAAATGGCATCATTTTTCCAGCAGAATGTGTTCACTTCATGTCTCTAGGTCAGCATTTTGGTATTCTCACAATATTTCAAACATTTTTATTATATCTGTTATGGTGAGCTGGTGGAAATAGTAAGAGAACTAGAATTGAATGTAGAGCCTGAAGATGTGACTGAATTGCTGCAACCTCATGATCAAACTCGAACAGATGAAGAGTTGCTTCTTACAGATGAGTAAAGAAAGTGGTTTCTTGAGATGGGACCTACTCCACGTGAAGATGTTGTGAACACTGTTGAATGACAGCAAAGGATTTAGAATATTCCATACACAAACTTAGTTGATAAAGCAACAGCAGGGCTTGAGAGGACAGACTCCAATTTTGAAAGAAGTTCTACTGCGGGTAAAATGCTACCAAACAGTATCACATGCTACAGGGAAATCTTTTGTGAAAGGAAGAATAAACTGATGCAGCAAATAAGATGTCTTATTTTAAGAAATTGCCGCAGCCACCCCAATCTTTAGCAACGACCACCCTGATCAGTCAGTAGCCATCAACATAGAGGCAAGACCCTCTACCAGCAAAAACATTAAGATTCACTGAAATCTCAGATGACTGTCAGCATTTTTAGCAATAAAGTATTTTTTAAATTGGGGTATTTACATTGCTTTTTGTAGACATAATACTACTGCACACTTAACAGAATATAACATAGTGTAAACAAGTTTTATATGCACTAAGAAACCAAAAAATATTTGCTTTATTGCAATATTTGCTTTCCTTGTGGTCTGGAACACAACTGCAACATATCCGTGCTATCCCTGTATGTTTTTCTATTGCATGTATAAGTCTAAATCACTTTAGCAAGGACACACAAGAAGCTACTAACTCTGATCGCCTGTGAGGACAGTAGCTAGCAGCAGTCCTCAAACTTTTTGGCACCGGAGACCAGTTTCATGGAAGATGATTTTTCCATGGATGGGGTGGGAGGGGCTGCATGGGGAGAGGTGGAGCTCAGGAGGTGATGTGCAACCCCGTTCCTAACAGGCCACAGACTGGTCCCAGGCCTGGGGGTTGGGGACTGTAGAGGGGACACAGTTATAAGGGTGACTTTGTATGCCTTTTAAATATTTTGATTCCTGAGCCATGTAAATGCATTAACTCTTTCCTAAATAATCTAATTACAGCTGATCATTATTTGCTACATATTTGTAAACACAAAATCAGTACGAGGAACACTTTCAAGGTCATTTGAGACTGTAGCAAAAAATTTTAGTCCCCTGATGCACACTCCCAGCTGAGGTCAAACATGGCGATGCTCTGTCTCCTTGTCTCAGCTCACACTTTATCAGGTGTCCTTTTTCCGGTCTGTTTAGTGCCATGCATTTTGCATTTTTGTTGTTGATTTCACTGTACAAAATGGCCCTCAAGTGTAGTGTTGACGTGCTGTCTAATGTTCCTAAATGCAAGAAGGCTGTCATGTACCTAACAGAGAAAATACCTGTCAGATAAGCCTATAGCTATAGTGCTGTTGGCTGTTGCTGCTCAATGTTAACGAATCAATGATACGCATTAATGAAGGTGCCTTTCAATGGAAAGACATCAAACAAGGCTACATATTGATTAGCTGATGGAAATTTGACCAGAGGCCCCCAGGAACCTACTCCTGTACCTCCCCTAGGAACAAGGGTTCAATATTCACTGATGACTTTATAGAACACAAGTACTATAAGTAATGAGAATCAACTGAAATTAAGTAAAAAAAAGAACATCCTTCCATGAATCATAAATACCATGTGAAGACAGCAAGTGTTGAGCATCACAGATTACCCAGTCTGTTTCATCTCTCATCCTAAGATGACCAAACTTGCTGCTCCACCAAAGTTGCTGCTCCACCAAAAGTTAGGCAGCATTTTCTAGTCTGTCTTCTTCCCCAGTGCCAGAGCAAATAACCCTTCCCATCTCTTCTGCAGTAAGATATATTTTCCACCTCTCCACTTTTTATTTTTCTCCTTTCTACCCTCTCTCAGACTTTGACGTTTTTAATCACTGGTTGCAAAGAAAATTCTTTTCCTTTTAGAGAATGAACCTTCAAATTACACTAATTATGTCTTCTGAATCTTGAGTATTTTTTGGCTACTTTCTCTGGGGCTCCATTCTCACAGGCCACTCTCTAGTTGGGAGAAATACTTTTAAGCAGAAACTTCTCGACTCTTGCCTCAATGCCCATATGGTTGCTTGAGAATCCCTATTTTGTCTGATCCCCATGAACTGCACCTTTTACCACATAAACATTAGCCTCACTGGAGACCTCGCCCACAACTCACCAAAGACCGAACACTTCTGGTTTCCAATTCCCAACAGGAGAACCCCCAGACTAGAAGACTGTAGAGTGCCCAAAGACAAGACTGACATCTTTAAGTATGAAGGTAAATGCAAACCAAATATCAAACCCAGAAGAATAATGAGAGCTAGCTTTCCAGCCACAACAGAGCAAGGTTATCAGGAACAAAGGTTATATATCTAAGGACATAGAGGTAGACTTGACGACCGCCTTTTAAACTGTTTTCCTGCAAACCTGTAAACATTGTTTTCTACTTAACAGATGCAAAAGGCTCACTAAGAGATGTAAGGAGAGTGACCCAGAAAGTTACACAATAGCTTCTATATTTCCAATATTAACTACTGGTCTATTGCAAATGCTCTGGCAACATTTTTTTGCAAGAGAAAAACAAAACACCTATAACACTTAATTTTTCTTGTTTTTATTTTCAAAGAATGTATTTGACCTTCTCTAGAGAACCCAAGAAAGCAGCCTAACTCTTGCACAGAAGAGTGAAAAAGAATTCTTGCAGGAATTCTCTGTTGAATCCCTAAAGGAAGCGTAACTTACGGTTTGCTGCTGTTAAAAACCACATAACCAAATAAGACTGCTTATCACACATACCCAGGTTGCACAGCAAAGCTGGAATAGGTGTAGTATACACAAACTGTGTGACGACTTCACACACAGCAGTTAAGTGGTTCATCAGCCCACAGGGCTCCCCGTCTGGGGTGTGCACGGGACAAAGGAAGCCCCAGGACTCTGGCAGCAGCCTGCGTACTGTGGTGGTCCTCATCTTGGCAAAATCAGCCCCTCTGTGCACACACCGGAAATGGGAGAGATAGCGTACGAAGTTCAGCTTGTCAGCCACAACACAAAGTCCGGAATCTTGCAGGAAGCCAAGACCTTAATAAAACAAACGTTACTCAAAACATGAGCCAAATTTATAACCTCTCCTAGTTCTGATAAATGGAGTTTATAAAAACTAGTAAAAAAAATCCCCATGTTTCACAAATCATAATAGCCCTGAACTGGTTCCCTATCTCCTCCACCACTACCTCTTTGTGAGAGAACATTAAATGAGTAATAAAATAGCAAGTATTTAAATTCATCTGGGAGGCCTGGATGATATACAAGCATGTGATAGCATGCTAACAAAAGAATCTGCATCAGTAGCAACTGTAAAAATTTTTAAAAAATGCAGATTTCTGGGGTCCCAATTATCATTTTTTGTTTTTAAGTTTCCTAGATCATTCTAAGGTAACTGGTTTAGAAATGGGCATGTATAGCAACCCTTCTGGACCTCCTGTTAGGGAATTCTTCCTCAGACATCTAAGTGGTTTTGCATTTTCCAGGAGGCACAAGAAATATATGTGGTTATTAGAATTAGATTTAAGCTATA
Source organism: Lemur catta (assembly GCF_020740605.2). Lineage (NCBI taxonomy): Eukaryota > Metazoa > Chordata > Mammalia > Primates > Lemuridae > Lemur > Lemur catta. The sequence goes on from NC_059131.1 coordinate 68,903,826, forward strand.
TAGACTTCAGACTGATATATAGTCAAAATTTATCACAACATGAAATCTGTCTTTAGTGAAAATGAAGACTTTACCTTTAAAAAGAACCTCTCTCAGGGACACGTACATTTTAAGCAAATAAACTGAAAAATACAACTAAAATGAAGCCAATCTATTTAATTTCACCTGTTTTAGAACGCAGATTTCCAGTAGCAAAAAGGTATTCAAATCGTTTTGTAAGATCACTTCCCAGACTAAAAATCTTCATCAAATTATCAGTGTTCATGGACACATTGGTCTTCTGAGCCTTCTTATCAAAAGCTATTTTAATAGACACTAACCAAGCTTCCATTTTTTCCTGAAATAAATAATTTTAATTTAAAATAGCATCTGTTTTAATTATCACAAATTTCATATTTATTCACATGTAACCTGTATAATCCTTAATAATGGTCCATTAACTTAGATACCTGACGTGGAAAAAATCTAAACCGCAACCCTGAAAGACAGCTTTTCTATGTAGTACTATACGTGTGGCATTTCTTATGACAGAATAGGCAAGCTACTCTAGGACAGGGTTTCTTAACCTCAGCCCTATTAACGTTTTGGTCAGAGAGTCCTTTCTTATGAGGGCCTTTACCCAATGGATGCCAGTAGCAGCCCCCACCCAAGTTTTAACAGTGGAAAATGTCTCCAGACATTGCCAAATGTCCCTTGGAGGGTGGGATGGAGGCAGAACCACTGCTTTAGATAACCCACATTAATGGAAAGAATCAAATTTATTTGCTTTGGCCTTAGAAGTTTTTAATTTAAATGCTCTTGTCAAGCAGTTGGAACAGCTTCAATCCAAGAAAACAGCAAAAGCTTCGAGACCAAAGCAGTAGCCCCTATGTTTGTAAGAATTAAAATCAAGAGCTCAAAATCCCAAAATTAGATCCAACATCCAAAATAAGCTGATGGACTAACGGAAAAGATTGATACTTTCTTCCCCTATAAAATCTGAAACATAATGGAAATAAAGTAGAAGACCAAAAAACAAAACAAAACAAAACAAAAAAAGAAGAAAGGAAGCCACAGAGACGAGAAACAGATCTGTACCCTGAGACCGGAGGAGGCTGGGAGAATAAGGAGCTAAACTCTCTCCTTTGTTAGAGGTCTGCCTATTGTCTCTTCTTAAAGTCTTGCAAACGCAAAGAACTAGCATTTATTGGGCACACACCATAAACTGACACTCTGCATATTTATTCAAACTTCACAACAAACTTTTCTTCAGCAAGCAGTATATTACAGAACCACTGTAAAGTTCTGGGCCAAATGTATGTCAGTATTAAGAAGTTTTCAGGCCGGGCGCGGTGGCTCACGCCTGTAATCCTAGCACTCTGGGAGGCCGAGGCGGGTGGATTGTTTGAGCTCAGGAGCTCGAGACCAGCCTGAGCAAGAGCGAGACCCTGTCTCTACTAAAAATAGAAACAAATTATCTGGCCAACTAAAAATATATATATAGAAAAAATTAGCCGGGCATGGTGGCACATGCCTGTAGTCCCAGCTACTCGGGAGGTTGAGGCAGAAGGATCGCTTAAGCCCAGGAGTTTGAGGTTGCTGTGAGCTAGGCTGACGCCATGGCACTCACTCTAGCCTGGGCAACAAAGCGAGACTCTGTCTCAAAAAAAAAAAAAAAAAAAAAAAAGAATTTTCCCTTTACAAAGGGAACACGTGCATAAACCACCACATACTACCTAACACCCATGGTGGAGAATGAGGCACAGACTTGTAATCAAATGTGCTTCTAAAGTAAAATGCACAAACTATTAATAAGTAGGATAATAAAAGTTACAAAAAGCCTTCTGTTTGGTCAGGTCAGGTCTTGCTACCAACTCATGCTTTTTTAGTTCTAGTGCTTTTTATTTTTTTGAGACAGAGTCTGGCTCTGTCATCCTGGGTAGAGCGCAAAGGCATCATTGTAGCTCACTGTGACTCCAAACTCTTGGGCTGAAAGGATCCTCTTGCCTCAGTCTCCCAAGTAGGTAAGATACGAAATATAAAAATGCTACCAAATCAACATTCTTATGAAATCATTTTTGTGTCATGCTAACTTTCTCTCTATATTTACAATTAATTGTCATTATTCACAATAGTTATGTTCTACTGAATCACTGAATACCGAACCCTTACTCCTACGGGAGATATAGGGCTAGATTCCTGCAAGTCTCTGGTCATAACATTTTTGTCAGCTGATCAATACATAACCTTGATTTATGTGTGTTTCTGTTGAAAGACAATTTATTGGCTGCGTGCAGTGAGTGGCTCGCGCCTATAGTCCTAGCACTCTGGGAGGCTGAGGTGGGAGGATCGCTTGAGGTCAGGAATTCGAGACCAGCCTGAGCAAGAGTGAGACCCCGTCTCCACTAAAAATAGAAAAGTTAGGTGGGCATGGTGGCATGTGCCTGTAGTGCCATCTACTTGGGAGGCTGAGGCAGAAGAATCACTTGAGCCCAGAGTTAGAGGTTGCTGTGAGCTAGGCTGATGCCATGGCACTCTAGCCTAGGTGCCAGAGTGAGACTCTGTCTCAAAAAAACAAAGAAAAACAACTTATTAGATATATGTTGCTAATTCATTTACATAGAACCCGCAGGCACAGCACAGCCTTCTTACATTTAGAAACACTAGATTGCACTCAGCACTATACTTGGGGCCATTCTAAACAGCAAAAATCACTAATAAAAACCACAAAAAAGTGAAAAACATCAGACTAAACAGACCTCAAAAAGGACCCTTGTTTACAGCATAAGGGCTGACACAAGATGGCAGAACACTGCCTTGCTCGACCTCACTGGTAACAGGCCTCAGGACTCAGATTTTTCACTGCTCTGCTCATGTTTCTGAATAACCACAAAAACACGAGTATTTATATTTGGATTACAAATAAATTTTAGCTGGTAGGTGAATTTGAAAATATGGAATCTGCGAATAATTAGGATCAACAGTGTGTAGGCCATTTACTTTTTTTTTTTTGAGACAGAGTCTCGCTTTGTTGCCTGGGCTAGAGTGAGGGTCATGGCGTCAACCTAGCTCACAGCAACCTCAAACTCCTGGGCTTAAAGCAATCCTTCTGCCTCAGCCTCCCGAGTAGCTGGGACTACAGGCATGTGCCACCATGCCCGGCTAATTTTTTCTATATATTTTTAGTTGGCCATATAATTTGTTTCTATTTTTAGTAGAGATGGGGTCTTCGCTCTTGCTCAGTCTGGTCTTGAACTCCTGACCTTGAGCGATCCACCTGCCTTGGCCTCCCAGAGTGCTAGGATTACAGGCGTGAGCCACCGCGCCCAGCCGCCATTTACTTTTTATCATTAAAGCTATAACCAAGATTTGATGTGGTCTTTCAACTGTATAAAAATATTAAACAAATTTCTAAAGCTGGTATAAGCTAGGATTTTTTATTTCCTTACTGATAAATGAACAAACAAAAAGAGATCATGCAAAGTGCCAAAACTAGAAATCAAAATATGCTAAAAACAACACTTGATACAATCACACCATTCTATGAGTGGTACCACTGGCTGAGGGGGAGGCTGCATGCATTTACCTTCAGAAACATAAGGAAGAGCTGACCAGGTGTAAGGACTTCTTGATTCACTATACTGTCAGGACTGTCCTCCATGCACTCTCCTTTGGCTAATGCAAAGAGCTTCCGGGTCATGAGACAAAGCATATAAAACTTTTCAGTATTGGATTTCAAGTGGATACAGATGCACTGGCTGTCAAACAGAAAGAAAAAGCTTAAAACAATTCAGTTGCTAATATTACTTAATGCTCTACTAACCAGGGTCCCCAATTCATGCTGACTTAGAATAAAATCCTTACTTGGAAAAATTGCTTTTCACCTTTACTGGCAACGTTAGCAAAAGAACAGAATATAGTCACAAGGTCTAGAGCTGTGCTGGTCCAAATGGTAGCAAGCAGCCACATGCAGCTATCTAACTTTAATTATTAATAAAATTAAATGAAATTCTGAATTCATTCTGAATTCACCTCTGAAGTGCTCAACATGTGGCTTGTGCCTACATATTGGACACTGCTGGTCTAAAGCTGGCTCCTTTAATAATTATACAGTGATTGTATAAGACAATGTCCTTGCCTTGAGGAAATAAAGGGACACGATGTGTGCAACCGCAACTTTCAGAAGTTACAAAATAAAAATGTATGCCCGTGTACAGAAAAAGTAATAAAGTAAATGTAAAAAAAATTATTGGTCAGTGTATATAAGTGTTTAACATATTATACTATTTGAACATTATTCCTTAAGTTTGAAGTTATTTCAAAATAAAAGTTAAAAAGTACAAGAAAACTTTTAAAAAATGACCAAAAAAAGAGAGAAAGGTTGAGGATGGCCACAGAAACAGAGGTAGTCGCCGCTGGTCAGGACCAGAATTCTACCCCCAGGTCCATTCTGAGTCGCAGACGACTCACCAGCCCAAACTGCAATCAATGCAAAGCACCACTGACACCCCTCCACCCCTCCACAAACAGCACAGGCAAAGCGCACATACTTAAACAGGAACTCTGCAGCTTGTTGATTTGGGTACCAGTCGGGAAGATTGAGTTTAACTCTGAAGCATTCACCTACATAGTTAAGGACCTGTTTTTGTGTGGAACAACCCTCTTCTGTCACAATCCTTAACATCTGAGAAACAGAATTCCTCAAGAAAGAGTCATCCTCTTTTCCTTTAATGAGCTCTTGAAAAATTTGATAATCGGAAAAGTTGACAAGTGCCTAGAATAGAAAATAAAAGGTTTTCTTTTTCATTCTCATAAACAATAACTATAATATTTTATTCATTTAGTAATAATTTTCTCCTTTAAATTTTTTCATGCCCAAGAAAAATTAGCACTCCACTACTGCTGAATCAAAGTAAGCACTCCAAAACAAAGCATTCAGCCAGACACCAAGATGGCCCCCAGTGGTCTTGGCCTCCTGCTGTTCACAGTGTACAGTCTCCTCCCACACTGAATAGGGGCTGCCCTGCACGACCAAGAGAATATGGCAGAAAAGATGATAGGAGACTCCCAAAGCCAGGTTATAAGAACCACTGCATCTTCCGCCCTGTTCTCTCGGCAAACTAGGTCGGGAAAAGACAGCCACTTCAAGCAGCCTATGGAGAGGTCTACGTGGACAGGAACTCCATGAGGAGACCTCCTGCCAACAGTTAGCACCGACTCATCAGCCCTGTGAGAGAGCCCCCTTTCAAGTGGATTCTCTGGCCCTGGTCAAGTATTCAAAATGACTGCAGCCCCGACTGACATCTCATTGCACTCTCCTGAGACTCCAGGCCACAGCTCCCTGGCCAAACCATTCCCAAATTTCTGACCCACAGAAACTGTCAGACAAATGTTTATGGATGTTTTAAGCTACTGAATTTCATGGTAATTTGTTAGAGAGCAGTAGATAAACAGTATAGCATGTACTTTAATGAGAACCCACCCAATCTGAACAGGATACTACCTCCAATCAATCTCTTCCTAACAAAAGAAATATATTCATTAAGTCATACCTTAAGTGCAAATCCCAAAGGAAGAAAAAACAGTTCTTTCCGGTAAATAAAGTTCAACATAACTGTGCCATTTTCCAAGTAGTGAAGGTTCATATTAACAGCGGAATGTTCTTCCCTCACACAGTGTATTGAAACTCCTATTGAAACAAACAGCAAAAAATCGGAAACTCGGTAATATTATAATTGCCTCAATCATTTTTTTCTGAACTATTTTACCCTCTTAGACAGAAATTAGAACCAAATCACTAAGTTTAGCCAAGACTGGCAATCAAAAACGTTTCTAGGCCTTGCCAAATGTCCTCTTGGGTACAAAATCTCTGTTTTGAGATTACTAAAGTAACTGAAGCTATGAATTTAACCATACTTCAAAGTTTCTCTCCAGAACAGGGTCTATATCTTTTACCACTTTACATGCCCCTTAAACTGTGGAGTCTGGTCAAGAGATGGTGCTTGATCTAAAAGTTCTAACGGAAAAAGTAGAATTTTAGATTTTAAGTTTATTTTAGCCTTAGGCAAAGATTGCTAAGACATACTACATCAATTGATGAAAAAGAATAAATAACTACATATTTTGATGGGCTGTTTTTCTACGTATAATACACATGGCTACAATTAAAGGCTGATTTTTTAGCTCAAGTATAAGGATAAATTGCTTAATCATTGGGGTTGCCCAAGAATGCAATATGCTGCCTCATGAAGCCAGGCACTGTCACAAAGTGCTCAAACAGAGGCCAGGTGGCTGTAGTCAGAGACCCTGAGGGGAGTGTTACGGTAGCCTGAACCAGAAGACTTCCGAGACCCATGCCCACCTGTGGCCAAGTCAAGCCAGCTTCCATCTTCTTAAGCAGTAACATAAATACACGTGCTCTTTCAGTTTGAAAAAATAGAATGTAATAGAAAGTAGGTTCCCCACTGTGAAATCTTTTTTTTTAGGTCTAATCTAAAAAAAATTTTAAAGTACTTAATTGATCAAAATTATATGTACTCAAAGTGTACAATACCTTGAACACAGACAAATATAACACTGTGTGATGATTACCACAATCAAACTGATAAAAACAGCAATCATCACCCATAGTTACATGCTGTGTGTGCACGCATGTACAGTCGGGACACTTAATATTTACTCTTATCTAATTTCAAGTAAACAATACAGCATCATTAAATATAGGCACTACAGTGTTCATTAGATCCCCAGAACTTATTCATCTTACAAGTGAAAGCTGATACCCTTTGACCAACATCTCTCCATTTCTTCCCCTACCCCCATTATGAAATCATAACACAGAAATGCTTCATAGAAAAACAAAAATATAAGAAAAATATCAAAGACTCTATTTCATCTAAATAGCTACTTTAAAAAAAATGATTTTAAACTTTTCTAAAAGAGCATTACAATAATCACTAGTGTAGAACAGGACTGAAACAATATTTTAGTTAATTCTGTGATGGCTTGCTTAACTTATAGCTAACAGCCAAAGTCCACTTTTGTATACAAGGCTTGCTTGCTTAATTTACAGCTAATAGCCAAAGTCCGCTTTTGTATACAAGGCTTGCTTGCTTAACTTATAGCTAACAGCCAAAGTCCGCTTTTGTATACAAGGCTTGCTTGCTTAACACTAGAACTTACCATATTGAGTATAGCCAGGCCCTCTGGTTTTCCATTTTGGTCTAATCATTGCAATGGGAAAATTTCTCCGAGGCATAACCAACATTCGAATTACTTTCTCAATGCCATTAATTATAAAATAGCCTCCCATTTCCTGCCAAAAAGATGAATTATAATTTGTTAAACAAAGATACATGACTAACTGTAAACATGTATTTTATTCCTAGACAAATGTAGTACAACATGAAGAAGAGGTGAACAGAGGTAAAAGGAATTAGTGATGCCTTGGGAATAGTACACAGGCACTGTCTATGTGTGAATTAACAGTCTTCTCAAACGTATTACAAAGCTCCTAAGGACATGGCAGAAAAGTATGGAAGGAAAACAGGGTACTTCTCTCTACTAGACAGACTGGAACTAACTTGCCTTTCTGTCCTCTAAAATGACCTCAGTCTTCAAATAACATTAAAAAAACGTATTCCAAAGAGAAGCCTAAAGGTTAAAATGGTAATCATTTTGCTTCCATAAGAGTACAGTTTACCAAGTAAGTTACAGAACTACTACTTACTAATTGCCTACTATGAAACAGACATATCATGCCAGGCACTCTATGTTATTATAACATTTAATCCTCAACAATAAGTGGCATAACAACTATTACGCTTATTTTCAGCAGAGGAAACTTCTCTAAACCACGCAACTGGTAAGTGGAAGAACTGGGTGTCAAACCCAGATTGGACACCAAAACCCTCTTCCTATTGTATAACACCGTGTTATCTATTGTAGACAGAGTCTGTGCATCTTGATTACTTCAACTCAATATTGCAAAGCCACCTAACATAGCTGAAAGAAATGATAAACGGGAAGAAGGTATATGAATCATTTAATGTGCTCACAGAATGTCAGTAAAGCAAACATTTTTGACAATAGTTTTGTGGGTTAAGACAGCTTGAAAAAAATAAATTTCCCAGAAGTACATCTCTATATATGTTATCGCTCAGAAAATTAGGGAAAAATCTACTAGTTCTTCCACCAAAACACTAATGTTCTCTAATTATACAGCCACTTTTTCATACTGTCTCATTTGATAGTCATTAAGAGTAACACACAGTCTTATAGATAAGATATTAATTCCCCATTTTACCTATCTAGAAATTAGAGAAGAGAAAGGAAAGCTGACTCCTCACTACCAACCCAGGCCTGCTCTACTATCTCCAGGCCTGGATCCCTGGATTACCTCTGCCTCCTCGTGGTGCTCAATGAGGGCTTGTGGAGGAAGGCTGTGTAAATTGCAAAGCGTGGACTTCACCATGATGGGAACATAGCCAAGAGACTGTTTAATGATTCCTCTTGGGATTCCATTTACTGCCCAGCTGATATCAACCTAAATGAAAAGGAGAGAAAAAAATTACTTAAAGAATGTATCTGAACCTGCAAGAACAAATGAGTAATTTTAAAAGAATGAGGAAGAAGACCACACTAAATGATTTTATGCTTAGATGATAGCACTAAGAAAGTAGAATTCTGGTATAAACTTTTAGGCTCCAGCCTAGTCTCAAAAACATGCAGTGTGAGAGCCACACACACACAGTCTCTTGTACTCACTGTCAACTTCCCACGGTAGGTACTCCTTCGGCCCCGGCATTCTGCTGGGTAAACGTTGAGCTCTTTGCAGATGGTCCCTTTTGGAACTGTGGGTGGACTAATAACAGCATCCACAATAGTAATAGAGATATGCTCATCTTTGAAAGCAAATTCAAAGGGAGGTATAGCCTGAAATACAATTCACGCTATTAAACTGCTTGCATTTCCAAGGCACTTTTTCTCCAAGATTATTCCAAATCCCATGTGTTCTATATACATTGATGCCTATAATGCCAATGTGACACAATCTAAAAAAGACAGTTAAGGCTACATCTAGTCTACTCATAACTTCACTGAGTACTTAAAACTATAATGGGTTAGCTTAAGATTTTTTTGAGTGCGTAGTATGTGTCAGATTCTATAGCAGGCTCTAGCGATACAGCTATGAACAGAACAAATCTCCTCCTCTCTGAACCAAATGCCTACCTTGTCTATTCTTATCCTGTCTGTGTGCATAGGTGCTAATAGGGCAAGCATAAGGAAACATCCCCTTGATTTAGGACTGGAGACTCTAACAGCATTCTTTAGGTTGATATTTGTACATTTCATTTCCACGGTGGCCTCACACTGAAGCCAGAGCCATGCAAAGGGGAAAGTGGTGGCCAAGGTTAAGTTTTCCCTTCCACAGCTGTTGCTTCTCTGTACCACCCCCTGGGGGAAGCATTGCTGTTCTGAGGAAGGGGCACCCCTGAACTATGAATAGTCTCCTAGCCTTAGTGTTAGAATGAGAATGCCAAAACTGGAGCCACAAAAGAATACCAAAAAGGCTCTCCACCCTCATGTGAATTCAACTGATCCTTTCTAAATTTTTAAATTTAATCCAAACCTGGAATTATTTTAGGATTTAATATTTTATTTAAAAATAAAATTTATAGGCCGGGCACGGGTGGCTCACGCCTGTAACCCTAGCACTCTGGGAGGCCGAGGCGGGTGGATCGCTCGAGCTCAGGAGTTCGAGATCAGCCTGAGCAAGAGCAAGACCCCGTCTCTACTAAAAATAGAAAGAAATTATATGGCCAACTAAAAATATATACATAGAAAAAATTAGCCGGGCATGGTGGCACATGTCTGTAGTCCCAGCTACTCGGGAGGCTGAGGCAGTAGGATCGCTTAAGCCAAGGAGCCTGAGGTTGCTGTGAGCTAGGCTGACGCCACGGCACTCACTCTAGCCTGGGCAACAAAGCGAGACTCTGTCTCAAAAAAAATTAAATAAATAAATAAATAAATAAAATTTATATTTCATGTTTAAAGGATGGAGCATTAAAAAAAGGGAGATCAAAAGATTCACTTTCTCAAGCCAAAGCTGTACTACCCAAACCTAAATATAGTTGATGCTTGTTATTCACTACAGTTGTGTTCTGTAAAATTGCCCTAAACACTGAATTAGCAAATACTGAACCATGGTTCCTAGGTGAACTACAAGGTTAGGCTCCTGCGAGCCTATTTAAGGACACCTTGTTTAATGTATATCGTTGAGTCATTAACATTGAACTCTTAGCCAGCAGCACTAACTCTTGCCTCAACAAACCTTATCTAATGCATATATTTTCTCCATAAGCCTTCTGTTCTTAGGAACACTACATAGCACTTTAATACTCTGCTTGGGGGACATTTTAAATAGCAAAATCACCAACAAAAAGCACAAAATGTGGCACTAAATAGCAGAAAGGACCTTTGTTTGTACTCTGAGAACTTGAAACAAGAAGGGAGCATCATCTTATTGAACCTCAGCTGGGAATATACACCATGGGCGACGCAAATTTTTCACCGTTCTGAGCATGTTGACAAGTACTGATTTTGAGGTTGCAAGTAAATTCTTAGCAAGTAGATGAATCTACAAATATGGAATCCCTAAATAATGAAAATCAATTATATTCTGAAATGATTAACATGACAGACATAAATTCTGACTCACAGAATGAAGGAATCTACTCTCAAGAAACCAAACTATGTTCAAGACTTTCAAGTGATATAAAGGCGTGTGCGTTGTGAATGGTTGGGAAACACACCCCAAACGGGCCACTTCCTCACTTCACAGAACTAACTGTCCTACAAAAAACTACTGTTCGCAAGCATTTATCAGTCCACAAATCACGAATACATTTTCCCCTAATCGACTCGACTACAAGTCCAATGAGGCCAAGCCCCGCGTCCCGTTCAATATGTTTTTCTGTCTCGCGTACATTCCGAGCCTAGAGCGATCAAGGAGCACCAGTACTGGGGATTATACTGGGGCCTCCCAGCAATCTCTCTGGGACCCTGTCCCCGCCCGTGCCCCACACGGCCCAGACTTCACCCCGCCCCTCCCTCCTCCAGCCTCGCCGGGCCCCTCTCCTTCGCCCGCCCAGAGCTTGGCCTCGCCGCGAAAACTGCGCGGGCGGACGCAGAGCTGCCTGGAGCCCAGGAGGACGCCGCGCTCACCCGCACTGCGTGGCCGAGCCCCTCGCGCACAGCATAGTTAAAAGACTCCACGTGCGCCCGCGTCAGCTCCTGCAGCGCTGCCTTTTGCTGCTCCCGCGGGATCCCGTAAGAGGGGTCGGTCAAGTGCTTTAGGCTAGGCCCGCTGGGCAGGTTCCGCCACCGGCCCCCGGGATCCATGCGGCCGCCTGCACCCCGGACGCCAGCATTCAGCAGCCAGCAGCGCCGCACGCGCGGGTAGGAATGGCCGAGCCCCGCCGCCCGCGGCCTGCTGGGAAATGCAGTTCCCTCTTCTTCCGCCCGCCCTTGGCCCTTCGGTTTTATAGGGTCGACTTGGAACCAACACCGTAGAGTGAATGGGCCGGTTAAAACCCCACCGAGGCAGAGCGTTACGGGCCCGCCCTCTCTCTTGCACCCCACCCATGTCCCTCCTCCGCGAATGACTGCGAAGGTGGAAACTGGCTCCACGCCCAGTTCGGCGTGTGACTGCTTGGGTTCTCGTTCGCTCAACTGGGATTGGACAAGAACGTTCTTCCCAGGTTCCCTTCTAATCCCCTTGACGGCTTTCCGATCCCGTGCTGATGCCGACCCTGGGGAGGCACCCTGCCGGAGTCGTGGCTTACACGAGAAAGCAGATGTTGTTGAGCCCCAGGCTGATTGTTCTCTCTACCCAACTCTTAACGCGTGAAGGCCCATCACTGGGCCAGTCGAGCAGTGGTCGGCCCACGCTAACCTTCCCCCTCAGTCTTCTCGACTGGAGTCCTGAGCGGGGAAGGGATGGCGGGGAAGGTGGTCTCGGATGGAAAGGGTGGGGGAGGGAGGCGTCCAAGTGGGCTTACAGCCTTTGAATCTCTATGAATCACTTAACTCCCCAGAATACCGATTAATCAGAGAATGCCTGCTGATGTCTTTGAACTTCGTGTCTAAGTATGTAACAGCTGTATCGCGATATAATTTGCATACAATAAACTACACACATTTTAAGTGTATGCATTAAGTTTTGACCCGTGAATCCATCACCACCAGTAAGACAATGAATTAATCCACCAATCCCTAAAGTGTCCTCCTGCCCCTTTGAAATCCCTGCTTATTGTCAACTTCATCTTTTCCTAGTTCAGCTGGTAGTTTTCATTCCTATATTACTTTTTTTGAAAAGTGATCTTCTGTGTCTGTTTTATCTTGACATCACCAAAATCTTCCAAGGTGTGTGCAGCTGCCTTCCCTCCCTTTACGTCTCTGCCTCTTCTAAGGAACACTCTTAATTCATTCTCTCTCCCCTAGTCAAGGACTCTTAGAAGGCAGGAGAATAAAGACATTATTGTAGGCCGGGCGCGGTGGCTCACGCCTGTAATCCTAGCACTCTGGGAGGCCGAGGCAGGTGGATCGCTCGAGGTCAGGAGTTCGAGACCAGCCTGAGCAAGAGCGAGACCCGTTTCTACTAAAAATAGAAATAAATTAGCTGGCCAACTAAAATATATATAGAAAAAATTAGCCGGGCATGGTGGCGCATGCCTGTAGTCCCAGCTACTCGGGAGGCTGAGGCAGTAGGATCGCTTAAGCCCAGGAGTTTGAGGTTGCTGTGAGCTAGGCTGACACCAGGGCACTCTAGCCGGGCAACAGAGCGAGACTCTGTCTCAAAAAAAAAAAAAAAAAAAAGACATTATTGCAGATGCAATAATTTCCATCAGCATACAAACCTGCTGGAAAAGCTCTTAAAACAAAAAACAACTCACTGATCCATTGTCCCTTTTCAGCCACGATACTATTTCTCTGCTCCCCTTTAGACCATACATCTTAAGAGGATTGACCATCCTCATGGTCTCTCCACTGTTTTCAAGGTTCATCCATGTTGTAGCTTGTATCAGTACTTCATTCCCTTCATGGCTGAATAATAATCTATTATATGGACATATCACACTGTGTTTATCCTTTCACTAGTTGATGGACAATTGTGCTGTTTCCACTTTTGGTTACTATGAATAATGCTTCTAGGAATACCCAAGCACAGGTTTTTGTATGGACATGTTTCCAATTCTCTTAGGTATTATAGCTAGGAATGGACATTTCTGGGTCATATGTTTAACTTTTTGAGGTACTGTGAAAGTTTTTTCCAAAGGAGCTGTACAATTTTACATCCAATACATATTACTAGCAATATACAAAGATTCCAAATTCTCTGTATCCTTACCAGTACTTGTTATTGTCTGGTTTTTATTATGGCTATCCTAGTATATATGCAGTAGTATCTAATTGTGGTTTTGATGTGCATTTCCCTAATGACTAGTGATGCTAAGCATCTTTTCATGTGTTTATCGATCACTTGTATATTTTCTTTGAAGAAATGACTGTTTACATTGCCCATTTTAAAATTGGGTTGTCTTTTTATTGTCAAATTGTTATAATTCTTTATATAGGTTATACTAGTCTTTGTCAGATATATGATTTGCAAATATTTTCTCCATTCTGTGCATTGTCTTTTTGCTTTCTTTATGATGTCCTTTGAAGCAAACAAGTTTTTAATTTTGATGAAACGCAGTTTTTTTCTTTTGCTGTCTGTGCTTTTTGATATCACATCTAATAAAGCATTGCCTAATCCAAAGTCATGAGGATTTACACCTATGTTTTCTACTAGTAGTTTTGTAGTTTCAATCCTTATACTTAAGTCTTTGACCCACTTTGAGTAAATTTTTGTATATGGTGCAGAAAAGGCATACTTCATTTCTTTGCTTGTGGATATCCAGTTGTCCTGACACCATTTGTTGAATAGACTACTCTTTCTTCCATTGAATTGTCTTAGCCCCCTTGTCAAAAATCAACTGATCATAGATGCAAGGGTTTATTTTTGGATTCTCAAATCTATTCCTTTGATCCGTATGCCTATCCTTATGAAAATACCACCCAGTCCTGATTAATATAGGTTTGTAATAAATTTTGAAATCAGGAAGTGCACTTCCTTCAACTTTGTTCTTCTTTCTCCAGATTGCTTTGGCTATTCCTGGTCCTTTATTTTTCCATATGAATTTTAAAGTCAGCTTGTCAATTTCTGCAAAAAAGGTAGCTGAGATGTTTGATAGGAATTGTGTTCAATCTGTAGATCAATTTGGGGTCTATTTTTATCTTAACAATAGTTGTCTTTCAAACCATGAACACAGGGTGACTTACCATTTATTTAGTTAATTTCTTTCAAAGATGTTTTGCAGTTTTTGGTATACAAATGAACGTTTGTTATTTATTCCTAAGTATTTAATTCTTTTTGGTGCTGACATAAATGGAATTATTTTCTTATTTCATTTCAAATTGTTCATTTATAGCATATAGAAATACAATTGAGTTTTGCATAATGATCTTGTATCTGGCAACCTTGCTGAATTCATTTATTAGATTGAATAGATTTTGTGGATTCCTTAGGATTTTCTGTATAAAGGATCTCATCATCTGCAAAGAGAGATAGTTATACTTCTTCCTTTCCAATCTACTTGCCCACCCTCCCTTTATTCCTTCATTCCTTTAATATAATTGCTCTGTCTAGAACATTTAGTACAATGTTGGAGTGGCAAGAATGGATATCTTTGTTTTGTGCCTGATATGATGGAGAAAGCTTTAGTCTTTCACTATTAAATATGATGTAGGCTGTGGCTTTTTTCAAAGATGTCCTTCATCAAGTTGAGGAAGTATTGTATTCCTAGTTTATTCTTAGTTTGTTGAGTGTTTTTATCAAGAAAGTATTGTGTATTGTCAAATGCTTTTTCTGTGTATATTGATATGATTATGTAGTTTTATCCTTTTTTCTATTAAAATGGTATATTACATTGATTGAATTTTGTAAGTGGAACAAACTGTATTCTTCGGATAAATCCTATTTGGTCATAGTGTATCATCCTTTTTATGTGTTATTGGGTTTGGTTTGCCAGTATTTTGATTTTCCCATGTATATTTCTAAGAGATATTGGTCTGTTGTTTTTCTTCTTTGTCCAATTTTGGTATCAGAGTATTAATAGAGACCCAGTTAATTTCCAGACAGTTTTGCAAGTGTTCTCATTGCTTTTATAGAAGAGAGGATTTTCAGAGGTTCTTACTCTGCTATTCCCACTGATTTCCTCTCATGTGAATTTTTAAAAGGAATTTTTCTTCAAGTTGTGCCAAGAAGTGTTGCATGGGACAGGGGCCCATTTTCCTTTGCCTTTAGGGATTGCTATGGTTTGAATGAGTCCCCCAAAGTAAATGTGTTGGAAACTTAGTCCCCAATGCAACCGAATGGAGAGGTGGGACTTTTAAGAGGTGATTAAATCACGAGGGCTCTGCCGTCATGAATGGATTAATGATGTTATTGTTGTTGCAGGAGTGGGTTGGTTGTCTCAGAAGTAGTTTCCTGATAAAAGGATGAGTTCAGCCCCTTTCCTCTCTTACCATGTGTCTTCCTGCCATGGGATGATGCAGCAAGAAGGCCCTCACCAGATGTAGCCCCTCAATCTAGGATTTAACCATCCCTCAGAACTGTGAGCCAAATAAGTTTTATTTTCTTTATAAATTACCCAGTCTATGGTATTCTGGTATAGCAGCACAAAATGACTAAGACAGGGATACTTTGGGGAAAACTTCTGGGGCCATGGGAGAACTTTAGATTCTTTAAGGAGAAGGGACAGCTGCTGACAGCAAATGGGACCAGCCTCTAAAAGAAGTCTTCCAAAAGCTTTGTAGCTGCACACCCCGGCTCCTAAGGAGCTGCCTGCCTGGGTCCATGTATGCTTATTCCTTGCACTCTGCCCATGCAATCTCTTCTGAGTCTAGTGGGAGTGTGTCACGTTGCATCTGAAACTTGTTTGGCGTGGGATGTCCACACCAGGGTTTCTGTCATGGGAGGAAATTCTTCTGTGCCAGAAATATATTTATGGAGTGGAAAAAGCCATAGAAGGCAGGCCAGCCATACATGGGAAAGAAGCCCAAAGCCTTCAGCCTTACTGCACAAGAAGTTACAAGTTGATGACAGTTTGCATAAATCAAGCCCTTTCTATCCGTAAGTGCCTAAGCTTTGTGAAGTTTATAGGTATTTATAGACCTGGACTTAGTGAAATACATAGTAAGAACTTCTTGGCCATCTGGCTAATTATGGAAGTAGCCTCATTTAAGAAGCCCCTCCACCTCTGCCCCATGTTTGAAGACACATAACTCTCCTTCACACCATGGGTCATACTTCACAATTTCTATCATAATGCAGACGATACACAAGATGTGAGAAACAATGGGCAGGATTTTGGCAGCTTAAATTGTCTCAATGCTTCAGCCTAGAGCAGCTCATCAGTTTTGAAGAACAATCTGTTGGTTTATGTATTTGCTAATGTTCTGGGGTCAGCAAACTATGGCCACAGCTGGCCTACCACTGTGTGGTAGAGTTTTTGCACTTTTAAAGAGTTGGGGGCAAAAACAAACAATATGCAACAGAGACTCTATATGGCTTGCAAAGCTAGCAAATTTACTATCTCCCTACCCCTGAGTAATGAGATCATGGATTTAAACAACCAGTGACATCCCAGGACAGTCAACACCCACAACAAGATGACAGAACCAAAGGGGACAAAAACACTTGAAATATCATTACTTTACTTTAATGCTCCAGGCATAAACATTCATAAAATTGCCTTATTTCAGAAGTCATTTCCTGTTCAGTACAGATTCTGTATTCAGGATCAGAGATATGTATATCACTGAATTTTCTCTATAGCACCCACATGCTACACGGAACCCACCCTGGCGCCCTGTTTTTGCTAGTAGAGCCCCTCACCACACCCACAACAGGTCTGGATTGCTTGACACAACCTCAACTGTTAATGAAACATGCTTTGTAACTTCACTGCCACCTGCTGTTGATCCCAGTACATTTCCAGCACTCCCAGATGTTCCATGTATGTATATAATAGCAACCATCCTGAAAAGCTAGTGAAACATGGTGTCAGCTGGTAAGTACGCCAGCACCTGCTCCACTAAATCATACAACACTGAGGCACTTAAATGTTCTTGGTAAAATGGGTTTATAATTACCATAGGAATTATATGTGAGAGAAAGGGCTTTTTTTCTCAATAATTGATTAATAAATACATATTTAGCAGATTTATAATTTCATGTCTGTTTACATTTACTGTCAAAGCTTCATAAACTGTTTATATAAATGAAAGCATGTTTGAGTTGCCAAATGCTGGGATGAGAAGCAAATACAGAACCTGCTTAGATCACACTTGCTTGTTCCATGAATATATATGTCAACATCTGATGATTCTTAAAGAAATGACTGTGTTTCCAAAAAGGATTTTTAAAAGCCATAAGCCATATGCAATTCTTCCAAGGTAATAATGTGTTTTTCTTTCTTTCTCAAGCTGTGGTTCAAGATCTTAAGACATATTGCTGTCTGAGGTTCTGATTTAACTGGCCAGTGGTGGGGAGAGGGGACAAATGTGGGCACCAACATTTTTTAAAAGCTTCACAAGTGATTCCAGCATGTAGTCAGTATTGAGAACCTTGGTACTAAAGGCTCTTTTGAGTCTTCTCCCTCTTTTTTTTCTTTTTTTCTTTCATTTTTGTCTTCTTCCTAGAACTAATACAGGAGCACTCATTCTCATTTATCCTCACTAAAAGCCCTTGAGGTAGTCCCTGGGTCAGGCAATGATCTCTTCCGTGAGCTAAGAAACTAAGGCACAGAGAGGTTAACAGGCTCATCTGCTACTGGGTAGTCGGATGACAGAGCCGAGATTGGAATTAACATTTCCAAGTAAATAATGCCTCCTTTCCCAGCAGCTGGCAGCACTTACACGCACTGAAAGTGTGAAGCCTGACAGGGAGCCAGGCATGACCATCTGTGCCAAGGACACCATGGAAGGGTATAGAAGAGTTCTGAGCCAACCATCCCACCTAATCAGAAATAAATGTGTAAAGCTGGGTGCAGTGGCTCATGCCTATAGTCCCAGCTACTGGGGAGGCTGAGGTTGGAGGATCTCTTGAGCCAAGGAGTTCAAGGCTGCAGTGAATTATGATCTTGACTGTGAATAGTCACTACACTTCAGCCTGGGCAACAAAGCAAGATCCCATCGAAAGGAAGGAAGGAAGGAAGGAAGGAGAGAGAGAGAGAGAGAGAGAGAAAGAAAGAGCAAAGCAAAGAAAAAGAAATAAAAAATAAAATTTAAAAATAAATAAAAATATTAAAAAAATAAGTGTATAAAATAGATACTTATTTGAAGTCACATGAAGAATGAAGTGTAACTTTTTGTTTTTTCTAAAGTCTTACTTCCCTCATATATATGCTATTGATTCAGGTTTCTTAGAATATCCATCAAGATTCATAGGCTTCCTAACATCTGAATTCTTAGCTCTGTCACTATAAAGCCTAGAAAACTTTTGAATGTCCCTGTAATTTGGATCCAAAAGATAATTACAAATCTATGTTAGCACGTGACATCATTACAAAGACTTCATGCTTTCCCTGTTGCCAGCGTACTTAGCCTTGCCAAGAACCCAGTACCCCATACTTTCTAAAAGGGTGCGTATCTTCCCATGATCTGATCAGATTTCATTCCCTTCGCAGAAGTTTCAAAACACTAACCCATTAGCTGTGTTGGGCCTCCAGGATTCACAATTACCAATGACTGTTTTATTTTGCTCTAGATGCAAACTTTTAAAAATCTGTATTCTGGGCAACTACCAGGACTTTTATTTTGTAATTCCAAGTTCCCATGAGAGCCAACTCAGTTGGGCCCTTCTCCACTTAACCCGAAGGTAACACCCTCACATCCTATCACCCACTGCTGCACCTATTAAATAATTTCTATCATTACCCCTTTCCTCACTGTACGCTGTCACATCTCATCATGTTCAAGGAGGTGTTGCTTTTTCTTTTCTTTTGTAAAAGTCTCACCTGACTGCAGAAATGTTTTTTAGTGCCAAGAAGAAATGAATAATGGCACACACATATGCACAGAGAAAGAACACACCATGTTCTGGGATGGAGTGCAGTTTTCAACAGGCCTGCTGAGATTTGCAGGACACTATAAGGGCCTGTTTACTCAGTTCACATCAAACACAAATGACATCTTGTCCTTCTCATTGCTAGTAAGGTGGTCTCCTGAAAAGCCTCCAAAGTATTAGTCCATCCAGTACATGGAAGCCACGTGGCACAGTACACGTTTGTTGAGACTCACAAGACACTGCATGGAACTCTGAAACCACTTCTCTCCCATCCTAGAAGACTCTTCCATTCAGGCAGAACCTATACTCTCCTGATGCCTGCAGGTACAGGCAGGCAAAGAACTCTTCCTGGAACAAAACCTGCCCATCCACTCCTGCAGAAGGTGCTTGGAGCACAAGGAGAACAAAAAGGGGACAAGCTACCTGTGTCTGGGGCAGGGCCATCTGAAGGGGGTAGGGAATGGAGAGTGGAATTCTAGTTTCTCCTGACCCCCAGAGAGGTTTTCTACAAAGTTAAAAAAAAAAAAAAAAAAGTCAAGGGAAATTTGCAAAGCTGCATTTAGAATTCTGGTTAAAACAAAGATGATTGAGAATCATCATATTTTCAAAGACCCACCACACCCAACCTATTTTAAGTAAAGCAAGATATGTTTTTTTTCTCTCTCATGCTTATTTGATGCTTACAGGTTCAGGGCAGGCTTGCCACTTTGTTTCTAAAACATGCAGCGAGCAGACCTAGAGCAGCAGTTTGCCGTATTGGGGCCTGACCCACACGAACCCTGACAGGCAACTGACCAAACGCCATCAGGAAGGTGATGAGGAAAACTGCCTTTGCCAAGAGGCTGGCGCGCAGCACGAAACTAAGGACTGTTGGTGCATGCTTGTCCAGAGTAGGGGGCAGAATGTCGTGAGAGGATGACTGGGGAACACACGGGCAACCTTCAAGATGCTCTGATGTCCACTCCATGTCCCAGGACAGCGGGGCTGCGGCGGGCACGGAGCTAAGGCACTAGGGCTGTAGCAGGTGGGGGCACTGACCAGAGGTCCTGGCAGCCTGCTGTCCTCAGGGAGTGGGGAGGGGGTTTTGTTCACAAGGCTGCCTTTGGGTACCAAGGTTTTTTTAAGGGATGAGAACATAAAATAACCAAATCCCTGGTTTTTCCCAGGGATATGTTGCTCTCCCCTCAGAGACATTTGCTTCCGTTTTCAAAGTCTCGGCAGCATTGTTCAGAGCTCCACCTGGGACACTCCCCGAGCAACCCGCTCTGGGGGAGTCACCTTCTCTGCTCACATGCTCTCTTCCATCCGTCTTTGTGAGTTGCCTTTCTTCCCCCTCGCTTTGGCTTGATAACGAGCAATCCAGTCACTTCATTGTCCCCTGGAGCAGGACCCTGGGCTTTTTCCAAGGCAGCTCTGAGCATCCCTCTGTCACAGTTTGATGAAGGCCGCTGGTGGGGCCTGCGGTGGTTCCACGTCTGGGGGCGGGAAGACACTGGATATGGCTATGTCCACGATGCCCTGGCACAGTTCTGCATAAAGCTTCCTGAAATGCGTTTTTAAAAATATCACTGAGGATGTTCATCAAAGTGCAAGCAAAAAAAATCTAAGTTTTATTGTTAGTTTTTTTTAACCAAGATCTGCCCTAGAAATTCTATCTCATGACCACATTTATACATGAGTTGCCACTATACATACAAATACTGCAGAAGGCACTGCATAAGATAAAGTATTCCTTCAACAAGTATTTACGGAAGGCCTTGCAGGTGAACAAGACAGACAACTGCTGCTTTGACTGGCAGGGAAGACAGGCAATTTCAAGAGTGTGTAAGAGCCATCCTGCCTGTCTGTGATAAGGGACACACACACACACACACACACACACACACACACGTACTTTTGATGAGTTAATTTCATGGCAATTAGTGCAATGAGGAACTACTAAGCCTCTGGCAAGAGAAAATCAGAGAAGGGGTTGCTCAAGGAAGGGTTCCTGGAGATGTCATTTTGGTAGAGAAGGAGTCAGCCATGGCGAGCCTGGTGATGATGGTGATAGGGACTCCACACAGAGGTGACAGCAGGCACAAAGGCCCTGGGGCAGCCTGGGGTGAAGCTGGAGAGGCAGGCGGGCTGTGGCCTTGAAGGGGGAGGGAAGGGCCTGGTTTCTGTCCAAGGTGCAATGGGAAGTGTGGAGAACAGCGTGGTCTCGTATTTTATCACTCTGGCTACTCTGGGAGGATGGATCTTACCACCGTAAGAGCAGAAGTAGAGATCCCAGTTAGGAGGCTTTCTGCAAAAGCCTCTGCCACGATGGAAGACGACCTGTGCAAGGGCAACGGCAGTGGGTGTGGAAGACTGAGGAGGCACAAGCCACAGGGCCTGAGGGTGAGGGAAGCGGGAGGCAGGGCTGGTGGACTCACTGAGACGGCAAGTCTGGGAGTGGGAGGCGGATGCTGTCAGACATCCAGACATCACGGCAAGGAAGGCAGGTGCAGACACAGGTCTGTGAGGTAGTTTGGTGGTTTCAAAACGATGAAGTTGAATGAGATCACGTATAGAGAGAGCACGGCAGGGAGAGCAGACGGACACCCAGGGCTGGGACCTGAGGTACCTGATGAGGACGGGGAGCCCCGCTTGCCCACACCACCCCAGGCAAGCCTGCCCAGCACAGAGCGTGCCCGCAGCCACCACAGGAGCGCATCGCAGCACACAGTGGCCAGCTGCCTCGAATGCTGCCGACAGGTCCAGGGAAGGGGGGACAGAAACAGGCTGCTGGACTTGGCAATGTGGGCTTGGCTGGGGCCCTTCCCAGAGCAGTTTCTGTGGGGTGGTCAGGATGGAAACAGCATAGAGGGAGAAAGGTGGCAAAGTAACTGAGCAAGGCAGGAGGACAGAAGGGGGAAGGTCTAGACTAGAGCATCACAGAGGGACAAACCTGTGACAGAAAAGACAGCAGGGGAGAGACTGGGCACACCACTGTTGATTTGGTGAAGGAAGACACAAAGCCCTGCCTGCCTCCGCTCTTAGCCTACCCAACTTACTTTCCACCTTCAGGTCTCAATGCCAAGATCACTCCCAATGGTGGCCTTTTATTTGGTTATGTTATTTTTCAGCATCCTTTGCTCTCTGTCAAAGCACTTGTCTCAGTTTGCAATCGGTATCTGTCTGGTCCTTCGTCTAGCCCACAGTCTCTCTCCACTGAGGGCAGGGCCCATGTCTCTCTTTGCTCCCCACTGTGAACCCATGGCCTAGGACACAGCCTGACTGGTTGCCAGCTGCAGGGGCTGACAAGTGAGATGGAATCACACCTGTTACAGCCATCAGGCAAGTGGCAAAGGCCCAACTCCTAACCAAAGAGCAGCTTGTGTGTAAAGGATGGTCCCTTGCAGGTGCAGGACTTTCTCCTCAGCCTTTGAAAAGTCACTTCAACTTCTCAATTCCTCCAAGATGTAGATGAGAACCATGAAAGAGTCCTGACATGATGAAAGTAGATCTTCAGAAGAACAAAGAGGATAAGAAGATTGAGTCCAAATGACTTTGTGTTACACTGAAGGCCTTTCACAGAAAGTCTGACTTACCTTCTCACCTTCATCTTTCATTACATCACGACACTAATACCACTATAGCCAGGCATCTCCCCAGGAGGGATGGAAGCTCCCCAAGGACAGGTTCTCAGGGAGCTTCTATTCCTCTATGCATCTCCCAGACATGCTCAGGGGTCAGCACAGGGCAAGTCCCAATGGGCACTGCGCCCCTTTCTGAAGGCTCTCCCCACCTCCCTCTGGTGCATCTGACCCTCTTCCCTGGCACCCCAGCTCCAGTTCCACTCCATCTATGATGCCTCTCAGACTCCTTCCTGCCCGGGGAGCCCCTGAACTTCTGGGTCATCCCTGTCTCTCCACTCACAGGATCCCGCTCACTCAGCTTGTCACAGGAGAGGGTCTGTCTGGCAGTTATTAACTTTGTTTGAAACTCTCACGGCATCTACCACCTGCCTGAGCATGGCCCAACTGCTCAAAACACAAGGGGAAAATGGAAAGGAAATGACTCAGCAAAGCTCCCCTGCCAGACAGCTCCTCCCAAGGGACTCTATCGCTGTGTCACCCTCCCGGACATCAGTCAAGGGTCTATGCTTGCATCCTCCAGGAGTAGGAGCTCACCACCTTACCAAGTCACTTTTCCAACTACTGAACCAACTTCCTGCATGTTAAAACACAATGGCATTCAGGCTTACTGAGCACAAGCAGGGGCACCGTTGACCTCAATGAGCCAGACCTTCAGCTCCTCATCCACCATGAAGTCGAAGCCGAAGAGCTGGAAGCTCTGGTAAGGGAGGTGCTTGGTGCTGATGGCAGGCTCCACGCTCAGGAGGCAGCTCCTGCAGGGCGGGAGGGGAGAACTTGCTGAGAATGGGGTGGTCAAGGGAGAAGGAGTACATGAGATGTGCTTAGAAGATTTTATATCAAATGTGTCTGAAAATCAGCTTTGACTTAATTCTTTCCTTTCGATTTATTATCAATAAATTATTCATGAGAATGCTACTTATCAAGCATTTATTAGAAACTTCTGCAACAACTCATGTTCTTCCAGGCTGCTTTCCCTGGCCTCAAGAAGCAGTGCAGCACTGAGTTGCCGTGGCCTCTATAAATGCAATTCCTCCAGCAGGCGGGTGGCCACTGTGTTTGTTTGTAACAAATAAAACATTTCTCTATATTTTTGCCATGTAACAAATGGACTATCATTTGGTGAAGGGCAGAATTTGCAAAAGGAATGGTGGCCTCATTAATTTCTTTCACTAGCTCCAGTTGTAATGCCAAATCATTGCTGATTAAAAGACTTGAGAGCTATACATGTTGAAGCTAAATATGGAAATACAGAATGGAATTATTATTAGCACCAACTACTGTTTAAAAAATTAGGGGATTGTAGTGATACAGAAAAAAAGCTGAAAGTGAATCTCAGAAACATAATGAAAAAGTACATGAAGACAGTCTGAGGTCAGGCTAGAATCTCAGACCAGTTTTTTTAACTTGTCTAAGTCAAATTTTGACTTTTTTACCTATAAAGTAAAAATAGTATCTACTCTCATTGCTGAGATTGTTCAATAAGATAATTATAACTGGTTGTTGGTATAAATCCTGGTACCAAGGAAGCATTTAATAAATGTTACTCTTGTGAACAAGCATGTTTCATTAATTATAATTATAAATCTCTTATTTATGAATAATAAATACCTGTTACCTAGTACAACCATCCCAGAAAGCCTATGCCATTTCTGTCTTATGAAGATCTTCCTTGATTTTCCCCTCAACTGAACGTGGGGGCACAACATTTATGTTAGTAAATAAAATGTGTTACGATGACTCTAGGATTACCACAGATAACTGTCCTGCTACACAGCTGTATATTCAGAAGGAAAAAGATGCAGGGTACTGGCTTCCACGTGACTAACTCTAAGACATATTCCTATAGGTAGGTTCTGACTCATGACTTTAAAAAAGAACTAAGGGCTCTGTGAACTTAGAGCAGGGTCTTGCTCTCCTTGCCCTCCTTCCTTCCCCCCCCCCAAACTTCAATCTCCTTTTCTTTTTCCCCCCAAAAGAAAAATATTTTATAGATATGTTTAAACCTTTAAAAACAATTTTGCACAGATAAGCCATTTAAGAACAAATTATAGTAAAAATTTATTTTCCCATTCATCTTTAACCTGTATTGATTGACAAGTCACATGCCACATTAAAAAAAAAATCTCTATGCCAGAATACCCTTAACTTTTGTTTTAATTAAAATATTCTTTAAAATATAATTAAGAAAAGTTTAATAGATGCTAATGGTAAAAAAAAAAAAGATCAAGAGAGAAAAATACTAAAGGATAAACAAAGAAGCATTACACTCTGACACATAAAGGAAAAACAGAGAGCCAGAACCAATTCAAAACTAACTAAATATTATATTTTTTTCTGCTGCAAGCTCAAGATTAATAATTCACTTTAAAGAATTTTTTTCATCATCAAAACCTTTATACAGTATATCTTTTTTTGGCTGGAGTGGGAAGTTAGGGGGAGGCTAGCTGGGAAAAAAGAAAACATGGGAGCTGTGAGGAATATTTATAGCACCAAGCAGCGACATTCTCTGAACTGTACAGAACAATGTGGAGGGGGTGTAGCAAATTTCCAATAAATCTTTTACTTAAAATAGGAATTCTTTCTTCAGCACACTTGATTTATCTGGTGTGAGAATTCTAACCACCTATAATCCCTGAAGAAATGGGACTTCAATCCCTCTATTCTGCTAGGCTCTGTGTAAGAATACTTTAAGAAAAAAGTCTGAGTCGTCGAGACAGAGCAGCAACAACACAGTGGATAAACAGACTAATGGGGCAGAACAGAGATCACAGGAACAGACCCGCACATGAATGGCCACCTGATTGACAACAAAACCACACCACACGCAGTGGGGAAACGACAGTCTTATGTGCAGATGGCCCTGGGTCAATGGGATATCCATGTGGAAAAACATGAAATTTGACAAATAACAATTCCAGATAGGCCTAAATATAAGAGATAAAACCTAGATAGGTATCAACTGTAGAAGGGATAAACTGTAAAATATTCACACAATGGAATATTACACAGCAATAAAAAGGATAAACTGCAGCTATGTGCAAGAATATGGATGAACCCTACAGATACAACATTGAAAGAAGCTGAATACAAAATAGGAAATACAGTATAATCCCATTTACATAAAGTTTGAGAACAAGCAAAAGGAATCTATGATAATAAAAGTCAGAAGAGAGGCTGTCTGTAGCAGGAAATATATATTCTGAGGGAGTTTAAAGGAGTCATTTGGGGTGCTATAAGCGTTTTATATCTTTATTTGTATCACGGTTGGGTGAGTATATGCGTCATTAAAAGCTCACTAAACTGTATACTTTATGCATGTTATACCTCATTTAAAAAAATCTCTACTTAATAAACTATAATAAATGAACACTAACATTAAAAAATTATTTCCAGGTATATTAAAAAATAGAACCAAGAGAAAAAAATGGGTAATAAAAACAGACCTAAAAGTCAGGGGTTGTCAAACCTTTTCTATAAAGGGCCAGACAGTAAATATTTTAAATTTTACAGGCTATATACAGCTTCTGTTGCATATTCTTCTTTTTTCCTTTTTGTTTTTTGAGACAGAATCTCACTCTGTTGCCTGGGCTACAGTGCCATGGTGTCAGCCCAGCTCACAGCAACCTCAAACTCCTGGGTTCAAGTGATCCTCCTGCTTCAGCCTCCCAAGTAGCTGGGACTACAGGCATGTACCACCATGCCCAGCTAATTTTTTCTATTCTTAGTAGAGACAGGGTCTTGCTCTTGCTCAGGGTGGTTTCAAACTCCTGAGCTCAAGCGATCCTCCTGCCTCGGCCTCCCAGAGTGCTAGGATTACAGGTGCGAGCCACCGTGCCTGGATGCATATTCTTCTTTTTTTTTAAAAAAAAAAAAAAAGTCTTTAAAAAAGTTAAAAAACTTAGGATCAGGGTGAGAAAAATAAATAAATAAAAATAAAAAAATAAAAAACTATTCTTAGCTTACGGACCTTACAAAAACAGGCTGCAGGCCAGATTTGGCCCATAGGGCATGGTTTGCTGATATCTGCTATGGCTGATTCAGATTTTGGAGATATCAGATAAAGATGTTAAAGAATTCCATTATATTTTAGAAAATATGAGACAAGTGGGAGAATTTCATAAGAGGACCATAATCCAAGAAAAGAAACAAATGAAAATTTCAAAACTAAAAAGCACAATAATTATAATTAAGAACTCAATAGATGAGTTTACCAGTAGATTTTAAAGGTTTTTAACTTTTTAAACTTTTTAATAAGTTTTAATAGCTGAAGAAAAGATTAGCAAACAGAAAGATAAGCCAGAAGAAAAGAATGAGTAGAATCATGGAGAGATAAAATGATACACAAAAGCCATAGGAGAAGTGTGAGAAACAGTGTAAAGGATTAACATCCATGTATTAATATCATAATTAGAGACACAGAAGTAGAGGGGAATGGGGCAAAAGGCACAGTTGAAAAGATAATGGCCAGGAACATTCCAAGACTCGTAAAAAATAACAAGCCAAAGATGCAAGAAGCACTAAGAACCCAACGCAGGAATAAGTACAGAGAAAACTATACACATCTCTAAGTAAACTTTATAAAAATCAGTGAAATAGAATCTCAAAAACAGAGAAAAGATACATTAAGAGCAATACTAAGATTTCAGCTGACCTCTCAGCAGCAAAGATAGAAGCCAGAAGACAATAGTATGCTGCCTTCAAAGGGGTAAAAGAAATTAATTGCAGATCTAGAAATCTGTTTTCAGAGCAAATGTCCTTAAAAAACAGACAAAATATATTTTCAGATGAATAAAACCTGAGATGACATTACCAGCAGGCCTTACTTAAAAAGTACTAAAAATGAGGGGTTTTTTTTAACAATAAGGAAAATGATCCTAGATAAAAGCAAGGAAATGTAGGGAAAAAAGAGAAGCAACATAAAAGGTCAAAACATATGGGGAAATCAAAATGAATATTAACTATACATAACAAAAACGTCTTGTGAGTTTAAAATATGTTTAATATTGATGATTCCCCATGTACCCACCACCCTGTATCTTTAAACTCCTTTCCTATGTCCTCCTATCTCTCTTCCAGAGATAACCAGTATTTTGAATTTTATGTTTCTTATTTCTTTGTTTTGCTTTATATTTTTTACCATACCTGTATACTCTTCTAAACAACATATTATTTAGTTTTGCTTGTTTTTTAACTTATATAAATGAAATCAATCTGTGTACATCTTGTATATAGCTTATATTTTTTGTATTCTTTGCTTAACATTATGTTTTGTGTAAATCCAGTGAAAATATTCTTCAGGAATAAGGTGAAATAAACACATTCTCAGATGATAGACAACTAAGAGGATTTAGCACCAGCAAGACGTCTCAAAAAGAAATGCTTAACTCTGAAGGGAAATGATACCAGAAAGAAAATCAGACTTCAGATTAAAGGAAAAACAAAAGAAATGGTGTGTGTGGGTAAACATAAAAGAACATTTTTCTCCCTTTGTATTTAAACTGAGCTTCTTATAGACAGTATATAGTTTGGTTTTACATTTAAAAAAATATAACCTGATAATCTATCATTCATATGAAAATATATATAACTGTTGATAGCAAAAATAACAACGTGGTAGAGAATTCAATGTATGTAGTTGTAATACATATGATAACTATAACATGAAGAGGGAGAGTTAGTAAACTATAAAGTTATAAAGTTTTTGCATTTTATTTGAAGTGGTAAATTATTAACTCTAATGAGGCTGTGAAATATTAATTATGTATATTGTAATCCCTAGAGCAAGCACTAAAAAAACCCAAAAAACAGAGAGAGGGAGAGAGAGAAAGAGTGAGAGAGAGAGTGCCAAATACACAACAGAAAAATTAAACTCTCAAAAAATTTCAAATATTACAAAAGAAGGCAGGAAAGGGAGAAATAAGAAAGGAAAACCAAAAATACAAAAAAAAAGAGGACAGACAACAAATAATAAAATGGTAGCTGTGAATTCAACCAAATCAATAATTAAATTAAGTTTAAGTGGTAAAACATACCCATTAAATGACAGATTATCATATTGAATTAAAATAAAAATATAAAACCCAACTACATGCTGTCTATCAAAACTACTTTAAGTATAGAATATAATGTATGAGATACAAGATAGAATAGAATAAAAATAAAGGGATGGAAAAAGACATACCATGGAAACATTAATCAAAACAAAGCTGGAGTGCTATATTAAAATCTGATAAAATAGACTACTACCAGAGATAAAGATAAATTACTAATGATAAAATGGTCAATTCCCAAAGAAGAAATAACAATCTAAGTGTATATGTACCTAACAATAGATCTTCAAAATATATGAAGCAAAACCTGATAAAACTGAATGGAGACATAGAAAAATTCATAATCATACTTGGAGACTTCAATGTTTTTCCTTTCAATAATAAATAGAACACATAGAACAGAAAATAAGCAAGGATATAAAAGACTTGAACAACATTATCAAACACTTTGACCTAACTGATATTTACAGAACACTCTGCACAACTATAGCAGAATACACATAAAACATTCACTGAGATGGACCACATTCTGGGCCATGGAATAAACCTTAGCAAATTTCAAAGAAATGAAACCATATAAACTATGTTCCTCTGACCACAATGTAATTACTAGAAAATCCCCAAATATTTGGATATTAGACAAAAATTGCTAAATGACACATGAGTTGAAGATACAGTTACAGGGAAATTTGAAAATACTTTGGTAAAATGGAAATGAAAGCATAACATTGCAAAATCTGTGGGATTCAGCCAATGCAGTACTTAGAGGAAAATTGATAGTTTTAAAATGCTTATATTTTTTCCAAAAAGAAATCTCTCAAACAATGAGCTAAGCTTTTACCTTAAAAAACTGAAAAAAACACA
This sequence comes from Lemur catta, assembly GCF_020740605.2. NCBI lineage: Eukaryota > Metazoa > Chordata > Mammalia > Primates > Lemuridae > Lemur > Lemur catta. Next base: position 68,933,516 of record NC_059131.1, read on the forward strand.
ACAAATTAATCCCCCCAAAAGAAGAAAATAATAAAGAGCATAATCAAACAAATTGAAATAAAAATGGAAAAAAACAATAAAGCCAACAGCTAATTTTTTGAAAAGATTAATAAAATTGATAAACCTCTAGTCAATCTGTCCAATTAAAATAGAGAGGTTATCAATATCAGGAAAGAAGAAGTGACATCATTACAGATCCTATAGATGGTAAAAAGAAAGAAATATTACAAATAATTTTTGCCCATATATTAGACAACTTAAATGAAAAAATTCTTTGAAAGAAATAGACACTCAAAGCTTCTTCAAGAAGAAATACATAACCAAAAAGGATCCAATTAAGTTACCTTATTATATGTTTGATTTGTAGTAAGATACTACTTTCTAGGGTAATGTTCAAAGCACTTGTTAGGTACTGATTAAATTCCTCGAAGAACATTTCATTCCCCTCTTCATATTTCCCATAGTTCTTTGAGTACTCCTTTTGAATGCAGTGATTGGTCAAATGGCAGGTTTTGTCTTGGAAATTATCAACATGATATGGTTCTGAAGCAGTCCGAAGCACACCCTCTCTATAGAGGTAGATATTATACTGATGATCCACCAAGACCCAGCTTCTGCAAATCAATAAAAACACGGTTTTACTCAAGTCATCCAAAGCTTCTACATATTATAGAATATATAGATCAACCCCCCCCCCCCGCAACTTGACTTCTTTTGGAGTATGAAGGAGTTTGGGTGGGGGGAATAGGAGATGGAGGTAGGTTCTAAAATTATATGAGGCAAACCACGATTTAGCTGAGATAGTAGGTTATCACTATAATGAGACAAACAAAACATTTCACCATAAATGACAAGGAGTCTTTAGTCCATTCAAAAGATACAACATTTTGAAGAGATTTAGATGGGTTGGTTTTTATGGTTAACGTGGAAAACCTCCATTTGCCATGTCTGCTCTTTTAGTAATCTTAAGAGGAAGAGTATTCATGCTGAAGCCGATCTGACCTAGGACTGATGTTCAAGAAGCAGCAAGTTATCATGAAGGAGTCAAGGAGGCAGAGTCCTTGAGGAGGAGATGACAGCAAGGCCAGGAATCAGCTGGGCACAGAGGGTTGTTCCACTTTAGAATGCAGCACACAACCTCTTTCTCCATGCCAGGTCCTTTGCTCAGAAACTTGAAATTCAAAAGCCTGAGGTGTGTCCATGAAATCCACAAAGAGTGGGATACACATAATGAAGTGAGGACAAATTGGCAGGGTCACACAATCAGTTACGTCTGAAGTATGTGTTCTATGTACATCTCTCAGCTTATTCCATAAGCAAGCCCTTTATACTCTTCTCTTTGGATTCATAAGTCATTTTCATAACAGAGAATATTAAAAATAATCCATAACCTTAGTAACCTTTTCTAAACAGAATAAAGAAATGTGGAAAGGAAAATAGAAAGTTAGGTACAGAAGCTCGGTTCCAGTAAGTTGCACTCAATTTTGGTAACATCTTAAACACAGTCAAATACTTCTTCATATTCCATGTCCCCCTCCTCACCACACATGATTGCATTTTTTTCAGATGAATAAAAACAAAAGCTGTGGACACTGATGCATTACCGAATGTCAAACTTGCGATGACCCGGTTCCAGAAGCAGAGGGTGCTCAAGGTATTTCTGGATCACGTGCACTTGGCCCTGGTTGTCTATGAAATCGAGAAGCTCTGAGGCCTCCGAGGAGATGAGAATGCCTTCACCTAACAGGGCAAAAGCAAAACAGAAACTTGTCCAATTGAAACCAAGAGGAAAAGCTCTGCACAAAGCCAGAAAGGAAATATAGCAAAAAACCCACAGGAGGCTTTTATTGGCCTGCTCATACTTTTCTTTCTCCCTGTCACCCTCCTCCAATCTCTCACATTCTCTGCTCTCCCACAAGAGCACCCAGGGTTATCCAACTCTTTTCCCGTATAGGATTGTCAACACTATTTTGGCAGGCTACAAACATGAAATTTCAGTTTTACAGATATGCAAAGTGTCTAAGCACTCTAAATAAATACTACTCTACTATTGGTCACTGGCTAGCACAATAAAGACTGTGTACTGCCTTGACCAATAAATCACTTCTAACACTAAAACTTATAGAAATACCAAGAAGGTCATAAAGACATATATGCTAATATATTCCCTGCAGCATTATAACAGACAAAACTGGATACATTCAAACCGTCCATTAACATTAAATAAATGACATATCCTTTTTAACAGCATAATTGAGATGTAACTTATATACTATAAATTCACCCTTTTAAAGTGTATAATTCTATGGGTTTTAGTAATTCAAGAGTATTGCAAGTATCACTACAGTCTAATTTTAGAACATTTTCATTGCTAATGGGTACAGGGTTTTTGGGGGCAGGCAGTTACTCCCCATTCTCTCCTCACCCCAGCCCCTGACAACCACTAATCTACTCTCTGTCTCTTATCTGTAAATTTACCTCTTTGGGACATTTCATATAAATGGAATCATATAGTATGTAGCCTTTCATGTCTGGCTAATTTCACTTAACACAAAGTTTTTGAGGTTCATCCATGTTGCATCATGTATCAGTACTTCATTCCTTTCTATGGCTGAAGAGTACTCCACTGTATGGATATACCACATATTATTCATTCATTCTGAATTGATGGACATTTGGATTATTTCCATTGTTGTTTGGCTGTTATAAATAATGCTGCTATAAGAATTGATACAAGTTTTTGTGGATATATATTTTCATTTCTCTTGGGAATACACCTAGAAATGCAATAGCTGAATCATATGGTAACTCTACCTTTAACTTTTTGAAGAACTACCAAATCAGATTCCAAGGTAGCTACACCATTTTACATTCCTACCAGCAATGTTCAAGGGTTCCAATTTATTCACATCCTCACAACATTTATCATCAGTCTTAATTACAGCCATCCTAGTGGGTATGAAGTGGTATTTCATGTGGTTTCAATTTCATTTCTCCAATGACTAATAATGTTGAACATGTTTTCATGTGCTTATTGGCTATATATTAATATTATCTTTTTTGGAGAAATGTCTACTCAGACTCCTTGTTTATTTCTTGATTGGATTATTTGTGCTTTTATTATTGAGTTATGAGTTTTTTAATACATTCTTGAGACAGGCCCTTTATCAGATATATGATTTGCAAATATCTTCTCCCATTGTGAACAGTTCCATTATTGCATGGATCCCTTTATGTTGCCTTTTTAAAGCCACACTCAAATCCCTCCCTATCCTACCCCCATCCCTGGCAACCACTAATCTGCTTCCCGTGTCTATAATTTTGTGATTTCAGAAATGTTATATAAATGGAATTATACAGTATGTGATCTTTTGGGATTGGCTTTTTCCACTCAGCATAATTTCCTGAAGATTCATCTAAGTAAGCTGCTGTATCAATAGTTCACTCCTTTTTACTGCTAAGTATTAACAGTATTCCATGGTATTAATTCACCAGTTTGTTTAATCATTTACTCATTTGAAGGACATTTGAGTTGTTTGCAGTTTGGGGCTATTAAAAATAAAGCTGCTATGTACAGGTTTTTGTGTGGACATAAGTTTCATCTCTCTGGGACAAAAGCCCAAGCGTGTGCAATTGCTGCGTTGTATGGTAGTTACACACTTAGTTTTATACAACATTGCCAAACTTTTTTCCAGAGTGGCTGTAGAATTCTACATTCCCGCTAACAATGTATGAGTGATCCAGTTCCCCTAGATCCTTGCCAGCATTTGCTGTTGTTGCCATTTCTTATTTTAGCCATTTTAATAAAAGTGCAGTGACAGCTTGTTGTGGTTTCAATTTGCATTTCCCTAATAGTGAATGATACAGAAAATCTCTGCATTTGCTTATTTTCCATCTGTGTAGCCTCTTCAATAAAATGTTTTCATGTCTTTTGCCCATTTTCTAATTGGATTATGTGTCTGTTGTTATTTACTGTTATGTTTTGAAAGTTGTTTATATATTCTAGATCTGAGTCCTGTGTCATATAAATGGTTTAAAAACCTTTTCTCCCACTCTGGAGTGTATCTTTTCATCGTTTTAAGGGTTGTTTGACAAAGCAAAAGTTTTACTTTGATGAGGTTCAATTTATCGTTTTTTTACTTTTATGGATTTTACCTTTGTGTTAAGCTTAAGAACTCTTTGCCAAGGTCTATCTCCTATTTTCTTCCAAAAAATTTTATAGTTTTACATTTAAGTCCATAATCCATTTTGAGCTAGTTTTTGTATAAAGTGTGAGGTTTACATTTTTTTGCTGTTGTTGTTTATTTTTTGAGACAGAATCTCACTCTGTTGCCCGGGCTAGAGTGCCATGGCATCAGCCTAGCTCACAGCAACCTCAAACTCCTGGGCTCAAGCGATCCTCCTGCCTCAGCCTCCCGAGTAGCTGGGACTACAGGCATGCACCACCATGCCCGGCTAATTTTTCTATATATTTTTAGCTGTCCATATAATTTCTTTCTATTTTTAGTAGAGACAGGGTCTCGCTCTTGCTCAGGCTGGTCTCAAACTCCTCAGCTCAAACAATCCGCCCGCCTCGGCCTCCCAGAGTGCTAGGATTACAGGCGTGAGACACAGTGCCAGGCCGAGGTTTACACTGATGTTCATTTTTTTGTCTGTAGATATCCACCTTATTCAGCATCATTTGTGGAAAAGTTTATCCTTCTTGTATTGAATGGATTTTGCGCCTTTGTCAAAAATCAGGTGAGCATGTATGTTTGGGTCTATTTCTGAGTTCTCTATTCTGTTCCATTGACTGTTTCCATCCCTCCACCAATACTAGAGTGTACTGAGTACTGTACAGCAAATGCCAGCAAGGGTCTGGAGGAACTGGATCACTCATACATTGTTAGTGGGAATGTAAAATGGTACAGCCACTCTGGAAAGAAGTTTGGCAATGTTGTATAAAACTAAACATATACAGTATTGTATAGTATGCCTTAATGTCAAGTAGAGTGATTAATTCCCCTTTATCCTTCTTTTTCAAGATCATTTAAGCTATTCTACGGCCTGTGCCTTTTCATATGACTTTTAGAAGCAGCTTTATTTCTACATAAAAACCTTGCTGATATCATGATAGGAAATGCATTAAACCTATAGAACAGTTTGGAACAAAATGACATCTTTTCTTTACTATGTTGAGTACTGCAATCCATGAACACAATATATGTCTGTCCTTTTCTTTAGGTCCTCTGACTTTTTCCATAATCATTTTGTAATTTTCAGCAGACAGAGCCTATACACGGTTTGTTAAGTTAACATCTAAGCATTTAATTTTCTCTGGGGTGATTGTAAGTGACACTATGTTTTTTATTTTGGTTTCCACATGTTCATTGTTGGTATACAAAAATGCAATTGGTTTTTTTGTGTATATGTTGATCTCACATCCTGTAACATTGCTGAACTTACTTTTTAGTTCTAGGACTTTCTCGCCTATGCTTTAGATTTTTAGATTTATAGCTTCTCTCCACTTAGGTCTCATGCTTTCAGTACAAAGGAATTCAATTCAATTCATTAATTCAGTGATGCATCTTTCCTAAAAGTCAACCCCCTTCTCAACTACCTTGTTTCTGTCACTTGTTCCACCATCTGGTTAGCCTCTTGAACAAGAAACCACAAATCTACTTGGAAAAGCTCACTTCTTCTCTTTCCCTACACACATGACTCATTCTGCTTCGTCTCCCTTAGGAACCACACTCAGATATTCTGGTTCCTCTTTATTTTCACTTGTCAATTCTTGAGTTCAGACTTTAATCTCCCCACACACACACAGCACTTTTCAAACTACTTTTAGAATAATCATCCTAAAACACCACTTTCCTACTAATGTCTTGAAACTATCCCTATCACCTACTGATATCTTGCTCTACACAATCTAAGCCTGTTGCCTCCCATACGCTCCAACTTTATTTTCCTTATGCTATTTCCTCATGTAAACCATTTCTTAGTGAAAATGAATATACCTAATATTAATAGGTTGGGAAAATCAGAAGACAGCTACATTTTTATAACTTTAAAAACCTATTGTCATTTAAAAAACATGGCATTAAAGGGAAATGGAAAAGTTACCCATAGACTTATTTCCTGCCGTAATAAATATTTTTATTTTTTTTTATACTACCTTTCTTTATATATGGGCAAAACCTGGGTCAATCACAATGAACTCATTTCATATTCTTTTTTTTAAACTTTATATTGTCAATGTTTTCATTGTTTCTGTAACTTCACAATTATGTTAGTGGCTGAAAAATATCTCACTGTGTGGATGTAAACCAATTATATATTTGTTTACTGATTATTGGACAATGAGGTTGTTTCTAAATAATATTTTGGTATTGTAGATAACACAGTAGTAAATGTCTTCGCTATAGATCACTCTTGTTTCTTTTTAAATATTTCTTTGGCGTAAGTTTTCAGGAATGAGATTACTGGACCAAATGATATGCATCCTTTATGGCTCCTGCTCTGTGTTACCCTACTGCTTTTTCAAAAGGCTGTAAAGTGTCACTAACAAGAAGAAGTCCACAACAAACTTTCAGCAACAGTATCAATAAAAGTCTTTGCTTTCTTATTTTGTAGGTGTAAAATGATACATAAAATTCAAATTTATTTTGCAAGTTTTGGATACTGGTGTTGTATGTTTCCATTTGTTTATTAACTGTATTTCTTACATTACTTATTTGTTCATATCCTCACTAACTAAATATGAAGCAATTATGAATGAACATTTGGGATCTTTAAGGAGCTTCAAGGGCAGTCTTTCTTTTCTGTGTTACAATCTCAACTTTTAGGTAATCTGGAAATAGATGCAAAATTAGCCTTCTTTCTGACTAAGCTGTGGGTCCATGAAGGCAATAGATCATGTCTGTCTTATTTATTCCTGTATCTCCAAACATTCATGACTTCATTCATTCATTCATTCATTCAGTACATATACTGAACCTTTCCTGGGTGCCAGGAGTTGTCCTGGTGGGGGACACAGTGCTGAGCACAAATGTAACATGGTCTGACTGCTTTAGCAGACTCTCTGTGTCCTGCATTGTGCATAGATTCTGGAGAATGGCCAAGAACAGGAGGAGGTGAAGGTGGCTCAGATGAGAGATGGGTGGTGAACAGTGGCTTGATACTGAATATAGCTGGACGGTTGAGTCAATTATACCAAACATGTATAAGAGTAGGTACTAAGTAAATATTTGTTCAACAAGAATAAAAGCTATTCATCCTATTGACTGAATAGGACAAGACAAATATACACCACTTATCTCCTCAACTCCTAAAGCAAAAATTCTTTTATTTTACTTTTTTTCTTTTCTTTTCTTTTTTTCTGAGACAAGGTCTCACTCTGTTACCCAGGCTAGAGTGCAGTGGCATCATCATAGCACACAGCAACCTCAAACTCCTGGGCTCAAGTGATCCTCCTGCCTCAGCCTCCCAAATAACTGGAAGTACAGGCACACACAACATCCAGTTAATTTTTCTATTTTTTGTAGAGATGGGGTCTTGCTCTGGCTTTGGCTGGTGTCAAACTCTTGGCCTCAAGCAATCCTCCCACCTTGGCTTCCCAGAGTGCCGTGATTACAGGCATGAGCCACGACACCCAGCCCTAAAGCAAAAATTCTTTGTTTAGCATTTATTCTCTTTACCCGCTCTCCCCTGTTGCTTGGTGTTCCTCTAAGTCTTGCCCTGGTGAGGGTCCAGGGACTACCCACGAGTCTTCACAATGGCCTTTCTGAGTCTAAGCCCAAATCCACAGGAGGAATCTGCAGTACCATGAATGTCTATTTCCTCTTCCAATTCTTCCCTTTACCATTAGAACCAAACTAGCGGACAGTACCTGAGAAGAGGTCACAAAGGGCCGAGAGATGTAGATGAGGCACCTGGCTTGTGGCAAGAGTCCAACTCTCCCACTTTCAGGAGATTCCAGGTGATGCCCTCCTGTCTCATGGTTGGTGGAAAAGAAGGTGAGGTCCACTGGTCCAAGAATAGTACCAATGGCCAGATAGTCTTTCCAGGCAATAAAAGAAGTAAATACAAAATGGAATGGTTTTTAAAGGAACATATGATGGTAGTCATAGAGAGAGACTGTTTATGTGCACACTACATTGGGAACTGCCTCTACTTTAAGCCTGTGTAATATTATAAACCTCACTTCTTCAATGCATTCATTCAACACACATTTATTGTTTGAGGAGAGTTCAAGCATGAATAAGACAGAAAGCCTATGCTTGTGTGGAGAGATGGATAAACAAGTAACAGAGTGCTAATAAGAGGTTGCTGCAAGAAGAAAAATAAAGCAAAGGAAAGGGAAAGAAAACAATGGGCAGAGAGGTTACTTTAGATTAGAAAAGACTTCTCTGGCGAGGCAACATTTGAACTGAGAGAAACAGAAAATAATCCATAATAAGCTCATTCCAGGTACAGAGACAAATTTAGAGTATTTGAGGGACACAAGGCAGTCTCTGTGGCTACAGCACTGAGAAGAAGGCTGAGAATAGAAGAAGATGAGATCAGAGATATGGGCAAATGTCAAATGGCGCAGGCTACCCTGCAGAATCTGGAGTTTATTCTAATTGCATTAGGAGGCCAGCTGGTAAGTCTTGGGCAGGGAGTAACACAATTAGATTTATTTTTTTCAACATCACTCTGTCTGGGAGGAGGAGGACTAGCTGTGGGCAGGTGCTGCAATTGCACAGACTAGAGAGAATGGGAGATTTGCTTGAGAGGGGACACAGTGGAAATTTCAAGAAAAAGTCTAGTTCAGAATGTGTTGTGAAGATAGAGCTAGCAAGACCTGCTAATGTGTTAGGTGGAGACTATAAAGAAAAATGCAGTTGAGGATGCATCCTAGGTTTGGGGGCCTCAAAGCCTGGGTGAATAGTGGGATCATAAACTAAGTGGGAAGCCTGAAAGAGGAGCAGGCAGGGCTGGGCACAGTTGGGAAGGAAATGAAGAGTTCTGTATCTGACATGGTCAGTTTAAATGGCTTTCAGAGATGGGGAGGGTGTCAATGGATCTAGAGCTAAAGGGAAAGACCTAGACAGGAGATGTATATCAGTATATAGGGGGTTATTTAAAACTATGTAACCAGATGTGGTCTCTACCCTTGATGATTCAGATTTGAATAGGGTCATTCATCTAAATTCGTCATTAAAATCTGACATACCATTGAACAAAGCATGACAGAAACCTACAGGGAATAGAGAAGGGGACAGCAATGCCAACTCACCTTTGGCACCGGCTGATGACTTTGCAATCCAGACGTTGCCCTCTCCATCCTCTTTCTTTCTGTTATAAGAAGCCAGGAAGAATTCTCTCTCATCTGTCCTTGAGTTATTGATCGGTGGCTGGATTCCATTCTGCGCTGGAGCAACTGGCGTCTTGAGATTAGTTGGATAAATCACATAAGACTCAGGGAACCATGTACCGCACTCGGCCAGTTCCGGGCTTGTCTTGATTAGCCTTGCAGATGACAGAAGAAGGTCAGTGTCCCTTCTTATTGCACTGTGTCACTCTCTCCAGAAAGGCCACTGCTCTCCCCAGAGCTTTTGAGGGAGGCAAGGTATGACTCAGTCTCCTTCTCACCCCTCTATTTGCTCTTGGCCACACTGGACAGACCTCTAATGCACTATCAGGCAGCACACAGCTATTAGGTGCAACTTTAAAGGCATGTCCCAGTTAATTCAAATGGCTTAATGCTCAGAACTTTAGCTCTTTTTTTAAATGCACCTCTACAGAAACTTAACATAATCTTGAGCCAACACTTTTTCAATAAGTATCTTGTGGGTGAGCCAGACCCACACTAAAAAAACGAAGTGGGGAACGGAGGAAAATTTAACTAGTGAAAATACTATCTTGGCTCAACTCTCTGGGGAAGAAAAAGCTACTTACGAATCTGAATTATCTAAAGACTTTTTTTAGTCTATTTCTTGCTTTTAGCTCAGCCTAGATTTAGTGACAGAATAAAAAAGGAATCTTTCTAATGGGACATAGGACACCAGTGGTCATAATAAAACATACCTCCTGCTCCCAAAATAACGTAACCACACAGAAGATAAAGTCAGACCCTGGGCAAGGCACTTAACAAATACAAGAGCTTATCAAAGGCTCCCCACTGTACCTAATCAAACCTCTGGAGCCAGCAGTGCTAGAATCACATTTCACAAAATAGGAACTGGGTCACAGAAAAGCAAACTTCCCAAGATCATAAACGTAGTAAGCACCAGTCAGGACACAAGCCCCAAATTCTCAGGTCTTTTTTTTTTTTTTTTAAGACAGAGTCTTGCTCTGTCGCCCAGGCTAGAGTGCCATGGCGTCAGCCTAGCTCACAGCAACTCAAACTCCCGGGCTCAAGCGATCCTCCTGCCTCAGCCTCCCAGGTAGCAGGCCTGCCCTCCCAAGTAGCAGGCCTGCACCACCACGTCCAGCTAATTTTTTCCACTGTTAGTTGTCTGGCTAATTTCTTTCTATTTTTAGTAGGGATGGGGTCTCATTCTTGCTGAGGCTGGTCTCGAACTTCTGAGCTTAAGGGATCCTCCCACTTCGGCCTCCCAGACTGCTAGGATTACAGGCGTGAGCCACCACACCCAGCCATCCAAACTCCCCAGTCTTAACTCTAAACCTACCCTTACTCCCCAGGAGTCAGAGCCAGGGAGGAACCTACCCAAAGACTTGTGCAGGCCTTCCCCAAGCTGTGCTCCCCCTTCTGTCTAGAACAGAACTGTTAATGTTAAGCCCACATTAAGATTCACCTATAAACCCTAGTCAGTGAGCAAATGGCAGAAATAATGAAAAGAAATTTTAGATTGAGATTACAAATAAAGTCATTTTAAAGTGAAAGGCAAAGAAATTGAAAGTTACTTGAACTCAAGGGAGTGAAAAAAAAAATAAATTTCTAATCCTTTTAATGTTCAACTCTATATCTGCATCGTCCCATATGGTAGCCACTAGTCATATGTGGCCACTGAGCATTTGAAATGTGGCCAGTGTGACTCAGAAAATTTAAGTTTTATTTAATTTTAGTTTAAAAACTGATACAGTGTAAAATATTTTTCCATTACATACAACTTATTGATTTGGTAGGATGACATTTTACTTTATTGTTGTATTGCAGTATGCACATCAAGCCCATGTGTCATTTCTAGTATCACACACAAACACATCACTATTCTCTTTGGGGACAATAGTTTGATTCAGTTCAAGTGATTTTTTTCTGTGCTCTGATGAAACATTATAATGTGTTTATTAAGCAGAAAGCATGAGTTATAGTGCTAACTATATAAATCACAAATTGGTAACTAAGGTGAAATATAATTATTTTTCTAGTTAAAAAATGGGCAAATTTTAAAATTTAAAACAAAGGCATATTACTGATGTGGAACTGACTAGAACTATGACCAGGTCAATAAAGAAAAAAAAAAAAGCTGGAAGAAAGTACATCACAAATTCACAAAAAATGGCAACTGTAATACACTGCCGCAGAGTAAAATGAAAAAGCAAGTTTGTTGTATAAAGGTGAAATTTTCAGCAAATACACAATGAATTTGATAACTATTTTCGTTTCCTTTCTACAAAGAAGAATTTAATGAAATTAGTGGCTGCAATCACAGTTAAATATCTTACAAAAATTGTTTTATCAAATTTTTAACAGGATCTAAGCTTGTAATTTTGGTTAATAATAAAATGGCTTGGCTTGGCTGGGTGCGGTGGCTCACACCTGTAATCCTAGCACTCCGGGAGGCTGAGGTGGGCGGATTGTTTGTGCTCAGGAGTTCGAGACCAGCCTGAGCAAGAGGGAGACCCCGTCTCTACTAAAAATAGAAATTAGCTGGACAACTAAAAATGTATATAGAAAAAATTAGCCAGGCATGGTGGCACATGCCTGTAGTCCCAGCTACTTGGGAGGCTGAGGAGGAAGGGTTGCTTGAGCCCAGGAGTTTGAGGTTGCTGTGAGCTAAGCTGACACCATGGCACTCCAGCCTGGGCAACAGAGTGAGACTCCGTCTTAATTAAATAAAGAAAGAAATAAAATGGCTTGGATCCTTACACAAAAAGACAACCATTTTAGATGGAATTATTGTGAAAGAAACTATCTTAAGAAAAATATTTAAAACAGTATCTTCCAAAAAGTTAACAATCTTCCATTAAGACACAATTGCCCTCAAACTACAAAACCTTTCTAGGCCAGGCACGGTGGCTCATGCCTGTAATCCTAGCACTCTGGGAGGCTGAGGCGGGAGGATCATTTGAGCTCAGGAGTTCAAGACCAGCCTGAGCAAGAGCGAGACCCCCGTCTCTACTAAAAATAGAAAGAAATTAGCCAAACAACTAAAAATAGAAAAAAATTAGCCAGGCATGGTGGCGCATGCCTGTAGTCCCAGCTACCCAGGAGGCTGAGGCAGGAGGATTGTTTGAGCCCAGGAGTTTGAGGTTGCTGTGAACTAGGCTGACACCACAGCACTCTAGCCCAGGCAAGAGAGTGAGACTCTGTCTCAAAAAAAAAAAAACTCCCCCCCCTCAAAAAACCCCTTTCTATCAAAGATTGATTCAAAGTTGGAAAAATATTAAATATTTTAATAAATAAACTCATATATAAATAAATATAGCTTTAGATGAGTTGCATGACATAAGAGATGCTGGCCAATACTTTTGGCATGCTATATGTCTTGAAGGATTCCCAAAGATACTGTCAAATTGTAGCCTAAAAAATATCAAATTCATAGTGTAGAAATTTTTGAATCTTTTACATCTGTCAGAGAGTTTCACCAACATGTGAAAGATTACTTTCTATCACCACAGACAGGACTTTAGCTAAGTTGTATTAAAATATAGACTTACTGGGCTTTTAATAGACTGATGTTTCCTTTGTTACCTCATTCTACTGCATGATACATATTGGAAACATTTGCTTCATTCCACTATATGATACATATTGAGAACATTTGTGCTCAGTTTTCTGAAGCAGACTCTGTGAAAGAGTCATGGATACAGTTGTTGAAATGGTTCGGTATTTATTTGCAAATGTTGTAATGACTTTCCAGTTTATGAAACTATTGAATGAAACAGAAGACAATGAATTTAATGATATTGTGTTCTTTACCAATACTCACTGATTGAGAGATGGAAGAGTTTTACAAAGATTTACTTTGTAACTCCAATTCAGATTTTCTTGAAAAGGAATGTTTGCCAAATCATTATTTCTACTCAATAATTCATTATTTCGTTCAATAATCAAACATTAAAAATGGTGATCTTATTTACATTCTCTCACCTATATCCACATTGCATATGAAAAAGTGAAGCTTAAAGCTCCAAGGAAGGAAAAGAAGACCTTATTTGTGATCTAGCCAGACAGATACGAGAATTTATGTTCCAACTTTATAAATCAAGTCAATAATAATGATTTCATATATTTTTATAACATGACTCAGTAGTATGCAGAAGATTTTAATTGTAATTGACAGCCTTGTGAAAATTGGCTGCAAAAACTAAAATAAAATTTGAAGAATACTTTGTTAATATTGATAAATTTAGTTACTTTTCAATATATTCAATACCCCCCTGATTTGATAATAACACTGAGTTGATACAAGAGTTGGTGAATTTCCTTAACTTGGATAGACATAGTATTGAAAACAATATGCCTTTGTTTCAACATCAAATCAATTCTTCTAAAAAAAGATGAACCAGTTTTGTCAATGTGTGTGCAAATATTAAAGAAAAATGATTTTTTTGGTACTTGATTCAGTTACTGAAATACTTTTACATATGTGGGAACAACTTCAACCATAATTTTTTTTGAGATCTAAATTCAAATGAAGAGTTTCTAAAGAAAATGTAATGGCTGAATTAAGATGTGCTACAAATGTAAAATATACATCAGATTTTGAACAGTCAGAATGAAAAAAATGTATAAAGTATCTTTTTTATATCAATTACATGTCAAAATGATATTTTAGATTTATTCAGTTAAATAAAATAGATCATTAATTTAATTGCACCTGTTTTTGTACTTATTTTAAGGTGGCTACTAGGAAGTTTAAAACTATATGTGTGGCTAGCATTCTATTTCTGTTGGACAGTGCTGTAAGATGACCTTAGTTTGGAAGCCCTCATTTCCTGTACAGAACCAAGACTAGGCTCTGCAGGAATCCTTTGCATTTGTTCCTCATGGGGCCCACTGGGAAGTAATCACAAGTGGAGATTTATTCATATCTATAAGGGAGTAGTGCTCACAAGAGGGAAAGAAAGGCTCTGATTTGCACCAGGAGACAAAAAGCTCCCCCAGGGCTCTGAGACCACAGCCTTGGGACCTTGATGAATTTCTGACACTCCCTGTGGTGACAGGAGGAAGGAGTGGGCTGTGCAGAGTCCAGCACAGAACCCCACTGAGGCTCTGGGCAGCCTTCTGAGGGCACCCAGTTACAATGCCCACAAGTCCCATCTGTACAGGTTATAACTGTCCTGGTTCCACACGAACTGCTGTGTCTGTGGGCAACCTGGCTGTCCTCTTTGAGCTGCCATTTTGTCCTATAAAATGAGGGAGATCTCATTTCTCACTCTCTGGAGTGCTTTCAAGCCATACAAAATCACGGGGAAGAGACAAACTGATGAAGGGAACCATCATCTCCTGGAACTACTACAGACCCTCGCAGGACACCTGAGAGAATGAAGGAAGCTGATGAGGATGACAACAACCCCCAACCTGCATAAGTCATGTCACCACTCACAAGGTGCCATCACAGGTCACACTGTGTGCCTCCAAGGGGCAAAGAGCAGGTATTGTCACCGCCATTCATCTCTATTTTACAGACGGGATACTGGGATTCAGAGTGGTGCTGTCCAAGGCCACAGATATCTATCCAGGCCTGTCATGACTCCAGCCCTGCACTCACTCTGCCTCACTATAGCTGCTAAATATGCAAATATGGAGAACAATATTTTTTACAGCATCTTCTGTTTCTGAATTATACAAACAAACTTCTACCTTTATCTTTAGGGGAAAAAAAATCATAGTAGAAAAGATTGAATAAACATTTTATAAAAAATTCTAAATGAGGAGTTTAAACAAACAATCATATTCAACTTCTACTCCTGATTCCAGTGAAACAGTTGTTTGCATTCTATCACATAACTATGTAACAAGAAGACTTCAGGAAGCCTCAATCTGCTTTGGGAGTGGCTGGTGACCCACAAAAACCCATCACAGAGAGGAGTGGATATGTAAGCCACCAGGGGTAGTGAGTCTGAACAAAAACTGGAAATGTTCCTGTGAGCCTTCAACCTAAGTAAACATCTAAAGCCCAGAAAGAAATGTTAGTGGAAAAAAGAGCATTTTGCATCAAGGCAAAAATCCCAGTGCCTTCTTACCTAAATGATCTGTTTGGCTACATACACATGTTCACTAGTCATTATGGAAAGAATACTGGAGACCTACTACAGCCCTAATTTCAGGGGCCATACCCAGTGCTTCCCTACTGAAATGATAACAAGAATAGCAGTGACAACCACAATAATACTAATAATAAAGTGAAGGAGAGTTTTCAATTATACAGTATGAACAATGAGACAGGCATTATTCAAAGCCTTTACATAAATTGACTCAATTAATTCTCACAACAACACTGAGGTAGTTACTATTATTATCCCCATTTTACCCAGAAGAAAATTAAGGCACAAATATTCATTATGTACCAGGCCACTGTGCTATATATACTTTACATGTATCACTTTATTTAATCCTCATAGCCTTATGAGGGAGGTACTGAGGTTTAGAGGGATGAGATTTATAAGGGGAAGAGCTAGGGTTAAAATCCAAGCTTTTGACCCTAGATCTTAATCATGGTATAATACAGTCTCCTTCCACTTTATGATCCTATGCTTGTGATACCTGGCCACAATCCAACTGCTCAGAGATGGTCGGTGGCACAGGCACTGTTACACCCTGCCCAGATGTCCTTTCTGAAGCCCCCCTCGCTGCTGTAAGAGATGGCAGCTCAGGGCTGTGCACGCTGTTCTCCAGGGTCCAGCCCCTGCCTAGAAATGCCTGGGAAGCTAAGTCCTCTACTTCTCACAGCCAATGGCTGACTGATACTGGATGGAGCACAGAAGCCTGGTCCCCTTGCCTCAAGATGCAACAGCTCTGAGGTGCCATTCACTCCGGTGCTCCATGGAGTTAGGCTGAGGCAAAACTCCAGCTGAAACCACCTCTTCCCCTGCCCTACCCCTCCTAGCTGCTGCCCCCGCTCCGTGACGGGTTGCTCTGGAGAGCCCTCTCCCATGAAATCATTTACACAAGAAACCCTGCGTCAGGCTCTGCCTCTAAGGAGCCCCACCTAAGAGACAGACAAGCTTTACCGAGCATGAGATAGCAATGTCTTGGACTGCGATCCAAATTGCAATCCAATTTTTAACAGGATGTACATAATGAAGCTCAGATCCTGTTAAAAATTGCTTCAATCAAAGCAGCTTAGGGGAAGCTTCAGAACTGACATTTGTTAGCTTTTTAAATAAAAGTATTTTTGGCCTTTAAACAACCCCACATTTTTGCTTAAATGCTTCATATATATAAATTGAAAACACAGGTCTTCAAGAACACTTACTTCACTAAGGAAGCTTTGCGGCACAGTTTGTCAGCCCCCCTGTAGTAATTCACCAACTGCGCCAGCCCCGGCTCGTGACCTGCGAAGGGAAGAGGAGACTCAGAAGGGAAACAGGACAGGTGGGGAAAGACAGTGTCAGCACCAGCTTGCAGGAGGGAGAACAGTTGTGCCACACCCAGCTTTTCTTTCTCTCATTTCAGGACTTGTTGTTAGAAACGAACAATTTTGTTTCTCTGTCCCCAAGGTCCCTCTTCCTCTCTGTACCCTGCTGGCAACTCTCACCCAGCCCTCCACGGATATAATAATATCAACATCGTAGGTCTGCCAAAGACCACTGTACCTTTCGTGTTAGGATACAGAGTGCCGGGGGTATTTTCTATTTCACCTCTCCCTGCGGCATAGCACTTTCCTCTCTTGGCTTAACGCTTACGGACTTTTAATCTCTGTATAGTGTGGCTACTTTCATAGAGTCATGCTTTCCACATCCCCAATCTTGCTTTCTACAGCCACCAAGGAAGGCAGCAGAACAATGATGCTGTTAGGCTCAAGCACATCTACCAAGCAAGCTTCTAGGAGAGCCACTAAAAGGTAAAGGAAGGTAGTGGAGAAACCATGTCTATAAAACCAGAAGCTCTGAGAACTTTCTTCTGTGCATCAACCCACAGGGAAACTCACTCTCAACAGCTCTTATTGCATGTACCCTTCTTTATAAAATTAGAGCAGAAAGGATACAAAGAAAAACAAATTTTTATTTAAAAATAAAAAATGTTTTGTTTAAAATGTTAATGAAATGTATTGCATTTCCAGTAACAAAAATCAAAGTAAGACCAAACAGAGAGATTTTGAGATGAAGACACCAGAGGTAAGAATAATTCATCTGAGAATGGCATACAGCCAAATCAAAAGTTTCAGGTAGGCATTAACTGGCTCTTACTGTCTCCCCATGGCAGACAGACCTGATTCACACCTTCTCATTCCCTGGCCACCAGCATTCCTCAGCTTTGAAATTGCTCTATAAGCAATTTCTCAAATTGCTTGGGTTTCTCAAAATTCACTTTAAGCAAAAAGTAAATATCCCTAACAGTGATGGCATATAACCACTTTTCATTGTGGGATGCTGTTTTCTTTACCATAAAACCCAATTGTTTACTGATCATTTGCTGGATTTGTGGTTCCTATTTAGGATTCAGACCCTGTAGGTTTCTGCTTCTCATCCCTAGGCTTGAACACCACAGTAATGCCAATCACTCCTACCTCTGCCCTGGGCAGAGATAATTTTTTCTGTTTTTGTTTGTTTGTTTGTTTGTTTGTTTTGAGACAGGGTCTCACTCTGCAGCCAGGGCTACAAGGCCTAGAGTACAGTGACATCAGCATAGCTCACTGCAACCTCAAACTCCTGGGCTCAAGTGATTCTCTTGCCTCAGCTTCCCAAATAGCTAGGACTACAGGTACACAGTACCACACCCACCTAATTTTTCTAATTTTTGTAGAGATAGGGTCTTGCTCTTGCCCACAAGCGATCCTCCTGCCTTGGCCTCCCAAAGTGCTAGGATTACAGGTGTGAGCCACTGTGCCCATCCTTTTTCTGTTTTTCATATTAGGATTCCACCTAAGCCAGGCACCGCCAAGTCCAAACAGGAAATTAAGTCAGTAAGGGAAGTGGACAATGAAAGGAAGAAATAGCTGTTTTCAACTACAAGCAGTTTTTCCTCTCCTTCCTTCAGGGAGGTATTCTCTTTGCTGAGGGGTTCCTGAGACAGTTTAACAAAAGGGAATCTATTCTGAGATTTCTGGGGGTTCAAATCAGCCCTTCCATGGAGGCACCATTCGACATCATAAACTTGTATAATGATGAAAACTTGTTCCAGGTATATTCCAAAGAAAAAAGTTCAGTAAGTTTATACCACAACACCCTTCATTCCTCAAACTGTTATGGTTTTACACAGCTACAAGTGTAAAATGCTCTGTGTAAGCTCACCAATGGCTAGTCAACTCCAAACGGCCTGTTTTCAGTCTTTGCCCATTCAACCTCCGACCACACCTATTACTAAAAACTGTTTCCTTTCCTGGACATAGAACATTGCTCTCTTTGAGCTGCCCTCCAAGGTAGAGATGACTCTTCCTCCAGTGCCAATTCTCCTCTTTTGTCCTTGGAAAACAACTGTCCCCCACCCCTGATGAATTCGGGTGAGGAACATGGCTTCTCAGAGAGAGGCTGCACTTCCCAGACCACTGTGCAGTGAGGGGAGGCCCTGAGACTATGCTCAGGTCAGTGGGATGTGAGTTGAACCAACCTGGACAACTCCAGGGTTACAGCATTTACAAAAGAGGGCTGGTCCTCTCTTTGCTCCTGCCTTTCCTACCAGAGGTTATGTGGATATGGTGGTGCCCAGCCAGCTTCAACCACCTGAACGAAGGCAACTTCCCCCGAGAGAGTAGGGCAGAGACGAAGGCGAACCAAGCCTCATGTAAAACCTTTATTCAATGTAAAACTGTGAAAACATTCTTTGGTGAAACTAAGGAAAGGTCTAAAATCGGACACCCTTCCACCCTTATGAAGCTCCTATTTTGGGAATCCAGAGGTCTTTCCCAGATTCCCTGACCGTTCATCCGAGCCTTTGGGTGGCAGAATCCCGAGGGGTTTCAAGACCTACAGCTCCCTCACCCGCGCCAGGGAGGGAGGAATCCTCAGTGCAGAAGAGCTGCACGGTGACTCCCGCCAGTGTCAGCCACCGGCCGGCTCTGCGGAGCCGCGCTCCGCTCTGATCAGTCCCGCCCACCTGCCCGACTTGGGCGGACAGTCGGGCCCGGGGAACTAGGATACGCCGGGCTCAAGTCCCAGCCTCAGCGGCTCATGTGCCGATGTCCCCCCGGCTGCAGGGACCGGTCATTGTCAGGAGACAGCTGCGTCCCCCGGTGGCCGCACTGCGACTCCCGCTCCGAATCCGGAGACGAGAAGGCATTAACAACGACAGGTTTAGATCTTTCTGGATCCGTCTGATCTCCCTGAGAAGAGACGGAGGGGAAGATCTGTGACCTTAAAAACAAAGCACTCGTTCTACCGGGCCGGGGGAGGAGCGGAGGGCCGCTCGGGGGCGGGGGGGCGGGAAATGGGGAAGGGCTCACCCAGTCTCCCGAAGGGCAGCCGGTTCCTCTCTCCCAGCATCAGGTTAAACCTGGGATTGTCTCGCCTCAGCCTCTTCCAGTGGCCGGTGGCGAGGAGCAGCCGGGAGACCTCGGCGTAGACACTGCTGTTCTCGTCGCGCACCACGAAGGTGTACATGGCGAAGGGCCGCGCGCCCGGGCCGCCCAGGCAGCCGCGGCAGGGACCAGCGGGCCGAGGCGGCTGCTCAGCCTGGATCCCGCCCGGCGACCCGCTGCGCTCCGGCCGCGCCCCCGCGCCAGCTGGCCGCGCCTCCCGGGTCCCGGCGGCGCCGCGCCCGGGCGCCCGCGCGTCCTCCGGAGTGGAGAGCGCGGCCCGGACGCCCGCCCTCCGCGGCGGCCCCGCCCCCGGCCCGTGATTCCGCGCGGCCCGGCGCCCGCCGCGCCTGCAGAGGGCCTGCGGGCCCGGCGCGCCCCCTGCGCTCACCGTGCGCTCCCGGGGCCGGCTGGGGCCGCGGGGCTAGGCGCGGCTGGCCGCGGCCCTGGGAATGTGCGGTGGAGAGCGGGAGCCTGGGCAGGTCCTCCGGAGCCCAGGGTCACAGCCCGGGCGTGGTGCCAGGGGAAGATCCTTTTTTGCAGGGCTTGCTCCGGGTCTTACTTGTTACCAAAGGACGTTTTATGGATAAAAACCAAAAGTTCTAAGGCCCAATCCTGTGTCCAAGTGAATATGTGCTTCCCTTCCTCTTTGCTTAACGACTGCTGAGAACTCGGAGCAGCTGTTGGTTTTGTTTAGGTCGAGTGTTCCCATGGTCTGCTGAGACCTGGGTGGCTCACGTCCGGGGCGTGGGGGGTGACTTGAGACTCCGCTGGTGGAAACAGTCCATACAGGCCCCGGGGAGGCCCGGGCTCCACTCCCAGTCTTGCCATTTACTAGTGTTGGGCCACTCGCTTTCCCTTCTCCCGGCCTTGATTTCCCCTTCTGAGTGGCGGGGAGTGTTTCTTTAAAGTCCCTTAGGTTCTGAGGGTTCTAACCTAGTCCCTTAGGTTAGCCCTCTCTAACTTCCTTTTAGAAAACCATTTTTAGTGCATTCAAGGGACAAAGAGAGGACAACGACTATCAGATTCCCACAAACTTCCTACATTCCCTCAAAGTATCCACATCAGCCATGTGCCTTACATTTTTTACTCTCGTTTAGAGAAAGAACACTCTGGGACCTCTCCCCATCCTGTTCCTCCTGTGTTCACGGTACCTACCGATCATATCGTAGAAGCACCCTCCTCCTTCCCATCTTTGCCCAAATTGTGTGGTGCAGGCAGGCATTGGCGGATGTGCGCACCGCCTCCATCTGTAGGCATGCACTGGCTGTGGGGAGCTTCCTCAGAGCAAAAATGGGGCAGGCCTAGAAGTGCTAAGTGCTCACATTCCTCCCAAGTGCTCTCCATCCATGAGGGATATGAGTTGTCGGCTAACGCCCTGGCTCCCTCACCCCTCAAGTGAATCTGCAGAAAGGCGTGTGTCCCAGGCTGTACTTCAGCGGTTCTCTGTAGGATAGAGCTCCAGTTGTCCACAACTGTAGCTTGCTCTTCAGTGTACCTCTGCTGGCTTCCTTCCTTTTGCTGACTCACTATGCCACTCCTGTACTAATGTTTCTTGGGATCACTTCCCAAATAAACTAGGGTACTTGCTTTTGCACTCAAGTCCTTCTCCCAGGGCCACCTTTGGGGAACTCTTGCCAAGACACTGCTGTTCTTCATAGCCGATCATCTTGAAAGTGACATCTGCTCCAACGTGCCCCATTCATTCCTCTCCACCCACTCCTCCTACACCGTAGTTGGTTTCTCTGTGACACTTCACAGCCATGGCTCTCCCTAGGAACACCAGTGGCCTCTCAATTTCCAAATCCAGGGGTTACCTTTTTCCGTTTTCTCACTTTTTGTAATGAGCACCATTTTTGTTTGTTTTAGTTTTTGTACAGCCGTGGTCCCCAACCTTTTAGGCACTAGGGACAGGTTTCAAGGAAGCCAATTTTTCCACGGATGGGGCAGCGGGGATGGAAGATGGTTTGGGGATGTTTCAAGTGCATTACATTTATTGCGCACTTTATTTCCATTATTACATTGTAATATATAATGAAATAATTATACAACTCACCATCATGCAGAATCTAGTGCCACAGCTGATCCGACAGGAGGGGAGCTCAGGCGTTCATGTGATCATGGGGAGCAGCTGTAAATAGAGATGAAGCTTCACTGGCCCGCCACCACCCACCTCCTGCTGTGTGCCCAGTTCCTAACCGGCTGCCTGCCTGCTCCGTGGCCCCAGGGTTTGGGGACTGCAGTTGTATGTACTCCTAATCTCCTTTTCTTGACAGTAAAACTCACCTTTCCCCTTGGAACCCATTTTATGTAGCTGTGGTGGGACTAATACTGTCCATTATGGGCATAAGAAAATGAATATCCAGGCTTGGTCCCAAAGGGAGTAATCCGCCCCTTTTGCTATGGTGACTGGTAAAACATAGGAAAGTGATACAAATCAAGCCAATCTGATTCTCTCTAAGAGTTTTCTACCAGAGTTATGGAGAAAGGCTGACTTTTTATTTCAACTGAATTTGCTCAGATGGAACACTATCTGTGTGGGACAGCTTGCCACTATCTTGCTATCTTACAGAGGGAGAACCCTATTTGAGAATTCAGCTTTCCACACCCCCTAGCATTAGGCTTGGCCATGTGCATGTATGAATATGTTCTTGCTAATAGGATGTGAGTGAGTGATGTGTATCACTTCCTACTCTGGACCTTAACATTTAGGTGTGCCTTCTCCTTCTCCCAGAGACAGGACATACAGTCACAGTTATGATATTAGAACAAAAAGATGTAAGGAATTTCCCAAAACTAGCTATGTGCTGAATCATAACACAAACCCCAACAAATTTAAAAACATTGAAATAATTCTAAACACTTTCTCTGACAACAATGGAATTAAGCTGCTTGGAAATTAAGCATTATTATATACTGATAAATACCTTGTAAATCAATGAAGAAATCATAACAGTATGGGAAAATATTTTTTGGCTTGATGATAATAAAAATATGGCATATCAAAATTGGTAGGGTATAGCTAAAGCTGTGCTTAAATGGACATTTGCAGCCTAAAGTACATATGTTAAAAAAAGAAAGACTGAAAATCAATTATCTAAGCATCCATCTCATGAAACTAGAAAAAGAATAACAAATCAAACCCAAAGTAAGTGGAAGGAAAGAAATAACAAGGGAAGAAACCAAGGAAATAGAAAACAAATGTTCCATAAAAAAATCAAGAAAACCAAAAAGAGGTTTATTTTTTAAAAAAGACTATTTAAATTGTTAAGCATTTAAGACCAACAAATGAAACGAAACACAATAATAATTTCATTCTAATAGTCAATATTAGAATGAAAAGGGAAACTCACTAGAGATCCTGAAGACATTAAAAAGAGTAAGATACTATAGACAATTTTTGCCAATGAATTCAACATTTGGACAAAACAAACAACTTCCTTGAAAAATCCAGTTTACCAAAAATGATACAGAAAGAAATACAGAATCTAAATAGTCTTATATCTATTAAAGAGGTTGATTCTGTTCACAGATAAAATATCTTATATGTAGAAAACCCTACCAAAAAAACCTCTAAAGATTACACACACATCCAAAAATATTAGAATTAATAAACAAATTCAACAAAGTTCCAGAATAGTCAAAAGCAATCCTAAAAGAAAATTAAGAAAACAATTCCATTTACAGTAGCATCAAATAGCCAGTTCAGTAAGGTAAAATTTGAAAAAATAAATAAAACTGTCATTTTTCACATATGACATGGCTGTACACATAACAAAGCCTAAAGAATCTACAAATAATTTGAATGAATAACCGAATATATCAAAGTCACTAGATACAAGATAAATATACAGATGTAAATTTTATTTCTGTATGTCAACAACAAAGAAACAGAAAATGAAACTTTAAAAGATACAATTTATAATAGCATCAATACATCTCAAATAATTATTTAATAGGACTCTCTAATGAAAGCTGTGCAAGATCTCTATACTGAAAACTACAAGATGTAATTGAGAGAAACTTTAAATGCACAAAATAAATGAAAGAATGTACCATGTTTATGAGCGAAAAACTCAAAATCGTTAAGGTGTCAAATTGATCTATAGGTTCAATAGAATCCCAGACAAAATCTCTACAGAGCGTGGAAATTGACAAGGCAATTCTAAAATTAATAAGAAATACAAAGGACCAAGCACAGCAAAGGTGATCCTGAAGAAGAAATATGGAGGACTTACACTATCAGATATCAAGACCTAACTAGAAAAGTTACAGCATTTAGGTGCCAAGCTATAGTAATTAAGGAAGTGCGGTTTTGGCATAAGAGGAGACAAATTAACCAATGTAACAAATAGACCAATGTAACCCACAATATATATGGTCACTTGGTTTATAACAAAAGTGACCTTGCAGATCAGTGAGGGCAAGGAAGTACTTTCCAATAGATGGGGCTGGGTCAATGGATATCTATATGGACAATAAAATTAATCTTGACCCCTATCATATGCTATATACAAAAAATAGTTGCAGATGCATTATGATCTAATACATCTAAATTTGAAAGGTAGAACAATAAAGTTTTAGAAGAAAACAGGAGAAAAATCTTTATGATCTTATACTGGGTAAACATTTCTTATACTAGGTAAAAAAAATCTCTGCAAATGAGAGAAAAAATGTGTGAATTGGCAACCTTAAAATTAATCTTTCCGAAGCACAGCATTCATCCCATCTTTCCATACACCAAACACTGCAAAGGCTCCTTGCAGCCAGAGTCCTGTTTCAAATTTATGGCCTTTCAGTAATCCTTTCCATCGTATCTTCCCTGCTGCATTTACCACATTCCCTCAGCCAAAGTCTTTGAAGTGCCCTGATCATCACCAAGGTCAAATTACAGCATGTCAGTTGGAGTGTTAATGTTGAGTGTGCATTACCCCTTCCAAAATGGCTGAAGCATGTACTAGATGGATTGTTAAATCTCTATTCATCAAAATCTTTCATTAGGAAGCATTTTCTATCTCATAATCATGCTGAATAAAATGAGATTTACTATTACTTCAGCCTGACATCTTGGTTGCTGTTAAGCACTTTGGAGATATGACAGACTCACCCTTCAGTGGAGCCTTTCGACCCCCACCCGAAGGAAGAATGCTCATGCACACTTTTCTATACCCAGAGAACCTGCATGTGATAACCTCACAGTGCTAGGTTCAGTTTATGTTGTTACATTCACTCACTCCTGAGGTCAAGGACCACATTGTTTCAGCTCTACATTTTAGCATCTCACATAGGGCCTATGCCACGGAAGTTACTTAATAAAGATCTTATAAAGGAGAGAAAGAAAAAGTCCTAATTATAAACAAGAGGAATTATAAGATGAATTTTTACAATTAGGAAGTTAAACAAGAAAAGGACAAGCTCTCACAAAAGGAAGAGTTTAATTAAAAATTCCCTTTCTAGGTTAGGCGCAGTGGCTCATGCCTGTAATCCCAGCACCTTGGCAGGCCAAAGCAGGAGGATTGCTTGAGACCAGCCTGGGCAACATAGCAAGACCCCATCTCTAAATAATAATGATAATAATAAATTAGCTGGGCATGGTGGTAAGAGCCTGTAGTCCTAGCTACTCCGGAGGCTGAGGCAGGAGGATTGCTTGAGCCCAGGCGTTTGAGGTTGCAGTGAGCTATGATTGCACCACTGCACTCTAGCCTGGGTGATAGAGCAAGACCCTGTCTCTAAAAAAAAAAAAAAAAAAAATGCTGTTTCCGCCTTTCTTTGACAGGTTGATTTCAGCAAACTCCCCTTGTATACCATGCTGTACAAACATTTACAGACAATGGATACCTTTTTAATATGAGCTCTCCCTGTCCAGTTTGTATATCCCAGCACTGCCTATTTTTTCACAAGGGTAGACTTGGGCCCTTTGTAACGACAACTTGAACTTGTTCAGGGAAAGGTCCTTAAAAGGAGGGTGGCTCTGTGTGCAGTTCCTGGAATATACTTCTTCCAGTGAAGTGTCCAGGAAGAGACACAGCCGGGTTAGCAATGATGTGTGGGATGAGCACAAGGGATATGAACATCCTGGAAGAAGAATGGGGGAGCTCAATTAACACCCCACTTGCACCTCTCCCAAGGTCTCAGCTCCTCTGGGTGCAGTACTCTCAGATCAAGCAACCTATCCCTTTCTTTGTTCTCCTAACATTTAAAATTCCCCAGAGAGGCTGGGGCCTGAAACCCAGTGCTCCAGCCGCAGACAGGGGCTTTGAGCTCCAGAACCAGACCCTGGGTTTTAGGATGGGTGTCATTAGAAATCATGAGGTCTGAGGTTTTCATGGGGACAATGGAGCTTGGAGTCACTTTCTTTGGAAAGTGACTGTGCCTGGGCTTGGGACTCTGCGCAGGCTGTGTGACAGAGATGAAGACTGTGTTGCTCTGGGGCTAGCCAGGCCCATATCATCCCAGAACTGCAGTTACTGTCTCTGTGGCTCAAGACAAGTGAAGTCACCTGACCTTTCTGGGCCTCAAATTCTATCTTTGAAGAATGGAATAATAATACAACAATTGTGAGGATTAAATGACATATAAAATGCTTAGCACATGCCTGGCATATAATAAACTCTCCATAAATGGGAAGTTACCAAGTTTAGTTGCTGCACTTATATAATAGACTAAAAATGACATTTCTGTTAGGAGGAAAGCAGAGTCTGTAGACTAGGGATATCCCTGATCGTCAATGTGAACATTTTCATTTTCTATTCAAGAGGAGCCATCTCCAGGCACATAGTTAAGTTCGTAAAATTCAGCTTCCCACATCTTTTAACATGCTCTCTCACCTACCCCACACCACCCGGGGGTGCTGCACTGCACCTGGGTACTGTCCTTTTAAGGCAGTGAGTCCAGCTCTGCACAGGGTGGCTCCCTCCCAATCACATTGCTCCTGGACTCAGACTGGGCTGAGTGTGCCAGTCATGGTCCATGGACACAGATGAGGAGAGAAAGAGTCATACAGAGCAATGGGAATGGGACCAGTG
Source organism: Lemur catta (assembly GCF_020740605.2). NCBI lineage: Eukaryota > Metazoa > Chordata > Mammalia > Primates > Lemuridae > Lemur > Lemur catta. The sequence continues at coordinate 68,960,373 of NC_059131.1, forward strand.
GAACTTCGGATGAGGTGTCTCAATTTTATCTGTGGAACAGAAGAATGGGAGGCATCTACAAAGTTTATCAATGGTTGGTAATGCAAGGATTGGGTTGCTTCATTGTATTTTATGTGGAGACTCATGCCAAGACGTCTCTGCTGCTTCATATATTCTATACAGTATGTTAAGAAATATATAAATATTTACCAAACCAACCTGCTTGTGTGTGTCACACTCCTTCACTGCTCTCAGCCAGCTCACTCAGGAAGTCAGCTGACATTAGATAGATGTACTAGGTTGCAAGGTCTCTCGAGGCAGGTGCCTTGACTTTATGTCCCTCCAAGTATTTCTCCAAACTAGGACAAAAAGATTTTCCATTTGAATGAGCTCATTAATGCTGAGAGTGTAGTGACTGGTGGTGGTGTTCTTCCCAGCAGCATTGATCACTGATGCAGAGACTTTTGAATGCCAGAAACGGCTTGCTGCCAAGGGATGAATCATTCATTCAATATTTGACATGTACTTGTTCCAGACAACGTCCTAGGCATGGAGAATATAAGGCAAAGTCCTTGCCTTCATATTTATAAGACAAAGTCCTTGCCCTCATAGAGCTTATGTTCTTGGAGGAGCTTACATTTTAATGGATGCTCGATAGAAACATTTGTAACTGAAGGAGCACGCACGTATTCTCACAGACTCAGCTGCTGGAATTCTGAGTCAAAGTGACAGCTGTGGAAACAGGGATACTTTCTGGAAACCTTCACATCTTACCATGTAGGAGGAAGCTGCTTCTGTCCATGTGTCACCTGAGTCATTTTCTCCTCTCGTTTCCTGTTCTTTCTGGGATGGATGCAATGGTTTAAACATAAAGATTTTTTTTTTTTTTTTTTTGAGACAGAGTGTTGCTTTGTTGTCCTGGCTAGAGTGAGTGTCGTGGCATCAGCCTAGCTCACAGCAACCTCAAACTCCTGGGCTCAAGCAATCCTTCTGCCTCAGCCTCCCGAGTAGCTGGGACTACAGGCATGCGCCACCATGCCTGGCTAATTTTTTCTATGTATATATTTTAGTTGGCCAGATAATTTCTTTCTATTTTTAGTAGAGACAGAGTCTCGCTCTTGCTCAGGCTGGTCTCGAACTCCTGACCTGGAGCGATCCACCCGCCTCGGCCTCCCAGAGTGCTAGGATTACAGGCGTGAGCCACTGTGCCCGGCCCATAAAGATTTTTTAAAAAGGAAAATAATGAATTACATTCAAAGGATAATGTCAAAACCTCCTAGAGTTACAGAATGCCAACGGCTGAGATACACCCATGCCTCCTGTCCAGAGGCCTCTGCCGGGAGCCTTACACTCTTTTTTGCCTGGCTCATGCTTGCTACAGTGTGATGCCTGCTCAGGGTTTGCACACAGTGTAACAGGCCTGTGAGTAACAAACTCAACTAGATGTTGGGTGGCATCTATGCAAACAAAGACATCCAGGAAGTAGACACCCAGCATGCCAGCAAAGAATTAGGCTTCTGAGTTTCAAGGGGAAAAGCCTAAACTGTCAGAAGGCATATGCACAGAGTTTTAGGAAAGAATATGCCAGACTGTTCTTAAACTGTGGAAGAAATAAAGGCATCTCAGTAAAGACAAAAAGTAACATATATACCAGTTTGCAGTGTTGCTTATTTCCCACAACTCGGGATGGTGCCAGAGAAATAGGAAGACGGAGGAAGGGCCAGTCTTTGTACTGCACACACACTGCCAGCCAAAAGCAGTCCAGTTTCATAAGGGTTGAGGCAGCCAGCCTCTAAGTAGGCTGCAGAGATCCCAACTGCTGGTATTCACACCTTCGTGTTCCCTCCCACGGTATAGCTGGGTTGGTGTTCATGACTGATAGAATGTGGCAGAAGTGATGATTCCCTTCCGAGATTAGGTTAGAAAAGACATTGGGCTCTGTCACTCTTTCTCTCTCTTTCTCTTGCTCTGTCAGATAATTCTCTCTGGGGAAGCCAGAACCCAAGCAGTTCACAATTTAGTGACATAAAGCATGCACAAAGGGAACAATTAGAGAAACATTACAAATGAAAATACAAGTGTAAGATAATTTCCCCCCTTAAGCTGTAATAACTAGAGGTGCTAAGGAAATAGGAATGCAAGAGGTATGTGGGGGGGGGGAGGAAAAATCAGGGAAAATTTCTTAGAAGAAATCAGTTTGGATTCAGATGTAGAATGGAAGGCAACTGAATATCATCTGAGCTGGCTGCAATGTGTATTGACCCAAGAAAAGGTCAAAGGCAGCATCTTCCTCTACCTAGTTTGCCCTTAAAACTCATCTGCCTCTGGGCACTACTGAGGTCACATCAACCGTTAATATCAAGGTGCTCAAGCATAAACACTTCTCAGGTTGTTCTGTGCCTTTAGTCCCTTTCCAAAGTACTAAAACGGCTTTCTTTTGTGCAATTTTGTCCATCTTTATAGTTGCTTTCAGGGAAGATGATTTGATGACCTCCTCACTCAACCATAGCCAGAAGTTCTGCCTGAATCACTATTCTCCCAACACTTTTGTAATTAATTCCTTAAATGAAATTCCCTCTGTTTTAAATCCCTAGAGTGGTTTCTGTTTTCCTGACCAGATATAACTCAAACACTGTAGACTTTAGGAACTTACTGCAAATCGAGGAATGGATGATAACTTGAATAGGAAATAATCCTCAAAAGTTTGGTACCATTCTTATGCCCCAATCTTTCTCACCTTCGCATATACACACATACACACAAAAAGACCAGACTTTGATATAATTCGAGTGTAGATTTGAGTCCAGTCTCCACCATTTATTAGCTCTGTGGTTGTGGGCACCATGTTGAGGCTCTGTGAGCTTTGGTTTCCTCATCTGTAAAGGGAAGTTAATAATACTTAACTAATAATGCATATGCTAAATGGCTTGATTTAGTGATTCCACAAGGCATACATATATCAAAACATTGTGTTACATACCATAAATATATACAATTTTTACATGTCAATTAAAAAGAAAGAAATAAAAAATGCTTACCTAATGAAATTGTTCTGGGGAATGAGATGAGGTATGGAAAACACCTGGGACAATACACATGTCTAATGTGTATTTAAATCTACTTTCTCTCCAGTTTAAGACTCCATTCCTTTTGATGTTCCCAAGAAACAGCAGACTGAATATTCACTCACAAATCAAGTTCTCATGAAAATCCACACATGAGGGAACTGGAAAGAAGAAGCCAGATTAATTAAACTGCTCAGCAATTCATGATCTGGCTTTCATTAGTCCCACGGCCTAATTTCCTTTCAGTTTCCCTACAACACAACTTTGTGAGGACCCAGAGTTGAGCCTTATTTGAATGCCTGAATGGATTAAAACTTTTAGCTTCTTTCTCAGACTCTAATGCAGTTCTTATTCCCGTGAACAAGCAGGACCTTGAACACAGCAGAAACAGCAGACCTCCCACAGCTCCATGTATAAATTATGATGTTTGCCTGCTAGCAACACTGCCTGTAACATTAGGAGCAGAGTCAGCTAAGAGTTCCTGGGAGATGCCACAGTCTTGAACTGCAGTGTAAATGGAGATAGATTTCTGTGGCTGGTTCACCAACTGGATTTCTCAATTTAGGGTGAATTCAATTATCTACTCTTTCATTTGGAGAGTGGAAACTGTCTTCCCATCAAGGTAAGTAAAACTGTCCATGTTTTTCCCCTTCTTGGTTCTTCTTGGATGGCTACCCTCTCATGACTGTCCATGGAAGATGGATCATAGGATTTTTACAACTTATGCTCTGAGTAAAATAGTGTTGGCTGATCTCTACATGTATTCAGAAGCAGGAATAATCACACTGCCCATTTCCCTAGGTGTTAAACTTTTATTATCTGGAATAGTTTATTTTATAATACATTTTGGTGTGTTAATATGTTTAATTAAGAGTTCCTGCTAAAAACTTTATGTGGATTATCCATTTAAAAATGAGAAGGCAGGACAGGCACGGTGGCTCATGCCTGTAATCCTAACATTCCGGGAGGCCATGGCAGGAGGATTGCTCTAGGTCAGGAGTTCGAGACCAGCCTCAGCAAGAGCGAGACCCCGTCTCTACTAAAAATAGAAAGAAATTATATGGACAGCTAAAAATCTATATAGAAAAATTAGCCGGGCATGGTGGCGCATGCCTGTAGTCCCAGCTACTTGGGAGGCTAAGGCAGGAGGATCGCTTGAGCCCAGGAGTTTGAGGTTGCTGTGAGCTAGGCCAATGCCACAGCACTCTAGCCTGGGCAACAGAGGGAGACTCTGTCTCAAAAAAAAAAATAAATAAATAAGAAGGCAAAATCTACTAAAGTGACAAAAAGCGGTATGAGATACAACCACCTCTCTTCTTGAATAATTAAGAAGGTGTGTCAGGATCCTGCATGCCCTCCCTCCCTCTCCGTAAGCACTGCACGTCTACCACCTAAGGCTGTGCAGAAAGGAAGGTCCCTAGAGAGATGGGGTGTGTAGGTGTGCCAGTTGGGCCTCCCAAACACAATCAAAATGGCTTAAGCAGAACAAAAAAGTGTGTGTTGAGAGGACAGATGTTTACCTGAATCTAAGGGCTTAAGCAATGCCCTCAGGCTTGGTCTCACTCTCTCCATCCTTTACTACACTTTCCTCAGTGCTGGCTCTATCCATAAGCAGGCCCCATTACGGGGGCAAAAGGGCTGTCAGCACCTCTAGATGTGTAGCCTGGTTTTCAACAAATATTTTGAGGTCAGCCCTAATTGGACAGGCTGAGATCATCTACCCTTCCTAATCAATCCAGGTAGCCCGAGGAAGGGTCTTAGCTCAGTTTCCCTGGAAGCAGAGCCTGAGACAGTGGTTTGAGGGCAAATGATGTATTGAAGAAGTGTCCTTCAAGAAAAGCCTATAGGGGAGGGAGAGAAACGGGAGAGGGCAGTGAAGGAGCCACAGAAGAATGCAGTCTCAGGTCAAGTCTAACCTGGTCTGATCCACAAGATGCAGCCATGGAGCACAAACTGCATTATAGATTTGCCTTCCCCAGAGGTAAGGGGCTGACATTTTATACTAGATATCATTCAGTCATTGGCTATGGTCTGCTCTGGGAGGAGCAATTACCCCCCAGGAAAGTAGCTCCGTCATCTCAGAGCCATCCCCTGGAGAGGGGGCAGAGGTGGGCTGTTGGCAGCCTGTATTGCAGCACTAGGTGCACTGGCTGGTAAAGGGATCTGAGTGGGCCCCATGGCATCTACTGCCTTGAGGGTGAAATAGCTACATAAATTATTTAGAATTCTTCTCCAAGGTAGAAGTATTTATTCAATCATTACCAATGGATATTTATTTTATACTTTGGGTTAGAATCCAATACTACTTTATTTTATTGCTCAAATTGTACCAGCTTTGGCCATTGGGAGTTTTTTCAGTTGGCTCCTGTGTCCCTTTGACACACCTCTGTCAATGTGGGTTTTATTTTGTTTTGGAATACTTCTTTATATTCTGTCATTTCAAGAGGCTCCGTGCTCACTTTCTGTTTTTCTTTCCTTCCTTCCTTCCTTTCTTTTTCTTCTTTCTTTCTTTCTTTCTTTCTTTCTTTCTTTCTTTCTTTCTTTCTTTCTTTCCTTCCTTCTTTCTTTCTTTCATTTTTCCTTTTTTTTTTTTTTTGAGATAGAGTCTCACTCTGCTGCCAGAGGCCCTGGCTTCAGCCAACCTCACAGCAATCTCAAACTCCTGGGTCAAGCAATCCTCCTGTCTCAGCCTCCTGAGTAGCTGGGACTACAGACATGTGCCACCATGCCCAACTATTTTTTCTATTGTTAGTTGCCCAGCTATGTTTTTTTTTTTTTCTATTTTTGGTAGGGATGGAGTCTCACTCTTGCTCAGGCTGGTCTTGAATTCCTGAGCTCAAGCAATCTTCCCACCTCGGCCTACCAGAGTGCTAGGATTACAGGCGTGAGCCGCCGTGCCTGGCCTCCAAGCTCACTTCCTATACTTCCTGCCCCAGTCCTAGAGTCAGCCATTTCTCCCAGGAATCATGGTTAGTTGATGCTTTAATGTTGAAGCATATTCTCATTCCTCAAATAAACCCTAATTTGTTAAGCGGTATTACTCTTTTTCAATACTATTGGATTTCATATTCTAATATTTTGTTTACAAATTGTTGCACCCATATCTCTATATAAAAATGGTGTCTACTTTCATTTTTGTACATTCCTTACTAGTTTTTGTTATTAAGGCAATGTTAGCTTTATAAAATAAATAATGAAGTTTTGCATTTTTCCAAGTAGTGAAAAAGTTTAAGCATCATAAGGATCATATCTTCTTTAAAGGCAAGAAAGTGGCCAGTCATGGTGGCTCACGCCTGTAACCCCAGCACTTTTGGAGGCCAAGGCCGGAGGATCACTTGAGCTCAGGAGTTTGAGAATACAATGAGTTATGATTGCACCACTGTACTCCAGTCTAGGCAACAGAGCAAGACCCTTTCTCTAAGAAGTAAATAAATAAATAAATAAACAAACAAATAAATAAATGCCAGAAAAAAATTCAGCAATTAAACTCTTCTGGATCTGTGACCTTTTAAAAGATAAGCCGTTAATTATTATTTTACTCTCTCTATAGCTAATGATTCATTCAGGTTTTCTGTTTCTTCTGAGTCATTTTTATTTGCTTATATTTTGATAAGAATAGTATTTTAGGGTGACTATAGTTAACAGTAATTTATTATATATTTCAAAATAGCTAGCAGAGAGCATTTTAAATGTTCCCAACAAAAAAAAAAAAATGATAAATGTTTGAGGTGATAGATGTGCTAATTACCATGATTTGATCATTACACATATGTATGTATCAAATTATCACTATGTACCCCCATAAATATGCACAATTATTATGTAAATTAAAAATTAAAAGAAAAAGATTAGAATAATATGTTCTTTAAAATTTTTGTAGGACTTGCCTATAAAACCATCCAGGCCTGAAGTCTTTCTTATGTGCATGTATATGTGAAATAGAGCAAATACGCAAAACGATGCACAGAATGTAAACCTTCAGCTTAATGAAATGTTGCAAAATAAATTACCCATAATTTTTTTTTTAAAAGGTTAATGTGATGGGGTGATGGAACTGTTCTAAATCTTGATGTTGTGGTTACATGACTGTATGCATTTGTCACAACTTGCAGAACTAAACTCCAAAAAATGATAAATTTTAGTGTATAAAAGTATAATTTAATTTTTTAATGAGAAAATAAAGGTGAAACAAAGGCATTTCAAATGAACAAAAACTGAAGGTATCTGTTACCAACAAGGCCGCACTAAAAGAAAAAAGGGAATTTTTTTTCAGAAAGGAGGAAGATGATGCAAGAGGAAAACAAATTGCATAAAGAATAGAATCATACCAGAAAGAGTAACGTATGGGTAAATAGGACAGACTATTTCTTACACAAAGCAATAATAGCATATATTGTAGAATTTAAAATATATGTACAACTAAAATGTATGATGGCCATAAAACAGAAAGCAGGACAGGGGTTAATGTTGAACTGTTTTAGATTTACAGCATCATCAACAAAGTGCCAAAAATAACCATCTATGTTAGACTACAATAAGACAAGGACATATATAATCTCTATGATAACCACTAAAAAGGGTGAAAGAATGTATAACCAAAAAGTTATTATGCAGAAATAATACAAAAATTAAAGTTTTGATTAGTTTTGAAGGCAATAAAAGGAGCAAATGGGCATAAAACAAGGCACAAATAGGAAAAAATTCCAATAAGATAGTTTATAAAAAGTCTAATATATCAGTAATTACGTTAAATGTAAAAGGACTAGATTCATCAAGTAAAAGACCAAAATTGCCCATCTAGATGAAACAAATAAATTTCAACTATATATCCTGCTTGCAAGAGACACAGTTAAAGGCATAGAGAGGTTGAAAGTAAAATAAAGCATACCTCAGAGACTTTAACTGAAAGAAAACTGGTGTTGCTATATAAATGTCAAACAGAAGAGACTTAAGGCAAGAGTTACTAGAGAGGAACAGGATTACTTCATAGATAGGACATGGTCAAATTCAATTATTTAAGCTATCATCCCCAAAGCTAAAAAGTGAACCTAAGAAGATATAAGTAAGGAATTAATAAAGAGCAGAAATCATTGTAAAAGGGGAGGGAAAGTTACAATATAAAAAAGTCAACAGGCCGGGTGAGGCGGCTCACACCTATAATCCTAGCACTCTGGAAGGGCGAGGCAGGAGGATCGCTCAAGGTCAGAAGTTCAAGACCAACCTGAGCAAGAGCGAGACACTGTCTCTACTAAAAATGGAAAGAAATTAGCTGGACAACTAAAAATATATAGAAAAAATTAGCCAGGCATGGTAGCGCATGCCTGTAGTCCCAGCTACTCGGAAGGCTGAGGCAGAAGGATTGCTAAAGCCCAGGAGTTTAAGGTTGCTGTGAGCTGGGCTAACACCACAGCACTCTAGCCTGGGCAACAGAGTGACACTCTGTCTCAAAAAAAAAAAAAAGATTTTTTTTCTTTGTATTTGATTTTCAGCAGTTGGACTATGTAATGTATCTAATTAGGGGGTTTTTAATTATAAAATATTTTCTTCAATGTATTTCCCCCAACACTAGACTTCTAATTGCTTCAGGCCCTATTCCTGAGCCTGTGCCCAGAATCAGCAAATGCCTCTAAAAAAATCAATAATCATTTATACTATCTCATCTCTCAAACATTCTTCCCTCTCTGAGATTTTAGTCCATCTCATGGTTCTTCCTTCCACAGCTCTCTGATGTGTTCTAGAATATAATTTTCATAATTTATCTGACTTTTCTAGATATTACAGCTGAGACTTTGACCTGTTGCAAACTATTACATCCTAACCAAAAGAGCAAGTCTGAGCCTTCCTCATTTAGTCTCTATTTGGGAGGAGATTTTGAATGACAGAATAAAATTGAACAAATCACTGAATTTTGGCATTGAAATTTTGTCCATCCACCAACACAATGCTTGAAATTTCCATGTAATATCCTCAAGTTGTCATATAGCTTTGTATTCTGCCAGGGGAAGAAGCTTGTTGCATCCTCAGTAAGAATACTCCTAGCACCTTTGAGACTTTTGCTTTGAGGTGCAATCTAACAGAGTACTTTTTGTTGCTACATGGCTTTCCCCTCTTGTTCTAGACACTTCATAGGCTAAAAGGTAGGTAAAATCTGGTCCCTCTAGTATACGCAGTGCTACAAATATTGGAGACTTCAATCATGTCTTTATAATTAAATTAACCATTTCTTAAACTATCTCTATTTCAGGCAGTTTGTGAGTCCATTCACCATTTTGTGTGCCTTCCTGTGAACCTGTCTCATTGTGTTTTTGTCCCACATTTTTTATATATTTCTGCTAAGCTACAACCTATCCCATACTTGTAAGGTCCTGAAAACAATCCCCTTTAATATTTTGCAGATTTCTTTCCCATCATAGAAGTCACATCAAACTTGAACATCAAGTCAAAGAGAAGTAGTTTTACATGTCAGGCAGCATGGGCTAACCCACATCCTAACTTCTGTGCGCAGACTGGCCAAGATGGAGTCTTTCCTCCTGGATGACATCAGCCTCATGATACAGAACAAGGACATCGAGAGGATCATCTCACCAATGGTTGTCCAGCTTTGCCATCTGCTCATTTCAATGGAGGGGAAAGATGTGGAGAATGAAGTATTTGCCTCTTTGGAGAAGATGGCAGAGGAATTGGCTAAAGCTAGTGAAGAATTTGCACAAGTTGCCAAAAGGTAATACTTTCCAAGAATTCAAGCTCTTTATTCTGACAAATTTGCAGAAGAAGGAAAGCGTAACTAGAGCCTTAGTATAATCTTCAGTGCTTTTGGAAAGAAGTCAAGGGCAAAAAAGAACAAATTGATAAAACACAAAGCAAATCTATTTAATATGTTGTTATTCATTATTTGGAGTATAATTTAAGTGTGCAAACATTTCAGAATTAGTTGACCAAGCTTTCCACCAAGAAGCATTTCTATGTCCCCTTAAAAGTTTTCTAGATTAATTATTTCATTTCACAGATTAATTATTTTTTATTATAGAAATAATAAGTTTTAGAGTTGTCCAAACATAATTGTCAGGTTTGTCTTTCAGTGCATTTGGGCCTGAATCTTCATTAGTAAACATGCTGGCAAATTATTTTCACATTGAGATCCAACTCCAGGGTTAATATAAAGCAGTCTGGTTATAATAGAAAAACTAAACTCTATAAATGAAAATTGAGTACTACCACAAAAGTTTTACATTTTTACTTCCCAAAACTTAATTTAGGTGCTGGAGTTAATTGCCTGTGTTTGAATCTTAGCTCTGCCATCAATTTAACACAATACCATAAAAAATTCCACTTAAAAATTATTTTAAGTGAAGCTTTAAAAGTTGATACTAACATTCATATGGAAAATTAAACATGTAAGAATAACTAGGAGAACTCTGGGATAAAGGCTACAGGGTAGGACTAGCCTATCACATATTAAAACATATTCTAGATCCTCTGTAATGAAAGTAGTGTGATATGGTTACACGAAGAAGCAGACTGACCAATGGGACAGAACAGAAAGTTCAGAAACACCAAGTACACATGGAACTGTACACCACAAAGAATGGACTTGACTGTATGCAAAGTTAAAAAATGAACCAGGCTGTTAGGAAATCGCAAGGAGAAATGCAGACGGTGGCAAAGGAATCTAACTTTATTACAAACACATGATATAACCTCACTGAAAGGCTTGGGGGAAAAGAAGGAGCTGAATGACGCAACTTTGGAAAACAGTGTTTTGTCTGGATCCTGTAAAGCTAAGGACAACAAGAACTGTATAGAAACACTGTATCCTAGTTGGTAAAATTGTTTCTCATACAGGAATGGGTTAGCAATTTTGAAACTACAAGTATAATAAGTAAAGCTGTTGTAGATAATAGAAGCCAGGGTCTCACTGTCAGAGAAAAAAGTTACAAGTAAGCAAGTGGGGAAGATTAGAATGAGCCCTGAGGACTTGAGTGGGAGGTTTCAGTATGAATTCATATGTGTGTGTGTGTGTGTGTGTGTGTGTGTGTGTGTGCATGTGTATATTTATGTGTATCTGTGCATACTAATCTGTGTAGTTTAGACATATCTCTTAGCTCTATCTCCACAGAAGCCCTAGAAGTAGTGACATTCCAGTATAGATGAGCATGCCCAGAGCACCTTCAGGTATCTCTGGAGAAATGGCTGAGAAATTCTAGGGCTGGGGCCAGGAAAATACAAGAGAACCCTGGGGCATCTTGTAGTGCCAGAAGAAAAAATGAGGATGGAGGCATGTGAAAAGGACTTGTGGAAGGCCCCCAGATATGTCCATGTGCTAATCCCTGGAACCTGTAAATATGTTGCCTTACATGGCAAAGGGACCCTGAGATGGGAGGTGATCCTGGATTTTCTGGTGGGTCTGATGGAGTCCCAGGTGTCATAGGAGGGCTGCAGGAGAAGTCACAGAGAGGAGAAGGTAATGTGGCAGTGGAAACAGAGATTGGAGTGATGTACTTTGAAGATGGAGGAAAGAGCCACAAGCCCAAGTACACAGGCAGCCACAGACACTGAAAGAGGCAAGGAGACAGATTCTCCCCTCAGAGTCCCCAGAAGGACCCAGTTCTGCAAAAGCCTTGACTTTTGGCCCATTGAAACCCATTTTAGACTTCTGACCCCCACAACTGTGCAGTAATAAGTTTGTGTTGGTTTAAATCATTCAATTTGTAATAATTTGTTATAGCAGCAATAGAAAACTAGTACAGGACATAAGAGCCAATCTGAAAGAGCCAATGGCCAAAGCTAGAACAATTTGAGCAATAAAATAAATAACAATGGCATTGCATTATAAGCTAAAGAATAAAATAAATACCCGTGAATAGCCCATACTACATTCTGCACAATATGGGGGGCAGGTGGGGTAAATTTGGGGCAAATATGGCCTAATATGGGATAATTTGAGCATCAAAATAAAAATGCTGGTAATAGATTAAAACCCATAGAATAAAATAAGAATCAATGAGTCCATATTGCTAATAAATGAATAAATAAAGGAGCAGGGACTATTCTTCTTTGTAGAAGAATGACCACTAATGAACGTAGGAGGAATTGTGGATTTGAATAATTATCATTTGGTAGCAATCATAATAATAACTATTCCGGGCAAAGGTCATCAATAAATGCTTAAATTAGTGGGCAAAATTTGATGAGGAGTAGGATGTTTATATTGTCTCAAGGTATCTTCCTGCAATGTTTTTATTAATTACAAAGAGGAAAATAGTTTTACAGAGGAGAGTCCTGGTAGGTATCACATTACCCAAGTAACCTAAGTTAACATTACAGTTATTAGGACAAGATAAGCATCACGTTTCTGCTGAGGGTGATGCACTGAGAACACGATGTCACTCCTGGAGAATTACTTCCCCAAATATATAACCTGAATCTATTAATAAAACAGCAGACAAGCCCAAATTGAAGGACTTTCCACAAATAACCAGCGTACGCTCTTCATAAAATATCAAAGGTCAAAAAAGACAAAGAAAGTCTCAGGAGTTGTTCTAGAGATAAGTAAGTCCCAGGGGAGGCTGAGCGCTTGCCCAGTTTCAGCTGATTAGCGCTCTTCTGTACGGAATTCCTCTGGGGTGGGGCTGCTTTCTGATGCTGTAGCTCTAATGTTATAGTAATCAAGAAGTCACGTTTGGAGAGGTCCTCTGAAATGGAGCCCACTCATTCTGAAAGGGGAAGCAAGGCAGAGCAAAGGGTTTTATATTGATCACAGTGGAACATTCTGAGAAGGTAACAAAATTTTTTAATTGACAAATAATTATTGTACATATTTATGGGGAGTACATAGTGATGTTGCAATACATCTAATGCATAGTGATCAGATCAGAGTAATTAGAATATCCATCCTCTCAAACATTTATCATTTCTCTGTGTTGGGAACATTCAATATCCTCCTTGTAGCTATTTGAAACTATATAATATATTATTGTTAACTCTAGTCATCCTACAGTGGTTAGAACACTAGAACTTAGCCCTCCTATCTAGCTGTAATTTTGTATCCTTGAACAAATCTCTCTTTATCTCTCCCTATCCCCTACCCTCCCAGCCCCTAGTGTTGTCAGTTCTACTTTTTACTTTTATGAGATCAACTTTTTTTTTTATTAGCTTTCACATAGGAGTGAGAGCATGGAGTGTTTAACTTCTATTCCTGGCTTATTTCACTTAATAAAACGCCTTCCAGTGGTTGGCTGAACCTAGTTCCTTGTGGTTGTGGGACTGAAGTCCCTGTCTCTTTGCTGGCTGTCAGCCAGGGGCTGGTCTTTGCTCTTGGAGGCTGCCTGCAATTCCATGCCCCCTCCAGAAAGAGCAGGTCAATTTCTCTTTCCTCTTGGAATCTCTCTAACTTTTTCTTCCACACCTCTCTCACTCACTCTTCTGTGTCCTTTTCTGCTTTTAAGGGTTCATGGGATTACAGTGGGCCTACCTAGACAGATATGTTTCCTCTTTTAAGGTCAGCTGATTAGTAACCTTAACTGTATCTGCAAAGTCTCTGCACAGCTGTACCTAGATTTGTGTTTGACTAACCAGGGGACAAGAACATTGGGGGAGGAGGGGATGGAGGAGTGCATCTTTAGAATTCTGCCTACCATAAGACTTGACAGTTAAATTTAATGCACGTTCTCAGATTGGGGACAATTAACAAAATTCAACTATTGGCTTTGGATTAGATAATAGTACAGAGGGTCCCTATTTGCAATGGTTCAACTCCCAATTTTTTGACTTTACCATGGTGCAAAAGTGACACATATTCCATAGAAGCCATACTTTGAGTTCCCATACAACCATTCTGTTTTTCAGTACAGTATTTAATAAATTACATGAGATACTCAGCACTTTATTATACTATAGGCTTTGTGTTAGATGATTTTGCCAAATTATAGGCTAATGTAAGTGCCCTGAGCACATTTAAGATAGGCTAAACTAAACAAAGATGTTCAGTAGGTTAGGTATGTTAAATGCATTTTTGATTTATGATATTTTCAGCTTACAATGGGTTTATCAGAACATAATGCCATTGTAAGTGGAGGAGCATCTGCATTGTATCAATGTTTAATTTCCTGATTTTGATGATTGTTTTGTAGTTAGGAAAATGAATGTTCTTGATTTTAGGGAATTCACACTAAATCATTTTGGGGTAAAGGAGCATCATGCCTGGAACTGTCTACACACACACACACACACACACACACACACACACACACACACTCCTTACAGAGACACAGACAGAAGTAATAAAGCAAATGTAGAAAAATGATAACAATTGGTGAATCTGGTTAAAGGATATATTAGGGCATATTGTACTATTTTTGCAACTTTTGTAAGTTTGAAATTATAGAAAAACAAAAAGTTACAAAAATATTGTTAAAAAATGCTCAGAAGTTAAGAGAATTAGATAAAAAGAGGATTTAAAACTGCACATGGGTTCTCAAAAAACACAATTAACATTAAAAATATTAAAAGTAGAATTAACACCCAACAATTCCATGTCTGGGTATGTACCCAAAAGAACTAAAAGCAGGGACATGAATTGACATTTGTATACCCACGTTCATAGCGGCATTATTCACGATGGCCAAAAGGTGAAAACAACAAAAATATCCATTGATGGATGGATGAATCAACACAATGTGGTATATTCGTACAGTGGAATATTATTCAGCCTCAAAAAGAAAGGGAATTCTGACTCATGCTACAACATGGATGAACCTCAAGGACATGATGCTAAATGAAACAAGCCAGGCACAAAAAGACAAATACTGCATGATCCCACTTAGGTGAGGTGCCTAAGTAGTTGAGTTCGTAGAGACAGAAAGTGGAATGGTGGTTGCCAAAGGCTGGGGGGGTGGGGGGGAGTGGGAATGGTGAGGTAATGTTCAATGGGTACAGAGTTTCAGTTTGGGATGATGAAAAAAGATCTGGAGATTGATGTTAGTGATGGTTGCACAACAGTGTGCCTATACTTAATGCCACTGAACTGTACACCGAAAAATGATTAAAATGGTAAACTTTATTTTATGTATATTTTACTACAAGTAAAAAGAAGATATGGAACTGGGGTGGAGGCAGGGGGAACTGTACATGGTGTGACCCCAATCATGTAGAAAGAAAAAAAGTCATGGAAAGAAATTTGCCAAAATATTTATAATAATTTATTTAGGAGTTTGGGAACAGTGATCTCATACAAATTTAATACTATTTTGTGCATTCTAAGTTTTCTAACACAATGCATTTTGTAATCACAAAAAGCACACTAAATTTTGAGAGAAGTTAAACGTCATTTTTATCTGTTTCTGTGCAAACGCCTTTGTTGTATCGTCTGTTCCTGGCAAGGTAAATTATTTATACAAAGAATTTTCTGTGCTCAAGACCTTGGGAA
The DNA here is from genome assembly GCF_020740605.2 of Lemur catta. NCBI lineage: Eukaryota > Metazoa > Chordata > Mammalia > Primates > Lemuridae > Lemur > Lemur catta. The sequence goes on from NC_059131.1 coordinate 68,975,841, forward strand.
ATGGTCCAGCCCGTCTATTAGGGCAATACTGCAAATAATTCATATTTGGATGCAGGTTTGGCTCCTCTGACTTTCAGAACAGCTCCTTGAGCTACTCTCAGGGAGGCCCCAATGGACGCAGTCAGCAAAAACTGTGCTAAGTGTTTGGCTGCAGCTTCCAGCTTTCTTTTCTGCTGGGTAAGCTCTCGGGGGCCCATAAGGAACTTGCCCCCTCCGCAGACCCTAGACCAGTTTTTGGCAGCAGGGTGTGGCTTTAGATAGGAACCTGAGAGAAGAGGCCAACACAGTATATATTTCCTTTTACTTATATCATAGATGAACATCAAATGTATAATGAATATGAATGAGCTTAAGAATTACTGCCTAAGGATAACCACTGTGAACACTTTGGCATACTATATATTTATTCCAGATAGTTTTCTTTTCTTGCTCTCCTTTTTACTCCTTCTTCTCATCCTTTTTCTTCCCTATCTTTCCACTTTTCCTTTTTTTAAACTCATATGAAGAAATATCTGTATAATTATATTTATCCATATACATATATAAACATGCAAATATATGTGTATACATAAAATAGGCCGTTCTGATTGGTAAACAGGGAAGGGACCCTGTGCTGCAAGTCCCCTGAGGGGACCCATTTACTCAGGGTCTATGTGAACAGTGCCTGTGGGGCTGTACCCTATACAGTCAGCATAGGCATCACAGTTGTCCTGGGAAAGATGATGGTTTAACACATCTTCTCCCTCCGCTTCCAACTTCAGTCTCTCCTGGACATGCAGTTGGGGATTTTCTAGTTGTCATTTTGTTCTTATTTCTAGCATAATTGTACTCTGATCCAATAAATATATAAATTTTTAGCCATGTTTTGTGGCCCAGCTTTTGGCCTATATTTGTAAATGTTCTGTGTACCCTTGAATAGACACGTGTTCTAAATTACTAAGTGCAGCATTCTGTATATATCATTTAGGGCAAATTAATATGTTTATAAATTCCATCCCTACAGTTTTGTTGTTGTTTTATTTTTTGGCCGAGAGAGGCATGCTAACAATGTTTTATTATAATTGTGGATCTATTTCTCCTTTTAGTTTTGTTACTATTTGCTTTTGTATATTGAGCTTATAAAGTGCTTACAAATTTAGAATTGTTATATCTTCCCATTGAATTGACCTTTTTATCATTATGAAATGTGCCCCTTTATATCTAATAGTTCTTCTTGCCTTAAAATCTGGTACCCCAGATTTTTTTTTTTTGGTTAGTATTTGCATGCTATATCATCATTCCCATTCTTTCGCTTTCAATTAATCTGTGACTTTACATTTGTATCTTTCCCCCAGTCTGACAATCCTTGTATTGTAATTGGAATGTTTAGTCCAATTGCATTTCATATAATTTCTCAACTGTTTGGGTATAAATATATCATCTTACTATTGGTTTCCCGATTGTCTCATCTATTCTCTGTTACTGTGTTCTCCTTTCTTGCCTTCTTTTGGATTACTCAAGCCTATCTATTATTCCATTTCTCTTCTATTAGTTTCACAGTTATACATTTTTATTATTCCTTTAATGTTGTAAACTCTGCATGAATTAGCTCATTACAACATGAATCCTTGACTTTTTAGACTCTAAAATAAATTAGCACTTTTATCAATTTATAGACAATGCAAGGGCTTTGGAACATTTTAACTCCGTTTATCTTTCCCTCCCACTTTTTGTGCTATTGTGGTCTTGTATTTCAATTCCACATATACTTTAAGCCCCACAAAACATGATCATTATTATTTTCTCTATTACTATTCATTGGACTCTATTCTTTCCAGTGTTCTTCATGCCTTCCTGGATTTCTATGATCATTTCCCATCTGCCTGAAGAATTTCCTTTCATATTTCTTTTAATGCAGACCTACTAGTTAAGAACTACCTCAGTTTTTGTCTGAAAAGTCTTCATTTTGCCCTTGTGTTTTAAAAACAGTTTTCTTAAGGCATAGCTAACATACAATAACCTGCATATATTCAAAGGTCACAATTTAATGCATTTTGACATATGTATACACCCATGAAACCAGGACCTCGATCAAATAGTAACATACACCTATGACCCCATCCCTTCCGGTGCTGTTATGTTATTCATTTGTATTTGTATTTGTTTTCTATTGCTGCATGACACCTCAGCACAAACATCACAGCTTAAAACGACTCCCGTTTATGATTAATACCTGGCAGTTTCTGTGGCTCAGGAGTCTGGGCGTGGCCTAGTGGGGCCTGCTGCTTCATCTCACCAGGCTGAGATCAAGGTGTCATCTGGGGCTGCAATCTCACCGGACGCCCGGGTCCCTTTCCAAGCTCCCTAGCTGTTGGTGGAATTTACTTTCTTTAGGTGGTAGCACTGAGCCTCTCAGCTCCTAAAGGGTGCTTGCCATTCCCCGACACAGGGCCCTTTTCATAAAGTGCCAGTTGGCTTCTGCGAGGCCAACAGGAGAGCATCCCTGCTGCTTCAAACCTCTCTTCAGGAAGGACCTTGGAGAAGGACCTTTTAGAGGCTCATCTGATTGTGTCAGGCCCACCCAAGAACATCTCCCTTTTGCTTAACTCAAGCCCACTGATTGGGACCCTAATTACATCTGAAAAATCACCTTTTCCATATAATAAACATGATCATAGAATGACATCCCATCATATTCATAGGTCCCACCACACTTGAGGGGAGGCCATTGTACCTGGCACATACTCTGGGGTATCCAGCACCATCTGTTGTAGTCTATCTTTACCCTGGCAATTTGAGATGCCACCTTTATCTTTTCATGTGGGGTAATTTTTAAATTGAGTACAGTGTAGTGTGTATCTTACTGTGGGCTGCTATGACAAAATACTATAGACTGGCTAGCTTATGAACAACAGGAATTTATTTCTCACAGATCTGGAGGCTGAGAAGTCCAAGATCAAGGTATCAACAGATTTGGTGTCTGGTGAGGCCCTGCTCCCTGGTTCATAGATGGCACCTTCTAGCTGTGTCTTCACATGGTAGAAGGGGTAAAGGGTCTCCCTTGGGCTTGGGCTTCTTTTATAAGGGCACTAATCCCATTCATAGAGCCTCTGCCCCCACAACCTAATCACCTCCTAAAGGCCCTCCCTTCCAAAATAATCACATTGGGGGTTAAGATTTCAATACATGAATTTTGGGGGCGCACACACACATTCAGACCATAGGAGTATGTATGCAAAGTTATAGTGGTTCTAGCTAGTATTATCTCCTTCCAGAAAGAACTTAATTTTATTCTGGTGGGTAGTTAAAGTAGGGACAGCTCACCTTTATCTTGAGATAATTCAAGACTAGTTTCAGTCTCTGTGAGGAGATGCCAGCATGTTTTTTTCTCCTAAGAGGTGGATTTTCAGGGTGCCCACCAAAAGCCTGTCCTGTTTATTAGATTCCCTCCACATTGACAAGACGTCAACACATACACTCTAATTTTTTTCTTTTTTTTAGATACAGGATCTCACTCTGTTGCCTAGGCTGAAGTGCAATCCTTAGCTCAAGTGACCCTCCCACCTCGGGCTCCCAAAGTGCTAGGATTATAGGCCTGAGCCTGACCCCAAAGTATACTTTAAAATACCACAATATAACCATAATTATATGATCATCCTTCTAGAAAGATACTTCTCTATGTAGTAATAGATCTGCATACAATTGAAAACAAATGGGATCCTGCTGTACATGATATTCTGTAATTTGGTTATGTTTTGTTTTGTTTTCTCAACACTATGTCTTGGAGAGGTGACTATGACCATAAACATAGGCTTACATCTCCATGTTAATGGCTGCTTTGTGCTCTGCAACTTCTGTGTATCATGATTTCCCTGTGGCTATGTTTCATGTTGGTAACATCACATGTTACAACTGTAATGTGTCCGTCCAGGCTGGCAGAAGACTCTGAGGAGGAGTGGCTCAGGGAGGAAATGGGGCCTGCTGCTGAGTGTCTGATGCTGTCTGGAAGGAACATCACGCTGGTGGCACAGAAGCTCCATCTTCAGCCAGAATGCCAGCGCCACCGGGAGGAGCTAGTGACCACAGCTCAGCAGATCCTGGTGAACACCACAAAGGTGAGGCTGATGTCAGCTGGCTGGCTCGTTGGCCTGGACAGAGAGCTCATTGCTGGGGAGCGTGGGTAGGGCATGCGATTCCCACAGCTGATGCCTGCCCTAGAGAGAGAAAGCTACCCAAGTTTCTTTTCTTTTTTTTTTTCTTTTTTTTTTTGAGACAGAGTCTCACTCTGTTGCTGGGGCTAGAGTGCCGTGGCATCAGCCTAGCTCACAGCAACCTCAAACTCCTGGGCTCAAGCAATCCTTCTGCCTCAGCCTCCCGAGTAGCTGGGACTACAGGCATGCACCACCATGCCCGGGTAATTTTATTTTTTTCTATGTATTTTTAGTTGTCCAGCTAATTTCTTTCTATTTTTAGTAGAGATGGGGTCTCACTCAGGCTGGTCTCGAACTCCTGAGCTCAAACGATCCGCCCGCCTCAACCTCCCAGAGTGCTAGGATTACAGGCCTGAGCCACCTTACCAGGCCAGCTTCTACCCAAGTTTCTGCCAAGCACACAGCCACAGATGCTAAATGTGGAAGCTGCCATAGGGAGCTGGGTAGACAAACTGAGTTAGGGTCTACAATCTTAAACCCACGTGCAGTCCCCTCACCCCCACACTTAGCCACCAATAACAGGGAGCAATGTCCCAAGCTAAAAGGGTTGTGCTAATCTAATAAAAAGATGTCACCAAAGGGGTCATTTTCCACCGTGCCCTTATCCAGGACCTATGAGGAGAGGCTACGGAAACCTATGTAACTCCAGCCCAAATAGGAAAACCTGGCTCCAAAATGAAAGTTCTGCTGCATTGGCTTAAAGCTGGAATGATCTCAGGAAGCCAGAAAAATGCTTCAGCCTCCAAATACTCCCTCTACTCAATCCTGACATTCCAACATTATCGCACAATTCTCTAAGGTTGGGACATTCCCCCACTTAGACTCTATAGTACTTAAATATTAGAAAATATTGTTGTGTATCATTCAAACTTTAGTAGTGTGGGTTATGGGGGGGTGGTATTTGTAATTTAACAGATCCTTATTAAAAGAAGGTTGGAGATAGGGAGATGAGAGAGACGGTGCTAAAAACCTGGGCACCTGCTGATGACAGGAGAGGGGAGGAAGGGCAGACTTTTGGAAGTGTTTGGGTACCAGCTCTGCTGGAGGGGGTGGCTAGGAAAGATTTCTCGGGGGCACTTCCTGGACAGGTTATTCCTCCAACCCCCACGATCCCCATCAAAATAGTAAGTCCTCCCTGAACACGCTTCCGTTAGGCGCAGGTTACCACGTAGACCGTTCGCTGCTTCCCCGCTAACCTGGAGGTCTGCACTCCAAATCCAGGTTGGACCCCTCGTTCAATGTAGCTCAAATTTAGGAGGCCTTGCATTTTCAGTTAAATCAAATGTTTTCTTGTAAACACCACTCCAAGTGACTTATGTTGGCTTGAGTCTTGGGAGATTAGGGCGATATTTATTCGTAAACCTAGGGGAGGGAGTAGCCATCGCTCCAGAAACCGCAAGGATCTTCAACCCTCTGTTCCCCTCGATGCCCGAACAGGTCCTGCTCCTTGAAGACGCTGCAATGGCGAGGAAGATGGTGCGGGCGGCCGGCTGGTGCCTGACCTGCCTGGACGCGCTGGAGGCGGCAGGCGACGCGGCCTCGCTGCGCGGCCCCTTCTCCGACCTGGCCTCGGCGCTGCTGCGCCTGCGGGGCCTGGCGGCGCGGGGGGCGGAGGGGCGCCTGGGCCGCGCGGGCCGCCAGCTGCGGGGCTGCGTCTCCGCGCTGCTCGCGGTCGCCCGCGGCCCCCTCCGGCCCCCGCGCGTTCCGCAGCTGGCCGTCTCCCGGCGCCACGTTTTCGCTCTGACCAGGAAGACCCTCGGGGAGCTCCTGGCGCGGCTGGAGCCCAGCGCCGCCGCCCCCGCGGCCGGCACGGGGACCGGCGCGCTCACCCGGCGCCTGCGGCAGCTGCGCGAGCTGCTGGCGGTGCCCGGGCCCGAGCGCCTGCGCCGAGGCCCGCTGGACGCGCCGCTGGCGGCCGTGCTCTGGCACTGCATGCGCCTGGCCGCCGGCTCCGCGCCGCCCGACAGGCTGTGCCTGGTGGCCCGCTGCTGCCGGCTGCTGGAGCTGCGGGCAGCCGTCGCCGGGCCTCCGGGGTCAGGCCGGGGAAGGCTGGAGCCCGAGGAGGAGCGCGCGGCGCTGCGGGCCGCCACCGAGGCCCTCTCCCAGGGAGTCCGCAGTGGGCTACTGCGCCAGATCCTGGACACGTTCACAGACACGCGAGGTCCTCTTCAAAGGCTGGTCCAGGTCGCCTTGGCCGCTACCCCCCGACGGTTCTCTGTGCCATGGCGAGGCCTTGCCGAAGAACCTGCAGCTTCTCCTTGCTGCTTTCCACGACCAGGCCAAGCAGATGCTCAGGGTGGCTCACTTGGCCTTGGTTTGCTGCCCCCGACAACAAACTGGCAGGGACATGGAGGCCGCCATGGCAGGCCTGTGGGGGCTTGTGGTTAGAGTGCAACAGCTTTTCTCACACAGCCCCCACGGCTCTGGTCTGGACCGGAGCCCTGCTGCCCTGCAGGCCCTGCTGCAGGCCTGGGCCAGGGCGTCTGAAACCCTGTCGGCGTGTTTTGATGACGTGCTGTATATTCCTGAGTTCCTAAGTGTGTCCGTTCAGGAAATGACCAAGCACTTGGACTTTTTTACATGGGCTTTGAGGAGTGGAAATTCCAGAGAGCTTTCCCCATGTGTGGCTTATTTACAGGGTCGAGCCACACACATAGTGCAGGTAATGAGCAGGTATGTGGGTCGAGATCCAGACCCCATTTTCCGGAATGGCCTGAGAGTCTTGATCCAGCAGCTTGAGCGATCTTCTCTGGTCTTGGGCGCAGCTGCTGAGCGCTGTTCAGATGGGTATGGCTGTCGGGACACGGATGCCTTCTTAACCAGGGCAAAACATCTGATCCATTCAGCTCAGAGCATCATAGAAGGGCTGGATGGGAGTAACCACCCAGATATTCTCAGCCCCCTCCGCGACCAAGTCCTAAAGTTTGACACTGCTAAGAGACGGCCTTATTTCATTCTCCCCAGCCTCCAGGACTCCACCACCCCTGAATTGAAGTACCAGAAGGTGCCTGGGCTGGGGGGAAATGGCCCAGGCACCTCCTATGCACCAATGGACCATCCTTCCTGCCCTTTGATTCCTGACACCCAGCCACAGAGGAGGGACTCTCCACTCCCTGCCATCAGCAAACCCACCCTTGCTGTAGAGAGCCATGACCACCAGGCAGTGACCTCAGCTTGCACCAACCTACTGGGACAAGATGCAGCTGTGGATGCAGCTCCAGGGGCCCTGGCTAGAAAGAGGCCACTGGGGTCAGAGAGGATGATGGAACTTGAAGAAATCTCAACACTGACACCTTCTATTGTTGACCTGGCAAGGGAGATAGCACACTGCACACCTGTGAGAGCTGATAGGCTTCCGGAAGAGGCTCTCCAGCTGTCTGGGAGGGCCAGAGAAAGCAGGCAGGGTTTGGTAGCCATGGCTGGTGACTGGTACCCTCTATGTCAACAACTATTTTGCCACAATCTAACAGCTGATCTGCCAGAGAATATGGCAGTGTTCATGGATCTTCAGCAGAATTTGGCCTCAATGGTTCGACTAGCAGCTAAAAGTGGGCCTACAGATTTGGATAAGAAGGACCCTGACTCAACTAGGCATCTAGAAGTGCTTTTACAAATGCAAGGCAGATTGGAGGAGGCAGAGACTCATGCTAAACAGCTGGTGGACAAGGTTCTGGCATCTGATGGTCTCCAAGCCCCCAAGTCATGGGAAGAAAGCATTGAGGATGGCTGCCTTCTATGGTCAATGGCTGTCCAAGACCTGCTACAGTACATGGAGAGGCTCAGTGGGAGACAAGGCCTGTTCCTACTGCCCCTGAGACAGGCAATGAAGGTCCAGGAGGGGCTGCAGGAAGGGTTGGATCAGGCAGCAGAAGTTTCTCGTAGGCTACAAGAGGCTGCCAGGCTGTCCAGCCTGCTATGTGGGGATGAGCAGGTAAAGGGTGAGATCTCCTGTCTGTGCAGGGAAGTTCATGTGCTCACAGATGCTCTGCTGGATGTGGCACAGATCCTGGTGTCCTCTCCCAAACCATCTCCCAGCCTGTCCACACGCTTTGAGCTTCTCTGCTTGGAGCTCATCCTTCATGCCAAGGCTCTGACTGGCCACCTCAGCAGTATCAATGCAGACTATGAACGTGCCCTCCAAGATGCTGTTGGCTCAGGACCCCAGGCCAGGCCAGAACGCTCCCTGGAAAGAATGGTGTCTGGTATCCAAGCTGTTCAGGGAATTGTGGCAGAAGGTCAGGAGTCTGGGCCCTGCCAGGAGGACCTTCTTATGGCTCTGGAGAGCATTCTCATCCTCACCAAGGAGGTGACCCAGAGGATCCCTGTGCTCCGAGAACACCCAGAGGAGTGGGGAATGCACGTCTTAGACTGGCTTCGGTGGGAATGGGCAGCCAAGGCCCACCATGCCATGGCCCAGCTCCAGGCCTGGCAAGGTAGTCACACCAAGGCCTGGAGACTACTGGCCCAGTGCTTAAAACTCAGGGAGGAGCCAGCAAGGGCCCCAGAACAGGGCCCTATCCAGCCCCAGTTCCACTGCAAGGAGGACACAGTAGGAGCCGCTGCAGTGGGCAGTGTGGATTCTCAGGGTGCTGCCCCCAGACTCCCCCCAGGGAGCCTGGAGGGGACCTGCACTGCTGAGCCAGCCATCACTGGGACAGCCACGGTGAATGTGGGCATGGTAGGATTCTCAGCATCTTTCCTTCATTCCCACCTCAATCCTCTTTCTAGTAACCAAAGACCCTGCCAATTTCCAGAAAAAGCTGTCTTGGTGTCCATGTGTGTAATTCACATCAGGCAGGCAGCACATGCAAACTTTATGAGCCTAAGCGTGGGAATCAGTCTGCCTGGCCTGCACCTAGTTCTACCATTTCCAGGCTCTGAGCTCTCAGAGAAGCTTTGTAGCCATTTTGAACTTCAATATTTTAATCTAGAAAATGGATACATTGATTTCTGATGAAGGGTTAATGAAAGCATCCATGCAAAATATTTGCACTTTCCTGGCATACTATATATCCTTATATATAGTATACTATAGTATACTTACAGTGCACTATAAATAGTGGCTATAATTATTATTATCTTCCAAGAAATGTTCCTGATGACTCCAACTGGAAGTGATTCCCTTGCTGTGACAGACAGCACTCCTCTTGTAGATCAGGCTGCTTCATACAACCTTGGCCTCTGGGGATGCTACCTCCCTCCTCCAATCAGGGCTCTTTTGTTTGCCAGTAGCAGGAATCCACCTTGAATCAGCATAGGCAAAAGAAGGATTTATTGGAAGGATATTGGGTCTGTTGAATACCATTCATGCAAACTCGTTTCCTTCCAGGGCAACAGATAGGATACTTAGGCACTGTAGGTCCCAAACATTTGATTTATTATATTGCCCAAGACTCAGTCAGTGGGATAAACAATAGGTTGGCAATGTCTGGAAAGTTCCCAAGCAGACATGCTAAGCCCAGTGTTTGATGCACAACCCAATATACCCTGTTATGACCTTATGCTTGGCTGCACAGACCCTCCCAAACCCTTCCCTGGGCCTTCTCCCAAGATGAAAGCAATTAGACCATGTGATTCTCAACCCCATTACTCCTTACTTCAGTTGCGCCATTAAAATGCCATTGCCATGAGAGGGGCCCTTTTATCAAAGCAGCAGGGAGAAGAGCAGGCACAGTTCTCTTCTCCAACTGTCTTCTAGGCTCACCTTGCTCCATATCTGGTATCATGAATTCAAACATCCTACAGGCTCCTTCTTTTCTTATCTGTTTCTTCATAGGGTCTTTCTGACACATACTTAACGCCACTGGATTCACTGACTTAACACTTTCTGTTTCCGTCAGTTCACCTGGTCCATTTTCCTTCTCATGAAAACCTGCCAAAGCAGCAGCTCCCATGGCTGCGGAGCGAGGTGATGCAGGCCACCCCGCACCTGGAAAGAACAACAAACTCACTCCTCACCACTCCTGTCCGTGAAGGATTCATCTCTCCTATGGGAGGCTGGTTTCCTCTGGGTGAAGGGCAAGGCTCACATTCCAAAGTTTCCACCCCAGGGAAGCACTGTCCATCTACACACACTGTTCTGGTTTAAAAAATTACAGGAAACAGGACTCTGCCTCGAGGGCCCCCCTCAGGTGTGTGGCCAGTCACTGAAGGGAGAATCACCATCCGTGCCTTGTGTCTGCCCTACTCTCCTGTTCCCTGGGGCTCCTGCGGTGCAGATACACAGCCTCCGTTCAACCCAGCACAGCACCTCAAGTGCCCACCAGAACCTGCTGAGGGAGGACATGGGTTTGGGAAGTGGCTTGTGCATCTCCAGGACATTTGTATGTCACCATCTGGAAATTCTCCATTCCAGTTAAGGGGCTCTCCAGCACACAGTCCTAGGTTACTTTCATTACTGAAGAGCCTAGATATTCCTAGATTTGGATGTTTAAGGTCCCTGGTGGTTAAAAATGGGATATGAGTTGAAAAGAATATTTCTGAGTTTCCTAACCCTTGGATTGAGGAGCAGCAGATCACACTTGCTGTTTTCTCCCTTTTTAATCTTCAGTCACTGCAGGTGAGTCTTAGTGTCAGATGGCTTCTCTCCCCTTCTCCTGCTCCTGGGCCCCCCTCTGGGTGGTCACTGCCCCTCAGTGTAATTAGTCCCTCTCCAGAAAAGGCTTCAGCTCACCTCTCTCAGCATTCAGGGGACATCCCAACCTGTCTAAAACAAGGCCAACAAAGCAGTAGAAGATGTTGCAAATTTTCAGAAGGTGGGGACGATTTAATAGAAAAAGCCAAGATAAAAACATTAGCAAAGCCAGGTGACTTCTCAATATGCACTAGCTCAGAAAGGCTAAACTGTCAGCCACTTAACTTCAGGGCTCCTTCTTACTTGTCTTTAGATCCTTCCTGCCAAGCACAATATCTGACATGGCCAGCATGCAGGACATGATTTGCTAGGATGCTGAAGACAGCCTAGAAGTATAGGCGGGGTTCAAATTTGGTGTAAAGTGATTGTGGGAGGGATGGATATTCCAGATGTCTCCTGAGTGGAAGGCAGTCTTGAGTTGAGCTTCAAAGGAAGCATAGGATTTGTGTTTGCCAATAAGGATGGGAAGAACTTTATGGGAAAAGCTTTGAGGTGAACTTGGACCCAGATGTTCTCCCAGTGCCTTTGAGTCTTAGATTTGCTCCTGATGTGGACGTGAATATTGTGCGGTTGGAGAGGGAGGAAGCTGCACCTAGGCCTTCACTGTGATGCCCTTCACCCCCTCCAGCTCCATACCTGGTGTCTGGACAACTTCCGAGTCAAATGGGAGAGATCAGGACTCTTCCCGCACACTTGGCAGCTGCTGCCTCTGCTTGCTCCTGGGCCAAGCTCGGGGCCAAGCATCCTGCTGTGGGGCACCCACACCCCAGGTCAGGAGATCCAGACTCATGTATGTCCTCTCATCTGTCACATGGCAGCTGCTCACTGAACACCCATCTGAAAGTATACAATTCACCCCACGTCTTACTCTGTTTAGTGTTGCTATAACAGAATACCTGACCCTAGGTAGTTTATAAAGAAAAGAGGCTTATTTGGCTCACAATTCAAATTTAAGACTGCATCTGATGAAGACCTCAGGCTGCTTCGACCCAGCAGAAATAGAAGGGAACCAGCGTGTACAGAGATCACTTGGCGAGAGAGGAAGGGGGTGGGGGGAGGTGCCCCGCTCTTTTTAACAATCAGCTCCCTCATAGAGCAAGAGCTCGCTCACCCCCAAGGGAGGGCATTAATCTATTCATAGGGATCCGCCCCCATGACCCAAACACCCCCTACCAGGACCGACCTCCCAAAGCTGCCACACTGCAGGTCAGATTTCAGCATGAGCTTTGGTGGGGACAAGCAAACCGTATCCATTTGTAGCACCCACCTCTTCTTCGGATGGTTAGTCTTCTGATTCCATGTCCTCACCCGCGGCACCTTTCCCGTGTGCTCAACAGTGAGGGGAGGATGACAAAGACATGGCTGACTAACAAGGTGGGGGTGGAGGGACATGTGCAAGTGGCAGGTCTCTCCATGGGGCTGGCACAGGTATCCTTTGATTTCCATTTCTCTCTTGGAGAAATATCTGCTGCATGTGTAGCCTCAGACCAAATAGAATCATGAACTTCTATCTCCCAATTTAGATAGAATTTACTATCATGTTTGTGACTTCACACTTTACAACAGCCATGAGTTTTCCCTTCTGAGGCATTAGTATGGGACATTTAGGGAGAACTAGGGGTGGGGTAGGTTCAGAGGTTCTTTGTCCCACCTACAGCAAGGGCATAGCCCCTGCCCTTGAGGAACTCAGGGTCCAATGGGTGAGGCAGAGACAGTCAAGGACATTCTTGACATTTTCTTATTGAATTTACCTCCATGTGCCGAGCAACTTGTCTTGATTCCAGGGTCAGGAAAAGGCTTAGGGGAGGCTGGGCAGAGTGGATCATGCCTATAATCCTAGCACTTTGGGAGGAGGCAGGAGGATCCCTTGAGGTCAGAAGTTCAAGATTAGCCTGAGCAAGAGCGAGACCCTAGCTCTACAAAAATAGGAAAATTATCTGGGCATAGTGGCACGTGCCTGTAGTCCCAGCTACTTGGGAGGCTGAGGTAGGAGGACTGCTTGAGCTCAGGAGTTTGAGGTTGTAGTGAACTATGGTGACACCACTGCACTCTACCCACGACTACAGTGAGACCCTGTTTCAAAAAAAAAAAAGGTCCAATAGGAAAATAATATGGCCTAGCTGTGAGTCCCAGGCCCACTTCTAGATGTCAGAGGTTGTTGCTGTTTTTCTCTTTCTCACTAGAGAGTTACAAAACAAAAACCAAGTTAAAAAAATCACAATTATTCACACCAAAACTGTAAAGTCCTTCTTATATTACTAGAATAACTAATGTGAAAGTGTTTGGGTTCCCAAAGTTGGAACATTCAGAGATTGCCAAATTTCTTCAAGACGGTACAGATTCTACCTCCCCCCATATAAAGCCTGAAAATTCACAACGGGAAAGAAAATGTGACATTTGTACTATATCAGAAGCTGATCGTGGCAGGTTTCTGTTTATGTAAATTTTGGATGAATGGAACACAAATTAGTAGGGAATCATTACATCTCCTTTTCTCACATTTTCTCACATAGTTGGAAAAGATTGTTGAGAACTGCTGGGACATGGGTGAATCAGGAAACCCACCTGATACCCACTGCTCTCGTTGAAAAAAACGATAAAAAGGCAGTTGACATCCCCACTGTAGTTTAAAGGCCGAGTGTCAGGAATTCATGAGTTCTAACCTGTCCTCTTCTTACAGCGGCAGAGTGGTGCCCCCTCCGCCTCCCTAGAGGTGGCCCAGCGTCTCCTCGAAGATGGCAGTTCGGATGGGGACAACAGAATCACCCAGATCACTCGAGAGATGGCCAAGGAGGTGTTCCTGATGGCGCAGAGTTTGAGGAGGAGAGGACGTGTCCTGGTACTTGGGCTTGGGCTGGCCGTGGTGGTGGGAGAACCAGGCGCCGTGTGGAGTATCGGGGCTCCCAGCTGCAGCCTTGGGCAGCTCCCAGGAAGGAAGGGCTGCCCTGCGGGACCTTTCAGCACTCAGTCTTTCTACATTCTCTGTCTGAGTATGGCATGAAGTCCGCCTCTCCTCTCCCTTCCCCTCCTCTTTCAGGCCCAGTTATTAAGCTTTGTCTTATTCCACCAGGGAAGGTAATTTCTCAAAAGCTGCAACTTAGTAAAATCAAGGACTCCTTCATATCCCAGAAAGATGAACTTACATCTTTTAAAATCCCCCAAAACAGAGGTGACAAGGACGGTGCCTCCTGAAGGATGAGCACTCAGGGCGGCACAGCCTGGCAGGGAGGGGCCGCTCCCCACCGGCTTCTGGGGGCAACTTCAAGCATGTGTGGCCTGTTCTAACTCTCTTTATCCCTTTTCTTGATTTTTAGCTAGCATTGTTTAATGTCAACACACCAACATAAAAAAAATAAAAGTCTTTATCCCATCCTCGGTTGATAGGCACTTAGGTTGATTCCATATCTTTGTGACTGTAAATAGTGCTATGATAAACATAAAAGTGCCAATATCTTTTCAATATAATGATTTCTTTTCCTCTGGGTAGATACCCAGTTGTGGGACTGCTGGATCAAATGGTAGATCCACTTTTAGTTCTTTGAGAAATCTCCATACTGATTTCCATAGAGGTTGTACTATTAATAATTTACCTTCCCACCACATCCACATCCACATCCACACCAGAATCTATTGTTTTCTGACTTTTTAATAATGGCCATTCTGATTGGAATAAGATGGTATCTCATTGTGGTTTTAATTTGCATTTCTCTGATGGTTAGTGATATTGAGCATTTTTTCATGTTTCTTGGCCATTTGTATATCTTCTTTTGAAAATGTCTATTCATGTTGTATGCCCACTTTTAATGGAGTTCTTTTTTTCTTGCTGAGTTGTTTGAGTTCTTTGTAGATTCTTGATATTAGTTCTTTGTCAAATGCAGAGTTTGCAAATATTTTCTCCCATTTTGTAGTTGTCTATTTACTCTGTCCATTATTTCTTTTGCTGTGCAGAAGCTTTTCAGTTTAATTAAGTCCCATTTGCTTATTTTTGTTTTTGTTCATTTGCTTTTGGGGTCTTAGTCATAAATTCTTTGCCTAGGCCAGTGTCCAAAAGGGTTTTTTCTAGGTTATCTTCTAGAAATTTTATGGTTTCAGGTCTTATATTTAAGTCTTTAATCCATCTGGAATTTATTTTTGGATATTGGGGGGATAGGGATCCAGTTTCATTCTGCTGCATGTGGCTCTCCAATTTTCCCAGCACTATTTGTTGAATATGGTGTCCTTTCTTCAGTGTATTTTTTGTCTGCTTTTTTTGAAGATCAGTTGGTTGTATAAGATTTTATTTGAATAAAGGGTTCTGTTGCTTTCAAAAAAGAAAGAAAAGAAAAGGAATGGAAAACTGTGGATTTACCCAAATCTCTCTTTTGGAGTAAAGAAAGTGAGGCCCAGAAAGGTCAAAGTTTCAGATCAGCTAACTATTGCCACCAGTCTATTAATCATCAGTTTCCAGCTGGGAAGCTCTACATGTGACTGTCGTCTCTGCACCTTGGTTCCAGGCCAGACCTTCAATCTGGATGTTTCCCACACCAGGCCCTTCTTAGGGGCCTCACACCTGTCCTGAGCCTACTGAAAACTAACTCTGAGCCCAGGGCAGGCCATTGTTAATATAACAAGAACCGCTACATGGTTGGATACTTTCCAGACAGCCTTCATATGTTCATTTCAGGGCTGAAGTAAAGTGTGCCAAGCAAGGTTCTGGAAGCTTTGTAGTTTGCTGCTATTTTCGTAATATCCTCTTTCATTTCTTTGATATAGACCAAAGATCAGCTCATTACCTCTGCTAGGAAAATAGCAACTCTGGGACAAAACTTCACCAGACTTATCTGCATCATTGCTAAGAACTGCATAGATCAGAGATGTTCCCAGGAGCTCGTGTGCATGGTAGAGCAGATTCAAACAATGAGCAACCAGCTCCGCATCATCTCCAGGTGGGAAGCAGATTTGGTGGAAACTGTGCAGCTCTGCTTTCTCAAGACGGGGGGGATGAGGGGTGTCAGAGTGATTCCATTGTTATGTACTTCTTTTAGTTAATTGTTTATCCTCTAAGAGTTTACTTTTATTTTGGGAATATTAAACCGATGTTGAAAATAAAGAGAAATATTATAGGGGATAAAAAACTCACTTAAGCTAGAGCCATTTTTCATTTTATCACAACTATGTTGTATCATACATAAGAAAGAAAAAATATTTAACATGGAAAACTAGTTCCTGAGTAGGTGTGAACATAAAGCAATCATACGGAATTTTCAAAAATTGAATAAGTTAGAACTTATGTTGACTTTCAACACTGGGCCCTCCTCCCTCAGAGCACCGGGCACTGACTCCAGTGATACAGCCGGGCTCACAAAACTTCGGGATTAATCAACAAACACAAGTGACTGATCTCCATGCTTTAAGACAATGTCTAAATTTTGACTGTTAGCTCTCTATTTTGCTTTTATACTAATCATATCTAATAAAAAGCAGTTATCTTTAAGAATACATTGATTTCAAAGTGAATGCTGCAAATGTCATCTGCCTAAGAAAAACTATGCCAGCACAGAGCTTATGTTAAGATTAATCTATTTAATATGCACAAACTGTGGAATTGAGCAGTTGCCATTAATTGTCTCCTTATCACAGCTTCCCTGTTGGTGATATAGAACATAGTAATATAATGATGGAATCAGGCTCCATTTCAGCCACAGCCCCTTAGTACCTGCAGTGGCACATTTACTAATAACAAATTTTGTTTAGTGATCTTCTTATATTATGGAAAACCTTGATAGTTAAGACTATTATCAATTGCTGTAGCATAAGAATAACATTCCCTCAAACAAGGTATATAAACTGCTTTTATTTATTTTTTATTGATACGTAATAATTGTACATATTCATGGATTACATGTTAAATCTTGAAACAAGCACACCGCATACAATGATCAAATCAGGGTAACTGGAATAAGATTCACCTGAAACATTCATCATTGCTTTATGTTGGGAGCATTTGAAAACTTCTAGCTATTCTGAAATACAGTAAACTGTCAACTATAGTTGCCCCACTGTACCACTGAACATCAGAACTTCTTCCTTCTATTAAACATAATTACCCCTTCACCAACATCTCTTCATTACCCCTTCCTACTATCCTTACCAATCTCTAGTAGCCCCCATTCTATTCACTACTTCCTGGAGATCAATTTTTTTTAGGTCCCATATTTGAGTGTGAAAATGAAATATTTGTCTTTCTGTGTCTGGTTTGCTTCACTTAAAATAATGTCCTCCAGATCTATCCATGTTTCTGCAAATGACAACATTTCCTTCTTTTTCATGGCTAAATAATATTCCTTTGTGTACATACACCATAACATTTTTATCCATTCATCCGTTGATAAACCCTTAAGCTGATTCCATAATTTAGCCATTGTGAATAATGCTGCAATAAACACTGAAGTGCAAATATCTTCTGGTTATAAACTGCTTTTAAATTAAAAATAAAATCTGGCTGATATTCTCCAGGAAATAATATTTCAGGTACATCACTGTCTCAAGATTAGCTACCAAATTTTTTCTACTTAATATACAATCAATTTTAGCCTATCAAAAATGGGTATTATTATAAGGGCACCTGGGATTTGCTTTAATGAGGTAGACGTGGAAATGAAACCTGCAGGCATGGAAATGATCATCGTGAAGGAAGAGGTTTTTATGCTCACACATGCCTGGAAACAGGAGGCACACCGTGCCATTCAGGGCCACACAGGGAAGCACTGGCAACAGTCAAAAGGCAAAAGGAGTTAGGGCAGGAACATTTATTGTTGTTTTCACAGGAAGGATTGGATGAGGAGGGAGAGTAGGCTAGGAGAGTTTAAGATTGGCTAGTTTGAATCATTTTGGAAGATTCTGGGCTGTAGGAGTTGTCTCCAGCTGTTTGGAACCTGGTTGTGGATGATTACAGCAGGTGATTAGTGGCCCGGAGTATAAGAGCTCAGTAAAGGAGGTGGTTGGGGAGTGTGGGCTCTGGACTGGCTGGTTTGCATATGGCAGATGTGCTCGCAGGTAAGTCATTTACTATCTCTAGCAATTGGCTAGTTCTAGGAGGGGCAGTCTCTCCAGTATCAGCAAGGCCTCAAGATGTCAAAGCATCAGAAATACAGACAATAAAAAGGTGTGATTAATACTGACGTATTTATCAAGCTCTCAACCTTCTAAAGGATCTGGAAGTCCTGAGATTTTGCCAAAGTTAAAGTCACTTAAGTTTCACAGCATTTTTATTTTCAATGGCAGAATACAACTTGTCTAACTAAATTTAGTTACATTCAGTTTAAAACAAATACCATTGAGAAAAAGAAAAACAAACAAAACAAAAAAGAAAAAATAAATAAATACCATTGAGGACTGGAATTCCATTAGGAAGTACTAGTCTGATCTTTGATGAGAACTTTTAATCTAAGCACCCAAAACAATTCTATACAAAATTTCTTATTCCCTTTCATTATAAATGTCAGTTGGCATTTGTTCTGCTACTTTTCTTCAGTTATTTTCATTGAAAACATATTTCTTGTTAATTTACAGATACTATGAGTCATATTTTTAATATTAAAATAAAAATTTTATTTTAAAATGTTAAATTAGGCTCCTAGCTGCCCTGGTTCTGAAAAAAGTAAAATAAAATAAATGTTAAATTAGACCTTTAGAACATTCTTTCTCCACATAGTCCCCACAAAGGCATCCCAGCATTCTGGAAGAGGCTCCCATTGTAACACCTTCTGGTACTTAGTTGAGAGTGCATCTCTTACCTGTTGTAAGATCTACTTTTCTCCTGTAAACTCCCAAGTGTAAAGGCCTCCTTGGTGAGAAGCAAGTCCTCTGAAGAACTCCTACTGGAAAATGCACAGCACCTCCTCCAGGCTGTCTTCAAGACCGTGAGGGCTGCAGAAGCTGCGAGTCTCCGGGTAAGTGCTGGCTTCAAGAGTTGGCCTTGGTGTAGAGTATACATGCACAGCACCACAACTCAGTGTCATAGGCCCACAGGAACGTGGTAAGCTGCAGATATTCACAAGATACTGTACTTTCTTCTTAGCTATTATGTTCGACTTCATTCATTCCCCAAACCTGTCACTGAATTTCCTGTGTTTGGCTAATTTCCTAGTTCGACTAATTTCTGCTGACCCATGTTCCATTTCACTGATCACTTCTTCAGCTGTACCCCGTCTGCTGATGCGTCTGTCAAAGCATTCTTCATAGCTGTTCCCATGCTTTTTCTTATTTCTAGCATTTCTGTTTATTTTTGATAGTTTTTGTCTCTATGCTAAAATTCTCCATTTGTTCATGCATTTTGTGTACTTTTTTCCATAAAGTCTTTAATATATTAATCATAGTTATTTTGAATTTCCTGTCTGATAATTTTAACATGTGACATGTGACTCATATCTGAGTCTGGGTTTGTTTGTTTTTTAATAAATAAATAAATATATATATATATTTTTGTCTCTTGACAGTAGGTTGTTTCTTGGGATTATTTTGTTTTGTTTTTCTTTTTTGCATGTCTCATAATTTTCCATCAAAAACTTGATATTATGTGTAGACTGGTAGAGATGAAATAAATAGTATTTATGCCCGAAAATGCACACATCTCTTCTAGGACTTTAGTGTGGTAGTGAGTCAATATAGTCAGCAGTTATTTTATTTTTTTATCTTTTATTTCAGCATATTATGGGGGTACAAATGTTTAGGTTACATATATTGCCTTTGCTCCATCTGAGTCAGAGCTTCAAGCGTGTCCATCCCCCAGACGGTGAGCACCGCACCCATTAGGTGTGAATATACCCATCCCCTGCTTCTCCCTCACACCTGCCCAACACCTGATGAATGTTACTGTGTGTGCACTTAAGTGTTGATCAGTTAATACCAATTTGATGGTGAGTACATGTGGTAATATAGTCAGGAGTTGATCTGAGTTTGGGTTTTATTGTTGTTAGAGTCACCATGGGTGCACCATTGGTGTCGAATTTGCAGTGTTACCTTATGTTTAGTTTGCTGTCCTTCCCTCAGTGGCCTAAGGCTTCTGTTGCATAAAGGAGACAGGTTTGGGCAGGGATCCGAGACTTTGTGGCAGTCGTGGCTGCTCCCCTCCCCAAAGCCTGCCCCACGGGAGGCATTCCCAGGTTGGCCCAAGTCTTATGAGGACCAGGTGAGAGGTTCTAGATAAGAGTCTGAATAGATGTAGACTTCTCTTGTGTTGTGGCTGCCACAGGCTCTATGCACTCACACTGGCCATTAGCGATTTGTTAAACATTTTGACTGCATCTTCTTACGGCATGACAGGGTAGCCTCATCTTCCTCCTGTGCTCTGTGCTACATCAGCCGGTGCTTATCCCTGTTATTCCTTGGCAGTGTCTGTCTTTTCTTAGATTTCAGGCTAGTTAGTTGCCCTTCAACCTGAGCTCTTTAACAGGTTCAAGAAGAGTTATGATTTTGTGGATTATCTGGCTTTTCTGTTTTGTTAGGGTGGAAGCAACACTCTTTCCAGCTTTTTATATCCTAAGTGGAAGCTGGAAATGGGAAATATTTCAGTGCCTAAAGGAGCACCTGGCTTAGGGCTTTGGTGGGGCTAGTCCACCTGCGTAAGACCCATCTCTGCCCCCTCCCTTCCACCAAATCGCCTGGCTCATTTTTATCCTTTAGATCTATCTCAACTGAAATTCCACCTCCTCAGAAGGGATGGAACACCTCCACTATATCTGAACCGTAATAAATCTCAGCCCATTTCCTCTATTTTAGTACGTCATATGATCCCTTCCTAGTATTCACCACAGTTTGCAATTATAAATCAGTTTCTTTTTTTGCATTTATTTATTTGTCTGGCTCTTTGCTTAGAATGTAAACTCCATGAAGCCGCAGACCTAGACCAGAGGGATAGTGGGAGGAGGGTGCTAAACATAAAATGAGACTTTGTATTTCAAATTTAAAGAAACTTTATACCAGTTTAGTTCAGAGTACATAGGTGAGACATATCCAGTGAAAAGCATTTGAAAAATGTGCCTATTCCAGCTACAAGTTGCAGAATCCCTTGAACAGAAAAGAAAGCTGAGAGGAAAGCGAACTAGCATCTCTCCCTCCCTGAGAGCCCTGGCTGCAGCCCACAGCCTTCTACTGGTCCTGTTCTCCCAGCTGAGAAAAGGCCACCACCCTCCCCAACCTCTGGACCCTGTGTGTGCAGGAGAGCCCAAGAGTGGGCCGAGTGAGCACAGCGTGCACCTGAGTCCTGGCTCTGCTTGGGCCACTGGCCTAAGGACCTGTGGATATTTTGCATACAGCAAACTGAATAAAGCAAGATGCAAAGGAAGGCAGAATTTGGAGTGGAGAGAGAATTTTTAAAAATTGACTACATTCTCAGAACGTTCCTCTGTGATCAATAGAAAACACTTTGCTCTGCTTTGCTTCTCCTTTCAGAGTGAGTGGGCTCCAAACATGATCTCTTGATTCCTATACAGTTAGGGCTAGAGCCTCCGAAATCAGCCTCCTCTCCACTTGGAGGGACCCCCTAAGGTAGAGCTCCAGTCAGCCGAAACTGGGCACTGCACAGCCTCCCCCGGGACTTAGTTATCTTTCTCTCCTCCAGGGTTTGAGAGAACCTTCCCCAGATCCAGAGGAATTGGAAGTTGCTGCCTTCTGCATGCAGTGGAGGGGGAAACTGCTGAAGCACAGACTTCAAGAAACCTCGCACGTGGACTGTGATGAGCTGGGCCTGCGAAAAACAGGCGCTAAAACCCTCCCAGCACTGGTCACCCTGGTTCCAGAAGTGTTATAAAAGCTAAGAGGTAGTCTCTGAGCCACACTTTCTGTTGACCCATCCTCTGGCCCCGAGACTCCGGCAGCCTGTGGGGTCACAGGGAACCCTGTGGGTTGGGTGGGTGCAGCGTGGCCAGGGCCCAGCCTTGCACGAGGCTGCCCTGACAACTTTACTCATTTACGTGTCCCTGGGCCCCTGGTGAGACTGACTTCCTCCTGGGAAGGACACGTCGGTTTCTGGGCTTAGAAGGAACATCACATATAAACTGTGGAAGGAGGGGGGTGGGGCACATCCAAGGACCATTAGCTGAAGCCTTTATGAAGATGTTGCCTTGCAAGAACATCCCCAGAATGTTCTGCAGGGAGCCAGGAGCTGAAAGACTTACAGGTTCGATTGGGATGGTCATTCAGAGTCCCCTTGATCAGATATGTGGGCACTGCTTAAATTCAGAAGATGTGGGGCTCAGGGGTGCTAGGCAGGGCGTAGGGCGCAAGGGCTGTGAGTTGGGAGCTGCTGAGCTCCAGCGTTATTTGGTGAATCTGGGTTTGGCATTTGGGATGGAGAGGGACGGTTGGGAGCTAAGGGATTGCCAGAGTCAGCAGGAATGTTTTAGCTCTTCAGCATCTTTCATGAAACCTTTGGATAAAGGACCCAGGAGAGGGAGAGCAAGGAGACCAGCAATCTTCTCCTCAGAGGCTGGAGCCCTGGGTAGGGCCGGGGAAGGAGGCTGGGGGTGCAGGCTGGGGGCAGGGTGCCCTGGAGGCAGGGGCAGGGGTCTTGCTTGTTTGGAGGGCATTGGGCAAGCCTCCTAGATTCTGGTGCAGCCCTCCGGGAGGAGGGGCCACCTGGACACAGGATGTGACTGAATTTCCCACAGTCTGGTGGGATAGTGGCTTGGATTTATAGTACATATAGACAAGGACTTTTTCTACTTTTTTTTAAAGCAGGGTACAATTTGATGAGTTTTGACACATAAAGCTCCATGAAACCATCACCACAGTCAAGATCATGAACAAAGTCCCCCAAAGTATCCTCATGTCCATTTGTAACCATTCCCTCCTGCCTGTGACTTAGTCCCTACGATGACTGATCTGCTGACACTTCAAGATTTGTTTGCATTTTCTAGGATTTTATAAAATTGGAATTGTACATCAGGGATTCTTCCACCCACCCCACTTCTGTCATTCAGCCATATTCATCCACGTTGCTGGCTGTATCAGTGATTCATTCCTCTTCACTGCACAATAATATTTCATTATATGGATATACCACAATTAGTGTATCCTTTCTCCTGTTGATAGACATTTGAGTTGCTTACAGTTTGGGGCTGTAACAAATTAATCTGCTGTAACATTCCATGCAAGTCCTTGTACAAGCAAATGCTTCTATATCTTTTAAAAAATGTCTGTAGGAATGGAACGATTGGATGGTAGTGTAAATGAATGTTTAGCTCACTGTTCCCTCTTCATAAAATGCCCTGCTCCCTGCCCAGTCCACCTCGAAAAGTGATATTCACCTTACAGGACTCAGAGCAATTGTCTCCTCCTCTGGGAGGCATTTCTTTAACCCCCTCCCCACCCACGAACAACTTTACTCAGAATCCGCAAGCCCCTGCCGGGGGCTTTCTGTGTGCCCTTCTCCAGCTTCTCAAGCCTCCACGTGATCCGCAGGACACTGATCTTGCTCTGCCACCCTCGGCCTTCCCCACCCCATTCCTGTTCTCTTGCTCAGATCCAGCCACACTGGCCTCATTCCATTTCCTCGGGTGTAGACGTGTCCCTTTCGGACTCAGGGCCTTTGCATGGCTGTTTCTTCTCCCTGGAAAGCATCTTCCCCCAGAATTCAGATTTTAGCTTAAAAAAAAAAAATCACTTTCTTAATCCCTCACACGAGGCACTGTGCTTTCAGAGTTCTCAGTCTTTTCTTTTCTTTAGCACTTGTCACAATTTGTATTATTTGTGTGATCTTGTGATTTCCTCTCCCACCCTTCTAGACTGTGAGAACTACAAAGGGTCTATATCTTTTTGTTGTTATTGTTCTGTTTTTGTTTTGGCCCCTAGAACCTAGCACCGAGCCGGAGGCTTCCTCGAGTTTGTGAAGATGGATGTTGTTCTCCATCTGGCCTCCAGATGGCGACCAGACTCAGAGACCGACTCAGGTAGGCCACGTTCCTCACTGGAAGAGAGGCTGGGGCAGGTACCTGTGGCCCAGCAGCCCTGAGAAGCGCCACTCCGCACACTTTAATTCCATGCTCAACTCATGTCAGCCTCCTCTACACAACTGTAAACTCAAAGCTCAACTGATC
Source organism: Lemur catta (assembly GCF_020740605.2). NCBI lineage: Eukaryota > Metazoa > Chordata > Mammalia > Primates > Lemuridae > Lemur > Lemur catta. The sequence goes on from NC_059131.1 coordinate 68,999,741, forward strand.
CGTTTGGGGCTGAATCCCTGTAAAATACCTTCCTGGATAATCTTGCACACAGTGCAGAAAACTTGCTATGGACTCCCCATTTTTCTTGCATATACAATCAATAAACAGAAGTATTAATATAATGACCACTCAGTAGCAAAGGTTCAGATTTATAGAACCGTGGAGTCCTACTTGCTGTATTTCTGGGTATTTCCTGGGTGGAAAGCCTGGATTGGAATCCAAGCCGTGTGATGGGTGCTCTCACTCCCAAAGACCCATCATGGCAGAAGGCACCTGTATTCCACGGAGTGTGCACATATGTAGGTAACTTTAAATTTATGTAGACATTAAGAAAATGTTTAATAACTTTGCTCTTGAAATCACACATCCACCTTTACAATTTTCTTACAACATTTTGAAACCAAAGTCCTTTTTGAAGTCTCAAACATTTTCGTAGATTTTTGACAAAGCTGGGGGACCTGGGTTGTGCACACCCCCCATGGTTAAGGACCCCTGATTTGGAGCTTCAGTCTGTCGTGCCGTTGTGAGCACTGACTGAGCTCCCACCGAGGGAAAGATGCTGTGAGGCCCTGGGGAGACTGAGGCAAAGAGCAAGAGAGCCCCCAGTGCCGCAGAGAGGACAGCCGGCCAGTCGAATGGGGCACACAGAGGACAGCGCGGGGCTGTGACAGACCGAGTGGAGAAAACGCCTGAAAAGGAGCCTTGACCGCCAAGCCACGGAGTTTGGCTTCTCATACAGATGAGGAAGTCATAGAGGGCTTTGAAGCCAATGAGTGGCAGGATAATAGCTGCATTTTATGACAAACTGGTTGCCGTGTAGAGGACTTCGAATAGGGTTCTCTCGCTGTGCTCCTTGCTCCTTTGAGGTGATTGAGCAATGTCACCCCAACTTCAGCCAGAGTGTCTGCTTTCTAAATGTTGTACGCTGCGGTCCCACATAAACTTTTCCTTTGGAAAATGTAGAATATAAACTCCCTGAGGACAGGGTCTTTTTGTTCACTAAGGAACCAAGAATTGGCCCTGAGTAGGTGCTCAATAAATATTCATTGAATTACCATGAATATGTGATACAGGGGATTGATTTGAGTGTTGTGATAGTTTGGATTATTATTCAGCAATTATTCACCCTCCTGCCCCTCCTGCTGGGCACAGAGTGTACTTCCCTGGATCAAGGTGTTGGTGACGTTAGTCTCAGCTGTGAAACTGGCCTTGGTGGGGGAATGTTATTGAATATGATGTGAGCAGAGGCTTGAAATATGCTTGTGTAGTTGAGTTTACCCTTCTATACTCTTGCATTTTGGGATAAGAATGTGCCTTAATTAGCCGCTGGCCGAGGAGAGTAAGATCTGGCCTTAACTGCAGCTTGACAAATGCATACACCTGTGTGAGCACCCACGCACAAGCGACAGGCCATTTTCCGCGTCCCCTGAAAGTTATCTGTGCCCCTTTACCATAAAATTTCCTCCATCCCTGGGCACAGGCAACCTCTGATCTGTTTTTGGTAACTACAGATTCATTTGGACTGTTCTAAAACTTCACATAAAAGGTATCATATGGTAATTACTGTTTTGTGTCAGAATTCTTTCATTCCCATTTTTGAGATACATCCATGTTGCTTTGTGTTTCAGTAGTTTGCTACTTTTTATTAATATTACTGAATAATATTTCATTTGTGGATTAGCTATTTTCTTCATCCATTTAAGTGTTATAAATAGTTGGATTCTTTGCAGGTTTCTGCTGTTTTGAATAAAGTATGAACGTACAAGATTTTGTGTGGACATATATTTTTATTTCTCTTGAATAAATTCAGTAGTCTCCTCTTATCTGCAGGGGATGCGTTCCAAGACCCCCAGTGGATGCTTGATACCATGGAGAGTACCAAACTCTACACATACTATGTTTTCTCCTATACATACATGCCTATAAAAAAGTTCAATTTATAAATTAGACACAGTAAGAGATTAACAACTAATAACAAAATAGACAATTATAACAACATATTGCAATAAAAGTGAAACAAGAATGACTTGAACACAAGCATCAGGATACCACAACAGTCGACGTGATAACTGAGCCAGCTACTAAGTGACTAACGGGCGGGGAGCGTCTACAGTGTGGGGACACTGGACAAGGGTAACCCGTGCGTGTCCTTGGTGGGATGGAGATGGACAGTGAGAGATTTTTTTCACACTATTCAGACCAGCATGCAATTTAAAACTTATGAATTATTTATTTCTGGAATTATTTATTCCATTGAATGTTTTTGGACTGCAGTTGACTGTGGGTAACTGAAAATTTGGAAAGTGAAACTTTGGGTAAGGGACTACCATATCTAGAAGCGGAATTGTTGAATCAAATGGTAATTGTATTCTTACTCATATAGGAAACTACCAAACTATTTTCAAAAGTGGTTGTACTGGGTGTAATCTTAGCACTCTGGGAGGCTGAGGCGGGCGGATCGTTTGAGCTCAGGAGTTCAAGACCAGCCTGAGAAAGAGTGAGACCCCGTCTCTACTAAAAAAATAGAAAGAAATTAGCTGGACAACTAAAAATATATAGAAAAAATTAGCTGGGCATGGTGGCGCGTGTCTGTAGTCCCAACTACTCGGGAGGCTGAGGTAGTAGGATTGCTTGAGCCCAGGAGTTTGAGGTTGCTGTGAGCTAGGCTGATGCCACGGCACTCTAGCCCAGGCAACAGAGTGAGACTCTGTCTCAAAAAAAAAAAAAAAAAAAGTGGTTGTACCATTTTACATTCCCACCACTTGATAATGCCAGCCTATCAATTTATTCATTCTCAGTGGTGTGTAATGGCATCTCATTGTGGTTTACTTTGCATTTCCTTAATGACTGATAATATGGAGCATCTTTTCTGGTGCTTATTGGCCATTTGTATATCTTTTTTTTTCCTTTGCCTATTTTTTTGTTGTTTATTTTCTTAACAATGGCTTATAAAATTCCTTATGTATCCTATAAACAAGTCCTTAGTATTGCAAATATTTTCTCCTAGTCTGGGGCTTGCGTATTTGCTATCATAATGGTGTGTTATAAAGAGCAGAAATTAAAAGTTTTGTGTGAAAATACATTTATCATTTTTTCCTTCATTTCATATTTTGTGTTTGTTATATCTATGCCTACCCCAAGGCTGCAAAGAATTTTCTATTTTTTTTCTTGAAGTGTGTGTATGTATGTATGTGTGTGTATAATTTTTGCTTTTAAATTTAGGTTTCAGATTCATTTCAAATTACTTTTTGTGTATGGTTTTAGACAAGGATTGAGGTTTATTTATTAATTGCATATAAATATTCAGTTGTTGCAGCACCGTTTATTGCAGTGACAATCCTTTCCCCATTGAATTACTTTGGCATCTTCATGAAAATCAGTTGACTGTACATGTGTGGGCCAACTTCTGGTTTCTCTATTCTGTTCCATTGGCTTACATGTGTCCATCCTTAGGCTAATCTTGTATTTTCTTGATTACTATGGCTTTATAGTGAATCTGACAATCTCTGTAGTTCAACTGGAGTGTTCAAATGATTACATTTAAAAGAATTATGTATTTTTATGGTTTGTTTTGCTCCTTTTTCTCCTCTTTTCCTGTCTTCTTTTGGATTCCTTGAGCATTTCTTTGTAATTCCATTTTACCTCCAATTGTTCTGTAAGCTATACTTCTCTGGTTTATTTTTATAATAGTTGCTGTGGGGGTTACAATATACATCATTACTTTATCACAGTCTACCTTCAAACAATATTATACCACTTCATGTATTGTGTATCTTTTAAGAATGCACTTTTATTTCCCTCTCCTCTTCTATGTGCTATTGTCATACATGTTTTCACAGTCTGCTGTTACCATATTTGCTTTTACACAGTCAATTATCTTTCAAAGAAGTTTAAAGTCTGACAACTTGTTAATATTTACTTATATATTTACCATTTCTGGTGTTTTTCATTCCTTTGTATCATTTACTTCTGGCCAAAGAACTTCCTTTAACAGAAAAGAAGTCTGTAGTTATCATTAGGCTTATTTCTCTGTACATAATGGGTCTTTTGTTTCTGTCTCAAGTTCCTCTCTATCACTGATTTTTAGGAATTTGATTATGATGTGTCTTGATGTGTTTTCCTTGTGTTTATCCTGCTTGGGATTCATTGAGCTTCATACATTTGAGCTTACAGTTTTCATCAGGTTTTCAAAATTTTCTGCCATTATTTCTTAAACTATTTTTTCTGCTACCCTTCAGCCCACTGGTTCTCCTCCTGGGAGTCCAATTACAAGTATGTCAGACTGCGTGATATGGTCTCACAGGTCATTGAAACACTGCTCTTTTGGCTTTTTATTCATTCATTTTTTTTCTTTGTGCTTTATTTTGGATACTTTTTATTGCTACATCTTCAAGTTCAATAATATTTTTTTCTGCAGTGTCTTATCTGCTTTTAATTCCAGGAAGTAAATTTTATTTTCAGATATTGTATTTTTCAGCTCCAGAAGTTCTGCTTTTTTTTTTTTTTAAGAAAAAATCTTTCATTTCCTTCTCACTGTGCTTATGTTTTTCCTTAAATACTAGAACTTATTTATAATAGCTGTTTGAAAATCTTTGTTAATTTCATCATGCCATTAATTTCTGGGTATATTTCTATTGACTATTTCTTGGTAAAAGGTTATATTTTCCTTTTTCTTGCATGTCTACCAATTTTTGGTTGGATGCCGGACATTGTGGATTTTATAGTATTGAATGTATGGATTTTATTGTTTTTCTTTAAGGAGTGTTGAGCTTTATTCTGAAAAGCAGTGAAGTTACCTGTGGTCCATTTTTACTATTTTGAGGCTTATTTTTAAGTTTTGTTATATTGAACATAGAGTAGCCTCTACCATATTATCAAGATACGGTCTTTCTGGAGTCTCTACTGAATCTCTCTCCTCTGGCTGATGGAAATCTGAACAATGCCAGCCCTGTGAGAGTTACTGGAACAGTTTAACTCACAGCTCCCCAGCCACCCTTCACCCAACCTTGTGGAGTTTTACTGGTCAACAAAGACTCAAGGAGACTTACAGAGATTTCTGGAGTCCTGTTTCTTTTAGCTCTTTTCTCTCCAGAACTCTGCCACACAGCTGCCTCTGCCTCCCGCTTCCATCTTTGCCTCCATTCAGTGAGATTGCTGTGCTCTTCCTGGGATCCTCCTCCCTGCTCTGTGGTCCAGGATGGAACTACAGGCAAAAAGTTGGGGTGATCATAGGGCTTACCTAATTGTTTTTCTTCTTCTATAGATCAATGTCCTTCATAGCCTATTGTTCAATGAATAACAGATTAATTTTATACATTTTGTCTAGTTTTCTAGTTATTTAAGGCAGCAGGTTAAGTCCAATCTCTGTTACTACATCACAACCAGAAACAGAAGTCCTGTTCAGTGATTTTAATAGAGGGATACATGCATGGGTATAGACAGTTAGTGCAGTACAGAGACTGGGCAGAAAAAGGGGTACCTGGAAAAGCAAATTTTTAGAGGAAGGAGGAGCCAAATCAAAATTGGAAAGTGGGAGGTAGGACAGATACTGCTTTCTCTGAAATAAAAAGAAGAAAATAAAAATTGTCAAAAACCTAGTAAGTCTGAAGATCAGAGAAGAGAAGGGGGCTGGGAGAGGAGTCTCAGGAGAAAAAAAGGCAGGCGGGCAAGTCTTCCTCTCCCTCTCGCCATCCCTCTCCCTCTCCGTCTCCTGACTGCTGTATGATAAAATAGCACTCTGAAATTATAACACTCAGATAACTTGTATATTGAGGAGAAGGAAAATAGTTTTCTTCTCCATTAACAATATTAGGAGACTTAGCAGCTCCCTGAGATGGTTTACACTTAATTCACAAACTGAGTATTAGAATGTTTCTCTTAAGTTCCTACATATAACTTTGAACTGAACTGGTACTTTTATCCTGATGATCTGGACCCAAAAGTAACTATTTCTAAAATGTGTTCTGTGTACTGGATCCTTTAACGTCAAAAACCCACCACAAAGCAGTGTGATTTAATTCAGTTTGCAGGAAGTTGTATTCAAAAAGTAGCTCACCTTAACCTTCTTCTCTGTAACTCAACACCTACTAGCATATGCTAAATGCTCAATCTTTCTTAAATGAGTAAAGGAATCTGCATTTTGTAGATGAGGAAAGCAATGCTTTCTGAAGTCCTGACCTGTCCAATATTGCATTGCTCACAGAGAAGGCACCAGGTCTAGACAGTGCTAGCTTTTAAGTAAGAAGCTTCTGACAGAATTGTTCGATAATTAAATCCAGTAATCTACTGGCCTTGCTTATTTAATAAAGTGTGGTGGGTTTTTTGTTTGTTTGTTTTTTGAGACAGTCTTGCTCTGTTGCCCAGGCTAGAGTGCTTGCAGCAACTTCGTACTCCTGTGCTCAAGCGATCCTCCTGCTTCAGCCTCCTGAGTAGCTGGGACTACTGGCATGTGCCACATGCCCATCTATTTTTTTTCTATTTTTGGAGAGAAGGGGTCTTGCTCTTGCTCAGGCTGGTCTTGAACCCCTGAACTCAAGCAATCCTCCCAGCGTAGCCTCTCAGATTGCTAGGATTACAGGTGTAAGCCACTGCACCTGGCCTAGAAATGTATTCTTGACCACTGAACATACTAGAACAGAAGCCAGAAAACATTTTTTAATGATATTTCCTGACCTTTGAAGGAAGCTTAACCATTGCTCACTGAAAGCCTTTGCTGAGATGAGTTCCCATTTTGATCCTAAAGAGTTTCTGCTCTACTCTAAGCCGTACATTTGCTAGCAACTTCTCTGATCTTTTGATGGAAAATTAATTTAAGCTAATGTAAGAGACATTTCCTGAAATGAAGGCAATATTAGGAAATAGGGCTTCAAATGGTGTTAATCTATGTGGCTAAGTAAAGCACAATCTCTGTACTAAAGACAAATCAAAGGATAAACAGTTTATCAGCAGTTATCCCCTTCTTTCAGGAAGGTCTAGGATGGGTTACATTTACAAGCTTTTATATGTGCACATGGCTCCCCTATATTTCGTCTTTAAATGCTGAAGATTTATTAAAGCAAAGCATCACATTGCCAGACAGATATTATTAGAAACATTTTTATTTAAATTCAGACAATAGAAAGGTATCACAGAAAAAAAATTACAGAAACTTGCAGCAACAGAATGCAACTTGCAAAATTTATTAGTAAATAAGAAGGGGAAAAAAGATAGTCCTGATTTTACCAAGTGATTTGCTAGTCCTTAATAGAATAATTTATCAATTCAGAAAAGTATATCCCTTGCTGGTATTTTTTGAACAGACAGCAATTTAACAATTGAGTTAATCTACTAAATTGGTATCTACTAAAATCTGCCATAGTGAGATAGTCAAGGCAGCATCTCCCCAGCATTTTAGATACAACTTGGGGAACTGAAATAATCACTGGAAAGTTGAAAAAAAAAAACAAACACTTCATATGAAATAAGTGGAACCTGGATTTCAGCCCACAGATGGCTCTCTGATAGAAAACAGGCCATAATAAGTCTGGACACTCCCCCCCCCCCACCACACACACACACACACACACACACACACATTGCATCCTGGAGCTCAAGTGCCATTGATGCCCTGCCTAGACTGCAGGCACAGAAGCCCTAGACTGAAAACAAGATGACCTGGGCCCTAGAGCCCTGAATCTATGCTGAGACCTTTCTGAATCCTAGATGGATGGGGCAGCAGGTTTAGGGTAAAGAATGTAAAAAAAATTTTAAACTTTGGCAAGTAAGTACACAAATGACTCTTTCTTGATTGTCACTTTAATAAGGAAATATCATTCTACCTCTTGAAAAGATATTCTTCTGTCTCATTTGATCTCCCTCTCAAACATTTGGAAGGCAAATGCCTATAAAACAGAGTGGGACTAAAACCTCTTTCCTGTAATAATGTTTAGTTTATCATTTTTCACCTTTTCTCTATTTAAAAACTATATAAAATGTATAGCCTATCATTGACAAGTAACTTCAAGATGGTGGTGGTAATGAAGGTTTGGGAACAACATGGTTAATCTTTTTAAAAATTGGCCTCTATATATTTGTTTTATAATAAATTATATATCAGATCTCTGATAAAACATTAGCTCATGCAAATTTTATCATTAATACTTAATACCTTGTAAAGGTATTAAAATCAGTAATGAGCCAAGAATTATGAATATTTTCTAAAATGCTATAATTAGCTGTTTATTCACATTTTTTTATAAACTCTGTTTAAAAAAGAAGAGACCTAAGAATAAACAATGCTATAAAATACTATTCCAAGAACTCACAATCTTATTTGAGATTAAGAAACAGATATTTATGCCTACAATGGTTTTGCTAACAGTAGCACGACTGTTCTATTCCAAAGGGTAATGAAGAGCATCTAAAGACCAGACACGAGATCCAAAATTAGAATCAAATCATAACTTGGAAGGGTAAATTACTGTTCATGATGTTAGGGTAAAAGGAATTTTAAATGCTACTGATCATTCACTAGATTAGTGAACTCATCAATTTGGCTATTTTGAGGGAAATATAAAGGGGAAATTGAGAAATATATTTAAAAATAAATATATGAGACTCTGCAGTTCCTTTTCTGGTTACAGAAAGAATTCTTCATAGATCTATAGGAATAAATTACTGATCTATCCAAACTTCCATCATGGAGTAAGTAGAGCTAACTTGTAAGTCTGGAGGACTCTTAGAGTTATAAATTAATTTAGAAACATTTAGCCCCTAAGTAAAGTTGCCGTAACTCTGCCTTCACATTGTTTGGGAGTGGGAGCAGGCACAAAAAAAGAGCAGGAGGGCTCTCTGTGTCTACTGAACGAGGTATAATCAATAAGTTGCACTCTTCCTAATACAGTCGTGGAATGCTTCTGCCTCATCTGTTCTAATAGATGATAGCACCCATAAAACCTACATTTGGATGAATGTCAGGAAGCAATCAACAAGCAGTTACCAAAGCATCTACTGTGTGCCCAGAACTAGGCTTGTTGCTATGGAGAAATATAAAAATTAGGAGATACATATGGGTCCTGCTTCCAAAAGCATAAACTATGATTAAAATGTGCTTTTTATTTCTTATTTAAAAATTCTAAGTACTATGTTCATGTTAACCTAAAGTCCTTTTTTAGGTCTGAATCCTTTCTAAGAAAGGCAGGTTAATTAGGGCTTTGTTATAATTGGCAGACACTGCTGATTAAAAAAACACACTCAAACACAAAACTTCAGCAATAAAGTGGTAGCCACTGAAACTCGTTCTGCAAATCACATTAAACTGCTTGGGGAAAAGGTATTACATAATGCTAAATCATACCATCTAAGTGAGGAAAACAGCTTTAAACATTCAGACCCTGTTTGGTTACACATGTCAAGGCTTAGATTTCCTAAACTAAGTCTTATTTAAACTAATTATAGTTTACAAATGTTTATATATTCTACTGGACTTAATTTTGAACATAATATTGTCAAGTACTGCCAAATCACTTCTGAAAAGATAATTACAACTCTTTCTCTTAGAAATTCACAGAAATGCTAATTGTTGAAGATTATGGGGCCCCCATCAGTGACCGCATGACTGCAGACCCTCCCTCCGAGGTACAGGCTTCAGCACAGACCAGCCCTCCAAAGTGTAGCTCTCAGCACAGAAGGGTGAACTCAGGGGAAAGAAACAGGGCCACCATAATATTCTGCATCTTGCAAATGGAAAGACTTGTAAGATCTTACATTTTGGTCCTTAGGAACTTCCTAACTTCTAGTTGCCATTAAGTAAAGGCAAATGATACCTTTATCAAGCAAGTGGTCACTCAGAAAGTCTTCAATGTCACATACCTGCAGAAATATACACTAAGGGGCGGGAGTAAACATACCTCTTGTTTCTAAGGGCCAGTGGCCCTTATTTTGAATGAGTTGGCCACTTTGCCCACACATGCTATGATTTAAACAAACACACCATGCAACATGGACTGTCATAGCATTTTTAACCCTCCATCAATATCTAACCTGTATAAAATAGGCAAAGAAGTCATATCTTGAAGAGACATTACAAATCTATACAGCTCTAAGGTAGGAAAGTCCTGGGTATTTTTGACATACACCTATTTAAGGAAATTGCTAACTTGATGGGTTAATATTCATTGAAACAACATCTCAGGCAATTCTACTGTTGTGTCTTCAGTGTACATCATATCAGAAATTTCATAAAATTGCTAAACTACACAAACCATATCATGTTATTTTGGAATTTGTACAATTTAACACATCCTAATGGGAGCGTAATGATTATGTTCATAAAAGTTATAAAGTAATTACATATTTACAGATACTTTACAAAAATAATTCACTCCTTACATCAAATCTGTGATCAATCAAAATTAACTCAATTTCATAGATAAGGAACTAGATATTGAAATAATCTGCCTAGAAATCAATTCAGAACAAAAATATGAATTCATTGTCTTTAAATTTCTAGCCCTTGTAAGTTCTCCCTCCCTCTCTCTGTTTCTAATCAATTTCAGCAAGCTGAAAGTTCATACAGGATTTCTTTACTACTCAGCTATTCTTCCACTCTTAAATTAAAAGTAGGACTAGGAAGGAACACTATTATTTAAAGTCCATGGCAAATTAAAGGATGAACAGAAACCTAAGCAAACATCATTTCACAATTAGGCTGTTTTGGGTGCAGCCTAATTCTGGGGTTTGGAACATTCAGCCGGGAAACACGGAGGATCCATACAGAAACAGAAACAGACCCAATTGTTGAAACAGAGTTTGAAATCACTCCAACATTTGATTTGTTTTCAAAGTTCAGAATGAGGTTCTAACCAAGATATGAGAAAGTTGCTTACTCTAAATTATTATGATCTTTTAGGTATTCCAGTTCAACACCCTGATAAATCCCACTCTATTCAACATCAAAATAAACAGGCATAAAATTTCTATCACAAGCCAATATGAACAGTTAAGTTACTTCTCAATTGATGAGCCTATCCAGACTCTTTTAAGACTCAAGTTATTTCCGTTATCTCTAAATGTGTGGTTTCTAAGAAAAGGGTCATAACTTACTTTTCTGTGTAATAGTTAAATCAAAGTACATGGATTCTAAAAACATCAGTTCACCTTAAAAAAGACTTATTCATTGGGAGAAAATGAATACTTTTTCAATTTTTGTGAGAAAACAGGCAAAAAGAATATTAAAATAATCTATGTTGACAGGATATGATAGAACATCCCCTAAGCTAATGTTATCTCAACAAAAAAGCTGCATGATAAATAACAACCATTATTTTAAACATGAACAAAATATTTTTACATAAAATATATTGTCCAATTTGAAACTAAGTCCAAACTTTCTTGTAAAATAACCTCTAGGACACTAGCTGATATAACAGGAACTCTAGAATACTTAATAAATAAACATTAATTACATAATTTTCATTAATGACTTTTAAACCTTGCTTTTTAATATTTTAATATCTTTTAGTAGTAAAAAAGATCTTCTGTTAAGAGTTTGTATTCTATTTTTATATTTAACAAGCCAAATTATCTTTTTTATATGATGTTTAAAATGTAAACAGCATTACACAATAATTACAAAATACATGAATGAATTAAAGATTTGGTAATATTTTTGATTTAATTATTAAAATTCAGCAATTTTACTGATTTTATCTTGACAAAAGAGTAAATTATAGTTTGGAATACAGATACATACTTTTTCTGTCAATTATATCCATTTTATTGACTTTTCAATTAACAATAAAGTTAGTTTGGATAGTAAATCAGAAAATACTTTCTTCGGTGGCTTTAAATTGCACTTTTTAACCCAAAAATGTTATCCAGAGCCATTTCAGACAAATGTAACCAACGTATAAACACTAAGAATTCACATTCCCTTGAGTAACTGTCCTTCCACTTAGAACACAACGAACTTCTTACGTAGGAAGAGTTCTTGTTCAATTCACTGCAATCCCATTTTAGCACAGAATCAAAGCAAAAAAAAAAAAAGGTAAAAACTGAAGAAGTGAATAGAAAGGATATGCATTATTAATAAACCATATGCTATCTGTTCCCACAGAAGTATTTTGCTGTATATTTTCAAAATCACTTCCCAAGTGCAGGTGTTTTCATCCAAGGACAGATTTCATTACTTACTTTCATTATATTTTATAATGAAATGCTCCTTTACAAGTTACTTATTGGAGTTATTACCAAAAAACATTGTCCTATACCTCCAGTTCAAGATACTAGTATCAGTGTAATACTTAGTTTCAGTTATAAATGATATTTATAGCACATTTATATACTGTAATAAATACACAAGAATGAATACAAGTTATTTTCATAAAATACAATTTCTAATCAATTTAGGAGACTTCCAAACTATGAGGACATTAAATACTTAAAACACTAGGTAATCCCCTCTGTTACAGAACACCAGTCAGGTGAAATCTGAAAGAGATTCTTTATTGGTAGCCAAATACAGTTGACCATACCTGTAATCTCTGTGTTTTCTTGCTGTTTAAGAAAAAATATAGAACCTAGACATTTAAAACATTATCAATGTAATAATTACTACAGACTCTTACTGGATTTTTTAAAATTTCATTAAAAATCACCAAAGTCATAATGAATACAATTATTGCAGCTACATCATTTGAAAAGTAGTATAAATTATGCTGCTAAAGACAAAAACACTGAAATACATAAACATCACAATGTAACACAGCTGTAACTCATAACTATTTCATATGAAAAATTAAATTTAAAAAGATATGTTAGAGAACTTGGGAATTTTTCACTTTAGCAAAACATTCTATTTATACTTGTGTATCTCCAACTTCTATAATATGATACAGTATACAATAAAATACTTTTAAAAGATATGACATTCAAATGCTTCATTTACACAAATAATATTGCCAAATACTAATAAAGTGATGCCCTTAAACATGAACTGCTCTGCTAATTGTGATTTTAAAATGTTTACTTCATTTTACATTTTAGTTAGCAATTAGCATTACATATTAATCAGTTCTGTGCTGACAAATAGAGAGGGTCCTAGTCAAAATACTGTTTCTCAAAAGTAATGTACATCATATTGCTTGAAACTAAACAACCATATAAAAGTGGCAATAATTTATCTAAACATTGATTATGAAAGACAACTGGCATATATTCAGGCAGAGTGTTGAGTTCATGATGATTTATTTACAATAAATATGTAACGGAAGTGAACATGATAAGATTTTATGTCAATTCCTACAGTCTCTTAAAGTTATAAAAATATTATATAAAATACCACAGACTTTAGAGGCTATAACTTCATGTGGTTCTGATACTAGCAGCTGAAAAGTGTTTATAATTTAAAAATAAATAAACTATAGAGGTAAACGAGTTACAAAACAGCAGAGGACTGCAATAGTCACAAGAGTGAAAAGAATTGCTTAATTACACAATAGCTAACAAAATGGTGAAGCAGTTGGATCAAAAGTTTTAAAAACCTCTTTCAGAGATTTATCATCTGTTTCTTTACTGGGGTCATTATCTGGTGTCGGGCTCACCTGTCCTGGCTGCCTTGATTGCCTCGGATCGCTGTACTGGGGCCTAATTAAGCCTGTTAATGCCTGAATAGGAAGACTGTGCACTGCTGGGACCTGAACCTTACCAGAACTCCTGAGAACATCTGCCTGCGGGTCAGCTGGCCCATCGGCAGTGACTTCCACGTTTGGAGTGGTTTTCTGTGGCAGGATTGCTTCTCCAGGAGAAGGCTCATTTTGGTCACTATTTTTTAAACCACTACTTTTTTTCTGGTTCTCTGCATTTTCTCCTAAAGAAACTGTTGCTGGCTCTGATGCAGATGACGAACTATGATCCCTAGGGTCATACAAACTAATACCACCAAGAACTGAACTTGGAGTTCCCAGGGGAAGGCCAGCTGAAGACAAGAGTTTAGGGGCATATGGAGGCAGAGCCCCAGGACCAGAATTGCTAGTTCCTGCCCCTGAGGACTGTGATGAACCAGGGTTTGATCTGGCTAAATGAGGGGTGCCCTTTGATGTATGTGAATCCTTCATAACCATTTGATGAGACTCTGTACTGGGCAGTCTGTGAAGCCTAGGATCAAAATTTTTTTGCAGCCTAGGATCTCCTAATTTACTTCCTGAACTATGTAAGTCTCCAAATTGTTCTAGATAGCCTTCTCTGTTTGCTGTGTTAATTTTGGCTTTAGCTGCTAATTTTGGATCAATAGACGCTGTGTTTTGATGAAGAGCACTTTTTGTATTCCATAACCTATTGAGCCTCTGGTCAGCTATAAGTGGGGGCAGAGGTAAATTGATTGAAGATACTGGATCAGGTTTAGGTAAAGGTACTGGAAGTAAGTCTTCTGGAGCCCACACGATGTGTTTTGCAAAATTGGGTTTGGTTAGGATAATGTCCATTTTAATGTGACTGAACTGTCTCAACTGTGACCTTGGATCCTGGAGCATTACACCAGGTGGAGCATCCAAAGGTATTAAGAAAGCTTTTTCTCTCAGTTCTCTTTCTGTATCTTCATCATCATCATCTCCTCTTTTGTGTTTGACATTAGCGCCAGCATTTGCATGATGTAAATCAAACTTTGCCCCACCAACAGATGAGCCTACGTGACTACTTCCATTCCCTCTTAATTTCCTGGGATCCCACGCAAGTCTAAGATCCAGTGGAGCAGACTCAGGAGGTTTTTTAATGTCTTGCCTTGGGATAGTCCTAAGTCTAGGGTCAACCACTTGATTTCCTTTACATTTCTCTTTAGCAAGTCTTGGATCAGTAGGAGTGCTGAGTTCTATGGAAGGTTGTTGCTGATTCCTTAAAGATTCTGTTTGTCTCTGTAATGTTTTCAGTATTGACTTGACACTGCTCCCTTCTTCTTCTTCACTACTGGAATACCAGTTAACTGTATCATCTAAATGCAGACAAAAACTTATTATAAAGAATGAAGCATTTATATTGGGCCTTAATTATTAAGATAAAAACACATACTGTATATTTCTAAAATAGGTGTAGTCTAACTTCAAGAAAATGCATGACAGAAATGCCAGATTTTAATACTGGAACAAGATAAGATGTAGTAAGACAATTACCAATTCAGTCATTATACTCTGTAAAGGAAGAGGTACAATATTAGAATACGTGTAAGGTCCTTCCAGTCAAAGTCAGGACATTTCATTCCAACTGGCCAAAGGGAACTCAGATGTGTGTGTGGTACGCATGGCAGGGCTGGGGGAGAAGAGAAGATACTCTTGGAGAGGCATTCTAATGTGGTTTTGGAATCTCCAATTCAATTATTCCTTAAGCTTCAAAACTCTGGATTTATCAAGATAACAAGGGACTGGAAAGAAAACAAAATGCTATAAATGATGGTTAAGGGAGCAGTGGAAACTGAGCAAATGAGGGATGGGGTGGAGACTTTTCATTTACACTTTATGATATTTTTAGATGTTTGACCCATGTGAATATATTAATTATTCAAGCATTAAATTAAAAAATAACAAAAATAACTTCCTCAAGTTTATAGATTCTTAACTTCATGAGAACACTTACTCCTAAAGCCTATTTAACTCGAGTGTTAGACACAATTTTAAGAAGCCTACCTATCAGACGGCTTCTCTGTAGTAGAGAAGGAATTACAAACTGAAAGTTCAGGAGGGTGATTCTCCTTCCTCTCCATTACAATATATATAGGTTGGCTATGAATTGACCACAAAGTATCTACTCTTCACATTCTTGCCAGAACATACAATACAGATATATACTCTGTATACGTGTGTGTGTGTGTGTGTGTGTGTGTGTGTGTATACATTCTAGAATATCTTATATCGGCAGAACATCCAACATATTCTCATTTTTACCCCATTTCACTGCTCACTAATGTGTTTCTACTACATGAAACTTTAGTGTTACAGGTTTAGTTAGAATAGAGCAGTACGTAGAAAAACAAGCATTGGTATTTAGGGTGGACTGTGGTTTAAAACAGCATGTATAATAGTATATCACAATTACAAAAAGTTTTACTCAGATCTCAGTGTCTGAAAAAACTACTTCTAGACACTAGATCTCTTTACTTCTCTTACTTCTTTGACATCAAGGAAACTTTGACCTGGACTTGTGATTCACTTTTACCTGTGCAGTTATATTAAATATTTCTGCATAATAATTTCACTCTTTATTGTATTTGTTGCTTCTATCCTTATTTTTTTCATTTCCATATATTTTATAAGCAGTCTTACATCCTTCTTAAAATAAGAGCGAATATAGTAACAGAAGGAGAACAGAAGAGATAGACCAATGGGAAACAGATATTAGAAAATGATACTTAAAAGCTTTTTATCAAAGGAGAGATGAAATTCATATAAAAGCATTAAAATTTATAAAAATAAACACAAACAAAAAATCTTAGCTGTTAAAGATTATTTCTTTAAATGGTTCCTGATCCAAAAAAGAGAAAGATTATTTGTGTATATAGAGCAAACTCTCACAGAACATTACCAATGTATAATATTGTAGTATAAAATTTTATATTATCTAGAAGTTTTAATTTTCTTGTTTATGAAAACATAAAACTCTGTAAGACTTTACAGAAAGATTACCCTTAAAGTGGTTGTTTTTTAAAATTAAGTTTTAGCACTTAAAGGAGTACTTTTAAAATGTATAGAAAATTCACTTAGCAGAGATCCTTCATTTTTCTGTGATATTAGATAAATAAAGTTAATATTACCTTCTTCAAAAATGTAACAAAAAATGTTCATATAATAGCTTGTGCCTACCTAGTCTCACCTAGATTTACATAGTTATTCATAAATTCCATATTTAAGACTGGCCAAACATCAATTTTGTAATTCATAAAAAGAACTGGATGGTTTAAACTTTTCTCATCCTTGACTGAATTAACTAATTGCTGTATACTTATCAATATCAAAAGTTCTAAGGTAAATTTACCATATAATCTTTTCATATTAAAAATAGTATTTCTTAATAATATGGTAGAACCTTGATTACAGCCTTATGCTCCCAAAATTTCTCTAATAACTGAATCATTTTGAAATTGGGCTAGACTTCAAAATCCTCAAACTGGAAGGTATCTTTTTCCTATTCTATTAATATTTCTTTTCTTCCAAAAAAAAAGGTTTAACTGCTTCCAAGTCTGATCACCTAAGCTTTGAACTCTAAGTTCAAATCTGTTCACTACTTCAAGTCTAACTGTTTGCAATTGCAATTAATTATTAATGCATTAATGGCACTGAAACCACAATTAATCTCAAGAAGATAGGGGATACAAGGTAAACTGGAATAGAATAGATAGGTCAGAGGAACACATTTTCTAATTTTAAGTAAGATGCTATTAATAACACCTGACACACCTTCTTCCTTGCTTGGTGCCCTGTGAGGTTGGGTGCTGGTTGGTTCTTCGTCTTCTTGGTATCTCTGAGTAAGTCTGACAAAAAGAGCTCTCTGCACTGCAGGGAGGAGCCCTGGTGCAGGAAGAGGGCCACGGCCTGTCCTGTTGCTGCTGCCATCAGACCCACTCCCACAGTTAGGTGAGTCTTGAAGAACAGGAGGCTGCTGCTGGGCATATTCACCATGCCACATCCCATCTACATGCATAACATGGGAGAGACAGACACTGAGTAAGCACCAAACTCCACCACACTCATAAGAAATGGAAGCTCTCATAATAATTAGATTCAATTATCAAATTATTATGTACTTTTAAAGTATTTTTAAAGTTATCTTAAATTATATTGTTTCAAAAGTTTGGCTAAACTGAAAACATTTTAAGATTTCAATTTCATCAATTATACCTTTTAGCTTTATTGAAACACACATTCCTATCATGCTTTCAATGAAAAATTGGACTTTAAATATTTTAAACTAGGAATAAGTTATTTCAAAAGGTAAACTTACCACCTAAGGTAGTGGGTGGCTGAAAATTATGTACAGCATGCTGTGAATAGTAATTATCATAAAACTCAGCTGGGTTTTGTAGGGACTCATAATTGGTGTTGAGCTGCATTTCACCAGGACTTTGCTGGTATGATGAACCTGGAGAACAGTGATTCTCTCTGGGTACTTTCATCACGTGTCCTGGAAAACCTGAAGACTGGTAAGCCCCACCCATATTCGGCAGTGTCAGAGGTGTATCCGGTTGAACAAGGACTCCAGCTTGATTGTGAGGGCCTACAATTTCAGGTGGACCAGGTGGTAAAGGTGGGCTCTGTGGCACTGGTAGACCAGGGGGTCCTGAACATGGGTGATGTCCAGGGGAGCCTGGGTGCATCACAGGACTGCTGCGTCCCTGAGACATATTAGGTCCAGGACCTGGACTTGACCCAGAACTATAAATATGTTGAGGGCGTGGGCTGCTTCCCTGAAATTGTGGTCCTGGAGGTGAGGCACTGTTATAAAATGCTGGTGGCCTGTAGACAGAAATAGTATTCCTTATTAGTTCAAAGAAAAGAGAAAAACAAGAATGTTAACATTTCTAAATAGATATTGGTTAAGTATGTTTTTCTATATCAGAATAGAATAACTGTGTTTAAGAAGTTTAGTCCCTATCATCTTTAGGTAGAAACACCACACATGCCTCTTGCTTTCATTTTAGCCCACTGGCTGCTTATTACCAGCTGCTCTAAAACTCACTCATTATAGATATTTTGAAAAATCCAGAAAAGTACTAAGATCACCTTTAATCCCACCACCCAAAGATAAATTTTTTGATTGGTTCTCTCCTAGTTCTTTTTCTGGGTATACATAGACTTTTTTACAAAAAAATTATATTACAATTGGTAATTGGTTATTGCTGGCATATAAAAAGACTTTCACTTTTTGACTGTTGCTCTTCTTTCTGGACATCTTACTAATTTAATTATTATTTCTAACAGTTTTGTCGGTTGATTCCTTTGGGTGTATTGAGGGAGACTGTCCAAATAATGAGTCTGCCACTCTACTTCTAATCTTTACATATTTTGTACCTTTCTCTTATTTCATTGACTAGGTAGGATCTGATATACAATATCTGCAAAATAGTGGAATAACTTTTTGTCCTTCTTGACTTCAACAAAAATACTTTTAATGGTTCACATTAATTGTGATATTTACTTTAGATATATTGTTCCTCATTTGCTGAGATCTCCTTGTTTCCCTGAGCGGTCAGGGTTAAAAGAATAAACAATGGGAACTTACTTCTTTCCAATTTTATGTGCTAAATCCACAGTAGGTTTTACAACTATTTCAAACAGAGATGGAATTTTCTTGAAATCATCAGAGAGATCTGTCTGAAAATCATCTTCAGGATCAGAAAAGGGAAAATGCTCTGGAGGAGTTGGCAGAAGCCCAACCCCTGGAGGCGGCTTGGGAAGAGGAGTTATGCCACGCTTTCTAAGTTCTTCTAATTCTCGCTCGTCTTCATTTATAAGTTCTTCATCAGTATTTAACACCTAAAAATATTGGCAAAGATTACTATTTCAAAACAAGTTATCTTCCTCATATTAAAACTGTGAAGACTTCAGTAAACTAATTTTGACAGTACGAAAATAATATTGAAGTTGAAATAGATCAGAGATAGCTAATTCCTCATTTTTGATAAATAGAATGAGGTTCAAAGAGGTAAGGAATATTGCTCAAAGTAAATTAGTTTGCTTAATGGCAGAAGAAGGATAAGAACAAAAGAGTCCTAACTCCTAGTCCAATATTTCTGCTTTTCTAATGTATTATATTAATAGAATAAAACATAAAATAAAAAATCCTCAATTTCTCAGCAGTTTCATAAAATACGATTTGTAAAATATGATTCAAGTCAAAACAATCTTCAGAGAAACCTAACAAATAATCAAGGTACAGAAATATTACTCACTTTGTCCAAAAGTTTCCTTGTTTCTTTAGTTAGATCATCATGGGAAAATTTACAGTTGTCTCCTTGGTAACACTTTGCTCCGCTATGGTAGAACTTGCACGGAAATTCATGTAAATAAAAATATTAAGGAACAGACCAAGTAAAATCAAGGTCTAATTTTTTAAGCAAAAATAAAAAATAACTGTTATACAAGATGATTAAGTTCTAGAGATCTGCTGTATAACATTGTGCCTACAGTCAACAAGACTGTATTTTATACTTAAAATTTTAAGAGGGTAGAACTCATGTTGTGTTCTTACTGTTTAATTAAAAAAACTGCTGAATCAATAAGGTTGTATTATATATTATACTGAATTTCCTATAATCATATCAGACTATTTTTTATTTTATTAAGATTAAATATTTTAATTATACAGGAATGTTTAAGCAGTTTTTAAAATCTGTCATTTATTAAAACTAGAAAACCATTTTTTAAAGAAAAAAACATTTATAATGGTTACAGTAAACACTACAGTATTTTAATTACATAAGCCCCATTACTTTCTACAATAAAATAATATATACATACAAATTTTGTAGCATGAACTTATATCTATGAAGAAAGTAAAGGGGCTTGATATGTCATATTAAAGGCAAATATCCCAACAGTGAAAACTAAGACTAATCTTACTTAAGATTTTGGAGACTAACTTCTAAAGAAAATATTAAATCTACAAGCATAGTGAGAAATACACCATTTTTAGGTGGTGTGTGTTCAGGGAATAGCTCGGTGGTTTCAGGAAATTTATTACTATAATCATATTGATAAGGTCAAGAAAGAAAAATCATATCATCTTGGCAGATGCAAAAGGCAACTGATAAAATTCAAAATTCTTTCTCGATTAAAAAAAAACCTATTGGTAAAATAAGAATATACTTTCTTAACTTGATTTTAAAACAACTGTCTTAAAACAATAGCCACAAGCCAAAACAAAAAGGCATCATTATTAAAATATGTATTATTTCTGCCACAATCACTATTATTTAACATTATTTTAGAAGTATAACAATACAATTAAAATAAAATAAGAGGTATAAATATTGTTAATGAAATAAAATTATCATTATTTACAGATGGCATGACTGTGGAAAAAACAGTAAGACTAAATTGAAAGCTTTTAGAAACAGAGTTCTTTCTATAAGATGTTTGGTTTCTAAAGAAATATGTCAAATCTGAAAAAGAATTATTTTTCTTGAATAGGACAAATTTATTACAACATTTTGATAAAGAAGGGAGGAGTATTTTCCCTACCAAATATCAAACATACTCTTATAGAAGGGAATAGTCACAATAGATAAGAGTAGTATAGAAGCAGAATTGTGTACAAAGGAAACATTAGGGTCTGGCAAAGATGCCATTTTAAATCAGTGAAGATGAGACAATGAGTTAACCATTTGGAAAAAGAATAAAGTCCTTACTGCACATCATACATTAAAATAGAGTCCATATGAATTAAAGATGTAAATGTAAAATAAAAATTACAATCTTCACAGTTATTATATTAATAGATCTCATTTTTATAAAAAATTGTGTGTATAAACATATATACGTATATATATTCATTCACACACACATACTTTGGCATAGAAGAAAGTCTGGAGAGGCTTTATGCATATTGTAAGCATGGTTATCCCTATAGAATGACATTACTTAGGATTTAAAAGTTTGAAGGTTATCAAACATACACAAAAGTAGAGAGAATAACTGTAAATTCCCTCTCATGCTGACCACATAGGTTCAACAATTTTCATCATTTGGCAATTTTGTGAGATTTATAATATATCACCCCTATACTTTCTTCCTGACTCTCACTCCAAACACTGGAGTATTTTAAAGCATATTTCAAATACATTTCATCTGTCAATATTTCTGTACCTACTTCAAACATATAAGGAATACTTTTTTTTTTTTTTTTGAGACAGAGTCTTACTCTGTTGCCAGGGCTAGAGTGCCGTGGCGTCAGCCTTGCTCACAGCAACCTCAGACTCCTGGGCTCAGGCAATCCTCCTGCCTAAGCCTCCCAAGCAGCTGGGACTACAGGCATGCGCCATCATGCCCGGCTAATTTTTCTATATATATTTTTAGCTGTCCATATAATTTTTTCTATGTTTAGTAGAGACGGGGTCTCGCTCTTGCTCAGGCTGGTGATTCGCCTGCCTCGGCCTCCCAGAGTGCTAGGATTACAGGCGTGAGCCACTGTGCCCAGCCAGGAATAATTTTTCTTACCAATCACGACCTCATTATCAACCTGAAAAAATTAATGCATTAATTTCAACTAGTGCCCAGTCACCATACAAATTTTCTAGACTGTTCTTTAAGTTTTTTTTTATAATTCCTTTATTCAGATTAGGATCCAAAGATGATAGACAAATTGCATCTAGTTAATGTATCTTTCAAGTTTCTTTTATTGATCTCTATTTTTATATCATGTATTTGTTAATTTTAATATTAGTTATAGATGGTATTTAAATACTCCCTACTGTTTCTTATCAGGAGGTATTTAATAACTGATTGTTTCTTTTTAGTGATGTTAAGACTTATCAATTTAGGTGTTGTCAGCTTCATACATCAATTATAAAGTTCCTCATCCACTTTTCACCTAATGATTTTTGCATCCATCAGTAATCACTACCCAGATGGATTAGAATTTGCAAAAGGTGAAACTGCTAGGTCAAAGGATAAATGCGTGTGTAATTTTGCCAGACACTGCCAGGCTTCCCTCCAAAAGGGTGCACTGTTTTGACATTCCTACCAACAAGGTATGAATGTATGTATTTTCTCACAGCCTTGCTAACAAACTTTGCTGTCACATTTTTTGGGTTTTTGCAAATCTGCTAGCTGCAAATGTTATCTCAGTGTAGTTTAAATTACATTCCTCTTATCTAAACAAGATTGGGCATCTTTTTGGGACCATTTGCCGCCTTTCTCTTTCTGTGAATTATCTATATCTCTTGCCCCATTTTTCTTCTCAATTTATAAAAACTCATATATTAAGGGTATTACCTGTTCATAACTAATATAAATTGGATACAATTTTTCCCACTTTAATATGTTTTTGTTACAGAAATTTAAGCTTTTCTGTGTAGTCTAGTTTTCAATCTTTTCCTTATTGCTTCTGGACCTTGAGTCATAGGAAAGTTTTCTGCTCTCTTAGGTTATAAAGGAATGTATTCATGTATTCCTCTGGTTATTGTATGGTTCAATTTTTTTACATTTAGACCTATGATAGAAATTTTTCATTCTCTACTTTATTTACTTTCTTTTTTGTTTTTTACATTATTTTTTTAAACTTGACAACACTATTTAAAATTTATCTGAAAAATAAACATGAGAATCTATCAAATATCACAGTGTGCTATTGTGGCAGAAATAATCACAGCAAAGCAACTCATACATGAGGGCAAACAAATCCAAAGAGCCAAACAGAAAGTCTAGAAAAAAACCATATGTGTAAACATTTTGTCTATGATAGAGTTTCAAATCCATGGGAAAAGCTCCATTGGTCATAAGTGGTAGTGAGCAATCAGCTAAGCTCTCTGGGGAAAAATTAACATGAAAAAAATGCATAATACGTTATTTTTTTTTCAAAGGACCAGAATACTACATATGGTGAAATCTCTATTTGAGTAGGGCCAAGAGTACAACTTAAAAGTATATATATTTCCAAGATGAAAAGCAGAGAAGAACATACAGTGGCTATCATTGGATAGTAAGATTTGACAAGACTGATTTTATAATTTTCAACAATGATAATTTACTACTTATGAACCTAAGTAAAATAATTGTCATAAAATAAATATTTTTCCAACTACTTCAGCAAGCACAGTCTCTTGAAATACTTTAAGCTGATTATATAATGTTAAACATAAAGTAATTTTACTTCATAGAATTTTTTTCCAAAGGGAAGTTACTTCATTTTCCTAAAGAATAAAAGTCAGTTTGCCCTTTTGAAGTACAGTCTGACTAGACTGAGTTTATGTAATATGTTGTTTTAAATTTAAAACAAAACTTGGTTTTCTAGGTTATATTTATGAATTTTAAAAATCTCAATGCTTTCAAACCTCAATATTTTGTTTAACGTACATTTTAAATAAAGGATATTATGCATATAAATGCAGTTCTCTCCTTTGGTACAATATCCTTGTAAATAAAATTTGCAGATCTCTTTTCTCTTCTCCAACTCTGCATCATGATCAAATTTACACTGATCTCCCTGTTCACAAAAAAAAAAAAAAGAAAGAAAGAAAAAGGAAAAACAAAAGGTAAGAAAAAAAGAAGAAGAAAATGAAACAAAGAAAAAATTACATTGAATTTTCTCCATGGTGTTTCATGATGGAATTTGTGGTCATTATCTTCAGTCTTTAAATAATGAGCCGATAATAACTCAAACATTCCCTTAGAGTTCCTGCCCAAGACAGTGGATGTGGCTGTGTGCAGCAAGGCTGCACAGTGATGAAGGCCTCAGAAGACATTGCCTGAGTTCCACCAGCACTCACCATTTCTGAACTACCGTGGGAACTTATTTACCCTCTTAGTGCCCTGTATAAAATTACGATAATAATAGTAAATAGTAACTACTTTGTAGGGTCACTGCAAGGTTTAAACCATTTAATAATAGTTGTACTTTGAACAGTACTTGCCATGAAGCATTATGTGATTGTTAAATAAAATCTGATTTTAATAAATTATGTTACTGTCCTAGAATATCATTAAATGACCTTATATACAGTATTTCCATAAAGATACATTTTAAAAAACCAGTTTTATTACAACTATATGAGAAATTAAAAAAATTAGCCACCCCCAAAAAAGACTTTAAGTATCATTTGGGAAGTTAAAATAATTTATGATACCCCTATAAATTTACCTTAATACATCTCCCTTCCAGGAAGTATTTACAGATTTGTTTTCCTTTGTGTTCCACTGTATGCTGATTAATAAATTCCTGAGTCATAACCTTCCATTTTTTCCCTGGTTTACTGTACTGTGAGAAAAAAAATTTCATTTGAATCAACATATGAAATATTAATAGGTATTAAATGTATAGCTAAATGGATCTGGAAAGCCATACAAACTGACTATTAAAAGTGATCAAAATTGATCATTCTGATGCTATTCATTTATTTGGAGAACAATATATTTCTAATAATCTGCTTATTGCTATTAGTGGTTGTAAAGAAGCCTATTTCTATTTTAATGAGGATGTACAACTTCATTTTAAAAACAAAATTATGCAAAGCTTGAAAATTCACAATACTACTCAGTTTTAGCAAAGGTACAATAAAATATGCATTCTCACATCTCATCGATAGCTATGTGATAAAAGACTTTAAAATGTCCATATTGTTTGATACAAAATTTGTACTTTTCAAGATTATTCTGAAAGAATTATCAGGGAGGCACACAAAGATTTATTCACAAAACAATTGCTGCAGAATTACTGACATAGTAAAATAAACAAACAAACGAAACTAGAAACACTCTACATACCCAAAACTATTTAATAGCAGACTGGTCAAATACATTATGATACATTTAGGTGGTAGAATTTTATGCAGTCATTAAACAATCATGTGATAGACAACTCTGGGACATAAAAAATGTTTACAACTTTATGAAGTGAAAAATTGATCTCAATTCTATAATAATAAATAAAGGCAAAGAAAAAAGAATATGCCCCCACATTTTACGGTATATGTCTCTAGATAGTCAGATTAGAGATTTTATGTGTGTGGTTATTTTGTACTTTCTCTAGGAAAAAAAAGGACATAAACAGGGAGTATATATTACCTTTAACTTTTAAATTAAAAAAATTAAGAAAAAGAAATATATTAAGAAAAATTAAGAAAAAGAAATCTCAGGCCAGGGGAGGTGGCTCACGCCTGTAATCCAAGCACTTTGGGAGGCCAAAGAGGGAGGATCACTGGAGGCCAGGAGTTGGAGACCAGCTTGAGCAACACAGAGAGACCCTGTCTCTACAAAAAATAGGAAAATTAGCCAGGCATAGTGGTGCATGTCTGTAGTCCCACCTACCCAGGAGACCAAGGCAAGAGGATCACTTGAGCCAAGGAGTTTGAGTTTGCAGTGAGCTATGATGACACCACTGCACTCTAGCCAGAGCAATAGAGCAAGACCCTGTCACAAAAGAAAAGGAAAGAAAGGAAGAAAGGAAGGAAGGAAAGGAAGGAAAAAAAAGAAATCTCACAGCCCTACTTGTTTTCTTTAGTTCTCCTATTCAACTTTTGCTGCAAGTATAAGATGATTGAGTAACAAGACAGAGTATGATGCTTAGCCATGCTGAATGTAGTAAGTTACATTCATGAACTCTATAAAACAACAGTTTTTCAAGCACTTGGCATGCACTATGCCTTGCACATCATAGGAGCCCAGTAACAATTTACTCTTCTGATTTCATTTCAGTTTTTCCTTTTCCCTTAATTTGCTAGAAGATGGAGCACAAAGCTCCATCTACAGAAAACAGGAAATTGCCTCACAGCAAACACTTGAGGCAATAGATGCCTAAACTAAAATCTGATTCTCACCACTCACAGCTGAAATTATGTTTTACTATAAGCATTTTGAAAAAGGTGCAAGAATACTAAACAAACAGATAATGCTAGAGGTTTTTTAAAATATAAGTATATCCAACTTGTCCCAGGAAAACACAATAAAATTGCTTATAATATACTCTGATAGAATCACTTAAATGTGTTCTTGCATGCTCTAGCTTCTAAAAAAACAAAAGAATCATTTAAAATGTCTTAAATCTACATAAATTTGATTCACAAACATTTTTGTATTTATTATATAAATTAATTTAGAACAAGTGGATATAAATGACCAGCTCACATATGCCTTCTGTACAAAAAATCATAGCTATAATAAAATAAGCAGGCCGGGCACGATGCCTCATGCCTGTAATCCTAGCACTCTGGGAGGCCGAGGCGGGCGGATCGTTTGAGCTCAGGAGTTCGAAACCAGCCTGAGCAAGAGCGAGACCCCGTCTCTACTAAAAAATAAAAAGAAATTAGCTGGACAACTAAAAATATACAGAAAAAAAACATTAGCCAGGCATGGTGGCGCATGCCTGTAGTCCCAGCTACTTGGGAGGCTGAGACAAAAGGATTGCTTGAGCCCAGGAGTTTGAGGTTGCTGTGAGCTAGGCTGACGACACGGCACTCTAGCCCAGGCAACAGAGTGGGATTCTGTCTCAAAAATAAAATAAAATAAGCAGCCAAAGAGAGTGCATTTTGCAAAGTCAATGAGCCAATTTGAGGAATAGAACTCTTAAATTAAAAAGGATTAAGGCCAGGCGCGGTGGCTCACACCTGTAATCGCAGCACTCTGGGAGGCCGAGGCAGGCGGATCGTTTGAGCTCAGGAGTTCGAGACCAGCCTGAGCAAGAGTGAGACCCCGGTCTCTACTAAAAATAGAAAGAAATTATATGGACATCTAAAAATATATATAGAAAAAAATTAGCCAGGCATGGTGGTACATGCCTGTAGTCCCAGCTACTTGGGAGGCTGAGGTAGTAGGATTGCTTGAGCCCAGGAGTTTGAGGTTGCTGTGAGCTAGGCTGACGCCATGGCACTCTACCCCGGGCAACAGAGCGGGACTCTGCCTCAAAAATAAAATAAAATAAAATAAAATAAAATAAAATAAAATAAAATAAAATAAGTAGCCAAAGAGAGTACATTTTGTAAAGTCAATGAGCCAATTTGAGGAGTAGAACTCTTAAATTAAAAAGAATTAAGGTCCGGCGCGGTGGCTCATGCCTGTAATCCTAGCACTCTGGGAGGCCGAGGCGGGTGGATCGCTCGAGGTCAGGAGTTCGAGACCAGCCTGAGCAAGAGCGAGACCCTGTCTCTACTAAAAATAGAAAGAAATTATATGGACATCTAAAAATATATATAGAAAAAAATCAGCCGGGCATGGTGGCGCATGCCT
The DNA here is from genome assembly GCF_020740605.2 of Lemur catta. NCBI lineage: Eukaryota > Metazoa > Chordata > Mammalia > Primates > Lemuridae > Lemur > Lemur catta. Next base: position 69,027,637 of record NC_059131.1, read on the forward strand.
GTAGTCCCAGCTACTTGGGAGGCTGAGGCAGGAGGATTGCTTGAGCCCAGGAGTTTGAGGTTGCTGTGAGCTAGGCTGATGACACGGCACTCTAGCCCGGGCAACAGAGTGAGACTGTCTCAAAAAAAAAAAAAAAAAAAAGAATTAAGTAATCACACACACACAAAAACCCTGAAAAATGCAACAAGTTGTACCTATGTTTCATTAGTACCTAGCTCTTTCTGTCTGCATTATTTTTAATAATGTTTTATTGTTTTAATAAAAGATTGGGGGAGTTGTTTTTTAGTGTAGCTCAGTTTAAATGAGCAGAAAGTATCTCAGTATCCATAACTATGGGAAACCTGATTATAATCAAGGTATTCTAGAAAATCTAAAACAACTGTAACAAAAAAATTTTTAGAACAATATTAAGTGCCCAGGAGATATGGCCTTTTAAGTTTGGGCTTAGAAAGGAACCACAAATGTTTTCTACCTATAAGATCTCTTGTAATGCAAGAGCTGGAAGAACCACAGAATTAATCTAGTTCATCACCCTCACTGGACAAACATGAAAACTGATGATTAGAGAAGTTAGTGACTTGCCAAAGCTTGCATGGTGCGTTGGCAGATTAAGGACTGAACTCAGGTATTGTGTCTTCCAGCTCCATGCTCTTTGCATTATATCATACTAATGCTAGAAAAACACAATACAAGAAAGAGGGAGAGAAAGAGGGAAGGAAATCTAAGCTACCTACTATACTTGGTCATTTAAAAATTTATTTACTTTAGAAGATATATTGATATAAGGGACGAGCAAAAAAATACACACACACACACACACACACACACACACACACACACACACACACACACACACATGGAAATGAAAGTATCTACCAGGAAAAGAATATGTATTCATAGAAAATGTAATAGCTACTATAAACACTAAGGAAACTTAAGAGTATTATGGCTAATAGAATGAAGAAGTCTTTATAATCCTGCAAAAGTTTGCTTCTTCTGTGACTACCCTTGAATTTTCAAAAAAAGTGAGTGTTGACCTGAAGGTACTCCTGCATTTATCTGGCCTTTGGGGAAACTCGCAGTCCCTGACAGGCGCAGGATGGAGATGGAGCTATGTTGGCCACTTTGGTGTGGCCTGCATGTTCACTCTACTCTGCATGGGCCTCCCCTAGACCACTCCTGAACATGAGCTACTTCCTTGGGCTCTGACGCACTCCTGGTTATTTCTTGAATCATAAGAAATGTCTATCATGACAGCCAGTAAACTGACATATTTGATAATGTATTTTATCTTGATTTTTCTATTACATGATAAAGAATTATTTAATTATAACCCAGATCTATAGACATCTAAAATGTTAGTGCTTGAAGGGGCCCTCAGAGTTAATTTAATACTATACTCTCACTTTACAGATTAAGCAAATTGAAGCTCAAAGATAGGTAGTAAATTGCTCCAAGTCACACTTTCTTGGAAGCTAATTCTTTTTTAGGTATAGGAAGTATAGGAGGAGGCTTACATTCATATTAGTTTGAGTCAGGAAAAGCAACACATTCTAGAGGTCTGCTGGTCTAGAGGTATTGAAGATGGACAGGCAGGTTTCAGTCACTCAAAAATTCTAAAATAATAATAATTATAATAATTCCAAGGCTGCTATTCCATAGAACAGTGAGAAGCTCAGTGAATGTTAATTGGTGTGTGTGGGGGCAGGGGTGAGAGTTCATGGTCAAGCAAATTTTTAAAATGATAAGTTGAACAAAATGTATAGGCTTCTTTATGCTTAACCTGCTCAGAACCTTTAATACATTAATGTCGACTAAGAATCTCCAAAAGCAGAGTGGCATGTGCTGGGTTTCACAATTTATTTGAGCCTGAACTTCTTTTTTTAGGTCATATCTGTTAATATCTCCTTGAACAGCACACCAAGGAGTACATATTAAGAAATGTTTGCCTGTTATCTTTAAATTGAGAGATCAGAAAACCAAGCCTATTCAAATAACAGTAGCTCTCACTCAACGTTGCAGCTTAATAATCCATACTTGCCTCTGTATAATTCAATCAACTCTTACTAGAACAGTGGTAAAATATAGGAATTGGACGACTCTAATCTAGAGAGTCACTACAAGGTTGAAATGTATGTGTTCAGAGTTCAACTCAACATATATTTGTTAAATATCTACTACTATATTCAGGGTATTAATATATAAATTTATCTTTCCAACCATTTATATTCCCTTTTCTTCTCTTTCAATGCTTTCAGTTCTAATAGTAAGTTAATTTACCACTGCCTCCCTTCTTGGTCCTGCTACATATTGAGCTATTAGCATTTTATTGCCATTTGCATCTGGGGAAAATGAATCCTTGGAAATAAAAGCACAACAGAAGACTAACAGAGGATATGTTTGTCGCTTTTAAACATATCAATTTTATTTTGAGGTTCTTTCAAACATATCACTTTTATTTCAAAATCACCTAAATTTGTACCTCTCTACTAGTATCATGACTAATTAAAATAACAATTCTTTTTTGGAGTTTATTTATACTCATTTGATCTGATCTGTAAGTTTTTCATTTACTAGGAAAGTAGTGTTAAAATCATAATGCTTTCTTTGCAACCAAATAGATTAAAAGATGGAAAAGCTTCTCTACACCTTACATATAAATAAATTCTCAGTACCTCTTGAAAGTCATCTGTTCCTGAAAAAACATTAGGCCCTTTATTGGCTCTTCCTCCACGGTCTTTTCTTTTAATTTTCTTCGGCAAACCACGTCCACGACTCACATTAAAACTTTTAACCCTTTGTTCAATACCTAAAAAAAGTTAAAATGTACTTCAAATACTACAGAAAAACAGCATACCTGTCAATCTATTAGTTTACAAGGAACAGCATATTTTTAATAGTTTATAATGTACAATGCATTCTTTTTTTCCTCTTTAGATTCAATGAAAAAAAATTAATTAAATCTTTACATTTTACTTCCTGAGTACTGCTTCTTGTTCCTTTGTTTCTTAGGGGATGTTAACAACATAGGAAGGCAAGGAACAAGGATATACATGACTAGAGAAGCTAAATCCAATTTTATTCATTTCAATTTTCCTTAGGATAAGATCATTAACAAGCCTTTCTGCATTCAAGAGAATTAAATACTGTATTCCTATTTAAGGAAGACATTATAGGTATTAGTTAATTTATAGCTAACAAATTTCTCTTGATAATTTTGAGTAGCTATGTACGCATTTCTCCAAGTAAAAATTACACTTGTTTTTTGCTTTTGAGTAACATGGTATTTAAAAGTATCTAAAAAGGTACTCAAATACAAAAGTTATATGTTAGGGTAGTAAGTTAACAATACAAAGTAATTTCTCATTTTACCAACGTCATCCTGAACCAGTAAGTTTTCCAATTACCTTAAAACCTACAAAATGGCCAAAAAATATATGGAAAAATGTTTCATCATTAAAAGAAATCAAAGAAATTTAGAATTTTTAAAATATCATGTCCATTTTCATCTCAAAGAGTAATAAAATTCATTGTTGATAGTTAAAAGAGAAATTGGCATTTTCACACACTGGCAGGGGAACTGTAAATTGGTGCATCAACTTTTTTGATATCAACAGCATATGGGTCAAAAATCTTCAAATATGTGGCTATGTCTTTTGACTTGGCAATTCTACTTTTCAGAATTTGTCCTTAAGAAAAAATATTTACCAAGATGTTTTCTGAGATATGTATAAATATGTTTATGGCAGGGTCACAGAATTGGGAAAAAAAATAGATGCAGGGGAAAAAACCAAGTTACAACAGTATGTATAGTTTTTGTTGAAAATAATGGTCATAAAAATTCTGGAAGAATGTACCAAAAATATCAATATTTCTGGGTGGCAGGGATTCAATTTATTTTTCTTTTATCTTTGATCATTGCTGCGTTATCTTTTCTACACACAGAAAAGTTTTCTGCATTTGACCATATACTACTTTCATAACTCAGGGGGAAAAGAATGTCAAAAATAAAATACAATACCCAATTCTTTAAAAGGACAAGTAAGAGCTGGAAAAGAAAAACCTCAGATGGAAATGGACGGGCCAAGTCCTCTCTGCATGACCCCCACTCTCCAAGTGGGATGATCCAGAACAAACTTGCTGAGTACAATAGCATAAATTCTTTTTATTTTATTTCAGCTAAACTTGCATTCATATTTTTCAAAGGAATTTTGCTATGAAATCAAGAAAAACTAAAGCCATAAAAATAACCAAATTTACTCATAACCATTCCTTTGTTCAAAGATAATTAAAGAGTAGTTACATAGGGTGTGGCTGCTCACTGCTTCACCTCAGCCTCATCTTGCTCCAGTTTTCTTGAACCACATATATCCACTAGCCAATAATTAAGGTTGATTTGAGCCTTACGTGACCTATAGTGTCTTCATCTATTGTCAACAGCTGGCAACTTGCCCTGGTCTCTCCAGGCACCATGTATTAATACTTCAATACAGCACAAAAACAGGCACTCACTCCAGAAATCTCTTTAGATTATGTTCTTATTTCCAGTCCTAAAGGATGTCCATCATCTTATGTACATTCGCATAACAAAGATGACACCGTATTTTAAAGCCTAATAAAAGAATAGCTTCCCAGAGTTCTGTCCTTATTGGTCTAAAATATAAAGTAACACATACAGTAACAGAGACAACTGTATATTGACATCATATAGAAGGGAGGGAAAAACATAATAAAGTATTACATTTTTATACTTTTAAAATATGAGAACGCCATTTTAATTGAAATATTAAGATATATAGATTAAAATATTTGTAGCTTTTTGTTCTTATGGTTTAAAAAATAAAGGAAAATAAATTTAGGTACCGCAAGAATAAGCTGATCTTGAGAAGGGGATAAGAAATTTCTAAGTTTTTACTCCACAGCTACTTGTTTTAATAAGGTTCTCATATTCTAAAACAGACTGTTCAAACTTACCTTGCTGAACTCCTTTCATTCTCTGTTTTTTCCCTGGTTCTTTAGAAAATGATGACCCTAAAGTAGTATTTGAGGTTTCTTTAGTTTGTCTGTATTGTTTCAGCTGACTGGCAAAATCTTCCTCTGTTTCCTGATCGTAGTTACCAAAGTTGTCATCACTGTAGTTACCGAAGTTGTCATCGCTGTAGGTACTGTATTCATCATATTCTTTACTTTTAAATTTTTTGTTATGTTGACCCTTCTTTGATGTCATGTAGTTTCCTGATATATGTCCATGCTAAGTGAAAATGGACAATCATTATCAGGATTTTTCAATTATATAGCAAATGATAGTAACACAGGATATCTATTTTCCCCCAGAAAGTTGGAAGAAAGAAGGTAAAAAGACAGTTACTAGTTCTGACTCTTAATTAATACTTATCTGATACTATTTAACACTAAGTTCAAAAGGCTAAATGTTACTCTGATTTTATTAAACATTATAATCTTTATGCTTTAGCTTTTTTTTTTTTTTTTTTTTTGAGACAGAGTCTCGCTCTGTTGCCCGGGCTAGAGTGAGTGCCGTGGCGTCAGCCTAGCTCACAGCAACCTCAAACTCCTGGGCTTAAGCGATCCTCCTGCCTCAGCCTCCTGAGTAGCTGGGACTACAGGCATGCACCACCATGCCCGGCTAATTTTTTCTGTATATATTTTTAGTTGGCCAGATCATCTCTTTCTATTTTTAGTAGAGACGAGGTCTCACTCTTGCTCAGGCTGGTCTCGAACTCCTGACCTCGAGCGATCCACCCGCCTCGGCCTCCCAGAGTGCTAGGATTACAGGTGTGAGCCACCGCGCCCTGCCTGCTTTAGCTTTTGTTCTCCATATTCTATGTCTCAACACTCATACACACAGAAATACTTAAAAATCCACGTGATCATGTATAAAAATTCCTTCTCCAAAAAATGAAAAGGTCTTTTTGAAAATAAGGAAAAGACAGTTAAAATAAGTTAGGGGTGGTGGTATGGAAAAACATTATTTCTCCTAACACTGAAAAACTCTCTATTGACATTATATTTAGTTTTTAAAAAGTGTGGAATACTTTATAAAAAGAAAATGTTTATATCAATGGTCTAATAGAAAAAACAGAACTTTCCCTATTAGTGAAAAACATCTAGTGAATAAATTGCTCATTAGAAACCATTCATTACAACATTGTTAATTTTATTGCTTCCTTACTAAAGCATGTACAAGCAAAGAATACACTTCAGTCCTGGAAGTTTATTTAATGATAATATTCAAGTCTGTCTCTATTCACTGAAATATTTTTATTAGATCTGTCATATCCTAATTTTTTTTATAATAAAGCAATAAAAAAATTCACATAACTACAACTTGAAGATCTAGAAAACCCCACACCATGATTCATATTTACTTCAGTGCATATAAAAGTACTGCCCTGGCAAAATATCAAGATGAGACTATTTTTAATTAAATACACAAACATATTAGATCTTTATTATTATAAAATAGATACAAATGCATAACTAATCAAGAAAATTAATTTGCTCACCAATTTTAAAAACACTATTAGATTTCTGATTTTTTTTAAGCAGTACTTTTTAAAGTTTATAAACTCCATTCTTAATCTAGCACTTCAGAAATTCAGAAAGGGACTTAAAATTGTAGCCAAAAGGCACTGTTTCCAACATTTTTAAAAAGGCACTATGAAAACTCAAGCAAAACAAAAAATAGCTGCTTAGATTAAGTTGAAGATTAGTTAGTTAAATGATGCTTACATTTCCTTTTATTAAAAATGTGATTACGCTAATACTTTAGTGATTACTGTTAATGATAAGTATGAATTTTTCTCTGGAGATTAGATGCTTCTCATTAAAGTTTTCAGTTCTTAATATTAATTCAACTCTCTGATTTTCACAGCTTTATAAAAATAATCTCCATGTTTTTTAAGTAGAATTACCCCTATACTTTCACAGTTTATCTCCTCCCTAGTTTTCCCAACTGCAAATATTTCTAATAGCCCCCTTAGGATACAAACATTCCATCCCAGGGCTCCTTCTGTAGTGAAAGACTTCTAATGTGGACTGCTAAAGTCTTTAACATTCAGATCAGAGTGCCACCCATGTGGTGTGACTCTCCAAGGAAGCATTAAATGGATGAAGGGTTACAGAGAAGCACCATTTTTCTAGAATACCTCCTTATGGTTTGCATGCTCATCACTGGAGTGAACAAAATGCACTCACAAGCAGGGTCTAGCAAATATTTTTTCAAGCCCTACTGAGAGAAGATAAAAGAAATAAAAAAGATTATAACTACCAAAAGACAGTTTTTCTGACTGCTTTACTGATTGATTATTAGACTATAGAAACTGCTGCAATGTCTGTGGGAGAAGATTTGGTTTCTGTAAAACAAAAAGGAGCCCCATGGCAATCACTGAAAACATGAAATAAAGGAAGAGGAGGCCCTAAAAAAGCAAGAAGAAAAGGGAAGCTATATTAAGTCCTCAATTTAACTTCAAGATGTTAAGAGTATATTTTAATTTCAGCCTGCAATTGTAGAAGTTACATAGCAGATACCTACTATCTAAGAAAATGGGATTTTAAGGATGTAGTTAGAATATTTTCTAATTCTCATTGAGTTAACTCTAAGATATATGTGGAGGATATGGTACTGAACTTTCTCTTTTTGTAATGGCAGACTAGGTAATTCAGACCAGATGTCCCCCTAAGAAAAGTAGAATCTGCTGTAGACATCAGAGAGCTAACAAATTAGTGAAGGATTACTAGCCCAATATCCATGGAGTAGATGAAAATCCCAAGAAGTGAGCAGTATTTGGAGCTGCTTTTGCTCTGAGAGCATCAGCCCACCAGGAAGAATCAGCTGAAAGGCACTTTTAACTTTAACAGCACTCCTGACTATCCCATTAGTCTACAGGAACAAAAGGTGGAGTCCAGAGTCTGGAAAAGGTGGAAGCTCAGTAACCGCCCCGCCTTCTCAATTATGAGAGGTTCTCAAAATGTGAATCAGAGACTGCAGCTCAGCCTGCAGTCATCTGAGTGGTCCAGAAAAGTCTCAAATCTTGAAATTGGAATACAGTTTGTAAAGGTTAACAGGGATCTGGCCAAAGCAAGTGAAAATCTTCTCTGAAGGAAAAGAACATTATCCTAGGCCTAAAACTATTTCTACAAAAGGCACTGTATTTTGCAAATACAATGCCCAGCACACAACAGAAAAAAATCACAAGACAGGCCAGGCACAGTGGCTCATGCCTATAATCCTAGCACTTTGGGAGGCCAAGGCAGGAGGATCACTTGAGGCCAGGAGTTCCTGACCAGGGTGGGCAACACAGCAAGACCCCATCTCTACAAGAAATAAAAATTAAAAAATTAGCTAGGCATGGTGATATGCACCTGTAGTCTCAGCTACTCAGGAGGCTGAGGCAGGAAGATCATTGAGCCCAGGAGTTCAAGGATGCAGTGAGCTATGATAGTGCCATTGTACTACAGCCTGGATGATAGAGTGAGACCCTGTCTCTAAAAAACAATTTTTTTTAATAAAAAAATTAAAACTATTTAAAGAATTTAAAAAAAGAAAAAATACAAAACAAAAATAGGCTTATGAGGAGACAAGACCACATGAAAGGGAACCAGCAAAAACAACAGGCAATAGAAATACAGACTTCAGATATTGAAATTTATGTGACGACAGATTTAAAAATATCTGTTTTGCTATTTTCAAGTACAAGACAATATGAGAATTCCAGAAGGGAACTGGAAACAATAAACTTGACTTAGAAAATTTGAAAAGAATCAAATAAATTTCTAGATATGAAAAATACAAGTACTAAAAATTAACAACTTAATATATGTTTAAAGGCAAATTAGATTCCTCTGAAGAGAAGATAAGAGAAGAGCAATAAAGAATTAAGTAAAGCATACATGGTAAAATGTTAACAATTAGGGAGTTTGGATGAAAGATCTATAGCAGTTCTTTTCACCATTCTTGCAACTTTTCTGTAAGTCTGAAATTATGACAAAATAAAAAGTTATAAAAAATGAGGGTAAAATAAACACATTGCCCAATAAATAAAAGTTAATTGATAGAAAACCTGCTTTCAAATGCTAAACAAAGGCTGAATGAAATACCGCAGGTTGAAAGAAAATGATACCACACTGAAACTCAGACCTACACAAAGAAACAAACAGCACTGGAAATGAAATGTGGATAAATAGAAATATAAATCCTTTTTCTTAATTTCTTTAACTGATTTTTAAAGCAAAAGTAATACCATTTTATCTATAGGGATATATAATAATCATTATATTAACAATACATATTTATTAGCAATAAATAACTGCATGTTTAAAAATGAGACACTTAAAACCAATGCACTATTACTTATACAAACTGAACTTGTCCCTCACAGTGGCCACACAGAAAACTATGTATTTATTGTAATAATGCTGCTACTATTTTCAAATATTCTGAACCTCCTTTTTTGGAGACATTTTAATAAAACCTCATTTATTTTTAATTTCACTTAGCAACCTCAACTATAAAGGTGGCAACAGAAAGTCAGACTATAGAAATAATTCTAACAAAAATAGTAATTTGGTTTCTAAACTTACAAGAGATTAGGAATATCAAATTGGGAGAAAGAATAGAGCTCTTGTATATAAGAATAGTGACAGACTGGCAAAAACCAGAACTCAGAAACTCTGGGGTTTTTCATGTAAATGCACACTGACTTGAATACTTCCAAATGCTTCTGAGGGAATCATTATTTTCCTCGCACAAAATGCTGTATATTCAGAGATAGGGCCTTTAAAGAGGAGAGTAAGTTAAAATGAGGCTGTTAGAATGGGCTCTAATCCAATCTGACTGGTATCCTTACAATAAGAAAAAACCTAGACAGAGAGACACTAAGAGTTCTTGTGCACAGAGAAATGACCACGTGAGGACAAAGAAGAGAGAAGGAGGCCATCTACAAACCAAGGAGAGCACAGATTCTTCCCTTACATTCCCTCCGAGAAAACCAACTGTGCTGGCACCTTGTTCTTGGACTTCTAGCCTCCAGACTGTGAGAAAATAAATTTCTGTTGTTTAAGCCACTTAGTCTGTGGTATTTTGTTATATTAGCTCTAGCAAACTAATACATAATATATTCTTTATTTTCAAAGATTTGAAATTTGCAGCATATGTCTGATAAAACATTTTTTTTCAAAATACCAGAAAGCGAAGAATAAAACTGAAAGTTTATTTTTCTCTTTAAAAGGCAATACCTCAAAAGCACAATGAGAGCCCACTTCACACCCCTTTTCTGTTTCCAAAAAAGAAGAAAAATAACAAGTGTTGGCAAGGATATGGAGAAATTGGAACCCTCAAGCATTACTAGTATGAACGTAAAATGGGTGGCAGCCCTGTGGAAAACAGTTTGACAACTCCTTAGGAAGTTAAATGTTGAATTACCATGTGATCCAGCAATTCCACTCCCAGGTATATACCCCAGTGAATTGAACAGAAGGGTCTTAAAGAGCTGTTTGTACACCCATGTTATAAGCAGCATTATTCACAATAGCCAAAAGGTGGAAGCTACTCAGGTGTCTATCAACAGATGAGTGGATAAACAAAATGTGGTACATGTATACAATGGAATATTATTCAGCCTTAAAAAGGAAATGGAATTCTGACACACGTTACAACATAGTTGAACCCTAAAAAATATGCTAAGTAAAACAAAAGGACAAAATACTGTATGTTTCCACTTATAGGAGGTACCCAGAATAGGCAAATTCATAGAAAGCATAACAGTGGTTACCAGGGGCTGGGAGCAGGTGAAAATGAGGTGTTATTGTTTAATGAGTACAGAGTTTCTGTTTGGGATGATCGAAGAGTTCTGAAATGGGTAAGTGGTGATGGTTGCACAACATTGTGAATATACTTAATACCATTAAATTGTACACTTAAAAAGGATTAAAATGGTAGATTTTTATGTTAGATATGTTTTATCACAATTAAAAAAAGGCAATACCTGAGGAAATGGAATGTCATAATCCCTGTAGAAACCAGTTCTTTTTTTATGGGAACTTTCTGTATGTTCCACATCTGAATCAAGGCTGTAGTCTGAACTATCATCACTAGATGGAGAATTATGCTGAAGGAAAGGAAAAGACATAAATATATTACATTTGCAAAGGAAAGAAAATTTAACTAGTAAGTAGCTAAGCTTGTTTCAGCTAGAGGTGCCAACCAGTAGATTACATTACTCCAGTACTGCAAAATTCTTGCTCCAAAAGCCGCCACCACTTCAACTTCTCTAAGGTTTTCTTGGGGGAAAGTATAGCTTCCCTTCTCATCAGGGACTTTAGGACAGCATTTTCCTCATCATCCCTTTGGCCCAAACAGAAATAATGCACCCCTGGTGTCTAAAGTCATCTTATATTTAAGCTAATCCTAAAGGAAGTGAAATTGACTCATCATCATCAAAAAGGGTCGTAGCAAATGAGAAGAGTATGTATTTATTTTTACCTAAAATGGCTTTGGAGTTCTTATTCTATTGCATGAGTAGCCTAAAACTAAAAGATACCAAAACACGCCAAATTACAAATATGAAGTAAATCCAGCCCACAAAATTGAACAAAAGTGAAATGAAAACCACAAGTAATTGATAATGACTGACAAATATCAAGAGTAAGCTTTTTCAAGTATGAGTGCAATTTCAAAAAAAAGTGACCAAATCTCCTGATCTGGTCAAAATAATTACCTTCCAAGGTTGACCACTCTCTTTAAAGAGTTCTTAAATTTCTTAGCAATAAAGACACTAGCTCTGGATTTTATTATCTTTGCATTCCCAGCATCTAGGTCTAATACAAACTCAGTAAAAATTTGCTGAAGTGAACTCTGATGCTCTTACAGGGAAAAGAGTACTCTATTCCATTCTTAAATGCTCTTTTAGGGAAGACAAACTGCTTTCCTCCATTTTGTTCCTAAATGGGGACTGGTTTTGTGGTGTCATCAGTTTTGTTTTTGTTGATTTGATAGGTGATATGAAGAAATCTTTTTACGATTATGCTGTCAAATCTTCAACTTTAAGTACCTAATCTTTGTCAGGATTTAAAATATTAGTAAATATTGTCCATTAAAAATCAAGTATGCTCAGTCACTATCAGAAGTCAACTCCAGCCCTATGGAAAACCTTTCACTTGGAAAAAACTTAAGGGATAAGACTTGCTTAAGACGAATCTCAAGGGAAGATACTGCTTCAGGAAAAACGATCAGCAAAGAGAAGATTCTGAATAAGGGGAAGGTTCTTCGGCTATTCCAAAAAAAAAAAAAATGAGGTGAGAACATATACACTTTTTGGCTCATATATAACCAACGTAATTTTGACCTGAAATTGGCAATTGAACTACCTTAATAATAGCTGAAAATAGTAGAGAGTAATTAAAAGTCACAAAAATTAATTGAAAAAATATGCTTTGAGAATATTTGTGTTTCCGTTTATTCCTCTTTTCTTGGGGGGGGGATATTGTTTGAGTTGTTTGTTTAGAGTTTGAAAATTTTGCTTTTAATTTTTGTTATTTTACCCATAACACAATGGTGGGTTTTTTCCTTAAATATACTTGGTTTGTAAGTACTAAAGTTCAAGTCTAAATTATTATGTTTTCTATAGTACTCTTAAACAAACACCATCACATCACCTCATGATGAGTAAAGAGAGCAAAAGACATATAATTCAAGGACTAATTAACAGGAAAGCCACAGAGTGACCCTTTAAATATTCAAAATTGTGACAGAAAGAATATAAGGACTTAGGTAACTTCCTCCAAACATGCTCTGTGTTTCTTTGAGCAATCAGCTAATTCCTACCTGTCCTTCAAGATTTACTAAAGAGCCACTGAATCCCCCCAAAATTCTAATGTCAGGGAAGCAGTCTGAGAAAACTACTCAGCTACAAATTCATACTACCTTTCATTGAAAAGGAAGGATGACTCAGAGGGCAGAACCAATAGCCCAGAGGGTGGATCCAAGACCTATGGAGAATTACGCCCAGACTTTGAAACGTAATCAAGAAAAAATCATGGGGACGTTCAAGTAGCCTTTAAGAAGCCCATACAGCAAAAGATTACCTGATTTTTGAAGGTTTGACAGAACTCTCCTTTGAAAAGATTTGGCCCTCATGTCCCTTAGTAAGGGAAATTATAAAATATATTCTCCAAAAAGTTTTAGACTTTGTGACTCTCTGGAATTAATTTTGTCAGGTAGTATTTTTCTACAAAATTACCTATGTCATCTTGGTTTTTATATTCATTTTTATAAAACTACATAAATAAATGTCTTATGGCTTTAATTTCCTCTTTTTGATAGTTATTTCACCCTCAGCATATCTAAATTTATTTTTCTTTCCTTTCTTTTTTCTTGATTAGTTTGGCCAGTGATTTACATATGTTGTCGATCTTTTTTAAAAACTATTAATTTTTCATTCTAATTCATTAAGCTCTGCTTATAACTTTATTAAGTACTTCCTTTTTGTTCACTTTGTTTTGCTTTGCTATTATTCTGGCTTTTCAAGTTTGGTATTTAATAACCCACTTTTCTTTCGTTTTTATTGCTGTGGATAACTAATACTATAATACTATAATTTTTCTTCCAACAATTGCTTTAGCTATATTCCATAGACACTATGTCAAGATTTTATTATTTTCATGAGATTTCAGCAGTTTTAACCTGTTTCCCCTATGTTCCACAAGCTATTTACAGCATGTATATGAATTACCAAATAGAAAGGCATTGTTGTTTTTTGACTTTATTATTAATGCTAGTTTTACTGCATTGTGGTTTGAGATGGCTCTTTGTACTATTTCTACTCTATTGAATTAACTGTAGTTTTCTTTTTGGCCTATGATACGGTCAATTTTTATGAAAATTCCAAGTGTACCTGACAGGAAAATGTATTCTCAGGAGTCAGAGCTTAATATATATAATATTTGTTATCTCTTCAGTATCCTTGCCACCTTTTCATTCACTTGATTGATCTCTTTTGATTAAGAGAGGTATATTGGTCAACTTCCTATTAGTAGTATATTCTGTCTATTCCTTCTTGCAGTCCCTATAGTTCCTGCTTTATGAAAGCTGCTGTTTTGGGGAAGATACAAAATATCAATAACATATCTTCATTGTGAATTATAAGCTTTAACATTATAAAATGCCCTTCTTTATTTCTTTCAATGACTTTTTGACCTAAATTTGACTTTTTCAGATATCAATATTGTGACTTCTGCCTTCTCTTTCTTTGCATTTGCCTTGTATAACTTTACTATTATTTAGTACCTTTCTCTTGTACATAGCTTAGAGTTGAATTTTGCATTGTTGGGGGGTATATCTTTTGATATTTAGAAAGGCTTATATTTTTGTTTCAATGATTTCCTTCATACTACTGTCTTTTTCCAATAACCAGTCACTATTTTTGCATACTACTTATTTATTAATAGAAACAATGTTGAAATCAGGCAGTAACCTCTTCTTTCTTCTTTCATCCCCAGGATAATAATTTGAAGTAACATCCTTTTACTCTCAGTTAATAACAATAAGGCAAATCAGCAAGTTCATGCTGCTTGCCATATACTCTTCTGCTTTTCCTGACATTTTTTACAGTTGTAATGTTCCAATACATAATACTGCCCTCCTTACCCATCATTTAGTCTTAGTTTTATAAGTAACTATGTGTATGCATGTAGACCTTTCTCTCTTTTTCTCTCTCTGCCCCCAGTCATTTTGGTTATCTAAACTTGTTCTTGAATAGATTCTACAGAAAGGCTCAGGATCACAATATTTCCTGAGTTCTTGCATATACAATTTGTCTCAAGACTTTATATTTGGAGGTCAGTTTTAACTAGATATAAAATCTTTGGCTCATACTTTATTTCCTTGTGTATTTTATTTAAATTTGTCACTTCATTATCTTCTGGAATAAAATTGTTCAAAATTTTTTATATAAATCTGATTTTCTTTTCTTAATAAGGCACTTGGTCTTTCTGCCTGAATGGCCAAAGAATTTTTTTCCAAATTCTATTTATGCTGTTTGATAATAGCTTGTATTGTTTTCTTAATTTCGTATTATTTTGAAATATTAGGTTAAATTTTTCATACGCTTTGTGGTATTCTTTCTTTTCTAGAAGACTATTATTCTCTCCGTTATTCTCTTTTTTCTTATTATTAATGTCTGTGGAATGTAATCATAGTCCTATCTTGCTGTTCCTGTGAAAAATGGATGGAAAGAGCCAAAAAAGCTTTCCTAGTTTCATGGCTCTAGGGTTATCTCTTCCGTTGTTAGCATGAAGTATTCAAAAATATGGCTGCTTTTTCTGCGATATGCCTCTTCTGCTTCCTTCCCCCATTTGTTACTTGATCATTTCTTTCCTTGGCCCTAGCATACCTGTCTCTCAGTTTAGATTCTGCTCCCAACATTTACTTCCTCAGTGTAGACCTCTGTCCTAGAAAAGGGGATTTGGTTGATTAGTATTAGGAGTTCATCAAGCCCAGACCTTTCCAGCACCATCCAGTTTTCTATGGTCATCTTAGACTTACGTGTGAACTGGAGATGGTAGAGCCCCCTCCCAGTTTTTGTTGCTGTTCTCAGGCCCACGAGCTTTCCAGGTTGAGTGTGGACTCCACCATTTGAGGCAAACACCTGCTGGCAATTTCTTTTCTGTAAGTCCCTTTACTTTCCCTCTGTTTCATTTGTACAGTTGCTGATACTACACTGGTCTTGTTGCTGTCTATGATTTGGGCCCAACCATTTGTATTTTTGAGGTTTATGGGGATAACTTGTTTCTTCATTTTTTTACAGATGTTGTCAATGGGTTTTTGGTTTGGCTATCCTAATTGCTCTATTTTTATGGGAAAAATTGAGGGAGTTTCAAAAACTACCCTTCCATTGCTGCCAACTTTTCCCCAATTTCTCCACCAGCATAGGTTCCCCTTCTTCCCCACCCCAAACCCACATTATTCTCCACCGAGCACCCTGTTGTTTTCTTGATAGCATTTGTTTTTCATTTATTTACTGCCTCTCTCCTTCCCGTTTCAATGTAACCTCAATAAGAGCCAGCTATTTCACCCAGTTTTATAATCCCCAGTACACAGCATAGATGTTGTCACAGTAAGTACTCAATAAAATACATATGAATGAATAAATAAATGAACAGATGGGCAGTGCCAGTGCTGGTAATCTGTATCTGTAGAGAATGGCATTCTTTTCTTAACCTTCCACTATCCTTGCATACAATCTTCTATCATAAAAGATTATGTCATTTTAATCTATAATAATCAAGTTAAGATTTAACTTACTTTTTAAATCTTTATTTTGATATTTCATATAATATTTATGTTTATAAAAACTGTTAATTACATAAATAAAAATATCTCATCCATACATTTTATAACAGAATAGGTAATAATATACTTCCTAAGTTTCCATATTTTATATTTCATAAAAATTTACCAAAAGAATAAAAAGTAGATTCTAACTAACCTTATGTTTCTCACGTTTTCTCCTTTTGGATTTTTTCTTCTCTCTTTCTTTCTTGTGTTTTTTTCTTGACTTTCTGTAGGCTTTCTCATTTTTCTGCTTTTCATCCTCCTTTGCTTCCTGTTCTTGTGTTTCTTCAAATCCTGCATCATCTATTTCACCATCTTCTAATTCACCATCTTCTCTGTAGAAGACAATGAAAATTTTAATGTTCAAATGTCAGTTCTAAAACCAATCTTATAGGATCATTTCAAAAGAAAAAAAGCATGTGCCAAGAATTTAAGTTATATTCATTTAGATAAAGGATTGAAAAACTTTTTCTATAAAAGCCCAGATAGTAAATATTTTACATTTGTAGACCATATATGGTTTCTGTTGTGAATTCTTCTTCCTTTTTTTTAACAACCCTTTAGAAATGTTAAGAACCATTCTTAGTAGCCAAAGTTTGCCAGACCTCTGATTTAGGTTAAGATCACTGCCTTTCACAAAATGAATGAATGAATACAGTACTATCCTAAAGTATTGTAATAGTTACCTTCAAAAAAAAGGAAGTTAAACTAAAACATAGTACTATAGGAAATATTCTAATTATAGGAAAGAATTTTTAACTTAGTGGCCTGTAAACAGCTATAAATAGCTTTAGAATAAAAGCAATCTATATTAATTCTTACCAACAAAGTAAATTTCAATAAATAAATAAATTTCAATACATTTCAGTATACAAAAGGAGAATTATAAATTCCTCGACTTGACTCTGTAAAAACATTCATATTAAAACTAGTAAATCTAATTCCACTTGCCAAATACTAGTATCTTTGCTTTTATGGAGACTGAATCCTAGAACAAACTGACTTTTAATTGATTATGACATTTTAATAGTTATAGAAGCCAAAAATATCATTAATAATATTTTTAAATGCAAATAAACCAACTGATATACATGGGAATTTAAATACATAGAACAATTTTAATATTTAATCATGTTCCCATAACATTACAGTTTGAAAAACTGCAAATTACTATAGTCATGGTAGTGCAAAAAGACAAATGTCTTTGCATAACTGGCAGTACATGAGAAACATCCAAACTATGGTGCATGCATTTTAAAGGTAATTTAGAACTACTAGGAACATGTAATTTCTAAAATGCAAACTGATCATGTCACTCTCCTGCTATAAATCTTCAATGATATGATATCTCAAATTTGTCTCAAAATAATCCACTGGGATGGATGAAGTAGTCTCAACAAGATTAGCCATGAGTTGGTAATTCCTGAAGCTATGCCATATGTATAACAAGATTCATTCTATTATTCTCTACACGTTTGAAGTTTTCTATAATAAAAAGATAATCTTCAATGGCTCCCTCTGCTTACCCAGCCACTTTCAATTTCTTAAGTCTCCAAGCATTAAACATTGCCTGAAAACTCTCATTGCCCTGCTTACCTCAACTACCATGAGCACCTCCTTCACCTGTCTAATTCCAACTTAATATTTAGGACCCAGTTTAGATGTCACTTCCTCTAAGATGCCTCCTCTTACTACTCAGGTTTAGGTGAGATGCTCCATCCTAAGTACTCCCCTAATAACTCTCATTCTCTTATCAATGTACTCTGCACATTATGTTCAAATGACTTGCTTTTTGGTTGGTGAAAACAGGGTGTATGACTTTCACAGATGTATCTCTAGCACCTAGCATGGAATCTTGCTGTTTACTGAATGATTGAAGGTATTAAATATAATATCCATAACTCTTGCATTATAGAACAGGCATACAATACCACCCTAAGTTGGCTGTAAATTTTATATCTAGAAATCACTGATTCATATTTAGCATTTAACTAGAGCTATTTAAAAACACAAAGTACACTTTACACAAATTCTTTAAATGTGAATATGGGCCATTTATATTTTTTATAAGATGTAAAACACTGCTAGTTTTTTTCAAATCTGTCTTCTCCCTTAGCCTATTTGTAATTTCAGCATTCATACAATAGCAGATTTAAACTTGTAAATTTGTGTATATTTACAAAAATGGGAGAGAAAGAGGAAATAAAGAATAATGATTCATACTTCTATGAACTGCTTCCAAATGCTTTAAAAAGGCAGCTTTGGGCACATATGGAAAGCATGTGTGGCATAATGGAAAGAGGAGACTTCATGGGAGGAAAACTGGATTCTAATTCCAGCTCTGTCACCAAAATAAAATAAAGCTTTTTGACTGGGCACCTACTAATGTATCAGATATTAACCTAGTAGTCTTGAGAAAAAAGCAACAGTAAAGGAAATAATAGAAGTAATTAAGAGTGCTTAGCATTTTTTAGATTTTGAACTAGCTCAACACTATTATAAGAACTGTTTGGTTTACTAAGCCAAGATATTTTTTTAAACTTAATAAATCAAAAAGAGAAGTTCCTAGCTCAATTATAAATAGGTAATGTTTTATTAATACAAAAATAAGAGTGATTATTCCTTTTTTAAAAAGCATATTCGTGTTCATGTACCAAAGACTGGCAAATAACTGTCCAGTTAATAAACAAAATTATTTTTGAAGGAAGTTATCTCTTAAGAAAATCCATAGAGACAGAAAGTAGATTAGGGGTTGCTAGGTAAATTAGAGGAAAGAATGCAGAGTGACTGCCAATGGGTACAGTCTTTCTTTTTGGAGTGATGAAATGTTCTAAAATTAGATAATGGTAATGACTGCAAAACTCTGAATATACTAAAAACCAGTGAACTGTAAACTTTAAAAGTGGAAATTGTATCTCAATAAAGCTTTTATTTTTAAAAAATCAAGTTAAAAATATTTTTTCTCTAGATTTAAATATCTAGATTGCAGACAACTGGGGAATATCATAATACAGTATAGTATAAATTAGACTCTGAAATTGGTCAGCACCCTCACTGTCCATGATATGTTCCTATTCTGAGGTAAATATTCACTAAATCTTTATAAATTATAATAATATGCCTTAACAGAGGATTCTACGTTTCTCCATTCTGATATTGTTGGCTATTAAAATAAATTAACCTGAACCATTCAGTCTTACCTCCACAGGTAGTTTCTGCTTTTTCTTTATGCATGCCTAAAGGCTCCTGTTACAAGCTACATATATAGATCAGAAACTGAGTCTTCTGGAAGAAACACAAAAGCCTCAATAAAACACCATCCAAGTACTCCTGATGGATATATTACATAGACATTACTCATGAATACAAACTTCCTGGGATAAGCTAATATGATAACCACAAAAAAGACATTTTTCAGAATGTTCCAAGTGACTGTGTCAGGATTTCTTCACAGTCCAGGAGCAAACAACTTAATAGACGTAGACTGCTTCTCCTAAGACCAACAGAACACAAATTTCCTAGATGCTTGAAACTATTACTTGTAAAGTGTTAGTTCTTTTCATGCTTTTGTACTAATTCATGCAGTCATTTTCCCCTTACCATGGATGATAAGGTAGGGGAACTGTTCTGTACTGGTGTCCTGGCAACCTTGCGTGTCCCCACACAGACCACATAGGGAAAGGCTCAACCACAGGCTGACCTATGCCTCAGCAGAATGCCCTGTGATCCTCCAGATATGGAAAGACACACAGTCTTGTGACGTACTGCTACAAGGCTATTCCTCAACTATCTCCCTATTTTGTGGGAGGCTGCTATGAGGCAGTTTCTCATCCATCTTTCCTGGTTCCAATGAGATCTGAGATTTACCACCTTGCCTGCTCCTTAGGATATAGCTACAGACTAAAAAATTGCTTAGCTATGGTACAGAAAGTGTTCCTCAGCAAAAGAGTGCCCATCACTCATGTTACCTACCATCTGGCCCCTTTGGTTTCAGTGTTATCCTGTGAAACAAGGGACATGACCATGTTGACCATGCATTTGTTGTCTATATTAGTAATAAACTGAATCCTACCGGCTGAGTCAGTAGGCATGCTTGACAGATAACTTGCTTGGATCTAGGCTTTGCCCATGCCTACTCTGATCTTTTCCCTCAACATGTATAGCATACATATGGTCCTCTTCATTAAGCTTCTTCATTGAACTAACTCCCTACCTTACCCCCAACAAATTAGACATTTCCCCTCAAGGAACATACTGTCTGGTCATACTGAGCCATGGAAGAGTTACCTGACATGAGTTTTTGTGGTTTTATGTTTATTCCCAAACTGGACCTTGGACATTTACATCCTGGATAGCTTATTTCACTTTCTCTTTATAATTTCAGAAATAGTTTCTCTTTACAAATTATCAGTGGTGAATACCTACAGCCTTTAAAGCACTTTTATCTTTATTCTTTATCCAATTTGTAGAAACTCAGTTTACTCCTTTTTGCTATCTATAGCCATGGCAATTTTTACTTGGTTTGTTTTGCTTCTCAAGCCAATCCTAGAATTTTTCAAAGCCTCAACCCAAATACAAATTCCTTCAGAAATGTAACTTAGTGTAAATATATAGGCAATATTATAAATTTTAATTAGCCTAACGTCCTTCACAGTCCTATGACAACCTTCACAGATTTTGTTTAACTCCATGTAAGGTATCTCTACCCCAGAGATAACTGAATTTTTTCTTATCCACTTTTCTTACAAGTATTTCCTCTTTTATTTATGAAACTATATGTGGCCTTCCTAATCTTTATTTCCTGAATCAATGACATATTTACTCATATTTGCCTCATTAGGACCTAATTCGCATACATAACTCTATATAACCTAATTTACATATAATAAGTCCATGTAACAATGTAACAATTAGATGATTTTTAATACTTCTATGTCTTTCAGGAGACCATGTTTCTCTGGTAATGTCTGAAGGCAACTTGAAAAAGCTATCAAAACTTTGTTAATAACATTGACTGAAAGATTAATAGAACTGTGAAGCCCTAGAAGTACAACAAACTAATCTAAAATCACTGATCCAAGTGTTTATGGATAACGGCATAGCTCTAGATCTCTTGTTTTGGCAAGCCAAGAATAAAACATGAAATACCAATAAAATTTCCTGCTGCATGTGGAGTAATACCACAGGGAAAGTTGATCAATCTACAATCAAACTGAAAGGACAACTCGGCTAACCAAAAATGGACTCAGAAGGACTCTTGAAATATGATGTCCTGGTTAAAGTAAAAAAATCTTTGGTCATCAATCTAAAGAGACTTCCAGTCTCTTCTTACAATAATAATGATTATTTTCACTTGTCTCACAATATTCCAATGACTGGCTTTCAGAGTCATATAGCTACCACACAGCTGTTATTTCATTGATGGTACAAAAATTTACTTGGCAACAGAAGGAAAATAAGGGGACTCTGATATTCAGTCAAGCTAAATGCCAAGGCTTTCAGTCAGAACTCCTACAAAGGTCCTAACGCATACAGCAGTGAATATGTAGCCTTCTGTTCTGCTTCTACAGGGAGGGCCAAAAGGGGTGGGGGCTTGTTAAAATACAAAACTCTGCCAAGTTCCCAGCATGTGTGTACAAAAGTGCTGACTTTATGCCCCAGAGCCTAATAGACACTCATATCCCGCCTCAGACCTTTGCTACACAGAGTCGGTGTTTTTGTGACACAGGCATAAAAAAATCAAAAGGGAGAATTTCCAATCCTCAAATGAACCAATCAAAACTGAATACCTAGAATCCCCCCCAATATGTAATAACCTTTTTATTTTCCTCTTTACCTATCTCTTCCACTTTATGTGAAGACACTGAAATTGTCTTACCCAGCAAGCAGATTAATTTAGTTAGTTAGTTTGTTTGTTTGTTTATTTATTTATTTATTTATTTATTTCGCTCTGGTGGTGTTTGTATTATTTCTTGCAAGGTATTTCTAGAGTATTTATTGAATAAACTATAAAGTATATAAATAAGAGTTAAAATTATAAAGATTAAGATGAAGCTAACACTAAGATTAGTTTACACAGATGTATGCCAGAAACTCCTGACTAATTTTTAGATGTGAGCAGCAAATCTGGCTTTGAACTTTAGGAAACAAAAATTAGGCATGAGACAACAGTGTTCCAAGACAAAAACAAAACTGGAAGTAAAATCAAGAGAGAAATTTCTTCTCTGAGTCCTCGGAAAGACAGTAGTTGATATAGCAGGCATTGCTCTCAAGAGTATCCAATTATAACAGTTTATCCATAAGCCAGTTTAAGCCAAGGGCATGCTGCCAAAGTTAGATTAAGAAAAAGCAATTATATAAGGGAACAAAGTAACACTATGCAAGTACACAATTGTCTGATGTTCTAACTTGATCCAGGGATGAAATCCACAATATCCAGAGGTGCAATTCTTAAAAACTATATATATATAAGAATTTTCTGTCCCTCTAGCTTAAAAAAAAAAGGCAATTCGCTCATTTAACATACATTTATTTACCAACTTCTCAGTGGAGATACAATGGTAAACAACAAGAAAGACACACGATTTCTTCGCTCAGGAAGTTTTTAATCTAGTGGCATGAGAGACAGACACCAATAAAAAAAAAAAAGCACACAAATAGACACAAAATAACCACAGAAGTCTACGAAAGAGGTAAATAGTACTATGAGAACACACAACAAGGGAAAGTCTTCTGTCAGAGAAGTCTGGAAGGCTTTCCCTGAGGAAGTCCTGAGTGAAGGGAGATGAGTTAACCTGACTGGGGCGGGGAGGGACCTCTGCTGACAGAGAAAATAAGATGAGCAAAATTTCTGTGTAGAAGAGAGCACAACATGCTGTAGGAAGTGAGACAAGGTCAATGTCACTGGACCATAAAATAAATGTGAATTATTAAATACTTCAGTTCCTTAGGAGTTATTCTAATGTTTGCCAGGAAATGGTGGCCACCAGGGCAGATCAGTTAGGTTGGTAATATAGCATTTGGAGTTATAAACTGCTAGGGGTTTTCTTTTTGTTGAACAGTATTTTTTTAAAGAATTTAAAGAACATTAGTCTAAATTTTTTACTGTACAGATTAAAAAAAAAAATAGAGGCAAGCCAGGTGCAGTGGTTCATGCCTGTAATCCTAGAATTTTGGGAGGCTGAGGCGGGAGGATCACTTGAGGTCCAGAGTTCAAGACCAGCCTGGGCAACACAGCAAGACCTCATCTCTACAAAAAGTAAAAAAATTAGCCGGGTGTGGTGGCATGCACCTGTAGTCCCAGCTACTCGGAAGGCTGAGACAGGAGTCACCTGAGGCCAAGAGGTCAGGGCTGCAGTGAGATATGATCCCACCACTGCCCTCCAGCTTGGCTGACAAAGGGAGACACTGTCTCCAAAAAAAAGCTAGGAAATAGGTTGTTCGACTGCCCTATTTCATTTCAGGGTTCCAGACAAGTTGATAAAGAGTGGTTCAACAGACACTTGGGACTTGGAAGAGCAGAAGGATGGGAGAGGAGTGTGGGATGCGAAATTACTTAATGGGTACTACATACACTAATCAGCTGATGGTTACACAGAAAGCCAGGACTTCACCACTACACAATATATCCATGTGACAAAACTGCAGTTGTGTGCCCTAATTCTATAAAAATGGTAAGAAAAAAGAAAAAAAAAAGAGTGATTCAACCCATTAGATAAAAGCCTCCACATTAAAGTCAGACAGGGAAAGAAAAGAGAGGAATGTTGAAAGAAATAAAAACTGCTATTTTATTACTAAGGTTTGTAGTTCAATTAAAACAAAAAAGGGCTGAGCACCAATATGCAGAAGAGAGAGTGGAATATGTTATAGTGAGGTAAGTGGCTGCCAGAACGGTAATTTCTACCTAGAGTTAAAGAGGACCCAAACCGAAGACAAAACAAAACAAAAAACCACCTCTTATTTAATGAAGACCCAGGGTTCTGGCAAAGTGAGGTGACCTGAACCTGGAAATTAAAATAGTAGTGTTAAATGAGAATAACCAGCAACAAAAGAGTTCTTAAAACAACTATTTAATGCTTTAAACTTGTGACATGTTAAAACTGATTACTTAAAAAGATACCAAAGAAGGTAGAAGAACAAAAATCTCTAGAACCAGAAAGATCTGTGTTCAAATTCTACTTCCTAATCATATACTACCTATATCAACATGAACAAATGATCCCACTCCTCCAATATTTAGTATTCTTATCTGCAAAATGGGAGTAATCAATCACCTTTACCACCACAGAGTTGTTTAAGGATTACATGAAATAAAGTTATCACTAAACTCAACTAAAGTTTCCTTGCCCCTTATAATTTACCCAAAATACATGTATTCAAATAGAATAGTATGCTAGACTACAAGTTCTTTCACAGAACGAACTGGGAATGGTTATAAATCCAAGGAACTGGGATTCTAAGGGGAAATTTCTCTTTTTATCCTTCAGAGGATAACAATGAAAAACTATCAGGAACAAGTAAAAGCAGAAAGTAAACTGGGGCAGACTAAGTTTGGAGTCTGTTTGTGAAGTATTTCTACCTTATCCTACTGTTATGCAACACTTAGCAGTGGTCTGTATGAAAGCCTCCCATCTTCCCAAAAGCTCCCCAAGGCAACAATGAAACATAAGATGGAGTACGTCTAGTGCTCATAGTGATTACGGTGGGAATAGATGTTTATGATGATCCAAAGTAATTAAGAAAAGGGTAAGTCAGTAACTGTTTAGTAAAACAGGAAGGCAAGCAATATATTTTACATACAAATAGTTCCTTAGAAGAAGTTTCCAACAAAATTGATTTCTGATAATAAAATATCTGTTAATGTTTAATTCCCTGCCCCCATCCAATGCCAGATGTAAGAAGTACTGCTGTACATTAATTTGGGAAAATAAGAATTTTTAAATAAATCCTTAAGTTTGTATTTTGACATCATGAAGAAAAAACACACCTTTCCTCAAATATCCTTATGTTGTAAGCTGAGACAGACTATTATGTGAATAAACCAAAACTGTGAATTAGCTTGCCATAGTTTTTTTTTTTTTTTGAGACTACATTTTAAAAAGTATTCTTTTTTATATTTCATTTACTCTTTGGATATCTAACTAAGCTAGGACTGATTTACTTTCATTACCTTTCAATTTATCCTCTTCATGTAGGCTCTCTAGTACAGACTAGAGAAGCTAGAAATTTCACAGAAACAAATCTCAGCAAATAAAATTCCCTTAGAATATGAATGTCAGAAAATAATCCTTTAGGTGTCATGACATCAAAAGTTGAAAAAGTTGATTCTGTCCACAATATTTTCATATAGCAAGCAGTTCTCTAGAAATCTACAATGAACCAGAGTGAAATTGTCTATTTACCTAGTATTATTCCAAAAGAGCACTTGGTCTGTCTCAAACATCCCAATCCAGCATCTGATACCAGATTAACTATTATTATGAAGTACTGTGGCTCCAGGATTTGGGGGTGTGGTGGAGGTAGATTTTTTAGAAGAGCTATTCCAAATTAGATTTTGGCCTAAGCATTCAGCTAAAGTGTGCTTCTCTAATTCTGTCTTGGCCTGCCTCAAGTCATTTCTGGTATCCTTAAATGTCACACGATCAGAGATTGCATGATCATCAAGTTACCATTACATCTAATCAATGTAATAAAAATGTGAAAATATTTTTTCAAATATTAAAAAGCCATGCCATTTACATTTCCTGTTAGTATCTGAATACTCATTTTCCAAGTTAAGTGCTCGAGGTACAGCTGGGAATGAAAATCTCTTTGTACACTTTATAAGTTAAAATTTTATCAATTAGATGAAGTACAAATGTACATAATGCAAGAGAAAAATGTTCCAATTAATCATAATGAAAGCTATTTTATGTGCAAAAGAAATCAACAATTTTCAAAGAGTCAAATAAAACATCCTATAATAATATTGACAGAGTTAGCTAATGTTGGAAGAGTATTATATCCTTTCCTAGCTGATAATTATAAAAATTTTAATAAAAATACAAAGCAGAATAATAGAGATTATATATAATTCTAACTTTGTTCAATTGTTTTGCATACTGGTATTCATAACATGAAAAAAATCATTTCTAAAGAGTATCTTTAATTTTTAGTTATTTTATTCCACAAATCTTTTAAGAAAAAAAAATCTTATTTGGGGATTCTTCACATTTTTTGTAGATGAATTAAAAGCAGAATGTTAACTGTGTCACTCCAAAATGTCATAAGGAGAAAAACTTCCAAAGTTATGTATAACAAAATCATTTTTGCTCCAGATATTACATATATGTGTATATACATATACACACACACACATACAGAAACGTGTGAAGATGTTAGATGAAAAAAGTTCCTCCAACCATCTTGTATTTCACTAACCTCAGTTGAAAGTGACCCTCTATTTAGCATCTGTACTGTGCGTTATAACAATTACAGGAATAATCCCGCAACAGGCAACACTGAGAAATTATCACTAAAGCACTATAATGTCCTCCTCTTAAAATGAAGACTACTAAAATTTCTAACAATAAATTATAACAGCCTCAGGGATAACATTTCATATTTCTTCACTTATGTCAGATATTTACTCTCATGATGATGATATTGATTTCAGCCCCAGCTTTAGACAAACATTGATTTTCACACGTGGCCATTTGACATTAAAAAAAAATCTGTTTGTAGGTATTTCTTAAGTTAATGCATTATTTGCTTCCATTTTCATTTGCTTAGCCAAAATATAATTTTTAAGCAGAATCTTATACATTCCAAGGATGTAGAAATCAACTCAAAACTTCCCTTATGGTCTAACAGCAGAGGTTATAAAGAACTTAATCCCATACACAAGCATCAGTGATCCAGCAACATTTTATTGTCAACTGTTAGCAATCAAGAAAACTCCAAGCAAAAGAGGTGTTGGTTCTTCTGATCTCTATGCAGTTCAAATGAACTCCCTTAATAGGCTGACACTTGTACACAATAGAAGAATTCCTGTCTTCTACAGCTAGAAACTTGCAGATCTAAATTAGCTAGATTTAATTGATTTCATATACTCTTAAAAATATAAGTCAATAATATTTTTTATAAATTCAATTTTTATTATTTTAAGATTTATAAAAAGGTGTCATACAAGATGAATTTATAACAAACTAAGATAAAATTGTCTGTGATTCAGTAATATCCAAAAAAAGACCTTTGTAAGTGCCAACATCAAGCATCTGATACCAGACTAACTATCATTATTAAGTAATGGAAAGAGTACTGAAACTGAATGCCATAGATAGGTCATGGCTCTCACTCAGCTGTTTAGTCACCTTGGACAAATTATTTACCCTTTGAGTCTGTTTCCTAAACTATAAAATGAAGATTTGAATCTGTCTACATGTACCAAATGAAGTA
Organism: Lemur catta; assembly: GCF_020740605.2. Classification (NCBI taxonomy): domain Eukaryota; kingdom Metazoa; phylum Chordata; class Mammalia; order Primates; family Lemuridae; genus Lemur; species Lemur catta. Next base: position 69,055,421 of record NC_059131.1, read on the forward strand.
AAGTATGGAAATTACAAACTGTGATATATTTAATATATTGAGTATCATAAGGATTCCAAATCTAGGTGCTTTATGTTTGTATCAACTTTATGAATAGATCCTGATTGATTTTATGTAGTTTTATGTTATACTTTTAATGATAATTAACTTAGGACTCCCTTCAAAAACTACCTGGGATTTGCTTTGGTTATTTATTTGACACGTAAGAATGTACATGTAATTTATGAAAGTTTAAGTATTAAGACAATTATTTGAAGTATTAACGTTAAGCTAGAACTCACATTAAAAACAAAGCAAAAGAAAACAAATATAAACTCATAACAGAGAAAGCTTGCTCTCTGCCAAGAGCAGTAACAGTTTGCTGAAATTCTTGTTAAAATCATTTAATGACTGCCATCTTGGTTGGTGCATGACATCAGCAGTTTAGTAACATTTCCCAGAATCCAACTATCCCCCCAAAAGATTTGGGAATAAGAATGTCCTCAGAAACCAAAAGATAAACCAGATCAGAAATTAGGAAGTCAGGCACACACGACAAAGTAAAAAATGACTGACTAAATTTAAGATAGTAACATGCAAAGGAAAGAAATGTATCTACCAGAAAGTTGTCAGCAATGGAAGCAATGAAAAAGGAGAGGTGCAAAGATAAATGTGGGCAGTGCCCATGTAAACACCACCCAGGAGAAAGGATATCCTGTAAGGCAGATGGATGCAAGTAACTGTTTGACAAGTACATTACAGAGATGGGAATGTCACTTTATCAGAGCCGGATGTCATTTAAACTTCCAGTCATTTATACCCAACTCCCTTGTACTAATCCCATGTTCAGTAGGTAGCTTTTGATAATTTGGTTTTCCACATAGCATTCTACATGGAAAGAATACATTCCCTGATGCAAATATCTAGTTCTCGTTTTATATAACTAAATTGGCCTTCTCATGTGTGTGTGTATATATACATATATATACATGTATATATATATGTACATACATATATATACACACACACACACACAGAGATATATTCTCTTGTGATGGGGATGTATGTATATGCTCTGGTAAAAGTGTGGGCTCTGACCTTGGGAAATTGACCCATCGCAGTGCCTGTTTCTTCATCTGTAAAAAGGGGACTAATAACATGACCTACTTCCTAGCGTCATGGTGAGGATTAAATAATTCACTGAAAGTACTTAAAACAGTACCTGTCACATAGCAAGCACCAAATAAATGTTAGCCATTCTTATGATTTTTGAGCATGAATTAACATTCCTAAATCTGATCAGCTCTGAGACTGACCAGTTTCTGAATCTGAAAAACTAAAGCAAGGCCACTGTGTTGCACAACTCCAGGGGACATCGGTGCACAAAAGAATACAGTACTCTGGAAGCCCTGGACTGGACTGAAGGCTTAATGTGGTGAATTCAAGGTTACCTATCCCTGTGAGGTTTTTTCGGTAGCCAGTCTGTCCAGGTGAAAACTTAATACATAACCAAGGGTCACAAACTCAAGTGCCTACAGTGGTCAGGCAGTCTTCTAAAAATGAAGCACACCGTGACTGATGAGTTTGCAAAGACAGTATCAGTGATAAGACTGTGGACAGTGGAGAACATAGTAAAGCCTTAAAAGTTTTCAAACACAAATATTTTAAAACATCCTGTCAGGCAAAAACCACAGTGTGGGCAGATTTTAAGCCTGAAGGCCACCAGTTTGCCAACCCTGCAGCACCCTTTCATTCAAATATTGAAATGTTTTAATTTAGGATAATGTATATCCTGTGACTTCTTTTTTTTTTAAAGAGGCAAAGTCTCACTCTGTCATCCAGGCTGGAGTGAAATGGCACAACTGTAGCTCACTGTAGCCTCAAACTCCTGAGCTCATGAGATCCTCCCTCTGCAAGTAGCTGGGATTACAGGCAAGAGCCACTGTGCCCAATCTGTCACCTATTTTTAACCCTTATTTTCCTTTACTGCTCAGTGACTATTCTTTCCTTTCTCCTTTAGCTTTCAAAAGCTTCTGTCCTCTTTTCCATAACCTCTGACACACACATCTCTGATCTCATTCATTTCAATTAACATCTCAGCTAAAAACTCCCAGATATTTAATCTAATTCTATCAATGCTAAGAAATAGCTCATGAATTTTGCCTGTCTGCTTCCTCATTGTCAATGCCTTTAATCAGATCTTCATCATCCAATTTCTAGACATTTATGGATTTGGCTCATTTTTTTCTTGCATAGTCCACATTCATCCACCAGCAAATTCTATAGGTTCTACCACCAAACCATGTCCAAAATGCAACCATTTTCACCCCCTGGCCTAAACCGTCATCACCTGTCACCTAGATTACTACAGCAGGTTTCTTTTACTACTCTTTTACCATGGTAGGATCCTGTCCCTCCTTTGTTCAAATCCCCCAGTGGCTCCCATATCACTCAAGAGTGAAATCTAAGGTCCTTACAATAGCTTACAAGGCCCTATACAATCTTCCCTTACTCCTCTAACTTCATCTCTTATTACTCTCCCCATTGCTCACTCTTTTCCCTGGCCACACTGCCCTTTTTTTCCCTTAATCACTCGGCTCATTCCTGGCTCCAGGTTTATTCCACCTCCCATTCCCTTTATCTGGGATGTTCTTTCCCCAAATGTCCTAGGTTTGGATTGCTCTCCTATTGCAGGGCTTCGCTCAAATGTTATTTGAGCACTCTATTTAAAAGAGAAAATATCCTCCCCACACCCACCAGACTCCCCATCTCCCTTTCTGCTTTATTATCGTCTAACACATTTGTTTTTCCCATGTGTTTATTTTCTCTCTCTCCCAGGAAAATGCAAGCTCCATTACGGCAAGGATTTTTTTTCTTTATTACTATATTCCTTGTGCCTAGAACAATGCATCAATATATTAAATATTAGGTGCTTAATGTTTAACAAAAATGATTGCAAAGCCTCCTAACTTGTCCTCCTCCTACTGATCTCCCCCTCTGTTGTCCACGTCCTCCTAGTCCCTAGGCAGCCTAACAAAAAAATGCATCTGATCATTCTCTTAAAAAACTTTGATGAGATCCACACATCCTTTAGGGTCTGGCCCCCAAATTTATTTAAACCTTTTCCTCATTCCCCAAAATAGCTGTACACTCCTCCCCACATATTAACACTTTTATCATCCATGAACCTACCATGTCATTTCATTTCTTCATGCTTTTTGTATCTCTCTGCTTCTACTTGGCCTTATTCATCCTGCAGACCTAGCTATTCCATGATGCCTCCCGAAGCCCTCATTTATAGCCCCACTGCACTCAGTTCATACCTCCACTATAGTACTTGTGCTATAACTATGTATTTATCATTCTGTTTCTCTGACTAGATTACAAGATCCTGGAAAGCAAGTTCATGAGGGTCTATTGAGATTTGTTTCACCAGTGCTTAACACTATACTTAGAAGAGAGGGAACACTGTCAGTCTGTTGAATGAAAATTTAAAAATAAATGAAATAATCTGTTTATGATAGGACTGGGGGGGGGGATGTCTTCCTAAGAGTCAGAGTGCTTTTCCACATCAAACCTGAACCTGATATATAATTTGAGGTTTTTATATTTGTTAAAGAAAGATGCACCTTGGTGATTTCAACAATAGTTAAATTCTGGAAACAAAAATAAGTCCTGGCTAGTCAGGAAAGACATTTACTCCACTAAACATACTAATTTTCAAACCAGATATTGTGTAGAACATAAAGTGTACTCTGATCTGAGAAAAGGCGTCTGCAATTTTTTGAATTAAAATTGACTTTTTAAAGCAGGAAGGGAATTGGAGGTAATCCAGTTCAACTACCTTATTTCACAAATGAGAAAAATCCTGAAAAAGAGAAGAGTAATAACCAAGTTAGAAGAAAGACCAGGATCAGAACCAAGGTTTTATTCAAAATAAGGGGCTCTCTCAAATATACCAAGTTATAATTGCAAACTACTCAAGAATTAAAGGCCAGAACTTATTCCATTACTTCCTTACGCCAACTTAATGAAGAGTGAAAATAATATTGCATACCTGGGTTCCTATCTAAGCTGTATTTGTGGGATCTCAGACAATTCACCGAACCTTATACTACTACCTTGATTATCTACCTAATACCACACAAGATTATTTAAAAAATCAAATGAAAGCCCTGTTACAAATGGAAAATATAATCATCTTTTCCACCCTCATCCCTTCAGATTCTCCAGTGCACTCTCTTGGCAAGATTTCAATCAATATCGGGGGCCATAAACTACTACAATTCTGATTAGTTAGGAATTTTGTTGTTCTTGTTTTACAGGAGGAAGGAAAGCAGGAAGAGAAGGGAAAAAATGCAGGGAGGTTGTTTATAATGGGCAAAGAATAACCTCCTCCCAAAGGAAAGGTTTATCCATACCTCCTATCAATTAAAGACTCTTTGAGAGTCACAAGATCTTATACTATTCACCTTAAAATTATCTTTTTCCCCAGTACAGTCCCTGCAATACTTTTTACCATTAACATATTTTAGAAAATTCTATAACATTACTTGGGTTATATTTATCTCTTCCTACTCTACCGTAGATGTGTCCAATGCAAGGGACTCATGGCATTTAGCCTTCAAGAGTTGCTGTGAATTGTTTTAACTGGGTCAACATCCAGCTGAAATATAAAGCTAGGTGGCTAGAGTTGTGCCTGAGAGAACTGAATAAAAGAATTGAATGATGAGAGACAAGAATTACACTTCCCTTTGATTTCCCCCAACTCCTTCCTCTCCATCTCTATTATTTATTGCTAAAGACCTTTAGAAACTAGGCTTCGAGCTTATGCAGAAGTCTTCTATGACATTCTACATAGCCACAAGTTTATTTACACATTTTATATTAATAAGACTTTATAAAAATATAATGTTTTAACTCCATGCATGAAAATATTTAAAGGAAAGTACATCAAATGGATATTTTTAAAAAGTTATTGTCCAAAATGTTCACCATATAAAACACATACAAGAAAAAAAATTTTTTAAAGGAGAAAAAATTTTACATTCTGTAAATTCCATTTATAATCTCATTCCCACATAAATTATAATGGTACTATTTCAATTTGTATAAAACCAAGGTAGTTGTAAATATTAATCATAGATTTCGTTTTTTTCCTGCACACACAATATACCTTAATTTTCAAAAATGTCAAAAAAGAATATCCCTGAGACAATGCCTAGCTCCATATACCAAGTTTCATATACTTTTCTCCACTCAATTCACAGAAACTTTTATTACAGTATAAAATAGCTATAATATGGAAAACCAGAATATTTGGGGAGCCCACAGATTAGCCCATTTTTCCCCAAATTTCTTAAGAATCATCCAGGGAGCCTATAAAAAATACAACTACCACAACCTTCCCCTGGAGATTCTGATTCAGGGCAGGGCAAAACTCTACCTCAAAGTGACTTCTGATGATTAACTAAAATTGGGAAAACACTGATTTAATACAGTGGTTCTCAATTTGGCACATATTAGACTTACCTGGGGAGCTTTTAGAACTCTTAAAACACAGGCTGAGGTCCAGACCAATAGCATCAATATTTTTTTTTAAAAAAAAAGCTCCCCAGGGAAAGTTGAGAACCATTGATCTTGTAGAACTTGAAAATTTCTCATAGAAGCCTCTTATCAATTAAGAAACTAGACTTGCTCAAGTTCACAAAGCTAGGTGGTGACAAAACTAGAGCTAGAACCATTTCACCTGACTCCTGGTCCATTTGGTTTTTTGATGTAGTTGTTTTTCATTTGGGTTGACAAAAAAAATGTGAAAAAGATAAACCATCTCTTTTCACCTCTGAACCACACTGCCACTTAACAACTGGATAAGTTAAAGTGGAGCTAACCTTTTTGTTTCAGAAATCACTAGAAAATGTTTCTTAGTCGTAATTTTAAATAAAAATAGACTAAATATCTGGCATCACAGTTCCTTACTAGCAAAATTATTTTGATACTTGAATTAGTGATATGGGTTTTACATCATATAGAATACAAAGTTCTACATGTTGAAGTTACTCTATGCACTAACAGATGAGAACAGATTTCCTTCTTCCATATAAAAGGAAGAATTTTATGCTACGCTAGCAAAACCTCATGGTTGACTTGTCCACAGATGTTCAGAGTGAGAAACTTCTCAAAGTATTAATTAACTCATTCCAAGAATTTTCTTTTTAATAAAAGAGTTTTAACATAAAAACCACGAAAAATAGGGTCAAGTGCAAGCACATGCACCTATAATTTTTAAGAGTACATTTTACTTTCTAAAAATTACTCCATGTTTAACTTGCCTTCTGAGGATCTACTTTTCTTATTACAGTACCAAAGTTGTTGAAATACCACTTTTATCCATCTCAAGATTGCCAGATATTTAGATATTTCAAATTTCAGCTCTGTTTGTGATTTTTGCTTCTGGGTTAAAAAAAAAAATGCTTGGAATGCTTTCCCAAAAAGAGATCACATTATTCCACAGATAAAACTTGAGCAATTTGTATACAGTTTAGTGTACAATGTATACTTTTGATTACTTCTTTTCGCAAAGGAGTAATTGTGAGGTCCTAGATTTCCAAATGAACATCCTAAGAATCAGATGTAATGAATTTTGTTTCATTAATTTTAATGAATGAAGGCCCCCCCTTTTTAATGATTAAGATAGATATGAATGAAAATTTGAGACTTAACCAAAATTAAGTATGCTAAAGTAAACGCCCCCAAACTGTTGAATAGAACCAAGAATGTGCCTCTTAAGGCACAGAGTGAAAGTAAAATATCAGAATCTCACTTAAAGGTTCAAGTGATACACAGTATCTAGAAAATTGGCTTAGACTGAATAATTCATGGAGTTACTTTAGAACATTGCGCTACACTAGTTTGCAAAGTCTAAATACTTTGTGTTAACATTTAACTTGAAACTTGCCATTTCAAATTCCAAGGGGTAGGACTGTATATAACACATGGCCTTTTCGGGTGGCTTAAAAATTCCCTAAAATCCAAACAGGTTTATTTTTAGAGGTGTTCTTGGGTAGTAGTCAAACATCAAAAGACCGGTTACTGCAAATCCTGGCCGGTCCTACTCGGCGGTGAACACCGGCCCCGGGACGGGGAGGCGCTGGCCCGCAGCACCGCGCCCGCACGCGGAGAGCCGCCCGGCGCCGACGGAGCCCGCCCGGGGGCGGGGGGCTCGTACGTGCCCGGCCGGGGGCGGGGCCGGCGCCGGCGAGCAGCGACCCCGGCTCGGGGAGGCGGGCGCGGCCGGGCCGACCTCCCCCGCGGCCGCGATGCTGAGGTTTACATAAGGGTGCGCGTCATGGAACTGATGGAGCCACACAGAGACGTCTAAGTCATGCAGGAGGCGCCCGGCCCCGGCCCGCTCCCGCCGCCCCAGACCCCTCCTCTCATCCGACAGAAAGACAGACAAGAAGGGTTCCCGACCTGTCGTGCCCTGCATGTTCAGAGTCTGTCATGTTTGGTCAAGAACGGGGCGGGGCTGGAGGGCAGGTCTGCGAGGCCGGCGGCGGCGGGGCGCGGGGAGGACCCCTGCGCCGCCTGCGGGTACCTGCTCCCGGCCGCCGCCGACAGGTGACGAAGTGGTAAAAACTCACGGTTACTAGTGAGCGACACAGACACAGACTTTCCAGTCTATTAACAACCACGCCAGAGAGATGGGGCTCTAACTGCAAACACTGGGCAACGGCCCCGCGCTGCCGGCGCTGCCGCTCTAGTCTCTATTCGCCGCCGGTGGCTGTGGCGTGGGAGCGGGCGGGCGGGCGGCGTGCAGCGACGCGGGGATTTGGACAGTGGCCGTAACGGTGATTTCTCCTCACCAACATGGCGGCACCCGAGACAGGCGGCTCGAGAAAATGGCGCCGGCCGCAACACCTTGCCCGGGACTAAAGGGCAAGAGAGATTCCTCCGCGAGCCGCGGCCCTTGCCCAGCCCGCCGGGGCCGAGCGCGTTGACCATTGGAGGAGGCTGCCCGTCAATCACCTCCAGGGGCGGGTCTCCATGCTTCCCGGTGCAGCGGCGGAGGCGGCATCCTGGTAGCGGGGCTGGGCGGCGAGAGACGCGGCCGGGTGGTGCCTTGAGTGGTTTCAGGAGGGGGAGGTGGCCCACGGGGCCCGCCAGGTCCACTAGAGTCGCTGGGCCTGGCCTGGCGTGGGCCGCGGTTTCCCCTCAAGACGCCAGCCTCCCAAGACGTGAGCGGTTCTAGACGAACCATACAAACGGCCCCCAAAACCATTAGCCGATGTGGGGTGATAACGCGCTTATAGAGTCGTCTTTAACAAAAAAAAAGTTCTTGAAATAATGGGGTATCTCCTTCACAGTTGTAGCGTCTGTTCTTGTAATGTTTCGTCCTCAGAACCGCGTTTTAAGGAATAGCTTGCCATGCAACTTTTTCTGATAATACCAAATTTTTATTTCCAATTTTTACTTGATAATAAATGTAGCTATTAGACTAGTTATGTAAATGTTATTTTGTAATTATATTTTTATATGTAAAATGTACGTATTTTAAAGATAACAATTAGGCATTACATTCCTTTATACTTAATGAAAGTGGCCTTTAGAAATAATTTTTAAGTGACAAGTCAGATGTTTTGGCCTAATTAATATATTACTTAGTTCCGAAGGAAAAGTTCCTTGCTTTTTATTAAAATGGTGGACTTAATGGGTAATCCCAAATATCTGACTTCATTTGTCTTTGCTTAATAACGAGTTTTGCTAATGGATAAATGGAATGTATTCAGAAACAATTGCAACCAGTATATTAAATTTGAAATGTAAAGGTTTTTTGAAACGAAGAAAAGTCGCACTTTTTTTTAAGATGAATGCAGCCATTGACAGAACAGTATGATGATAGAAACTTCACTTGACCAGCAAAAAAAAAAAAAAAAACGGCAGACATTCTCCACGTTTTGCCATATAATATTAATACATTTCTAGGAAATTTTCAAAAAGATCAATTTTGTCTGGAAGAACTATGTTAACATTTGGAATTACATTAGAACCTCAGGACTTTGTCTTTATTGCGACTATTTTACTTAATTTAGCCTTACTGTAGCTAATTTGGATAGCCAATTTCTTTGAGATTATCTGAAGGCATTTGAGGTAAACAGTTGCTGTTCTTTTTGCACTTGTTTTCCTTCTCCTTTGTATCTTGAGGCCTCAGGATCTCTTTCAGATCTTTAAGGTCTTTGGTTTGCTATAGTGTAGAACAATGTAGTTCTCTCCGGATGAAAAGCTTCCTTCCCTAACCCTTAGCATGTATCATTTAGGAAGTCTGATGCTAAAATATAGCATCAGGTCCTGGTCTTTTTTTTTAGGTAACAGAAAGGGAGATGTCTGTGGGTGAGCGCTGTGGAGCTCTTTTGACGCTGTGAGTTTTTAGAATCTGGAAGTGGTTGGAGACCTGTTACACAAAATGCTTTTTTTTTTTTTTTTTTTTCAGTTAAAGACTAAGCCCAACATTTCTCACCGTGTCTTTAATTGCCTCAGTAGATCATTAATTTTCAGCCTAACAGATTTTACCTAACAATGACATGTGAATCGCGAGACGGGCAGAACTCTTGTCTCATAACAATCCCCTCCAAACCTCTGCACTAAGAGATGACCAAACTCTCTAGCAAGGCTTGTAGCAGCATAGGTTGTGTCCCTAGGATGACCCCAACACTGCCGACCCCATCTCTAATTAAAATGCCTGCCTGGAAAGCACAATGCTGCCAGAATTTACTGTTTGTCCCAGCCAACACCTGACCATAGGCCCTTGGCCTCCCTTTCTTAGAGAAGCTGTCCCCAACCTTTTTGGCACCAGGGAGCAGTTTCATGGAAGACAATTTTTCGGGGGCGGGGGAGGCGGAGGCGGAGCTCAGGCAGCCATGCCAATCATAGGGAGCAGATGTAAACACAGATGAAGCTTTGCTAGCTCACCGCTGCTCACCTCCTGTTGTGCACCCCCCCCCCCACCTCCTAATTTGATGAAGACCATTTTTCCACGGGAGGGGAGGAGAGGGTGACAGGCGGAGCTTTGCAGCCTCGTCCTCGGCTGGTACCTGTCTGCAGCCTAGGGGGTTGGAGACCGCAGTCTTAAAGCATTTACTAAAAAAGTTCATGAATCCTTCCTCTGTCCATATAAAATGCACATGTATCTCCTATAATTCAGGAGTGTCTTTCTTAAGGACCCTGAAAGCCATTCTTTTGAAATGTAATCATCTGGAATGTTAGGGCTTCTCTCCCAGTCTCTGTGGGAGGACAGAAACCTAACTTTGGTGATAATTTCCATCTAGCCTACACAGCTGGTCTAATCACATTTATACTGACCAACACTTTGTAATTTTTTTCGTGAGCCCCCCGCTCTCTCCCTCTCCCTCATTCTTTCTTTAAAATGCCCGATTACTGCTGCACAAATTGAAATAAAGCTCAGCTCTTTTCCCTGCTGTCAGTAATTACTGAATAAAATTGATTTTCACCACTTTAGCTAATGTTCAGTTTTGTTTCTCTTTAACAACAATCCCCACTCCCAATGCACACAAAATTATAACAGATATAAAGGTGTTAACACTTTATTTTGCCAAATAAGTTGTTTTAAAAAACCTTATCATGGTTATTTCATAAAAGACATTTTAACATCAAGAAAGTAGAAAGGGTATACTTATTAAAAAGCCAATTCCTTTAAATTAGATATGTTTAGCTTTAAGAAAAATTCATTTCATTTCCCTTGTTTTGTCCCAGACAGGTAAGAATAAGCTCTGGCATACCAGGGCTCCAATATTGGGACAAATTACAGTGCAACAGTGTGACACAGGAGAAGATCACTGGATATTCAAAGAGACTGGTCAGGCTTTGACAAAAAGGATCTCCTAGGTGATCATCTTAGATGAAGATTTGGGGGCCTTTCCCCCACCCTTCCTGGTAGCTTGTCAACTTCCTAAATGTATATGGGGCCCTAGGCAGGGGGAGGGAACCCTGGCCACAACTGTATTTTCTGCCTGCCTACCAGAATGGGGGCTTAGGGTTGGATTGAATTTGGAAAAAAAAAAAAAAATTCCCTGTACAATACACTTTGAGGTTACAAATGAACACTCACTGTATTCACATCACTGGAAAGTTTTAAACACACACACACAAACCAAAAATACAAGCACCAGACATTAGCTATGTCTTTGAAAAGGTACTTTTAAAATGTTGCCTCCAAACAGGATTAAGATACAGTTGGGAAGCTCCATCTTAAGGAAATATAGAAGTGTCCCTTCTCTTGTGCTTGTCCCCTGATGACCTCAGAATGGAAAACATCCAGTGGGTATTCTGGCTATGTTTAATCCTTTACTCTTAATATATAGTTTAAAAATAGCTACTTAGAATTTTATGTAAATCTCAGAGTTATAAAGTTCCATGAATAAATCTTGAGATTTTTATCAGCATTACATTAAATCTATAGGTCAATTTGGAAAGAACTGACAATTGTATAATGTCTTTCATATTATAAATATGTAATATCTCTCCATTTATTTAGCACTCATATCTCAACACAATTTTATAATTTTTCCTGTAGGTGTTCTCTGTGTGTGTGTGTGTATATATATATTTTATCTTTTATAGATAAATTTCTAAATATTTGGTATTTTTTATTGAAGATTTTAAAATCTGTATTCTATATTGGTCTGCTGTTTCTTTGTCTTTGTCTGTTTTTGGAATTGAGTTAATGCTGATCTCATAAAATAATTTAGGAAGTATTCCTTCCTTTTCTATTTTTTGTACGAGATCATGTAAAATTGGTATTTTTTCTTTAAACATTTGGTAGAGTTCCCCAGAAAAACCATCTGGGCCTTGAGATTTCTTATTTTGGAAGGTTTTATGTTATGAGTTTAATTTCCTCAATAGTTATTGTTCTGTTAAGATTATGTATTTTACCTTAGATGGGTATTCATAGATTGTGGTGTGTGAGGAATTTGACCGTTTAATCTAAAGTTGTCAAATTTATGTATGTAGAGTTTTTTAAAATATTGACTTAACAGCGCTTTCTGTTGTCTGTGGAATCTATAGTGAAATCCCCTCTTTCATTGCTGATTGGTAATTTGTATCTTCTCTCCTTTTTCTTTTCAGTTGTGCTATGATTTCTGCGCTTTAATATATTCTCCCTTCTCTAGTTTTTCTAATTTCTTAAGGTGGAAGCTGAAGTTATTGATTTGAGATCTTTCTTCTTTTCTGATATGTGCTTAGAGCTCGAAATTCTCATGTACCTGCTTTATCAGTATTCCACAAATTTTATGTTACATTTTAATTTTCATTCAGTTCAAAATATTTTCTAATTTACTTGTGAGTACTTCTTTGACCCATAGATTTTCTTTAAAGGTATACTGTTTAATTTCCAAGTATTTGGAGATTTTTCTGTTATCTATTATTGATTTCTTGTTTAGTTCCATTATGGTTAGAGAACATATTTTATATTATTTCAACTCTGTAACATTTGTTAAGGTTTACTTTATAACCCAGTACATAGTTGGTGAATGTTCCATGTGCTTTGTATATTTTGTGCATGCATGTTTAGGATTATTATGTCTTTGGTAAATTTACTTTTTATAATTATGTAACATCCATTTTTATCTCTGAAGTCCACTTTGTTTGATATTAATATAATCACTCCAGCTTTATTTGGTTTAGTGTTTGTATAGTATATCTTTTCCTAACATTTTTCTTTCTTTCTTTGTTTTAGAAATGGGATCTTGCTCTGTCACCTAAGCTGGTGTGTGGAGTGCAGTGGTGCAGTCATAGCTCACTGCAGCCTTCAACTCCTGGGCTCAAGGGATCCTTCCACCACAGCATCCCAAGTAGCTGGGACTACAGGTATGCAATACCATGACTGGCTAATTTTTTTTCTGTTATTTTTAGAGATGGGGTCTTGCTATGTTGCCCAGGCTGGTCTCCAACTCCTGCCCTCAAGCAATCTTCCTGCCTTAGCCTCCCCAGTTACTGGGATTATAGGCATGAGCCATAGCACCAGCTAGCCTTTTACTTTTAACCTACCTATGTCATTATATTTCAAGTGAATTTCTTGTGGAGAGCATATAGCTGGATCATATTTATTCATTCTGACAGTCTCCTTGTTTTATTAATATTTGGTAAGTTTAGCCTGTTTACATTCAATGTAACTATTAATGTGTTTGATTTCAGGTCTATCTTTTAAATTTTTTTCTCTTCATTCTCTTTTTGTTCTTCTAGTTTTCCTTTTCTGCTTTTCCATTTTAGGGGTATTCCATTTTAATTTATTTATTGTGTCTTTGAATATTCATGAGTTTTTAATTTTAGTTTTTGTATCTTTTGGTTTTGAAAATTCCATTTGGTTCTTTTCTATGTCTTCTCTTTCTTTTCTGAGATGTTCTATTTTTTCCATTTGTTTCAAGAGCATTTAGTATAGCATCTTTAAAATAGCTGTTTCAAAGTCTTTCAGATTGTTCTGACATACAATTCATCACAGCTTTGGCATCTGTTGATTGTCTTTTCCCATTCAATTTGAGATTTTCATGGTTCTTTGTATGTCAAATAAGTTCGAATTGTATCCTAGACATTCTGAATATTATATTATGAGACTCTGGATCTTATTTAAGTCCTATGCAGAATGTTTATTTATTTTTTTGCAGGTAATAGACCTGGTTAGGTTCAGGCTTGAAATTCTAACCCACTTCTCTGTACTGTGGCTACAGTGCCTCTTCAACTGGAAATGCTCTTTGAATCTGTTTTGGATGTGTACTACCCAGTGGTCAGTCTAAGACCTGGATGAGTTATATCTATTCAGCTCTCAAAAGTCTTTGGTATCCTTATTAGGATCAGAGCCATGCCTGCACAACTCAGCGATAAGCCCAGGAGTTCAGAAATTTATACAGTCACTTTTTCAAGCTCCTTCCTCAATATGATATCCTAGAAATTTTCCAGTTCCCTGGAGCTTTATTTTTATTTCTTTGTTGTTGTTCTTGTTGTTGTCTAACCAGAAAACTGGAGCTTCAGTTAATCCCCACTTCTGCATACTTTTGAAGTTGTGCCTGTATCAGGGGCCAAGTGGCAGGAGGACCAGAGGAAAAAGAAAATAGCAAACTTACTACCAGTTCAATGGTACTTTGAATTCTGGTCTTAATCACCAATACACCTGCTTTAATTATTTTCCAGAGTCTTCAAATAATTGTTCCATGCATTCTATCTATGTATATCTATATTCAGGGGATATAAGGTGCTTATTCTATCTTACCCAAAACCAGAAATCCCACTGTATATTTTTAAATCCCAAAATATATTAGTAATATTATTTTATTTAGTAAATATTCATTTAGAATTACCACTTTCTTCATTCTCCATTATTTCTTGCAACTCAAACCTTTCATCTCAGGTTTTCTGCTATCAGATCCATTCTTTCTACTTTCTGAATTCATTCTAAAGAATGAATCTCCTAAATAATTTACTTATAGTGACCTCTTTTTGTTTTCCTAAAAATGTTTTATAGCTCACCTCTATTTTTTAATATCGTTTCAAGATATAGAATTCTAGTTTGAAAGTTTTATTTTCTTTTAATTTCTTGATGATATTTCATTGTCTTCTGCATTCCCTTACTGCTGTTGTGAAAGCAGCTGGCAGTCTAATTGTCACTATTTTGAAAGTAATCTTTTAAATTTTTTCTGTGCCTGTTTTAAAATTTTTCTCTGCTTTTCTGCAGTTTCAGTATGATGTGTCTTGGTGTGTATTTCTTTTCATTATTCTTCTTGGTATTTTTTTAATGTCCTGATCTGTGAATTGATATGATTTATTAGTTTTGGAAAAGTCTTAGCCTTTTCAAGTATTTCCTCTTCTTCATTCTCTTTTTCTTCTCTTTTTATGATTATTATCATGTTAGATGTTTTAATATATTATTTGTGTTTCTAATAATCTCTTTTGTGGCTTCCCTTATTTGGGGCAGCAGTCTGTCTATGATGTACTCTGAATAATTTCTTCTGATTTGTATTCCAATTCACTGATTTTCTCTTCTACTCTGTCTAGTCTTCTGTTACAGCCATTTTATTACTCAGAATCTTATCAGAGAAGCAGAATCACTAGAAGATAGATAGATAGATAGATAGGTAGATAGATAGATAGATAGATAGATTTCAAGGGGTTTGACCTTATGCAATTGTGGGAGCTGTTTAAAACAGTTTGCAAAGCTTTTATCTGATGCTGGAGCTTAAGATCTACAAAGTAGGTATTCAGAAAGGGAAGTTGGATGTAAAGTAGGGGAAAAGTAAGGACAAACTGGAATCCCTGCTGACAAACCAGAACCTATATTAGTTTCTGACCCTGTTCAACTTTTATGATGTAGATGTCGTACAGGATAATCTTGTGCCCTTTGTCATGGAGATAAGCATATACTTGGCCCAGAATTTAGAGAATCTGAAGGAGGTTCTGGGCTGAGGTATATCAGCTGCAAGTCTGGCTGTTGTTCTATATCAATAAGGTGAACCATCAGACAAATGGCAATATGCATTAGTTGCAACAGCATCTGCTGCCCCTTAATTGACCTCCTGAATGTAAAAAACAATGTGGCTGCTGTTTCACTTCCACCTTTCAAATTTTTACAAGATCTCTCTTATGGGCTACCCTACCTAACTAGAAGCATGCAGAACAGGAATCTTTGAAAATACAGTTCAACTAGCCAAAATGACATATTACAAAATCACCAAATATATACCTTTCAACTAGGCACCTATAAATACTTCTTTAACCCAAACTTAGCTTCCAGATAAAGGCAATAACAAAGTCATGCCTCTGTCTAACGTAATGCAACTATCCCACATTCAACCAAAAAACATGCTAACTCATTCCCCCCACCCCCACAAATAAACAGTCCCTTTTCCACCTTTGGGTGATATTCATTCTTCTAATCCTTCTTTTAGCTCAGTCACACACCTCCTTTCATATCCTATAACTTAAATAATGAAATAAAAGTTAACTACTAACTTGTGTTAAATGGTAGAGGGGAAGGTTTTATACACACACACACACACACACACACATATATAACCTCCACACACATACATATATACATTTATATCAAATTAAGGATGAAATATTCATAACTATTACAAGCATTTTTTTTTTTTTGAGACAGAGTCTTGCTCTGTTGCCCGGGCTAGAGTGCCGCGGCGTCAGCCTAGCTCACAGCAATCTCACACTCCTGGGCTTAAGCAATCCTCCTGCCTCAGCCTCCCGCATTGCTGGGACTACAGGCATGCGCCACCATGCCTGGCTAATTTTTTTTTTGTATATATTTTTAGTTGTCCAGCTAATTTGTTTCTATTTTTAGTAGAGACAGAGGTCTCACTCTTGCTCAGGCTGGTCTCAAACTCCTGACCTTGAGAGATCCACCCGCCTCAGCCTCCCAGAGTGCTAGGATTACAGGAGTGAGCCACCACACCTGGCCTTATTACAAGCATTTTTGCTACTGGTCATGTGGTTGTAGTTGATATTTGTATAACTATCTTCTGCCTCTCTCCTTTGCCATGTTCTCTTTGCCCTCATCTGGTCTTGGCTCCTTGCTTGGTGGGTAACCCAAACCTTCATTCCTGAAGGGTTTGGGGCACTTGTAGTGCTGCCTGTGGTGGTGGTATTTTTTATTGACTTTAATCATAGTATATAGGATTACTTAGCCCTGCTTCCCCAGGAAATCTCCTGCATTCTAGACATATTCTTCCTTAACCTCATTGTGTAGTTAGGATAACTTGATAGGATTAATCACCTCTGCCAGTACAGTAAATCCCTTCTTTACCTGTTAATTCACTGGTTTGAGGAGCCCTAAGTGGCCAAATCATAGTCTCAAATTCAAGCTTAAAGGAGCCATTGTCATGTCCCTTGATGGAACTATTCCTGCTTTTGGAATTGATAACTCTAGACCAGTGGTTCTCAATTGGGGACGATTTTGCCCCAGAGGACTTTGGCAATGTCTGGAGGCATTTTTGGTTGCCACAACTGGGAAGCAGGAGCTACTGACATCTAGTGGTAGAGGCCATGGATGCTGCTAAACATCCTACAATGCACAAGACTGTCCCCTGTAGCAGAGAATTATCAAGGTCAAAATAACAACATGCTAAGGTTGAAAAATCCTTCTCTAAATCAGCAGAGCCCAAAGTAGCATGGATAGGAAGCAGAACTTTTTCTAGGGCCTCACTAGGGATAATGTGGAGAGAAACTACTCCTATTTCCATCCCCTTGGTTCCCAGACCCCGTAAATCCTGGCTATGGGAGAAAAGCACCATATACTGCTGACCGCTGATTTATAGCATATACCCACCCACAAGGTACCTCACCTAGTTAGTACAGTAACTGAAACCATTCCACCATCTTAACATGGCAGCTGCTTTCTTTTTTTATTTTGATAAAATATGTATGACATAAATTTGCCATTTCAACCATTTTTAAGTGTACATTTCAGTGGTAATAGTTACATTCATACTGTTGTGCAACCATCACCATTATCTGTTTCCAAACTTTTCCATCACCCCCAAAACGAAATTCTGTAACCATTAAGCAATAACTCCCCATTTCCCCCTCTCTGGGTCCCTGATAACCTCTACCATCTGTCTCTATAAAATTGCCTATTCTACATATTTTATATAAGTAGAAACATACAATATTTGTCCTTTTTTGAGTCTGGCTTACTTCACTTAGCATATTGTTTTCAAGGTCCAGCCATGATGTAGAATGTATCCAAACTTCATCTGATGCCTTTGCAGGTCAGTTTTTCTTGTTTGATGTTTTTAACCTATCAATCTAATTTCCTTTTGTGTCTGGTTATCTTTTGCTGTATGCTGGACATTTTATGTAAAAAACAAGTATGTATGGTAATAATTGGTTTTCTGGTACCCCTCTAAAAGTGGGTACTTATAGTTTTTATCTCCTTAATTCAATTTTTCTCTCAATATTTAGTAATGATTCATGTAAAATAGGTGATTGCCTATGTTATAAACAATAGAGGAGTTTAGAATTTCCCTGAGGAAGATGTCTAGCTTTAAAGAATTCCCTTTCCTTGTCTGTGGAGTGGACCCTGCTTCATGCCAGGAATCAAACGGTCCCTTCACTTACAGAAGCAAGTCAAGTTCTCTGTCACTGATCCAACCTTAAGTTTGAGCTGCACTTTCTACAATTCCTTTATATGGCATTATGTTAAGCAAAACTGTTTTCCAACCATGTGCTCTATTTTCCTGCCTTTATACAATTCTCTCCATTTAGGATGCCCATTTACTACCCCTAACTTCATCCCTTCCTAAGAAAATTACCTTAAGACCAGCTAAAAGCCACCTCCTCTCCCCTACAAGTCGTCCCAACCAGATGTGCTGTTTTTTCCCTCTCCTGAATTCTTTCAGCACTCCGTACTTTTTAATGGACTTTTCTGCCTTGAAGTTACTTGTGTATTTATTTTAACCTCATTCGATTAGAGACCCTCCAAGTTACATTACCTGTCTACATTTTTTTATTCATCTAAAAAATGTGGATAGTATTAGTACATATTTTACAGAGATTCCTTCATAATCCTGTTATGACGATTAAGTCAGCTAAGACTTGAAAAGATATTTCTAAGGAATGGTAAAGGAGGGCTCGAATTCTAGCGGGTACAGTGCACACTATTCTGGTGACGGGCAAACTAAAAGCCCTGACTTCAGCATTATAAAATTCATATGCAACAAGAACACTTGTACCCCCTAATATTTTGAAATAAAAATGTTTAAAAACAATAGAAAAAATAAATTCTAGCTATTGCTACCATTCCTCAGAAACACTGTGATTCCGATCTAAGAGTTTTCACCAAAGTGAAAGAAAGCAGAGTCCTATGGACTAAATTAAAAAAATTCTGTCTGAGATAATGGGAGAAACAGCACAAGTTCACGTATGTAATCAGTTGGCGCGTGCGCAGAGCCGATGAGGCGCGGGAGAGAGCCGGCCTGCGCAAAGTCGCCGGGGGCGGGGCGGCGCGTGCGCGTGCGAGCGGCGCGTGCGCGGGGCGGGGCTTGCGGCCCTAAGGGCGGAGCTGGGTTCCTGACCTCGCGCTGTGGTTGTTCGTTTGTAGCGACCGGGTCCGCGAGAGGGAGGCTCTCGTCTTGGGTAATGGATTTTGAGAATCTTTTCTCAAACCCCCCCAACCCTGCCCTCGGCAAAAAACCGGCCTCGGACTCTCACGAAAGGTGATCCCACATCTTTTCATCCTTTGAATGTAGGGCCCCAGCCGGGCTCCGCCTCTTCGTTCCTTTTGGATTGGAGGCTGCGCGGGGCCACGTCCGGGCCGCGCCGCGAGGGCCGGTGGGGAGCACGTGGGCCAGCCCTGGCCGGGCGCGACAGTCGGACCGGGAGAGGTCGTGTGGGCGGAGGGGGGTTAGAAGCCGGAGATGGGGTCCAGTTCGTAGACCGCGACGGCCAGGGGCGCCGAGAGCCTGGGCGAGGGGAGCGATTGGGGTGGGAGCGAGGAGGCTCCAAGATGCTCTCCTTTCTCTGTACACCTGCCCCTCTAGGCTAGTTAGGAGCTTGCCACTGTGTACCCATAGCCTGTTGCCCTCTTGCCTGTTTCCATAAGCTCCCAAAGGACAGAGATCATTTGTCGTTTTCCACTGACACATGCTAGGCTTTTTTTTGTAGAAAGGACGAAATCACAAGTTTATTAAGCGGTAGAGAATAAATAGGGAATAACTCTGCCATTAGTTCACCGATTTGCATCAGAAAACCCTAAAGACCATAATAAGGCAACAAACACCATGTGGACTTAATTCCGTTAGGTTGAAAAAGCAAGTGAGCTTAGGCCAAATGGCGCTACTTTGTTGGTCTCATTCTTGGAGACGTGTATAGTGTAGTTTGTTTACACCCAGATATTCTTTCACTTTTTATTCGTTGGAGTTTTAAATGCTAAACACCATCTCTCCTAAACCTAGGTCTTCTATGTTCCCCAATTTTCCTAAGCTGAAACCTTGACACACATCTCACATTCTTTTATTTCCCTCAACTCAGGTGTATCTCTGATTCTGGTTGATTTTACTTCTCGGTATCACTCATGTACTCATTTCACTCCATCTCAAATGCCTTAATTGAAACTATTACCTTAATTGATCATTAGGATCTTTACTACACACTTTACATGAAATATATATCATTACATGATATATATCTCACAAAAATCTTAGGGAGAAGATAATACTGTCTTCGTTTTATAGATGGGAAAACTGAGGCACAGAGACGTTAAATAACCTGCCAAGATTGCACAGTGTAAGTGGCAAAGCTAGGATTAAGTTGCCCAGACAGTCTGACTCCAGGACCCATGATTTCATCACCAAGCTTCTAAAATAAAATAAGACTTATAAATATTGCAAAGAGATAAAGACAATAATTGCTTGTAGATGATATCATTTACTAAGAAAAACAAGAGGAACCAATTGATGAACTATAAAATACATAAGAGAATTCATCACCAAAAACAATAGCATCATTTTAAAAATGGATTATCAGCTATCAATTTAAAAATGTATTGAACAAAAGATCCATTCACAAAAACTTGACTGAAGTACATAAAAGACACTTGGAATTTTGCCAAAATGATAGGTGAAGGATGGCATGGAAGTATGGTGAACTGTCCATTCATATCATTTGCCCATTTTTCTCTTTGGCTGTTGGTATCTTTCAAATTTTAGGATCTCTTGTCTGCGTGTATTTTACTCCCAGTTGTCATTTGTCTTTGACTTTGCCTATGGCATCATTTCTCAATGCGTAAAGGTGTGGGGGTATTTTGGTTTTGTTTTGTGCAAATGAAGCAGTCTTTTCTCTTATGATTTCTGGGGTTTTTTGCTAGTAATTTTTGGATGAAAATACTTTTCATTCATTCAAAAGAAGTTTACTGAATACATGCTATGTAGGAGACATTATTCTAGGCCTTGGGGATATAGCAATAAATGAACAAGAAAAAAATCCCAGTACTAATAAAATTTACACGATTGGGGGAGGGGGAGGCAGATAATACATAAATATATAGTATTTTACGTGATGTTAAATGCCCTGGAGAGAATGAAAGAAGGGTAAGGGGAACAGAAGCACTGGTGAGATGGTAGGAAGTGTGTAGATATTTTAAAGGTAGTTAAGGAGGGCCTCACTGATCACATTGGTAAGTAACATTTGAGTAGGGACTTGAAGGAAGTGAGGGAAGTTGCTATCTAGGGGGGGTGGAGTATAATCTGTGGAAAGGTCCTGAGATGGAGTGATCTTGGTGTGGTTGGATTAGGGAAGTGAAGTGGCCAGAATGACTACTGGAGTGGAGTAAGAGTAGTAGGACTTGAAGTCTGAGAGGTACTGGGGTAGGTTTGAAGGAAGCAGATCATGTAGGGACTTGTAGGTGCCATAATAAGGGCTTTGGCTTTGACTCTGAGATGAGAGGCCATGGTAGTGCTTTCAGCAATGACATCTGGCATATTTTAGCAGGGTCATTCTGGTTATGTTGAGGGTAGAATGTAGGGGACTGAGAGCAACCTGGATTATTAGTGGCAAGAAGTGGTCAAATATGGACATATTTTGAAGATAGAACAAACTGCATTTTTTTCACAGATTGGAGGGGGTTTATAAGAGGAGTCAAGATTGACCTTAAGGTTTTGGTCAGTATCATGAAAGAGATGGAGTTGCTGTTTAAGATAGTAGGAGCATTAGGTTCCAGAGAGAAGAGCAAGAGTTCAGTGTTGGATATGTTAAGATATCCAGGTGGACATGTTGAGTAGGAAGTTAGCTCTGTTTGGATTTTAGGGGAGGGATTTGGGTTGGAGACTTGGATATTGAAATCAACTACATATAGATGGTATTCGAAGCCATGAGGTAGAAGGAGATCACCTCCTAGAATAAGAATATAGACAAAGAAAAAAGAGGTTTGAAGACTGACATTTGAAGTTGTGAAGATGAGCACCCAACAGTGGAGACTGAGAAGAGGCGCCCGGTAAGGAAGAAAAACTAGGAGAACTGAGTATCCTTGAAGCTAAGTAAAGAATATGTTTTACAGAGGAGAGGGTCAACTCTGTCTCATCCTGCTCATAGGTCAGGTAATATGGGCTCAGAATTGTAGACCTTAACAGTGGAGTGGTGAAAGTAGACACCTATTTGGAGTGGGCAGTATGGAATAGGGTGTGGTTTTAAGGCACACTTCGAAGCCTGCCTGCCTGGGCTCAAATCTCAGCTCCGCCATTTGACTAACTCTGTGACAAGTTATGCATCCTTCTTATAATTCAGTTTTCTCATCTG
Source organism: Lemur catta (assembly GCF_020740605.2). Lineage (NCBI taxonomy): Eukaryota > Metazoa > Chordata > Mammalia > Primates > Lemuridae > Lemur > Lemur catta. The sequence continues at coordinate 69,077,708 of NC_059131.1, forward strand.
TAAAATGGACTTTTAAAGCAATAATATATGTATCATAAGGTTGTTGTGGTAAGTAGAGTGTGCATGCAGGGACACTTGGCACAGAATAAGCGTTTTGCAAGTGTTGGCTGCTGCTGTTATTGCTATTGTAGTCATTATCTCTGTGCCTAAGGAGAGGTTGCCTCCTGCTCCATGAGATGATTCCTTACTGGAAACTAGAGCAATAAAGGCTCACAAATATTTGATCTTTTTGGCTCTAGGAATGGTAGCTTGGCTCACAGCTTGGCACCTCATCTGATGAATGTAACTCAGGAGCTCCAAGGTCAATGTAAACTGTTGAATTGGATGAAACTGTGAAGCCCAAGTTCCTGTAACTTTGAAAGAAGCACAAAGCCACTATCCACATTCTCCTCGTGCTAGCAGTGCCTTCCGTTTGTAACATGTTCTTTTGAGAATGGATACATTGCCTATTCCTGGCCTTTGTCTGGCATAGAACAGTCTTGTGTTCACTATTTTCTTAAGCTCCCTATATCTCTAGCATCAATGATTAATTAGATTCACCTATACATTTTATTGGCTTCTTTGTTCTCCAGTTTCTTATATTTCCCATCTTCATTTTGAGTTTACTTTTCATTTTGTTGCAATATCCTCAAGTAATTGATGTCTGTGCAGGGTCAGCTTCTCAGTCCTATGAGTCTGAAAACAATTTTTCCTTTTCATCTTTACATTTGAGTATGTTTGTCCCTTTTCTAGTCTCAGAAGGCACCCTGCATTCTGCCTGAAATACCTTTCTCCCTTACATTCCTTTTTGTTTGCTAACTCTTACGTATCTTTTAGGTTCAGAAAGCCCCTGGCCCCCAAGTCCAGGTTAAGTGTTCCTCATATATGCATCTATTTTATCACACCATTTTGAAATAGCCTTATTTTTTCTCCCAAGCAAGTAGGAAGTTCTTAGAAGGCAGGAACAAGATCTGTCTTTTTTATTGTAGCCCATGAGATAAGTCCTAGAGCCTGGTATATGGTGGATATTCAGTATTTGTTGAATAAATGGAATGATAGATGAATGAATGATTTATATAGCTGCTAATACCTGAACATTACCATTGTGTAATCTAAAATTTCATTTGTACAGGTTATTTATAAACATATATTGACATTTACTGCCCACCATAATTTTGTACATTATTTATCTTGAGTATTTGGAATACTGATTTCAAATTTCTTTCAGGGCAAGTTGAAGACAACCCAAAGCAGTTAATTTTAATGTTGTGGTGTGAACCCTTTTCAGGTTGAAAAAATCCTTTTGTGTTATTTGATATTTTTGCTACAGAATCGATGATGAAATAGATGATACAGAAGTTGAAGAAACACAAGAAGAGAAAATAAAATGGGAAGTTAATCTGGAGTGTGAGAAAATTCCCAAAAAAGTAAGATTAAGTTGGCATATTGAAAAAACAGATAGGAATGGATGTGAGAAATTCATGAGGGATCCTATTTGTCTCATTTTAGTAAGCATTTGGGACCCACTTACTTATATCAGGGAACCTTTTTTATACTTTGTTGCTATTTAACATGAATTGTTTTTAGTAATTGGTTTCCATTTTCCCTATTTCTGAAATGGATTGTAAACTGCTTCAAAAACTTCTTTCATATTAGATTAAAATTTTGAGGGCTTTGATTTGCTAACTTAACCAACCTTAGTGATTTATAGTTTAAAGCCTATATTAGTTTGATAGGTTTGCCATAACAAAATACCACAAACTGGGTGGCTTAAACAATAGAAATTTATTGTCTTATGGTTCTGAAGGCCAGAAATCCCAGAGCAAAGTATTCGTAGTGTTGGTTCCTTCGGAGGGCTGTGAAGAACCTGTTCATTCCTCTCCACTTGTTTCTGAAGCATTGCTGGCAATCTTTGGCCTTCTTGGCTCGCAAAAGTATCACCCTCATCTCTGCCTTCATGTTCATATGGCATTCTCCCTGTGTGCCTGTGTCTGATTTCCCTTTTATAAGGACATCAGTCATATTGGACTGGGGCCCACCCTAATGACTTCATCTTAAATTAATTATGCCCGTAATGGCCCTGTTTCCAAATATTGCTGCATTCCGAGGTACTGGGGATTAGGACTTCAAGATAAGAATTTTGGGAGGACACAGTTCAACCCATAACAAACATATGCTCTTCTCTTACCTTTCTTTTTCTCATTTTGAACTTTTCTCATTAAGCTTAATTCTAGCTTTTGATTTAAAGTGAGAGACGTGATTTTTCCTTTCACTTGAACGCTTAGAGGCCATTGTATGGTTATTACTTGGCCTAATTTCAATATCATTGTGTCTCAGGAAATAGGGAGGACCAAGGAAAAGGGAGAGAGACAGAGGAATAGCCTGTGGTGGAGAACACACACAACTTATCCATTAAGTTCACTGTCTTATATGGGCAGGGTTCATGGCATCCCAAAACAATTACAATAGTAACATCAAAGATCACTGATCACATAGCTGGGAACAGTGGCTCACCCTCATAATCCCAGTATTTGGGAGGCTGAGGTGGGAGGACCGTTTGAGCCCAGGAGTTAGAAACCAGTCTGGGTGATATAGCAAGACCCTGTCTCAAATAAATAAATAAATAAATACCAAAAGAACCACAAAGCTCACTGATCTCAGACACAGATCACAATGACAGATATAATAATAATGAAAAAGTTTGAAATATTGTGAGAATTACCAAAATGTGACACATAGGCATGAAGTGTAGCACATGCTGTTGAAAAAATAGCATAGATAGACTTGCTCTATGCAGGGTTGCCACAAACCTTTAATTTGTAAAAAACACATCTGTGAAGTACAATAAAGTGAAAAGCAATAAAACAAGGTATGAGGCCGGGTGCGGTGGCTCACGCCTGTAATCCTAGCTCTGGGAGGCCGAGGTGGGTGGATCATTTGAGCTCAGGAGTTCGAGACCAGCCTCAGCAAGAGTGAGACCCCGTCTCTACTAAAAATAGAAAGAAATTATCTGGCCAACTAAAAATATATATACAAAAAAAAATTAGCCGGGCATGGTGGCTCATGCCTGTAGTCCCAGCTACTCGGGAGGCTGAGGCAGTAGGATCGCTTAAGCCCAGGAGTCTGAGGTTGCTGTGAGCTAGGCTGATGCCACGGCACTCACTCTAGCCCGGGCAACAAAGTGAGACTCTGTCTCAAAAATAAATAAATAAATAAATAAAACAAGGTATGCCTATAATTTTCTTGGTAGGTATCGCACATCTTACATACCTTTTGTTACATTTATTGCTGAATGTTTAATGAAGCTATTATAAATTATGTCTTTTTCAAAGTATCATTTTCTAACTATTGGTTTCTCATTTGGTTGGCATACATCCTTATGTAGGAATGCATGGAAGATAAATTTTTGAGTTCTTATTAACATTTCCGAAAATATCTTGAATTTATCCTCATAATTGATAGTTTGCCTGAAATAGAATTAAGTTTGAGGTTATTGCTCCGTTGTTTTCTGTTATCCAGTGTTGCAAAGGTGAAGTCTTACCAGTTTGATTCTAGTTTCTTTGTGTAAGTATCCTGTTCTTTCTGGAAGCTTGTAGATTCTTCTTTTTATTCTTGGTGTTCTTAATTATATGAGATTGTAAGTCTTTCTTCATTCATCATGCTTAGTGTTATTGTGGTGAGACCATGCTCATATCCTTCATATATGAGACATATCTCTTATTTTTTATCTCTTTTTTCTTTGTATTCTAAGAATTTGCTCTATCTTTATAAGTTATAATTTAACTATTTAGGAGCTCATTCTTGTTTTTAAAGCTTTCTAGCATTGTTTTTTGAATATAATATCTTGAATATCTTTGTGTATTTATTTTTAAAATTTTGATTTCTTTTCCTGGAACCATATTTGCTTCTTCTGGATCAGTTTTTCAGTTATTTTCTTGCTCTTTTGTTTTATTCTCTAGATCAGGGATCAGTAAGCATTTTCTGTGAGGATAAGACAGTAAATAGTTTAGGCTTTTCAAGCCAAGAAGAAAAATTGAGAACGTTATGTAGTTACTTATATAATGAAAGAGAGAAAACAAATTTCCATAACTTTTTATTGACAAAATTTAGCATATAATTGTTTTTATAATACAGGTCTACTAATGAGAAGAATGAGGTTCTTCTTTATGGAATAATTATTTGCTTAATTGGGGTTCAAATTTATTGTTCCGTATCATCAAAATTTATTGCAAAGATTCATCTGTTATGTCAATACATAATAGAACTATTTCACTACAGATAGGTATTGCCAAATACTGATATCAGTTCACCGGCACATGATTTTAATTGAGCATATTCATTGCTTAGAAGGCATTTATGGAACTTTATTAGATTCTTCACTAGGTTTGTCTTTTAATACGTTGTTACTTTGCAGATTAATTACTTCCAATTGACAGTTAAGCGAAGCTCCTCGTTTGCACAATAAATGGATTATGAAATGGTAGTTACCTTTGCTTTTGTATTACCTTTGCTATTGTATTAAAGTCTGAAAAAACAGTGCAGGAATTATAGTTTGAATGTAGACAATACATCTGCAGCAAATTAGTGTGGTTATGGAGATCTTGCTTCTGTTTTAAGTTGGAACAGCCCAGTGATACTAAGCAGTCAGTCTCAATAACATCTGTCAGCTCATTAAGAGCCAGGGAAAACCACTTGAAATCATTTGCCTCGTGTTTTAATTGTCTGTTGAAGTTCCTCCCAGTTTCCTCAGTCTTTGAGCAGCCCTTCAACTGCTACAATCAAGCATGATTTAATTAACTCACCATCAGCTGTCTTTGATTGGCTAACAAATGAGCCGCTCAGAAACTTGCTTTGTGGAGGCTTTGTTTTTGTTTTTTATTTCTGTGAAGAAAGAAATTTGTGATGAGATCATCTGTTTCAAGTTTTCTTATTTTTCTCACTGTTACTTTCTTGTGAGTTTGGAACATTGTGATGAATGCTTAATACTGTAGTGTCCACATATGTTGTGTTCTTTTAGTACTACTGTAGTATCATTATATATTAATAGGAACCACAATGCTTTGCCATCTAATTTGACAGTAAAATAATCCACACTTCACTGGGCCTTTAAATGCATTACATTCAAAGTCTACTTTTCATGCTTGGACCTGGTGGGTATGCACTGGTAATGAAAAAAATGAAATAAAATGGCATGAAGTACTCAGTGAGGAACTCCAAATGCTATAACTGTTATAAATGTTATAACTGTTATAACTGTTACCGCAGTTTGTAGTGCACTGGGCATCTTTGTGAACTGATAAAAATGCCATAATGGTCTCTTTTGCAATTACTCAACTCTGCTGTTACAATGAGGAAGCAGCCAGTATAATACATTAATAAATGAGAGTGGCTGTGTGCCAATGAAACTTTATTTATGGACACTAAAATTTGAATTTTGTACAATTTTCAAGTGTCATTAAATATTTTTTTTTAATTTTTTTGTTACACTTAAAAAAAAGCAACGATCATTCTTAGCTTGTGGGTTATTACAAAAACAGGCGGCAGAGTGGATTTGGCCCTTGGGTTGTAGTTTGCTGACCCCTGCTTAGATTTTTGTGACATGCTTTTATGTTCCCTTCTTGTCCCTTCATTTAAGAAAGGCCTGGAGAGTTGATGGATAGCCTCTGCTGATGTGTTTGGTAGGTCTGTGTCTCTATTAGCCTTTCCTCTAAATGGGAAGGAAGCCTGCCTTGGCATTCAGTAGGTGAGTAGGCTGCATAGGTAGGTAGGTTTCCCAGCAGCGTAACAGTTCTTAAGCTTCTTTGTGCCATGCACCCCCTTTAGCAGTCTGGAGAAGCCTATGGGCCCCTGCTCAGAGTAAAGTTTTTAAGTGTGTAAAATAAAATATGTTGGATTACAAAGAAAATTGATTTTATTGAAGTATAGCTTATCAAAATAGTAAAGACAAATGTGGTAAGACTAATATGTTCTTTACTAATGCACTAAATAGTAAGACCTAGCAGTGGGTCTAATTATTCTAATTTTGAAGTAGTGGTAAATGTAAAAAATATTTTGAGATCTATAGCAACTGTAATGTAATGTATGAAAATACCCGTGATTTGTATTAGTGACAGTCATAGGTACTACTGGTACTACTATGGTTTGTTCCCTGTGTTCAAAACAGGAGAAAATACAAAATGTCAATTTAGGGGTTGATGCAAATAATATGTGATTTTCTTTCCATCTAAGTTCACTGAATTTTCTGAATTCAATCCATAGACCCTTGCGGCGGGGAGGGTGGGGGGTGGTCTCTGGACAGGAGAGTGAAAACCTCTGCTTTAGGGTGAGTGGGATAGAGTATTTTTCTGGTAGGGGTTGTTCCCAAATACACATAGAAAGAAGACTTAGTACCCTTATGTGGGTGATTTTACTGTTCACATGTGAAGCTTTACCTTTTACCAGACTTTTTATTCAATTTCTTTGGATAACAGCCCTCTCTTTTCTCAGGGAAAGTTCCTGGTTAATTATGTCTGGTGAGGAGTAGGGTAGAGAAAATTTGTTATAATAGCTTTGTTTTCATGTAGAATTATAATGCATTGTCATTTATAGCCCCATTTCTCACACTCCAACCTAAGCCCAACCTCTAGGCTGTGGTCTCCAACCCTCAGTACCAGTACCAGTCTTCAGCCTGTTAGGAACCAGGCAGGCTACAGAGCTTCCCGGCCCCAGCTTCATCTCCCTGCACTCCTGTCTGTGGAAAAATTGTCTTCCATGAAACTGGTCCCTGGTGCCAAAAAGGTTGGGGGCCACTGCTTTAGAGTGTAACTTGCTTTTTGATTGTCAGAAATTTGTTGAACTCTGTCAGTTACTGATGAACGCACTTCATGCCTCCCAGACACATACACACTATTCTCTGTACTTTTATTTCTGTTGGGGTGTCAGGAGGCCTTACCAGTTTACTAAGCCATCCTGAATCAAAAGCAAGAAAACCTTTTACTTGGAAAAAAAAGCTACTTTATTTAGACTCCTTCACAAAAGGAGAAAAGGATTGTAATCATGTTTGTACACTTTCCAGATTATACCTTTGTGAACAACAAACTGAAGCATTGAGTTTACAGCTAGCTAAGTGAAGAAAAGTATTCAGTAATATGTATTTCAGTGCCTTCTGAAAAGACTCATTAGTAATATTCATCTCTACTGTATAATAAAACAACATAATTGATGATTGTCATAGTTTTATTAATTTGCCAGCTCATCTCATGTCTTCATTTAATACAAATTAGACGTTATTACTTATGGTAAAAGGAATCGCTTCAATACTGTAGGTCTATGTGTTTTGTGCAAGTAGAGGACACTTAATCACTCATTTGGATCATTTTAATATTTTGATTTGGATACAATGAACAGAATCTTATCTCTGTGTGTTTGAGTAAGCTAATCGTGGGGGCTGCTGCATATTGAATAATCGTTTTGGTTCCCCCTATGCCCACCAAGTAAAATTAAAGAGCAGAACCAAGGCAAACATAACGATCTATCACAAGAGTTAGCCAACTTTTTCATAAAGGATAAGACAGTGAATAGACTTTGTGGGCCATGTTGTATCTGTCACAACTAAGTACAACTAAGACAACATGTAAATGAATGGGCGAGACAGTGTTCCAGTAAAACTTTATTTTCAAAAACAGGTAGCCAGGCTGAAGTTTGCTTACCCCAACCTATCAGTCCAGAAGTTACATTTACAAGTTTGTTCTATGGTGTTAGTTGGACAAAGGTGCTCTCTTTTGAAGCCTTGCAGACAAAGAACTTGGTGGCCTGAAGATTGTTAGATTGGTTGGTAGTCTTGTCTGGCATAATGAAGATAAGGTGTACATTGAAGCCATTGTCAGATCAAGAAACTTCCTCAGCTTGTTTGGATTCTTTAAACAGGGAGCAAGTTCATTTTCTAGGCTTATAATCAATCTGGTGGAATATCTCCTAACTTTGTAGTTAACCATCACATGTAAACCATTAAATTGGGACATCGAGTACATTTTATAATAGTGATTCTACTGTTTTGTTTTTTGTTTTGTGCTGCCTTAGTCAGTTGTCATGTGAAAGTAAATACAGACCAGGCCCCAAAGTATGCTTTGGAACAGAATCATTGGCCACTGTAATGATAGGCATGTCATCTCTTCCTGACATCGCATAGGAGCCCTTTGGGACTTGGTCATTTTTTAAAATAAGCTTTTTGGTTAAAATTTATCATATAAATTATAATTATACAGTTTGATATACCTCTGTCACCAAGTGTAGATACCTGTGTAATGGATGCTTGAAAATTTTTATACAGAAATTGCTTTAAGTATCTGCTGTGATCAGCTTGGCCTCCTCCAAAGTCAGCTCCCATACCTGGGTTTCTGTTCCAGTGAGTGGTTGGGTTCTCTGGTGTTGCCTTGGGGCCCTTTTAACAACAGAGTTAGAAAAACTATTTCTGAAAATGAACTTGATTTCAAATAACAGGGAAGTTCTTTCTTCCTTGTTGTTGCTGCCACTATTGCTATGAGTTACAGGAGAAAGAGTAGGCTTTGGTAGCTGAAATGTATCTTAAGTTAAATGGGCCATAGTAGTTTACTTGGTGTTTTATGAAATGGTAAATTATTGAATGAAGACATTTAAAAGTATTGTCAAAGAAATCATTATATCAAAAAGACACCTCCACTCATATGTTTATCACAGCACAATTCTCAGTCACAAAGATATGGGATTAGCCTACATGCCCATTAATTGATGAGTGGATAAAGAAAATATACACTATAGAGTACTACTCAGCGATAAGAAAGAATGAAATAATGTCTTTTGCAGCAACTTCAATGGAACTGGAGACCATTATCCCAAGTGAAGTAACTCAGGAACAGAAAAATAAATGCCATATGTTCTCATTTATAAGTGGGAGCTAAATTATGGCTACACAAGGGCACACAGAGTGATATAATGAACATTGGAGACTCACAGTGGGGAGACAGGGTGAGGATGAGGGATGAAAAATTACCTGTGGAGTGCAATATACACTACTTGGGTGATGGGTACACCAAAGCCCAGACTCTACCACTTTACAGTGTATATATGTAATGGAATTCAACTAGTACCCCCTAAATCTATTAAAATTTAAACAAAAGAAAGAGAAAAAAATAAAAGTATTGTCAGTGCAAAGGCAGAAATGCAATGTGAGAATACTGTAATCCATTTATATCAAATAATTAAGATTTGGGGGTTTAGACTTTTAATTCAGTAAAATGCATACAGTGTATAAATTCAGAATCTTCCCTTAAAGTGTCTTTAAAGATGGATTTGTCATACTGGTTTGTTAATTCATTTTTAATTTTGGAAAATTACAAATATATGAGTGGAGAGAATACTATATGAACCCCATGTGCCGAAGACCCAGCTTCAACAATGATGAATTCATGGCCAATCTTGTTTTCTTCTAAATAACCAGATTGTTTTGAATCATATTAGGTTTTTAAAGTTGAAAATTCAATTTTTACTTAGTTTAGGCACTTTGGAAACTCTACAACGTCACCAAGGAGTTTGCCACGTAGAAAATCAAGAAGTAAGGACTATGATGTGTATAGTGATAATGAAATCTGCAGTCAGGAATCAGAAGATAGTTTTGCCAAGGAGCTTCAGCAGTACATACAAGCTAAAGAAATGGCAAATGCTGCTCAATCCCTACCATTTCCTGAAGAATCTATGAAGAAAGAGGGAGCAAAAGATACTCAGCAGGGTAAGGATCAAACTATTAATATTTCATCATTTAAAGTTTATCTAAAGAAGTCATCACAGTTGTCCATATATGGCCAGGGGTTTTTTCCTTGCTCTTTATCTCATGATACATTCGATCATGGTTTTCATGGATCTTTACACCAGACTTGGGCTTGTATGGCCCAAGATCCCACCTAAGACCTGCTGCTTGGTGTATAAATGCTCACTGTTTGTAGGAGCTGGGGGTGCAGGTGAGCCATGTAGCAAAGGCCATGGCTTTTTCTAAAGGCAGAATGCTAAATCCCTGACCTCTGCATGTATGAAGGATAGGATGCCTGTTTGTATTGCTGTCATTTGAAGAAGACTTGACTGGTTGTATGTCAGACTGGAACTCGGAAACATATTCTTTTAGATTACTAAAATGAGATTTGGCTGTAAATATGAGGGCAACTAGAAATTGTACGTGAAATTCATAATACTCTTATTGTTTTCTTCCTCTAAGTGTTTTTTCTATTTAAAATGGATCGATAGATTAAATCTATATAAAATGTTTTCAGTGAAAAATATGACAGTAATATATGAAGTCATTTTAAATATTGGAAGCTTTTACCTTTATAGTGCTATGGCAATTCCTAATTAGATCCATCATACTCTGAACACTTCAAAAGGCATCTGGCTTGTGGCTTGTAAGATTGATTTCATTAATTATCTTGCTTTTTTCCTGACAATATCTTATATATTTTCAAAAAGAATGAATTGCGGTGCCCTGGAAGATATTTCAGGAAAAAAAAGTAATGAATTGGGAATCTAGTGTATATTATAATTCTCTTTTTGATCTCTTAATCCCAGAAATTCTAGAAAGACAGGTCAGTATCTTACCAGTTTTCACTCACTGAGCTGTAGAGAACTTTTTCTGGATTATTCTAAGACATACTTCTTAGAAGTAAACTATGTTCATTCATTGTCTGGTTACTGAAAAAAAAAAAAAGAAGTAAACTTGCTATTATACTTCTATGTTGTTTTTTAAATTAACTTTTTTGTTTTTAGCTGCTAAACAAAAAAATAACAGTATTAAAGCTGATCACAAGAATGGTAAAAAGAAGAAAATGAAGCGAAAATGGCCTGGCAGTGGAAACAAGGGACCAAATGCTTTGCTGAGGAACAGTGGCTCACAGGAACAGGTATAGGATCATAGGCTTGTAGGAGGACCCCTGTATGCTTTTGGATTTTTATCTTATACTTCAGTGACAAGAAGTTTTATGTGATAGTGAGAGATGGGAGCATCCCACAAAATCAGGGTTTTCTGATGGCGAAGATCTCCTTTTGCCGAGAGTGGGCTCTCCATGTTCTTCCTTATTACAGCTTCCTTCCCTTTCACTCATTAGCTGCCAGCACCCATTTTAAGCCTTAGTGTTCTCCCTGTTGCCCTGAATACATGAATATAAGCCCCTTGATTTTTGAGTGTTGTACTGTCAATGACTATGGAAAAGTGGGAAGCCCAGAGAAGATCGAGTAGTCATGAGGTCATTTCAAAGGCCATAGAGTCCTACAAAGTTTGTCCTTCGTCTGTTGGTTCCTGACTCCCTCTAGAAATTCAAAATGAATATTTCTAGGCATTGGCCTTACCAAATCTCCCTACCCACTACCCTCCTGGTATTGCGATTTTGTTTGTAGAAATTCCTCTTCCTTGGTCTGCGGGTGTAATCAGGGTAGGACAATAAGTGACTCCTCTCGACTCTGCTTTTCTGATGGAAAAATGGACTTTAAATTGGATGGCAACCTTTTTATTAGGCTTGTCACAGGGAACCAGAGTAAGGGCTTATAAAATATTAGAAATACCAAATATTATAGATCAAAATCCATTATATGAAATCTATCCCTGCCTCTTTATTTTACAAATGAGGACTCTGAAGCCCTAGGGTTCAGGTAATTGTCTGTAGTCACACAGGGCCAAGCCACAGCTAGAAGAACTTTGTGTCCTGACCCCCAGTCAGTACTCCCTTTCATTTGGTTTACATTGAATCAAATGATTATTAAGCCAAAGGTAACAGCCTTTCTACATGAGGAAAAAATTCTGAACACATATGATAGACTTTAATAATATAACCAGATAAAACCAGAGATTTAAACTGACACCTATAAGGCATAATTTTGGTGGTGCTAAGTGGAAATTCAACATTATTGCAAAGCAGATCATATAACTATACAGTCAGCTCCTTTGTTTGTACATACTGTATTCCTAGAACTGTATTCAAAAGTTTGGTATGCAAAAGCTGTAAGCTGTGTACTACAAGTTAAAAGTAATATATTTCTGAAGAGCTTGAATGTATTATAAAATTCCCCTTTTGTTTTTTATATAAAAATGACCTTTAGTTTTATATCTTTATCACCATATCTGAAGGTATATTTCTAGTTACATTTGTGGATTCAAGCTGGTCGGTATACTCAACTCACACCCACTGGGCATCTCATTGAAACTATGGATTTCACTGCTTTGGGCTGACCCCATGACTTCCACCTTTCTCCTTGTTCTAAAGATCTCTGTTCTTAGACTTCACTTTTTATCACAAGTACTAAAAAATTCATTTTTTAATTTTATTCATTCTTTTAAGGGCAACATATAAAATATTTCAATTGCACAAGCACTAATATTCAATGGTGAAATGCTGTTGAAACTAACAAAACATTCATTTCTAAATTGATGTACAAAAGTCCAGATCTTACATGTGAGGGCCAGTTTAGAAGAGTGAGTTTTTAATATTTTAATGGTGATTTAAAATAATTTTGTGCAACAGAATAAAATATTCAATTTTCTATTTCTCACATTTAATTTTTTGTTTTTGTTTCTAAAGGATGGTAAACCTAAAGAGAAGCAGCAGCATGTGAGAATGAGTCAGGGATTCATCAACCAACATACAGTGGAATACAAGGGAAAACAAATTTGTAAATATTTTCTTGAAAGGAAATGTATTAAGGTATAAAACTGTGTAAGCAAAAATATACTAAAATGTACTAAAACAAACTGCTGTTTCTATTGACACTCTTTTAAATCATACCTTTAGGTTGTTAAAACTCTTTCCTTCTGGAAAAGGTTCAATTAGAAAATTTTAGTAAAGTATTCTGTTTAAAAAAGTAGATAAAGTACGTAATTTTAAAAGATGATTTGTGTTAAAAATGCTTAGGACTTAAGGAAATTTTAAGCAGTTATATGTGAGGTACTTACAAGGTAACTCATTAAAATTAGACTCTACTGCTTCCTAAGACTTTGGTTCTTTCTGGAATCATTTGTATCTTTAAAGTTTAATAGGAATTAAATTGTAATGACTTATAAGAAATAATGACTTTTCCTTGTTCCTTCTTTTGCCTTAGGGAGACCAGTGTAAATTTGATCATGATGCAGAGATAGAGAAGAAAAAGGAAATGTGTAAGTTTTATGTACAAGGATATTGTACCAGAGGTGAAAACTGTCTGTATTTGCATAATATCCTTTATGACAAGATACAGTAACTTTACTCTTCGTAGATATTTACATGAACATTTTAAATATGCAAAATTTTTAATAAAACCAATGTTTTAGTATAACAAAATTACATTATCCAAGCCCAGCTTAGTATCAAAGTGATTAAATTATACATAGATTTTTTTTTCCCCATAAGAAAGGAAAAATAACTTCCTTAGACAATCTCTCAAATGATGATTCTTTCTGCTCAACCTGGGTGGTATTGAGGGTTCATGAGACCTATTCAAGTCCCTTTCTGATACATGTACAGAAAGACTGCCGGAATTTCTGCTGTGACATTGACTAATTGAATGTATATTCAGAAAAGCTATTTTATTAAAAAGGCAGGGCTTGAATAATTTGGGAGTACTTATTTCCTGTATATTCTGTACTATATAGAGGTTAATTGTACCTTAATTTGAAGAATAATCTTAGCTCTTCAGTGCAAATGATGCAGACATGTTATAAAAACATGAAGCATAAACATTTTAGGGTAATAGCACCTTTGGTCACCACAAAAGTTGTTTTTCTTCAGTCATTCAGTATAAGGAATCTTAAATTCTAACTTGAGGATTTTTTTTCCTAGAAAATAATATTGAAGTTGTATAAATTTATTCTATTTTGAACAAGCCTAATATTTGAAGGATTCAGGTTTGTAAGACATATCATTGTTATTGACTGTGATTCCTCTACCCCAAAAGAATGCGTTAAAAATAATCACATTTCTCAAGGTGTTTAAAATATATATCCTTTTCATATTTCAATGAAACCTATCTGTAGTCTATTATAAGAATGGATATGAAGAAAAAAGTGTCTTGTGATGGCCAATAAACTTGATTTATGTAATCTTTCAAAAGTTAGATTTTTTGTGTAACCCAATTAATAATTTATTTTCTCATATTTTAAATAGAGAATTCAGTGTTTCTACTAGTATAAAAATACTTCATATAGGAAAAATAAAGTCATTAAAATAACAACAAATTATTTCAGTTCAATTAAAATTGTTCTCTTCCTTGACATTTGTGTTACATGAATATCCTTGCAAGTTTTACCATACAGGAACAAAATGTTATCAGGGTGAGTACTGCAAGTTTTCACATGCCCCACTGACTGCCGAAACACAAGAACTGTTGGCTAAAGTAAGTACAATTTTAATAATCTTTTGTTTTTCTTTTTTAAAGAATATATTTGAACTAAGGATGAGAATTGAAGATACTGTTCCTTAAGGAGAGGGCCTCATAGGTTGACATATGGAATATATTAGAACTGATAATTTAAGAATTTACTTCAGGTTAAAAAATTACTTTTCATTTGTATATTTTTCCTTACGGCTGAAAGGAAGATTTATACTCATTGCTGATATAAATTGGGATACTCTTAAAACCCTCAATGTTATTAGCAATTTTAATAGCTAAGCTAAACAAAAGAAAGTAAAGCAGATAAGAGAAATATTAATAGTACTCCTGTTATAAAGATTCTTAGAAAGAAAGTTGAGAGTCATAGGTTGATAAACATGTTAGAGTTATATTCAAGAATAATCAAGTAGTAATTTCAAAGTGTTTTCTTCAAATATTCTTTCAGTCAGTGAGAAAAGATTATTGAAAAATTATAGTCATTTATAGTCTTTTACTTCCTGTGTTAGTCGGAGCTAGTCTTTTCAAAATTAAATTGAAATGTACGTGAAAATAAAGATTCTTTTAAAATCAACCATACCATCTTGTGGTGAAATGTTCCCTTGAGCATATGCAAATATTAGAAAATCAAAAGTACTTATTTCTAGATATTTTTATGTTGTAAAATATGAAAGGTTACTGTGGAATTAGAATTTGTACCAAATGTTTAGTTTATTTGTATAAAATATGTATTGAAAAATGATATGTAAAATTAGTTTCCAGTTCCTCTTACAGTAGTAAATACTAGATTATTATTAGGATGGATGTTACTGGAATCATTTGAGAATTGTCAGTATGACAGTGTACCTGAATTAGACATTAATGCATAAAAATGATTATGTGATTTTTTTTCTTATTAGGTTTTAGATACTGAAAAGAAGTCATATAAATAAAATAGACATTAAAAAGGTAAAATTAGAATTTACCACATTTTTCTTTTTTTTTCCCCCTTTAAACCATCTCTAGAAATTGGCATGGCAATCTCAATAGGGCTTTTTCCATTTTCTCAAATAGAAGTATTTTTCTCTTACCTCCCCCACTAAAAAAATTGTAAGCTACTTGATACGTATACATAGCTATGTGGATCTCTATCTGTCTGCTTCCCTGCGTGGGTCTATCATTTATATTTTTATTCTCCTCTTGTGTTTCTTTGCAGATGGACCCAATGTGTATAATTCGTGAAACAGTATATTTAGTTTTGCTTATGTTTAGAATTCCTTTAGATGATATTATACTCTGTATTACTGCGGTCCCCAACGCCTAGGCCACAGGCTGGTACTGGTCTGTGGCCTGTTAGGAACCTGGCTGCACACAGCAGGAGGTGAGCAGCAGTTGAGCAAGCAAAGCTTCATCTGTATTTACAGCCACTCCCCATGGCTTACCTCCCCCATCCCTGGCCACCCCCCTGCTTGGTCCATGGAAAAATTGTCTTCCATGAAACCAGTCCCTGATGCCGAAAGGTTGAGAACTACTGATGTATTAATTGGTCACTTGCTGTTTTCATTCAACATTATACTTATAAGATTCATTCATGTAAAAATGCATGCAGCTGTCATTCATTTTTCTCCTTTATAGCATTTCATTCTATGTATATGTTATTTGTCATACTATTATTAATGGATATTTAGGTTATTTTCAGTTCTTTCACAAGGTATTATAAATATTCATACATGTGTCTGTCTGTTGGTATAAATATGCTTGAGTTATCCAGGGTATATACCAAGGAGTAGAATTGTATCATCTTAAAACTTAAGATAGTACCAGTTTTTTTGTAAAGGAGTCATAACAGTTTATACTCCTAAAAATTGTGTAGAAGAACTCTAGTTATTGCACATTTACCAATATTGTTATATTGCTAATACTTTAAATTTTTTTGGTTAATCTAATGGGTGTAAAAATACAGTTTCATAGCTTTATTTGCATGAAGTACAGCATCTCATGCTTATGGACCTTTGAGTTTCATTTTTGGTGAAATCCCTCTTGATGTCTTTTGCCCATGTTTTTTTGGTCTCATTGTCCTTTATATATTAATTTTATATATTCATGATAAAGTCCTTTCTGCAGTATGTGTGGCAAGTCTTTTCCTAGTCTTTTCCCAGTTACCTTAAAGGGCACAGGAATATATCACTCTGTTGATAGTGTCCTTTGCAAAGTTTTTCATTTTCGTGAAGCCTAATTTATATCTATTTTTAATTTTGTTGCCTATGCCTTTGGTGTCATACACAAGAAATCATTGCCAAATTCTTTGTTGTGAAGCCTTTCCTTTATGTAATCTTCTAGGAGTTCTATAGCTTTAGCTCTTATGTTTGATCCATTTTGAGTTAATTTGTATGGATTATCTAAGACAAGGGTCCAACTTCATTATTTTGCATGTACATATCCAGTTTTCCCAGCACCATTTGTTGAAAGAGTGTCCTTCCTGCATTGAATGGGCTTGGCACCCTTCTTAAAAATTATTTGACCGTATATGTTAAGATTTATTTCCAGCCTCTCTATTCTGTTCCATTGGTCTATATGTCTGTCTTTATGCTGGTGCCACACTATTTTGATTACTATAGCTTTGTAGTAACTTTTCAAATCAGAAGTATGAGTCATCTAACTTTGTTCTTTTTCAAGATTGTTTTGACTATTCAGGGTTTCTTGAGATTTCATGTGAATTTTAGGGTGGATTTTTCTGTTTCTGCAAAAAACACCATTTCAGTTTTGATAGAGATGGTATTGAAGGTACAGATTGTTTTGGGTAGTATTGATATTTTAATATTATTGTCTTCTGTTATTGAGCATGGCATGTCTTTCCCTTTATTTATTGTCTTTGATTTCTTTCAGCAACATTTTGTAATTTTTATTGTACAAGTCTCATCTCCTTGGTTAAATCCTAAGTACGGGCCAGGCGCGGTGGGTCACACCTGTAATCCTAGCACTCTGGGAGGCCGAGGCAGGTGGATCATTTGAGCTCAGGAGTTCGAGACCAGCCTGAGCAAGAGCGAGACCCCGTCTCTACTAAAAATAGAAAGAAATTATCTGGCCAACTAAAAATATACATATAGAAAAAATTAGCCGGGCATGGTGGCGCATGCCTGTAGTCCCAGCTACTCGGGAGGCTGAGGCAGTAGGATCGCTTAAAAGCCCAGGAGTTTGAGGTTGCTGTGAGCTAGGCTGACGCCACGGCACTCACTCTAGCCCAGGCAAAAGAGTGAGACTCTGTCTCAAAAAAAAAAAATCCTACGTACAGTTGACCCTTGAACAACATGGGGGTTAGGGGTGCTACCCCCATGGAGTAAAAAAAATCTACATATAACTTTTGACTCCCCAAAAACTTAACTATTAACACTAATAGCCTACTATTGACGAGAAGCCTTACAGATAATACAAACAGTTGATTAACACATAAATACACCAGTATTTACATATATTTTATACATTCATAACTGTTTCTTAATTTTTTCAATAATTCTAGGGTATGCAGTTTGTAAGGTTTTTCAAATTGTCACAAATCTCCAAAAACTTTTCCAATATATTTTTTGAAAAACATCCATGTGTAAGTGGACCCACACACTTCAAACTTGTACTGTTCAAGGGTCAACTGTATTTTATCCTTTTTGATGCTATTGTAAATGGATTTTTTTTTTAATTTCCTTTTTAGATTGTTCATTGTTAGTGTGTAGAAATGCAACTGATTTTTTTGTGTTAAGATTTTCTACATATAAGATCATAGGATAGATATTTTCTTAACTAGAAGAGTTTATGTTTCAATAAGATTGTCCAGTTTCTAAACCTTGAATAGAGTTCCCCTCTGAAAACATCAGCATCTGGTGCCAGTTTCATTTAAGAATGTCCCTTATGAAGCAATAAAAATTATTAATGTTATTAAACCTCAACTCATATAATCTTTTCAATATTATGTCTAGCAAAATGGAAAGATATATTACTGCATACTGAAGTGGTATTATCAAGGAAAAGCACTTGTGCTGTTATCTCAGTTGAAAGCTGAATTAGCTGTTTCTCATGAATACTATTTTTACTTGAAAGAACAACTGAGGTGAGGTGGTGTGTGCCTCTAGTCCCAGCTGCTCAGGAGGCTGAGGCAGGAGGATTGCTTGAGCCCAGGAGTTCAAGTGTGAGTTCAGCCTAGGCAACACAGCAAGACCCTATCTCTTAAAAAAAAAAAAAAGATGTTTGGCAGGAACTTTTCCACAAATGAACAGAGTGACCCTGTCACTTCGAGGAAGACAACTGAAAATATTTATCAATGATAAAATTCAAGCTTTTGAGCAAAAATTACAATTTTAGAACATTTGATCTGCCTCTGTGAGCTTAAAAGCTTTCATATACCTAAAGACTTTTTTGGTAAGATTTATTGATGATACTAAGGAATGTGATTTTTAAAACACTAAACTATATAATGAAACATTTGGAAGATCTGCATAAATTAGTACCCTAATAATTTCCAAATAATGCAAGATACAAAATTATGCATGGGTAAGACATCCATCCAACCTACAATATGACCAATGGATTTTAATGCAATAGTACAAAAAGTTTATTGATGTGGTTTCATATTCTGCACTGCATCTTGAAATTTGTTTCCATTTGCTTTTAATATTCATTTGCCCATCATTTTATTTTTGCTTTTCTGAATAATTTTTAGGTTTGTTTCTTGTATGGAACATATATAGTTGGCTTTTGCCCTGTGAGCTAAACCAAAATCTTTTTCTTTTGATAGGTGTATTAAGTCCATTCACATTTATGGATATGACCAAACATTTGACTTAGTTGCTATCATTTTATAGTTACTGTGTTACATTTGCATGTTTTTTCTATCATGTGTTTTCTTTGCTCTTTATTTTTTCTTTTTTCATCTCAATTTTATTCTTTTTGCTGTTTTTCTGCTTTTGTCCAATAACTCTTACTATGTTTCCATTCAAATCTATTCTTTCTTGTAATATAGTTTTCATTTTACATGTGATTTTATTTCCTTGTATCATTTCTGATGTCAGTCAACTCTTGTTTCATTACTTCTATTTTTTTGTTCGGTTCTAGTCTTAAGTTTTTGAATTTCAATTCAAGGTATTTCATTTTCCCAAAGAGGAGTCTTTAATTATTTAGATGTTTGTGTTATAGTTTTCTTCTGCTGCATGGGTTTTTTTTTTTTTTTTTTTTTTTTGGAGAAGGAGGCGGTAAGTGTGGCTAAGTTGGTAATTTTCACAAGCTAATGTGTTTTTTGTTCTCTGTTTTCTTCTGTAGCATTATATAGATGAAGAATGTTTAAGCCTATGCCTGTTCATGACTGGTGATTTGGAGTAGTTTACAAGATTCTTCATTCAAAGCGCCCTCTTGTGTCATTGGAATGATGTGCAGCTTCTTTATGGATGGGCAGAGGGCTGGGATCTAGTGTACAGGTGTACAAGGGATTGGTCTTCCCTGAAGTGTTCCTGCCGGTGGAACAGGAGAGCAGCATATATGGCAGAGATGCTGGCTGATGGGTTGCAGAAGTCTCTTCTGATTGATTTAGTTTTCTCAATAAAATAGGAAGCAAGGTTAGGCTGAGTGAGGATGGGTGAAGAGGTATAGGAAGTTTGAGGAGAGAAAACTGCTAGGAAGACATTGGCATAATAAGTGGACTATGAAAATAGAGCTAGATCTCTTCATGTCATTAAACATTTTCACATGTTTTTAATGGTTGCTCGCAATTTCTTTTGAGAGTTAAAATATGGTTTTATAATATTGTAAATAAATTTCCTGTTGGGCATTTGTTTCCAGTTTCTTAGTATTATAATAAATAAAATGGATTCCAGTTTCTTACTGTTGTAAATAAAATGGAAAAATATCTCTTGCTATATCATTCCTAAACTTTGAGTTCTTAACTTTTCTGTTGTTAATATATAAGAATATTTATATTTCTCATTGGTTTATAAACTGTAGTTAGATTAAATGTAAAATAGAAACTTTAGGAGTGTAATGATGTCTTTAACACAATATTCAATGCAAAATTTTCCAAATATAAATAATATTCTAAATATGCATTTCTATATAGTAGTATTGATTATTATTAGACAAATGCCATGAAGTTGAAACTGTCATCATCATATTGTTTTATTGCTGGGAAAAATAATAGTATTACTAACTTGTTGGACATATAGAGTACACCAAAGGTAGTGACACTTCTTAGCAAAGTCCTCTTTGAAAATAAAAGTCAAAGTTATTTTGGTTGTAATCTTATCCCACTAAAGCAAGAAATGGGATTGGATATATTCCAAGCAAAGGTTTATCAGGCAGCACCTAAGAAAGTAGGAAACCAGGATACATCCTGGGCCCTTAGAAGCAGGAAAATGACCTGAGAGTGAGTCATCTCTCTGTGCCCTGTTGCTGTCTGCCAAGCTGATTGGTCCACTCGCTGGCTGTGGCGACAGAAGAGGGCCAGGCAGTAGAAGCTGCTAAAGGAAATCACAGAGGAGAGAGGCCAAGCTGGCTCTTTAAAGGGGTCTGTTACAAAAATCCTTGGTAATTTAATGAAATTATACAAGAGAGTAGTTAGAACCCATAGAACAGATACTTTCTGTCTTCTTTAAAGATCATATATAACTTTAAGGAATTCGAGATCCTGTCATAGCTCACACTTGTGAAAGGTAAATTTTATGGCAAAACTGTTGTAAGCTAATACTCGCCCACATGAATAATAAGCCAACCTTAATGCACACTTTGCATGTGCCAGGTACTATGCTATTTTATTTTATACTGTTTAACTTTCTTATTTAAGCCTCTTATTTAAGTTTAGCAACCTTATGAGGTGGATAATGTAATCCATTGCATAGAAAGAGAATAAATAGGAACGTTTATCTATTTTTTTTATTTTCATAAGCTCTGTAAATACTTGTAATTATTAGATTATAATATAAATTGTTATATATATTACAATCTAACAATTTCCTGATATTACCTCATGTATATTTTGATACTTATGAAGTATAAATGTTTATATATAAAGTTTATATATAAGAGAAAAATAATTCTTACATTCCTGAGACAGTACTCATCTCACTTATAAACTTAAAAGACCAGGCAGAGGTTTGAGAGACTTAGAAGTCAAATAGAGAAGTTTAAAAACCTCTTATTTTACAAATGATTATTTTGAAGAGGCAGGCATATCTGTGTCAGTGGAATCCCTTAACTTGTGTTAAAGCAAGCTGGAAGAGAGACATGTTCTCTGGAATGTGCCCTGTGCACCCAAAGCAGCCTTTAGGGTGTGCATCTCTCGTACCTGGGTTATTGCGGCACCTTCAGCTGATCACCTGCCTCCCTGCTCCACTTTCTTCTCTGCAGTTCACTCGGGTTTCCTCAGAACTGGTTTCCCCGCGTACTGCTTCAGCCGTGCCTCCACTGTGTAGTTCTTGAATCAAGATCTGTTTGTCTGCCTGGTTTAAAGGTGCTCTGTAGCCTGGTGTCTCAGCCATACCGAGCTTGATTCCTACCTCCCTCTGCTGTCTCTGCCGCCCCTTGGTTTCCTCCTGTGAGGTCTGTCTCACAGACTTGCTGCAGCTCCAAGCAACTGTATATATAATAATACCATAGTCGGTTTTAAAAAGCCAGGCCAGGAGAAAAATAGGTACGAAAGTTGTATGGGAAAATCTGTACACAGATGTCATTTGTACATACATGTCATTTGGCCAGCATGGTTAGCAAGGCTGTATTCAGTTTACTTCTGATCTCTGAAGCCACAGCAAAAAGGATGAGGTGATCAGCTACTTATTTCTCATTATCAGGAAGAAGGTGGGAGGTAAAACCTCTTTTAATAATTTCATAAAAACAATTCTTATGTGGGTCTTAATTATGGAAATCACTAGAGTGGACAAGATTCTCATTTCTAAAATTCTTTGTGACAGGTTATTTATGTGGCTTTTTTTTTGTGGTCAGTTATTAAAAGGTACACAACAGTAAAACTCAAATCTTTTTGTCAGTTCATGAGATAATATAGGTCAAGTATGTAGCATTTTGGTGTTTTGACTTTGTCCAGTTGTAGAACTTAAGAAATTCAGACTAGGAGATGTTAAATGACTGCCTGTTTTAATAGGTTTCCTGACTTCTAGCATAATTTTCTCAGTTTACTGACTCATTTCTGATAAGCTTAACCGCTGGGGAGTTACATTCAAGGATTTTTCTCTGAGCTGTTGTTTACTGAGTTCAAGATACTAGGTGATTTGGTGATGTGGCCTAAAGAATATGAGGTTCCTAGTTCCAATTAGAAGCACAAATGCCACATCTGGGGTTTGGTGAGATCAGAATATCTCAGGTTAAGCACCTGCTGAATACTAGGAATCATACATATGAAACTATTAATGCTTTTTAATCCCTATTACAATCTTAGAGATTACAATAGTAGTTATTACTACTTATAGATGTAGAAACCATGTCTGTAAGAGGCATTATCGGCCCTGGATCTCTGTAGTTCATATTTGTGTACCATCGCATATGTTTCCTTCCCTTCCTAACAGAATTTCAATTTTGGTTGGATTCTTTCTTCCCAGTGGAGTCATCTGTGCTTTATGGGTGGTGGGTCCTGGCCCCAACCCTCAGGGTGGTATCAACAGGAGTCTAAGTTTGTGGTTCTCAAGCTTGGCTTCCCACTGGAATTACCTGAGAAGGTTTTTTAAAAAACTGATGCTTGGGGCCCACTTTCAGAAGTTCCGATTTTTCTCTCTCTTTTTGGCTTGGGGTATGGACATGAGATTTTCAGTAGCTCCCAGTTGATTCTAAAGCACAGCCAAGGTTGAAAACAACTGGTCTCAACAAATAATGGAAGTACCATTCTTTTTGCCGATAGTTGGTTTAAGCTTGAAATATGAATACATCCTCTAATGCACTTCAGGAAAAGTTATCTTTTCCCTTGAGATACATGAGGAAGAGGTTGGACATTGCCATGTCTAAATATGGCACCCAGCACTGATGCAGCTGTCCTAAGACCTCAAGGAGGGCTAGCTAACCAGCTGAAAACAACAGAACAAAGTTGGGAAGAAGCTGGGTCCTTGATAACAACTGAGTGATGGAATTAACCAATCTCAGAGAAGAGATACTCAACCTTCAGTTTTCGTGTCATACCATCTGAAATAATATATATATATATATATATTGTTTAAGCTATTTTGATTTGGGTTCTCGCAGCCAAAGGCAAGCTAATAAATGTGAACCAAGAATCAAACGTACATTCTTCTTTCCAGAGTCTCTTCCTCCCCCTCACCAACCTCTTCACCAAAGAATACATTCATTGTACTCAGCTCCTGCAAAGAGCACACATTAAGAAACAGGTGTGAGAAAGTGCTATGCACTGAATGTTTGTCTCCCCAGAATTCTTATGTTGAAATACCAATGGGATGGTCTTAGGAGGTGGGGCCTTTGGGAGGCGATTAGGCTGTCAGGGTGGGGCCCTCACAATAGTGCTTCAAACCATGTAAAGCAAAAACAGAACCGAAAGGAGAAATAGATAAATTCACAATTATAGTTGGTAATTTCAATACTCCTTTCACACTAATCTATGGAACTAGTAGAAGATATAGAAGAGCTGAACAACACTATCAATTAACTTAATCTAACTGACATTGAACACCCACAAATGAGTGGAAGAATATACATTCTTTTCAAGTGCTCATAGAATATTCATCAAGGTAAACCATATTATGGGTCATAAAACAAACCTTAATTTAAGAGAATCAAAATCATTCAAAGTATGTTCTTTGACTATAATGGAGTTAGATTAAAAGTCAATAATGGAAAGATAATAGGAAAATATCAAACACTGGAAATTTTAAAAACACACTAATATTAGCCCGTGGATCAAAAAAATCTCAAGAGAACTAGAAAATATTTGGAAACAAATGAAAGTATAACTTATCAAGATTTTCAGGATGCAGCTAAAGGAGTATTGATTGATTGATTTAGTAGAGACAGGGTCTCACTATGCTGCCTAGGCTGGTCTCTGAACTCCTGGCCTCAAGTGATCCTCCTGCCTCTGCCTCTCAATGTGCTGGGATTATGGGCTTGAGTCACCATGCCCAGCCTAAAGCAGTTTTTAAAACAAAATGTATTGTACTAAATGCTTATACTAGAAAAGAAAAGTATCAAATCAATAATCTAAAATGGATTAGAAGCTAGAAAAAGTATAGCAAAATAAATCCAAGGCAAGATGAAGGAAATAAGAGTAGAAATCAATGCTATTGAAAACAGGAAATAAAGGAAATCAATAAAACCAAAACCTTGTTCTTTGTAAAGATCAATAAAATTGATAAACCTCTAGGCAGACTGATTAAAAAAAGACAAGAGATACAAAATACCAGTATCAGGATTGAAAAAGGGAATATTTCTAGAAATCCTTCAAGAAATTAAAGGGATAAGAGGATACTACAAATATCGGTATGTACACAAATTTGAGATTATAGATGAAACACACCAGTTCCTCTAAAGTAACAAATGACTAAACCTCATATAAGAGGAAATAAATGACCTGAATTTGTCCTTATAACTATTGAAGACATTGAATTCATACTTTAAGATTTTCTACAATAGAAATCTCCAGGTTCAAATAGTTTCACTGGCAAATTCTATCAAATCTAAAAAAGAAACACCACCAATTCTACACAATTTCAATATATGGGAGACATCAATTCTGTCCAGATTGATTTAGATTTAATACAGCTCCAATAAAAATCCAAACAGGACATTTTTTGTAGATACAAGCTCATTCTAAAATTTATGTGAAAGGCAAAGGAACTAGAATAGCCAAATCAATTTTTAAAAGGTTTAAATTGGACCACTTGCACTACCTGAATTTAAGAATTACTATAAGCTACAGTAATCAAGACAGTGTGATATTGGTGAAGTGACACATATATCAATTTAACTGATTAGAGTTTACAGAAATTGTGCACACAAATATGGGCAACTGATTTTCTTATTGGTGTATCTAGACCATTTACATTTAGTGTAATTATTAATATGTCAGGACTTAAATTTGCTATTTTATTATTTGTTTTCTGTTTATTCCCTGTTTTTTAATTTTCTTCCCTTCTTTCCTGTGGGTTATTTGAACATTTTTTAGAATTTTATCTTGATTTATCTATAGTGTTTTTGAGTGTCTCTCTTTATAGATTTTTAAGTGTTTGTTCTAACATACATGAAATCTATGCATGTATAACGGTTCAAATACATTTAAGGTAATTGCTAGTAAGGTAGAATTTTATGTCTAACATTTTGTTACTTGTTTTCTGAGTGTCTTATGTCCTTTCTGTTCCTCTATTCCTCCATTAATGCCTTCTTTTGTGTTAAATGCTTTCTAGTTTATTATTTTAATTTCTTTGATTCTTTTTTACTATAAGCATATTAATGGTTGCCCTGGGGATTACAATTAACAACTTAAAACCATCTGGTTGAGATTTATACCAAATTAATGTCAATAGTAGACGAAAAACTTATTCCAGTATACCTTTGCTCCCTCTTCCCTTTTTGTACTATTATATTTATATCACTAAATTTTTATACATTATAAGCATTATAAAACCAACAGTTTTATAATTATTGCTTTTTGAAGTTGTTTAAATCAGATAGGATTTAAAAGTGTTACAGAAAACATATTTATACCAAATTTTATATTTATTTATGTAGTTACCTTTATTAGTGTTCTTTGTTCCTTTGTGTGGATTCAAGTTACTATCTAGTGGCCTTTCCTATCAGCCTGAAGGACTTTCTTTAATATTTCATGTTGGATAGATGTGCTAGCAATAAATTTTCTCAATTTTCTGTATGTGAGAGTATCTAAATTTTTCCATTCTTGAAGAATAGTTTTGCTGGTATAGAATTTGTGGTTGATAGCTTTTAAAAAAAAATCTCTTTGAAGATGTCATCTTACTGTCTTCTGGCTTCCATAGTTTCTGATGAGATGTGACCCTTTACTCTTATTGAGCTTCCCTTATACTTAAGAGCTTTTCTCTTACTGGTTTAAAAATTCTTTATTTTTGGCTTTTAGCAGTTTGGTCATGATATGCCTAGGTGTGGATCTCTTTTACTCTATCTTGCTTGGAATTCTTTGAGCTTCTTGGATGTGCATAGGAGTGTTTTTCATCAAATTTGGGGAGTTTTCTACCATTATTTCTTCAAATATCCCTTTTTCTCTCTCCTCTCCTTCTGAGACTCCCATTATGCATATGTTGATATGCTTGACGGTGACTTCACAAATATCAGAAACTCTGTTTTTCTTTTTTTTCTTTTTTATTCATCAAACTGGATAATATCAATTGACCTATGTTCAAGTTCACTGATTCTTTCTTCCGCCTGCTCAAATCTGTTCTTGAGCCTTCCTGTGAATTTGTTATTTCAGTTGTAATTCTCAACTCTAGCATTTCTATTTGGTTCTTTTAAAATAATTTTTATCTCTTTATTGATATTCTCTATTTGATAAGACAGCATTCTCATACGATAATGTTTTACATATGGTTTCCATTAGTTTTTTCAAAATATTTATACTAGCTAATTTAAAGTCTTTCTCTAGTAAGCCCAACATCTGATTTCCTTAGGGTTAGTTTTTATTGACTATTTGTCTGTGGGTGTATCTATGTAGGGGGGGGCATATTTTCCTTGTTTTAAAATTTTTTTGCATGTTCATAACTTTTTGTTGAAAATTAGACATTTTAAACAATATAGTTTGCCAACTCTGTAAATCAGACTACCCATGCAGGGGTTTTTGTTGTTGCTGTTTATTGTCATTGTTGTTTGTTTAGTGATTTTCCTGGACTAATTCTGTAAAGTCTGTAATTTTTATTATGTATGGCTATTGAAGTCGATACTCATTAGCTTAACAGTCAGCTAATGATTGGACAGAGATTTTGTTAAATACCTTGAACAGTCTTCCAGTCTTACAGAGGAATTTTGTGTGTGAGTTAGAACAAACCTTCAGTATTCCGTTTGGCGGTTTACAACTCTGCCTTAGGCTTTCCTTCCTGCATGAGCAGAGCCTTAAGGCTAGTCTGAGAAGAGAACTTAGGGCCCTTTCAGGTCTTTCCTGGGCATGTTCTCAGTCCTTCATGTGCATGATCTTTCAGATTCCCTGGAATGTGTCAGAGCTTTTCTAAACCCCCTATGGATATTTCATTTCTCAGTTTTAAGTTTTTTTGGTCAGCCTCTTTTTTTGGAGGGGTGGCAGAGTCTTGCTCTGTTGCCCAGTAGAGTGCCATGGCATCAGCTTAGCTCACAGAAACCTCAAACTCCTGAGCTCAAGCAATCCTCCCACCTCAGCCTCCCAGAGTGCTAGGATTACAGGAGTGAGCCACCATGCCCAGCCTTGGTCAGCCTCTTGTTGGGTCTGACTGGTAATACCACCTCCAGTTGCAATGTGAAACAATTGCTGCTGATCGTTTTTGACAAATGGTAGGGATATTCACACAGTAAGCTCTTCAGTCTGGTCAAATGAAGCCAGGTCCTGAGTGAGCTGGCTATTCAGTGAGCTCTTAGACAGATCGAATAGTGACTGTTTCGGGGAATGGGGCTTTTGAGAAGCTCCAGACCTGTTCTACCCACTCCACTGACTAGTAGGTACTGGTTTTCACAGCTATTAAAGTTGCAGTGCTTTTGGTTTTCAAGGTTCATGCTCTGTTGCTAGGAAAAGGAAAATGAGATTAGGGAAGATAAAATGCGACAAGCATTCCACTAAGATTCAGCTGTTTTGCTTGAATAAATTCTCTTCAAATTGTTGCAAGCCTTTAGTTTCCAGAGTCTGAAAAAGTTGATTTTGACTATTTTTGCCAGTGTTCTTATGCCTTTTATGGAGGGGTGGATTTTTGTAGATTCTTACTCTGCTATTCCAGAAGTAGAAACTCTGGTTCATTCTTAAGTATTGTTTGACATCACAATACCTTTTTTTAAATACCTGCACTATAGAAAAATGTGTATGTCTAAATATATTTCATACATATGTATATATAAGTAGAAATATATATTCATTTATTTATGACTGGTATGAATGCTGAACATATGCCATCTTCTAGTACTTTTATTTCAGAATCCCGTTTCCCTGCCTGTCATGCCAGGGACTCATCATCTTCCTAGGGAAAACAATTGCACCTAGACGATTGAGACAGTCAATGATTACTGGATAAAGTGCATCCGACTGTTGACAGGAAGATCCTAGTCTGTTAATATTAGGGACCTTTACTCCTTACTCCAAATTTTGAAACTGCCTTTTTAAGGAATTCCATAGAAGTGATCTTATTTACCATTCCCATAAGTCTTAAATAAATACAAGCTTTGTATCCCAGCTGTATCCTACGCAAAAACATTTCAAATTTATTTGCTTGGATGTGTTGCTTGGCAGGTATATCTGTTACATAATAATTTAAACCGGACTTTAATCTTGGACTTCCTGAACAAGTCTGTGATTCAGCCCCATGTCTGCTGACACACCAGCTCTTTTCAGCCTTCCATATGCCCGTGGACTGCAAGCCAATTTAAACTTCCTTGTTTAGCTGAACTCAGTTAGGTAGACCCGGAATCAACAGAAATGCTCCTTATTTCAGCCAAATACACATAAAACAGTCATTTCAGTCTGTGAAGGAGGAAGGCCTGGTAGCTGTGAATTCCGTATTTTCTCGGAGACTCAATGCCCGTCCTTGTGCGGCTGTGAAGGATTCTATGTTCTCCCCAAGTTGAGGAGATGATGTGAGCAGCCCCTCGGGAAACAGAATCCTGCCCAACCTCCCCCGCCTCCCACCTCTCTGGACTACCAGGAGTTCCGGAGGGCTGTGTTCTTTGGGATGCGCCCTACACCTAAACCTGAAGGGGGGAAGAAGGAAGAAGGGGGGAAATGCCCTTGACTTTTTAAATGGGACGTGCAGACCTCCTGTCCAGGGGCTGGAACAGCAAGGCGGGGCAGCGGTTCCCTGGGACAAATGGGAGGCCTGGGAGAAATCCAGCTGGGAAGACACTGCTAGTGCCCGTGGACTTGTTCTGTTAAAGTTCGGTAAGGAGGATACTGGAGCTGTGACAAGGCCGTGGTGTGGGAGCTGCACAACGGGCCATGAAACAGCCCTCCCGGTCCCACCCACGAATTAGCAAGGGTCTGTTGTTTAGGACCCTCCAGGTCATAGCACAGGATCTGCAGTGGGGGTGCAGGACAGCAGTCACTGGGCCCCACCTCCTGCCTCCGAGGCCTCACTCACATCTCTGTTGTCAGGGGGTAGCCTTCGTGAGCCAGGCAAGGGCACCCCTCACCTCCACCCACCTTGAATCTCAGCAGCCCGCACACTCTTTGTCTGAAATTGTCCTCCCTGACATGCTGGAAGCAGCACTAGGTGGTCGATGTCTCTCCCTTACTCAAGGCTGTATTCCCTCCTCGGATCAAGCGCAGAAAATGTACTTGCTCAATATGCATTAAATCATCGACATTTAAAACATTGAAAAGGGTACTGTTTGCTTGTTTGGGTTTTTTTTGTTTGTTTGTTTTTTGTGGCTTTTTTTTTGCCATCCAACCATTTAAAAAAATGGTAGACCTTTGGGTGAAAGAAAGAATAAAAAGGATTTTAAAAAATGGTTAATCCTCGAAATGGTAGAGGCCAATCCATGAAACAACACAGAAGGGGCGATGTGACCTTCAGCACCGGTAATTCAAGAATTGCCCAGACAAAGGCAGAAATGAAGGAGGGTGGTCATGAATGCAGCTGGTGGTTCCCTTCGCATAAGCCAGGCACATACATGCTACCCTATATGTGACATTCCCACGCACATGTGACGTGTCCTCCATGACTTTGCACAGTTCTTCCTGAGCAAGTCATACTCTTTTCATTATTTTCAGACTCGGGAATCTTAATTAGTACTAGCCACCAACTACCTGATACACACCTCAGCTGATCGCCACACTCCAATGGATTCAGGGGCCATGGTTGAGACCACTGGTTGCTCAAGTTGGGAGTTGGTGTCCATCAGTCAAAGACCACCAGGAACCCACTGATAGTCAACAAAGTCAGGCTCCCTATCTGCTGCAGCAGGAGAGATTGCATATAGGGGTGTCTTAGTCTGTTTTCTGTTGCTATAACAGAAAACCACAGACTGAGTAATTTACAAAGAAAAGAAATGTATTTAGCTCACGGTTCTGGAGGCTGGGACATCTAAGAGCATAACACTGGCATAGCTGGTGTGGCCTTGCTATGTCATAACATGGTGGTGGCATCACACGGTGAGAGGGCAAGAGCAAGAGAGCCAGAGAGAGCTGCTTTTATAGCCAAGCCAATCCCATGATATGGAACTCACTCCTGTGATAGCAACATTAATCCACTCATGAGGGAAGAGGGATTAAGTTACCAACACATGAACGTTTGGAGGACACATTCAAACCATGGCAGAAAGAAACTGGAGGACATCTCAACAGGAATTAGGGAAAGGTAGTAACAGGGTATTTAAAACCATAGTAGGTCATGGAATGGCCCTGGGAGAGGTGGGTCAGATTTCTTAAACTAGAGTTACTGGAAGAGTCCATGGTCTTGCCTGATTGTATGAGTGAGCAGAGATTAGGAGAATTTATGTTTAGATGGTTCATGACGTTCATGTTCTGAATGGGTATCCTTTATGGGTTTTGAGTCCTAGAATAGCCATGTTGAAAAATGTGGTTTCTGCTTCAATTTTCAGTTCTCCCCAACAGCCTTGCTGCCAGCAGAGCAGTTTTTCATGCTGTTACAGGGAAAGTGTGGCAAATGAGAGAGTAGAGGGACACTGGGAAATGACCCTGCCCACTTGACAACTGTCTACTGTCAGTGTCAAGAGGGAGAGCTGCACACATGCATGACAATGGGAACAAGATGCCCTGGGCAATTTCTCAGGCATGGGGAAGGCTCTGATCTGGGAGGAATTTCTGTGGAATATTCTTGCCCATTTCTCTTTTGACTCACTTTTGATCTAGATTATAAATTGTTTTTCCCTTTTGTTTGTCTAAGAAGAAAAGGAAATGTGGGCCGTGCCCTCTGGTTCTTAGGGCAGAACCTGACTTCAATCAGGATGCAGATGGAACCCACACGGTCCTTCCCCTGCTCTGCAATGCCACCTGCACTTAATAAAACAGAGATTCCAATGGATTTGAGTTAGCCTGACTAGCTCACTGGTAGCCCACAGAGGAGAAAGGTTTCCCTGGCTTTACTGAGGGTGTCTCTTAGTCCATGCAGGCTGTTATAACAAACTACCTTAGACTGGGTGGCTTATAAACAACAGCAATTTATTTCTCACAGTTCTGAAGCCTGGACTATCCAAGATCAAAGGACCAGCAGATTTGGTGTCTGGTGAGGGCCCGTTTCCTTGTCCATAGTGACACCTTCTTGCTGTGTCCTCATGTGATAGAAGGGGTTGGACAAGATCTCTGGGGTCTCTTTTATAAGGGCATTAATTCCATTCATGAGAGCTCTACCTTCATGACCAAATCATCTCCCTAAAGCGCCATCTCCTGATGCCATCACCTTGGGGATCAGGCTTCAACACATGAATTTGGAGGGTGGGGGGACATAAATATTCAGACTATAGCAGGGGTGAGAACAGTGCCACTGTCAGCTGCAGGAACATAGCTGGAGAGGTGGAGGACAGGGTGTTGGGGGAGGAAACGTGGGGAGGAGGTATTTTTGATCCTGCAGATTCTGAGGAGAGAATGCCTTTGATTTTGTTTGCCGTCCTCTAGGCTTATCCAGAGTTGGGATTAGGAGTCAAAAATCCTCCCTTACCCTGGAGTCAATGAATCTCTTTATGAAATATGCTGATTGAGCCCCTTGTTTCATCTTTTACTGCTGAAGTAAGTAGAATTATTTCATTACTAGTTGTAAAATTAGTCAATGTCTCTTTCAGAAAAAACTAAAAGGCCACAATGTTTGAAAATCAGCCTCCTGAATGTCCCAGTGTGACTCTGCAGTCATTGCAAAATCGCTTTCCTCTCTGACTCTATATTTAGCTGCAATTACCCCAATAAAGTCATTTTCTTGCTCCAAGATTATTGGCAAAGAACGGGATGGCTAAGCTGGGATATGGACTCTTGAAGTGAAGTAGGTGTCTGGTTGGAGTTGGTGGCTGTCATGCTCCCCAGAATGGGGACGACTCCCAGTGAGGCGAGGTGACTGGCCTTCAGCTGTCAGAACAAAGTAACGCTGGGTGGCGTTCTCCCACTGTTCTGGAGGCTATAAGTTAGAAATCAAGGCATCTGCAGGGCCACACTTCCTCTGAAGGCTATGAGGGATGAGCCTCCTCTGCCTTTCCCCGGCTTCCCGTGGTGGCCAGCAATCCTTGCTTTCCTTGGCTGGGAAAGCGTGACTCAGTCTCTGCCTCCATCTTCTCTCCCTGTGTGTCTGTCTCTGTTTTCTCTTATGGACGCCAGTCATTGTAAGATGACCTCATCTCAACTAATTACACCTGTAAAGACTCTTTCCACATAAGATCACATTCACAGGTACCATATGTTAGGACTTGAACATATCTTTTGGGGGGACACAATTCAACCCAGAACATAAACCTATTATGCTCCCAAGGCCGGAGGTTGGGATAGAGCTGAGGCTTGGCCTTGAGGACTTCCTCAGACTCGCCCGTAATGCTGGGAAGGTTACTCTAGTCTCTGAGACCAAACCGCTGTAGCCCCAGTTTTGCAATTTAAAAAATAATTTTTTTTGTAAAGCAGGTGTAAGCAGTTGAATGTGTTCCACTCCTCAGTCCATAGCATAATCTCATCAGTGATGGAGAGAGTCTCTTATTTTGTTTATTCCGTTTCTGCCCTGAATCAGTCAGGATAGTTATGCTGGAGTAACCAACAACCCTAAAATCTCTGTAGCTTAAAACAACAAAGGACCATTTTTTGCTTATGCTTCTGTGCATTGCGTGTCAGCCGTTTTGCGTGATCGCTCAGGCACCTGAGCTGACAGGGCAGCCTCCACGCTGAGTGGGGCCAGTTGCCATAGGAGACGAGAGAGAACTCCGGGGTCTCAACATCTGCAAGGCGGCGCTTGGCCGGCAGGAGACCCGCACTTCTTCTGAGCCAGCACTAGTCGCACTGCCACGCCCAACCACAAGGGGGCAGACGCGCCAGTCTACAAAGACGGCGAGGAGGAAGTATTTGGCCAAATTTGCTGTCTGCCACACACGTCAACTGTTTCGTGGCTTGTGCACTGCCTTGCCCGTGGGGCAGGCCGGCGCTGGAGCTGCCTCAGCGAGCATGCAGACAAGATGCCTGCTCTTCTGGAGCTGGGATTCCAGCAGGTCTGGTCCATAAGGATGCTTTTGGCTGCAAATAAGAACTCCCTCTGAAACCCATTTAAACCATACCCACGTTATCTCACCTAACAGGAAGGCCAGGGCAGGAAAGAGTCCAAGCGTATTTCACCTGGGAACCTGGCCTCCTTTCCCTTGGTTCTCCCTTTCACCAGGAGGCTTTTTCCTTACACTGGCTTCCCTCGTCAAAAAAAAATGTCTTCCAGCAGCAACCGTGATGACATATTTCCTCTCATTCAGTGCAAAACAAAGAGACCACTGCAATCATGCAATAAGAAAGCCCTTCCCTTCACTCTGCCTGGGACAATCCCTGACACCTAGCAGTCACCCTAGGAATGCCCTTCATGCTGGCTCTCGTAGCGGGGGTCTCTGCTGCTCTTGGGCCAAGTGTGATTCATTGTAGTGGCCTTTGGCGTCTGGAGGGTGAGGGGTGAGCGGTCACCTTCCTCTGCGACACAGGCTGGAATGAGGTATTAGTTAGCTAGAAGTGCCGTAACAGACTACGGTGGGCCTGGTGATACAAACAACAGAAATTTATTCTCTCACAATTCTGGAGACTGGAAGTTTGAGATCAAGGTGTGGGTGGGGTTGGTTTCTTCTGAAGCCTCTCTCCTTGGCTTGTAGATGGCTGTCTTCTCCCTCCTGTGTCTTCATATAGTCCTCCCTGTGTGTCTGTCTTCTAATTCCTTCTCATATGACACCAGGCATATTGGACTAGGGCCCACGCTAAAACTCATTTTAAAGACCCTGTCCCCACATGCAGTCACATTCTCGGGTACTGGAGGTTAAGACTTCAACATCTCAATTTTCAGGGGGGTGGGTGGGTACAATTCAGCCCATAACAGGGGTAGAAGGGGTATGAGCAAAACAGGCTTCTTTCCAGAAGGTGGAAAAGGGCCACGGATACTGGATGGGCAACCAACAGGGTCCACACCCCGAGGAGAGGGAAAAATCCAGGTAAACAGAAGCAATCGTTGCAGGCAGTGAAAAGTGCTTTTAAGGAAAATGAAGCAGGGTGGGGTCACCAAGAAAGGTGGGGACGGGACAGCAGCAGTGGGGAGGTGGTTGGGGAGGCCTCTCTGAGGAGGGGCATTTGAGCCTCCACCAGGTGGAGAGTTGAGGGAAGAAGTGGCAAATACCAAAGGCCTGAGGTGGGAATGGGCTTGCAGGGCCAGGGACAGGAAGAGGGTCAGTGCATTTGGGCGTGTCATGAATAATGGGGATGAGCTGAGGTCCACAGGGTAGGCCGGGGCCAGGTCACTCAGGGCTCTGGGCATTTGGGGTTGCACTCTGAGACTCAGCTGCACTGGGGAAACACAGAGACTGAGATTGAACGTGAAACGTGTGGAATCACCACACAGCCAGGGAACTGCAGAGATACAGCTGCCCCATGGACACAGACTGCCCAAACCACCAAAAAACCAGCTTTGGCATGAGAGAGACTCCCTAGAGGGCAAGATTCTTGTTTGTACCAGCTTTCAAGGCCCAGTCCCAACCAGGTGTGCCACTCCCCCTGCACTGAAGGCAGGAATGAAGGAAGGCACACAGGAAATGACCTTCCTACTCAGGACCGCAGCAAGGGGTGAGGAGAAAACTCTCCTAATACTGAGCTTGGCCTAAACAGATGAGTCTAAGAAGCAGAGATCTTTGTCCACAGAAATATGCCTGACCACGCAGCCAACTGTGAGGAAGGAAGGCGAGCTATTGTACACATGCCACCGTGCGGCTGCTGTGAATCTTGGCATAAGCGAGCAAGGCATATCACAGAGCCAACTTCCCTCTGAAGAGTGTATCTAAAGAGCTTCCTGGAGATAAGGAACTAGATTGCTAAGATCTAATTTTTCAATAGAAGGCAGTCAGATTCAGAACATTCTGTGAGCTCAAATCTAATTTTTATCAAGTCATACTCTCTTATTTGCAACTCAGCTAACATTTTCGTGGCTTTGCTGATGCAGGATTTTGTAGGAAATCCTCTTTGTGAAAGGGGGTATGCCAGGATGTGGCCCACATTTCCCATCAGGTTTCCTCTACTAGGAGTCATTTCAAGTGCCACCTTCTCCATGAATTGGTCCTGACCCTTGCAGTTGTCCCTGACTTCTGACCTTGGAGAGCCTACAGCACCATGCATGTTGGATTTTAACTCGGTTTCTGCCATTGTCAAAGGTAACGCCTAGTGACATATGTGAAGATCTTACTTCCCAACCTGAGTGTAAATCCTCTCTGAGGCAGGGATCATTTGTCTGAAAAGGACCCAAAAGAGCTTATGCAAGAGGACTAAAGGACACAGGGCTCTCTCATAAAATCCAGAGGCTGATGCCAGATTTCAGGAAGCACTGGAAGCCTAAACAGGAGACCAGGAGCAGCAGTTTGAAAACATGGCCATAAAATCCTTTGAAACCTTTCAACTCATCTCAGCTCAGTGAGTACTCAATGGTCCCTGTCCGCTTCTCTTGACTCAGTGGCTGCTTGTGACTACTTTGACCAAGACAGTATAGCAAGTCTATGTGACTTTCAAGGTTGAGTCATAAGAGACCGTACAGCTTCCCCATTGTTCTCTGGGACACCCATGCTAGGAACCCAAGCCACCATGTCAGAAGTCTGACCACTCTGAGGCCACCCTGGGAAGGCTAAGCCACATGGAGAGCACAAGGGCAGATGTTCTGGCTGTGAGTCCTTTGCTTCAAGTCATCCAGCCCAGGCCAGCCATGAGAGTGAGTGAATGACCCTGAGGTACTGCCAGCCCCCACACATGGAGTCTTCCCAGCAGAGGGAAGCAGAGGCATTGCAGAGCAAATGAAACCATCCCCCGTCCTCTATCTGAAGTCCTGGCCCTCGGAATCCATGATAATCCATAATAAAATAATTGTTTTAAGCTACCAAGGGTTGAGACATTTTATCCAGCAATAATAACCAGGACACAAATTAGGCCTTGTCCCTCCGAGTCCCCATGGCCTGTTGTTTGCTTTCTTCCCACATCAGCATCATTGTTCTGTCTCCACAGACAAGATGTCTTTCCTTTGTGCACATGAGCCCAATATGCTCATTCAAGGCTTTACATCACCACCTCATTCAACACTCAAGTGAGATTCTAAGTCGTAATTCCAAACACTGAGGATGTGGGATGCAACTGTCACTACACATGATTACAGTGTTTGCAACATCCAAGTTACAGAGATGATAAGTAGTCGGCCCCCCATGGCCTCAGGGTCAGCATCCATGGAGTCAATCAACCGCAGATCAAAAATATTCAGAAAAATTATAAAATAATACAAATTTTTAAAACAATACAACTATTTACATGGGATTTACTTTGTATTAGGTATTATAATATAGGGATGATTCAAAGTATACAGGAGGATGTGCTAGGTTATCTGCAAATACTATGTCATTTTATATAAGAGACTTGAGTGTCCATGAATTTTTGTATCCACAGGGGGCTCCTGGAATACCAAGGGACTCTGTGGGATGACTATTTCTACATATAATATGCACTTACTATATACTGACAACCCTCCTCCACTGCTTTTATTTTCATAGCACTCATCCCTCTCTGACATTACATACTTTTCTGTTCACATGTCTATTGTCTGTCCCCTTGCTAAAATGTAAGCCCCATGAGGTCAGTGTCTCTGGCAATCTTATCATCCATTGTATCTTCAGCAACTGGAACAGTGCCTAGAACACAGTAGACATTCAGGAATATTGATGCAGCTTATAAACACTTAGAGATTGTCACATGTACAGGCTAAGAGTTCCAAAAGCTCCTCTTTCCATTCCTGCAGTGAGCACTTGCTAAAGTTGAGGCAGTGGCTTGTGGAAAGTGACTCACTCGAGTTTCTGACTTCCTCACATCTCTCCTTGGGCATATGCTCAGATTCTCAATAAACCCATCAAGTTTACTGTGACTCTGCAGTGGTATTCTGATTTTGGTTTATTTTCCTTTTTGTTTGCTAGCGTTGGAGGTGTAACCCTTTAAAAATAAAGCGATTTTTAAAAGTCACCCCAAATCCTAGCTCACTTTCCATTGTTCAAGAGCTCATGATCCACTTGGCCTGCCTCTCATTACCACCTGGTGGCTGTTGACTGCTGCTCAGAGGCCCAAAGCAGGTAGGTGGACTCTCTGTAGAACAACCTCCCACTTGGGCCTCCGTGTTCTTCCAAAGGAGGGTTGGGTGGGTGGGGCGGATGTGAGAACCAGGGGAACCACTGGGGCCTTCTTTGATTTAGGAACAGGAACTCCCACACATTGCTGCTGGGGATGGAAAGTAATATAATTCTTACAGAGGAAAAACTGTCCCCAGAGATACAAAGGCAAAAATACAAAAGACATAGGTACATTGCTGTAATATTTTTAATAGCAGAGGACTGAAAACAACCCAAATGCCAATCAAGAGTGACTGGTGGCATAAACAATGGTATGTTCTCACAATGGAACATTTTATAATGGAGAATATACTATACGGTTCTATGGATTGATATCCCATATATTAAGCAAGGAAAAAAAACAGATTAAAGGAAAGTGTGACATAGTATGCTCTCATTTATCACTTGTTTATATTTTTTTAAATGTAAAGGCAAAAGGGGAAAAATTGATTATCTACGGCAGAAGGAGGAAATAGGGCACTGGCTCAGAAGATAGACTTCTCTGAATACATCTTGTTGTGTGGATAATTATGTAGCTTACATAATTATCAAACATTTTAAATTAAAAAGCAATCTCTAAAAATGTCAGCAAAATGAAGTAAATAAACATAATCTTGATTATAGTTTGGAGCGTACCACAGAAAGAGTAATTAAAATAGCAAGTTCACTGTGTACCCCTAATGGTGTAAACCTTGGGGGCAAAAAGAGTTGCAAAAGAAACATTTTAACTGTTTTCAGTAATCAGAGTTTTATAGAAGTGTCGGCATTGTGAAGGATTTAAGGATTTTTAAAAATGTGTAATTATTTTGGTGATGTTGAGAAGGAGGTTTTCATAATAAGAGAAAGGAGAACAGATATAGGATCAATGAAGTTATGTTAAAACAAACACAAGAAAACTGTAGTCCTGAATTGAATTGGAAGTATCAGCATAAACTCATGTAATGTTTTATCTTTTTAAAAAATACAAATAATACCATATTTCCTATCTTTAGCCACTAAAGCCAAGAAACAATGACCTAGCTACTAGCAATAAGCACTCCTAGCACCAGATTTTGTTCTCTAATTACCATTCCCCATGAGAAGGAACTAGGGATTCTTGGGAAAAAATGGCTAATTTCAGGGCTGGGGCAAAAACAAACAAGGTAGCTAGAAAACCATCAAGGAAGACTAGGGCCATTTCAAAAGAAATCAGCCAACTTGAAGCAGTGCCCAAGGACCAAAGACAGAACAATATGAGCAACAATAAGGATAATAACTGCAATTATTAATTAGGATAATAGCACATGTCAAATATATTTCAGTCATGAGTTTATAATGCATGCAAAGAAGAAAACAACTCTCACTGCACATCTTGGAAAGATGACAGGGAACCACCTCATTTTGAAAACTGGAAAATAAAGAGGAAGGGAATCAAGAATTCATCCTGCCTCTCATAGACAAACCAAATATCAGGGTAACAAAATAAATGTTGAGAAGAAGTTTCTTTTTATAAACTGTGTCAGCCAGTAAACAAAGAAAAAAACAATAGCACTAGAATATTCATTACAATCCCTAAAAAAGTAATGGATCTATGCAATAATCATCAATGGCTGCTAACATCAGAAAAGAGAGGCAATCAGATATGTGCCTTCTACTGGAAGTCCTTATCAACGCCAGTGAAAGTAGTCCTGCCAAAATAGATCTAACTGGAATCTGATCAAATCTGTGGATTCATAAGAAATAGGAAGGACAGAGGAACATGTTAAAAGACACCAAAGAGATGCACTCAGGAAAACCCAGATTGTGACAAATTCTACAGTATAAACTACACAATACTCTGTCTTCTAACAAACCTCCAGATTATTCCAATATATGCTGAAATGTGAGACCCTCTGCTACAGATTAAAAAACACTTAAGAGGAATGTCAATAAATTACAGTGCATAGACCTAATTTGAGCAAATAAAGAAATCATGAGCCACTCAGAGAAATTTGAACAATGGGTGAATATTTAAAGGTATTAAGGAATTGCTGTTAATTTTTAGATGTGAATGGTATTTAAGTTATCCTCTTTAAAAAGGTCATTATCTCTTAGAGCTACATACTGAAATATTTACAGATGAAAGGATGTGGTGTCCGGGATCTACTTCAAAACCACCTCGACGTGGGGTGAGGGTAGATGAAACAAGATTGCTCCGTGTGTTAATTGCTGAAGCTGGTGATTCAGACATGGGGTTCATTATACTATTCTCTCTACTTTTGTATATGTTTGCAACTTTGCATATTCAAAAGTTTTAATGCCCCCCCCAATAATATGAAACTATATTACTCAGAGCAGCAGTCCCCAACCTTTTTGGCACCAGGACCAGTTTCATGGAAGACAGTTTTTCCATAGACAGAGGGGGCAGAGCTCAGGCAGTGATGCACGTGACGGGGAGCAGCTGTAAACACAGATGAAGCTTCGCTCTCTGGCTCACCACTCACCTCCTGCTGTGCAGCACACAGCTACTAAATTTCATGGAAGACCGTCCCCAACAGATAGTGAGGGTGAGAGAAAAGGGAGGCGGAGCTCAGGCAGTGATACGAAGCCCAGTTCCCAACAGGCCACGGATCAGTACTCGGCCACAGCCCAGGGAGTGAGGACTGCAGACCTAGGGTACAAATTAATTCCTGTCAGCTACTAGCTACTCTGACCTGGGACAGATTGGAGCTATGAAAGGGCAAAGGAGAAGTTGGTTTCCATGGGGGAAAGTGAGGAGAGAGGGTATAGAGAACAAGACACTACTCAGGGGGCAGGGGTCCTAAGCACTCAGGCCTTCATATTTGGAGCCATGGGGACTGGGGCTCAGCGTGTGATTTCATCAATGGGAAGCAGATTTGATGACGGCAGCCCTTGGTGACGAAAACTGTTGATTTAGATTGGGTCTATTTGGCATCAAAGTCATCATCATATACCAGTCTGGGTGGAGTCCCTGCTCTGTAGACTCCCAAATCATTCCTGACCTGCTGGGAAGTAAGAGGCTTGTCCCTCTGAACCACCCCCAGTCCCAGTAGGAAGAGCCCATGGCTGTGACATCTCACACTCAGGAACCTGGCCAGGCCCTTGGACTCTCCCACCTGGTGGCATGCCGGTTTCTGACCCAGCATAGCAACATTTGGAAACGTAAGGCTGTGGATCATGTTTTAATAAAGCCTTGTAACAACCCTTGCAGATGTGCAGGCCCCTGTTCTGTTGTTAGAAACTGAGAACACAGCTGAGCCCATGGGAGAAGAAAATTTTCAAAAACAACTCTTGACCATGTCTCACTCTTTGTCCAAAAAAACAGGATAAGGATAAACCATACTAGAAGCCATGTTGATATGACCTTGATCACTGAACTAGAGACACACTTGCTCTGGCTCCTTCTCATACCAAGACAACTACAAATAATTTTTAAAGAAAATATATGTGATGAAATCTCACCAGTAGATTCACATGTATTTGGATATTGAAACTTCCTCTCTCCAGAACTTACCGAGCCAAAAAAAAAACAAAAAGAAAGAAAGAAAGAAACTTCCTCATAGCTCAGCTACCAGCTACCTCTTAAATTTTAACTTTACCGGGCTGCCCCACCCCACCCCATGCTCAGCCCTGGCCAGTCTTTTCTTTCTTCGGTCACCTGGAGGGCATTACCTGTGGTTCTTCCATTAGAAGTAGGTGGCCCTGGAATCAGTGACGACAACTTGAGCACTTTCCTAAACTCTCCATGGCCAGATGTTGTCCTTACCAATCTCCCAGGTGGCCAAAACAAATTTATATTGGCGGAACAATCCCAAACGTCACTTGTGTCCTGTGTCTTATTCATTTATTCCAGTGTATCCAACCCAGGCAGGAAGACAGCCAGCTCTCCCCTCCTGGAAGGAACTGGGCTATCTCATGCTCAGGGAGAAGTCAGGTGGGCAGGGAGGAGCAACAGACTTTATTTCTTCAGTTATAATATCAGATATGTAGTTGAGATAGGATTTCTCAAAAGGGAGGTAACCCAGGCAGAATCCATGCTTTAATGATGGTTCCTTGGTCTAGAAGGATTGCATGGAGTTTACAGGCCCTCCCGTGACTCTCTGATGAGAAGGCCAGCAGGCGTGTCAGGGGGAAGGCAGACAACATATTGGGTGGGGTCGTGGGAGGAGACGTCACCCCCTATGCCACATGAGCAGAGGCGTGGCTGGACTCTCAGCATAACCAGAACCACCTCATTCAGAGCAAGCTTGGCTGTAACAGTGCAGAAAGGCCAAAAATCACCTGACACACACCGCGAGCTTTTCCCTTCCCAGCTAGTTGAAACTCACACCATTTGCACAGCATTTTGAAAAGCTGCCCATCCCCCAAAAAAGGTTTGAGAAAGTTAGTGCATCATCTAAGGGAAGGGGCTCAAAGCAGAAAAGAATGTGATGGCAGCAGTTTGGGTTTTGTGGCTGCCCTTCTGTGCCCCGCCATGGGACAGTGTGCAGCACTGCCCTAGAAGCCTGGGTGAACAGGCATGTGGGCAGGGACAAGGCAGGAGGGGAGAGATGTCTGTCACAGGCAGTGCCCAAAGTGGAGTCTTCCAGGAAGAGAAATGAGCCAGATCTCCGTACCCCCATGGCACTCTTAGAAGTCATAGGGGGACACGAAGATGGTGACCTTGGACACATGGTTAGCCTGGAAGGAGCGGTCCAGGTATTCTGACATGTCAACGTCCACCTCCAGCGTCTGAGGCCCCGCCAGGGTCTGGACGAGGATCAGCTCCCCCGTCTGCCTGTCTGAGCGCTGCATCACAAAGTGGCCGCGGCTGTTCCCGCCCACGATCCCAAACCGCAGACTGTTGGGCCCGGGTCGGCCAGGAGCTGAGGCCGTGGCCATGCGGAAGAGTGTGATGGGTGGCTTCAGGTTGGAGGGCAGAGACAGGTAATGGAAGGAGATAGTCTTGGGCAGGTGGCGGCAGGGTCTGCTGTCCATGGGGCAGGGGTTTCGCTCGCACTGGCTGGAGCAGAGAGGAGACACAGAGGCAGTCAGCCTTGGGGAGACTCGAGGGGCTGCTCTGACCTGATTGCCCCACCTGCCTGCTCTCAGAGGCCACCTAGGTGACCTTTCCCAGCCACAGGTCCCTCCCCCAGGAGCTACGGAGCTGCAGGCAAATGAATGTGGCTGGAGTCAGGCCAGGGAAGGGGTGTGGCCCGACCCCCTCTGTATGTAGTGTGTGTATGTATATACGCTATCACTATAGTTTTCACAGAAAAATAAAGCCTGGGAATATTAAATATTAAATAGCAATGGCAGTTATATGCTGGTATTCAAACCAGGTGCCCTTTCTACACGTGCTACATGTGCTGAGGTGAAACCCCAGCAGGCAGCTGGCAGCCTCCTGCAACGTGGTGTTGCACAGGTGGTGAACTTTCCAAATGCGACACTGATTCTTAACGCAGGAAACCCTGTCTTCCTTAACCGTTTAGAATCAGGCTCTTATGGAAATGCTTTTGCTAGTTCTCTATCTTATCAAATGTCAAAGACAAATACAATGTTGCGTATTTGGTGATTCTGTACCTCATGATTATGCAGGTCAAATATCACATCTAGCTGTTCATCTAATGGCTGCAACCCCATCATCCTCTACGCAGCAGGGGAGCACTTGGTACATTACTCCCCTCAGAACTAACTGGGTTCTTACTGCATTAGAGCAGCAATGCATTAAATGCAACCACTAAACGAAAATGGAAGCTCAGAGAAGCCAGACTCCCAGTCCCTTGCCTCTTCTCTTTCCTATGACATATTGACCTTCTCTCTAGAGCTTCTAGGAAGAATCCAGCCCTGCCTCACTTGGAGACCTGGGTGAGGGATGTCTGTGCCCAGGCACGGGCAGCCCCGGCTGTACTCACAATGGAGATGTCTTCACATAGCTCACATTGCCGCTGCCCTCGGGGCACTCGGGGCTGACGCACTGGAAGCCTCCACCAGTGTTGATGCACGTGGTCCCCTGGGGACACATGTGCTGTGGGCCCATACACTCATCGACATCTGAAATACAGGACATACGACGAGGTGAGAATCTCCTCAACTGTCCCTCCGTCACAGACAGAACCCGGGAGGGGACCTCATAAGCACTGGAACTTGGTGCTCCAC
This sequence comes from Lemur catta, assembly GCF_020740605.2. Classification (NCBI taxonomy): domain Eukaryota; kingdom Metazoa; phylum Chordata; class Mammalia; order Primates; family Lemuridae; genus Lemur; species Lemur catta. The sequence goes on from NC_059131.1 coordinate 69,121,598, forward strand.
GCATGGGGAACTTTCCAGATACCCAAGGCGTATTCTTAAAGCAGGAAGCCTGTCTTCCTTAACGGTTTGGGATCAGGGTCCAGCGGAAGTACAGCAGAACGGAAGTGCTAGGGAGCACCCTCCCTGCTATCTCATCCTCCTCCCTGGGCACAGCAGGTGGCGGGGTGCCGGAGAGCGTGAGTGTTACCAGTCACAACACTTCCCTCAAACTTGCCTTCTTCTCAGCCCAAGTGCCCTGGAGTCTCCCCTCCATGGTTGTTCCTTGTCATCAATTTTTTTTAAAAAGACTCAAATCTTCTGGAAAGCCTTTCTCTCAGCCTCGCCCCATGCCAAATGCAGATGTCTCTTCTCTGACATTTGTGCAAGTTCTCGACTCCCTTTCCAGGCATCCAATGCGCCTCTGCAGCTGGAGGCTGCCTCTTCCCAGCCCCAGCAATCCTATGTGGGCCTCCATGAATACTGTGGGCGGAGGGATGGGGGGAGGTGGGTGGGTGGCTGTCTGGATGCCTCCCCTACTCCTGTCCATGCTGCCCGCTCCTCTGAGCCCTGCAGTGGAGCCCCAAGAGGAGGTCGCTGGGAGCCAGCCCTCCTCACATAGCCCCACGGCAGCCTGCGGAGAAGCCCTCTGCCCTCCCACCTCCCCCTTCCCCTCAGTGGTTCACAGCCATCATCTGGGGCCAGTGGGGCTCCTCTCTGTGTCCTGTGTCCATGGGGGATGTCCAGCCAGGGGAGGTGGGCCTGCCCATCCTCCTAGTAGGAGCCAGGCCTACATTACAGATCCAGTTCCCCCAAAGGCCCACCGCAGCACCGGGGTTCCAGGGCCTAGAATCAGGATGAACAATAGGAGACTCCACTTGGCCTTCAGGCCTGAGACATGTGTTCTGACTCAGAGCTAATGGGCAGATCTGGTGTGTCTATGTCTATTAGTATCTGTATTTGCCCTAAGAGGAGGTGGGGCGATGGGAGTCCTCCTGCTGGTGTCCCCAGTGTCCCAGGACGTGGCTGGTGGTGATGATGGTCCTTGCTGTGAGGTCCTCAGCCTCTCCACTCTGCCAGCCCATTTTACACACATCCCTTCCTGCCCCCGGCTGCCTCCCCCATCACTGCAGACACTCCTTGCTAAGCAAGCCGCTCTTTCCCTGAGGGACAGGCTTCAGCACTGGGGTGAAACCTGAGCCAGCTATTTTCCATTTGTACCAACCGCTCCCTTCCCCAAAATCCACTCTCTGGTCCGGGGAGGCTGACTGGTCTGGATTTTACCTCCTGGCTCTCAGGCTCCCTGGCTTCCAATCCAGTTTGGCAAATGGGAGGCCTGAGGGGCTGGGGTGTTCATGCCCCTGCACCACCCCTGCCTGGCTGTGTCCTCCACGGCCACAGTCATCAGGCTCTGATAACTGGTCACTCCCCTTGCCCCTCAAGCCCAGGGGCACTTCAGTCTAGTCAGTTCCAGGGGGCTCCACCTCTCTTGTCCTCAGCTAGCCATTAAACAGGGCTGGTGCGGTGTAGCCCAACCTCGCTAAGGGATGTAAGTGCCTGTCAGATGCTGTCCCTTTCAGAGCGGACATGCAGGTGCACACATGGGCTTATGGAGCCTTGTGGGCCCTTCCAGATTATATGACATAGGAGACCACCTGGCCATTCTGCCTTTGGGTCCAGCACTAGCTGAAGGCATTGCTGAGTGAACGGAAGTGACTTGACCTTGGAAAAAACAGTTACTTGCATAGGCTGGAAGAGACTATTTGCCAGGGTGGTTAAGCAATTCATTTTCCTATTTATGTAGATGATGACGTAGCCTGATCTTTGAGAGGCACTTTGGTCAGTGGTTTTTTAAAGATTGAAGGTATCTGAAACTTTGACTCCCCTAACCTCCCCACTCCCGATTGTAAGGTCCTGGGGGGTTCACAGCAGCAGCAGGTGACCTAGTGCAGGAGGCATTCTCCAGCCCCGAGGTCACCTGCCTGTGCTGCGGTCTTACTCACCCTCACAACTCTTCCCGTCGGCCAGGGTCCGGTACCCGCCGGGACAGGTGCAGCGGTAGGAGCCTGGGGTGTTCACACAGGCGTGCATGCAGAGCCGGGGGCGCCCCTCCTGCCCGTAGATCTCACACTCGTTAACATCTGGTGACAGAAGTGCCCACTTTGACTCCAGGAGCCATGTGACGGGTGTCGCTGGCCGTGACCCAGGACAGCCGCGCCTCGATTTCTGGAAGCGATGGCAGCTGCAGCTAAGTGGCTGGGCCTGGTGCAGAGCCCCCAGAAGGGGAGAAGGTATGCTCCCCTTTCTCCCGAGCCTGGGGCCCCGAGGGCTGAGAGGAGGAGAGGGAGCTGATGTGGCAGACCCTGGAAGGGTCCTCGGTCTAAGGCTGAAGGCCATCTAGGGAGGCCCTGCAGAGGCTGGCAGATCAGGTGCCCCATGTGTAGGGCTGGGTTGGCAGCCCCCTTAACTCTCCCTGTCTTTGGGAATGGAGTAAAAGGGTCTGGTTTCTGCTGCTGTAAAATGAGGCTATTAGCACCAACTGCCCAAATCTCAGGTTTGAACTTCTGGTTTGAGTGGGTTTGGGACAGAACTTTGGTAATCGGGAGAGGTGGGCAAAAGTGAGCCTGTCAGTATAGCTAAGCCATTAGGGGACCAGGGAATAAGTCCCCGTCCCCTGCACCGCTGGGGCCCTGGCTGCCAGCGCAGTGATTTAGGTTCCTCCTTGTCACCCTCAGATGTGATTCCCGCCAGGATGGAGGGTAAGAGGGCTCACGGCTCTCCTGGATGAGCGTGCGTGGCTTGGGCAGGGGACAGGCGAGGTTCTGACAAGGGAGTGAGCCTGGCATCCCTGGCTGCTTTCTCTACAGTCTTGGGTTCTTTTGACCGTCCCTGTCCCCGTCCCCAATGTCTGCGCATTAGCTACATCCTGGCAACCATCGGGCCAACACTTACCCGGCCAACACTTACCCGTAAGTAAGGCAAAGTGGCCTGGCTGTCAGAGATGGCGCCCAGGAAGCCGCCCGCCCGCCCCTGTACCCTGGGCGCGGGCTGGGTGCGCCCGTGCAGGCGGCAGCACCGCGAGTGGGAGCCCTTCCCCCGCCTCGATGCCGTCCCTTGCTGTCCCCCGGGCCCCCGCGGAGCCCGCACCTACCCTGGCAGACGCTGTCTCCCGCGGCGCCGCTCAGGTGGAAGCCGGCCTCGCAGCTGCAGTGCTGGGCCCGCTCCACCTGCGCACAGCGCGGCGCGCGGCTGAAGGCGGGGTCGCCGGCCACGCTGCCCTCGGGGGCGGCTGCGGGGAGAAGACACCCTCAGTGCCTGCCCTGGCGCACCTGCTGTGGGCCCAGATCTGGGGAGGGGCCGGGAGGAGAACCAAGACAGGGGCGCGGCCCCTTCCCTAAGAGCTTACTCTGGAGTAGGGAAAGCAAAGACAAGTAATTAACCATAAACCCAACAGCCCCGTCAAAGGCCACCCAAAGGGGGCAGAGGTCGGAGCGCACCCGAATAGAATGTTCATGAAAAAGCCAGCCACGAAGCTGCACACCAAGAAGGACTCCTATGGTAAATGCACGTTTTCACTTAAAAAGCTTTAAACAACCCCCAGATACCAGCGGTGATCACAACAGTTTAAAACTATGGACCACTATTTTGGGGGGGTATTTTTTGTACTTTTCTAAAGTGTCTAAGTTTTGTTTGGTTTTGTTCTTTATCAACAACACACATTACTTTTCTAATCAGAAATAAAAGTGTTTTTGAACGTTTTCAAAGGATTTAGAGCTCTCATATGGTCGGGGGAGATTCAAGGGGAATCAGTAGGAAAACTAGTCAGAGGCACAAGAGGACAAATACTGCACGATTCCACTTAGAGGAGGTACCTGCAGTCACCAGATTCACAGAGGAAGGTAGGATGGTGGTTGCCAGGGCTGGGCAGTGGGGAATTGTGTGATGGGACAGAATTCAGTTTTGAAAGATGGAAAGAGTTCTGGGGCTGGATGGTGGTGATGGGTGCACAAGAATGTGAATGTGCTTAATGCCACTGAACTGTATACTTAATAGTGTTCACCAAATTTTATGTTATGTATATTTTACCACAGTAAAAAATAAAGCGAATGGATTTTTTAAAAAGTAATTGGAGGGACACGCTGCCAGGGAGCAGGACGGCCACAGGCCAGTGAACAGAAGGCAGGCTCCGGGCTGCCGGTCTGGGCAAGCAGGAGCCCAGGGTCTGCTGGGCTGTCCGTGGGTGCTGCGAGGGCAGGGGCTGGCTTCGGCTGTGCCTGCTCACTCCCCTTCCTTCGCCTTCCTGGTGAAGGGTCTGATCATGGGGATACTTCCTACAGTGCCCTGGACCTGAGCAACATTTGCCTGAAGGTCCTACTGTAGGAGAAACCTAACAAGTGGAGTTTAGAACATTTAAGTGACCAGGGCTGGCCTATTTGGGGTGAGAGGGAGCCCATTTCTGTTTCCTTCTGGTTTGTAAACAAGGGGAGAGGCAGTGGGGCTTCCAAGAAGGTCTGCCTCTGGCCTCAGTTTCCACAGAAAGCAGCCCCAGGGACAGGAGCTGGGAGGCCGAAGGCGTCTCATTCTGAGAAAGTGTCCAGCCGCCGACTCAGCTGAACTGAATCAAGGCACATTAAGCAGCAAATCACTTAGGGCATTATTTGACCCTGATCTTAAGCTGGTTCCAATACGAGGACCTCAAGTATTGATAAAGCTCCTATTCCCCACTGCATTAACCACTAATGCCCCCTCCCCCACAGAGATAAAGACAACCAGACAGAGCACACCAGGCTTTTCTGGCAAAGGAATAGGACATCCTTGAGGTTGGACTTTTTTACGGATGAAGCCTTGGTTGCAGCATAGTGTGGGAAGCCCTGTCTATCCTCCATGGATTCCTTATCATTGGACTTTCTTGCCACATGCAACCAGCCACTGTGTGACTTTTTAGACCTTCTGGCTGGGGATACGTTGGGACTTCAGATGTGAGTAATAACCTCATCACCAGTCAAATGTCTAGTTATCCAGCTCTCAGAATACTGAGGCCTGCATTAGTAACTCCTGATTTTGCAGGATGTGATGGGAACATTTGAAAGGAAAGGCGGCGCTGCAGGCCGGAGAAATGCTGATTGAGCAAAGGTGGCCACAGTGAAATGTCTCAAGCCATTTAGGTTGGGAGTCAATTCTACTCCTGTTTCCTTCCACAAGAAGGAGCAAAGCCCTGGCTGCCCAAAAGAGCTAAGCTCTGTCCAAGTGACCATCTTAGGAAGTCTGAGGGATGAAGGGATATGAAATAGAGAGGAAAAGCCTACATCTCCGAGGGGGGCTGAGCTCCCGACATGTCTGCCTCTAGTGACCCATGACCGGGGTCCTCCTCTCCCTGCAGCGGGACATCCCCACCCAGCCCCACAGCAGCTGCATACCAGTCTGGGCCTGGTGCTGACAGCGGCTCCCAGTCCTTCCTGGAGGACACACGCATCTGTACTGGTTGACTCCTTCTACACACGTTCCACCATTTTGACAAGGCTGGCTGGAGCATTCGCTGATATCTAGGAAAATAAATGATTTCCCAATACGAGTGTATGAGTTCTACTTTTAAAACAAATTTAAAATGATGGGTTAACTTTCTTTGCATGGTAGGATGACTCCTGCTTTCTACCTGCCCCCACACCACCCTTGTCACCCTCTCCACCAGCAAGAGCTGCAAGGGGTCCGGCAGAGCTGGATCAGCCCTGCGGCATTCAGCATGCACTGTGCCCACCTGGGACTCTGGTATGCAGGAGCTGGGCCAACACCCGGCCAGGTGCCACCCAGAGACACCATTTTCTAATCTGCAAAGGTGCAGTGTAGACAGGGGTAGCCAGGCAGGGGCGGCCACCTCTGGGCATCTGCCCACATTGCCTTTGAGTCCAGGGATGGGGAAAATGACTTTTCCAAATTCCCACACAGAAGTCTTCCTGTCCTCAACCAGTTAGTAGTTTTTTTTACGTTTCCTTAGTGTTTGCAAACGAAAATGTTCCTTGCTCATATACACAATAGTTCTATAGAAGAGGTGTATGGAGAGAGAGATACATATTTTAAAAGCTCAAAAGATTTTTCTCTGAGTTGTAGGCTTATGGGTGATTTTTCTTTGCTTATTTATACTTTTTATATTCTTCCATATTCCCACAACAAACATTTATAAATTTTTAATTAGAAAAAAATGACTTTTTAAAACCCTCAGGCCATGCATGTTTGTTTTGGATTCCCTAAACCCAGTTTTAGTGAGACACAGGCCATTTCCAACAGAGACAGGAGGTTTGTCAGTTTACTGACTTGACTACAGCGCTTTGGGAAAGAAAATTGAAAACACGTCCTTGCTGGCATCAGAGCACCTTCCTGCTGTGTCTACTAAGGGGAAGAAACAGGTGCTTTGCTTCTAATGAGAACAACAGCCTTGTCTGGGGTGGACTGGAAGGGACTTTGGCTTCCCTGAAGTCTCCCCATGATTGGGGTGTCATGTAGACTATTATGTGGTTTCTCTTCATTGTAAAATGACCCAGACTGTCTAACTGCTGCTTGTCCCTGGAGGAGCTATTTCGGTCTCTCAGTAACCTCAGCCTGGTTGCACTGTCCCTCGTACATTCTGTTTTCAGATGACTGGTTTCCAGGAATGTGTCTGAAATGACACTGTACACCAGTGCCACAGAGCTCGGTATTTCCATTGCTACCTATCGTCTGGGCCTATCATTGCTCACCAGCATGGTCTGAAAGTGGGCAGATCACTAGGTCATGAAGCTGTGGACTAAGAGCCAAAAAATGTGAACACTAGTATCTTTCAGCATGGCCCCAGCGGGACCAGTGCTGTCGTCTCTCCTCTGCTGCCCTCCAGGAGAAGGAAGGCACTGAGCCACCTGCCCCAGACGGTGTGGGTGAGGGGTGGGGGTGTCAACTGGACTCGGCAGAAACATGCATAGGTGCCCCAGTACTGTGGACTGTCTCCTCCTCTGCATCTGCCCAGGGTGCTCATTTCTAGGCAGGCCCCACACAAACACTCTTGATTTCTCACCTTGATATGTGGCCAGGGGCATTCCATGGCCCAATGCCCAGTCCAGCACCCCAGGAGCATCCTGATCAAAGTACAGTGGTTGTCACATTCACATGTGTCCCAGGCTGTGGCATTTAGTTAAGTGCATGGCAGAAACTTCGGGAGGGGTTGCCAAGCCAACCCATGGATGATCACCCTGTTTTAATCTACTGTTTAGTGAGCACTTACTGTTTTCATGAAACCAAGCTAAGTGTTTTACATGTATGGTCTGACTTTTTTCTTTTATTTCTGATTCTTTCCTGGGTTCTGTCATCTTGTTTCAAATTTTCCATTTTTCCAATCACCTCATTTCTGAGGTCTTTCTCATTCTTATTTACACTGTTATTTCATAGTTTTTATCTTTTAAAAATTTCTTTCAGCTTGTTTGGAAATATTAGTTTACAGTTTTCATCTGTTCTATGGGCATTTCTTCATCATCTATACAGACTTATTCTCTTTTTCTTATATTTTGGCTAGGATCTGGAAAGAGTCCTTTTCTATTACTCATATTCAAGTGAAGTAAGTTTTCCCATACAGCTTTGCTAATTTCATGACTCTGAAATTCCCACTTCTGTTGTTTTTTCAATGTGATCAGACACGGGGCCTCACACGTTCTCAGCTCTGCGTCTTGCTCTTTTATCTGAATGGCCGCCTCTTCCATTTGCACTTATTTTCCTTGTTGTCCTCAGTTTGGATGCTCCTTCCATTAGAGTCTCCTCAATGTGAGGGCTTCGACTTGGAAAGTTCTGAAGGTTCCTACGGGCCAGACAACTGCAGCAGCTGAAACTTCCTATTGAAAAGGAAACTGACCCAGAAAGGCTGGCGCTGAGACAGATCCTAGTCAAATGATTGAATTTTAAAGAAAAAGAAAAACATCTTTTGGGCCTCCAGACAAAAAGACCAAGACACTTATGGCGGAAACAACAGCATCAATTTAAAACAGAAGATATAGAGTAACATAGCTAAGATACTCAAGGAAAGAAAAATGTAAGCTAGGTATTTTATATATAATCAAGTTGACACCTGGTAAAAAAAAAAAAGCTGCACATGTTTTGAAAGTGGGAGAACTCAGGGACCTGCCTCGATTGGACAGAGATCAGTATGGGGACAGGGGTGCCATTCACCAAGGCAGAAGAGACATATCAACCAGTTGTGAGTCATGGAACTGATTTGGACCCTAATTCAAACAAAGTGATAAAAGTATGTGAGACAATTGGGGGAATTTTCACCCTAATCAGATATTTGATGAGATTAAGCAATTTGCTGTGTTGATAATTACTGGGTTTTAGGTACATAAGTTCATTCTACTATCCTCTATATTTTTCTGTTTGAAATTTTCCATAATGAAAAAAGTTTTAAGGTGCTTATCTTAGCATTATTTGTGATTATGAAGACCTGGAAACAATAAAGGGATCATTCAGTAAAGCACTGAGTTGCCCTTATGAGGAAGTGCTTCATAATCATGAAAAGTTATGCTTAGAAAGAAGAGGTAATGGAGAATTGCTCATGTTACTAGCTACACACAGATGATACTGAATATGTGAAACTTCGATATATGTGCTTAGCTAAAAGACTGGAAGGAGACTTATAGTTTTTAAACATAGTCTCTCATTCATTCATTCATGTATTCATTCATTCGATCATTTGGTAAATCAGCCAGCCAGCCATTCAGTAACTATTTATTTAGGGACTGCTATGTGAAAGGCAGCTTTTTCTGCTCAAATCCTTTTTTAAAGGTCTCTGAGAACAGGCCTCCAGATACAGAAGGTGAGATGAACTAAAGTTCTGCTCCATTCTGACTGCAAAATAACCTTCCAACACTCCATCCAACACCACCAACTCTGCCTTCCACAGCCTCCCCCAGGTCTGCCTCTGTGGGCCCCTCCTTCTCCATGTGGACTCTCACTGCCCTGCAGCTCTCTGCCCTGAGCACATTTCTGCACCCTCTCCTTGTGGGTGCTCCAACCACTGTCACTGGGTTTAAACACCAGCTTATGCTAATAACTCCCAACCGGGCATCTCCAACCTCCTGCTCCCTTGAGCTCTGGACAATATCCAGCCATCCTCCTGCTGGGGCTGGTATTAATGCATCTCCACTAGGGTGTCTCACAGCCATTGGAACTTAACATGTCCAAAATGGAATTCTAATCAATGACCCACATAGAGGCTGTTTAGAAACAAACCTACATCTGCAGCTCTGTTTCTGTTACCTGTGTAAATGACACCCTGCTCCCCATCATCCAAGCCTGAGTCTGGGAGCCTTGACTTCTCCTGGCTCAGCCCACATGGGATAGCAGCAGGTTCATTGGTTCTGTCTCTAAATTTACCTTGACCTTCCCTGCCATAACCTCTCCCCTGGACCTCTCCAACAGCCATCAATATGGTTTCCCAGCTTCCATTCTTGTCACCCCCAAAGCATTCTCTACACAGCAGTGACATACAAACCTAATCACAACACTCATCTTAAACCTATTTACTGTGCTTAGAACTATTAATATTTAGGGTCATTAAATATGAAATGTCCGATTTCAAATCAATAATGTAGTTTATTATATCTCAAACAAGAAGCAGTACAATTAATCAAAGTATGCACCTAAACTATAGACACAGTTTTGCCATCTTAACGGTAGCTGGTTTATGCCAGCAGTGAAGAAGCCTGGAGAGTGAGTCGCGATGAAATCGAGAAAGGCGTTTCCCACAGCTTGTTGAGAAGTGAATATTTTTCCTTGCAAGTGGTCCAAAGTCTGGAAGAAGTGGTAGTCAGTTGGTGCAAGGTCTGGTGAATACGGTGGATGACAGAGAGTTTCCAAGTCCAGCCTCTGTAGTTTGAGCAACGTTGTTTGTGTGACATGTGGTCGACTGTTGTCTTGCAAGAGGATTGGCCTGTCTCTATTGACCAGTCTCAGCTGCTTAATTGCAAGCATCCTCATCATTTCATCCAATTGGTTGCAGTAGACATCAACTGACCAGGTTTCATGAAGCTGTAGCGGATAATACCAGTGCTGGACCACCAAACACACACCATTAGCTTTTTTGGATGAATAATTGGTTTTGGACTGTGTTTTGGCACTTCATCTTTATCCAACTATTGTGCCAAGTGTTTGCGATTGTCAAGAAGAATCCATTTTTCATTCCATGTAACAATATGGTGTAGAAATGGTTTGACTTTATGTCATGACAGCAAAGAAAGGCAAGCTTTGAGATAATTTCTCTTCTGACACTTGTTTATTTCATGGGGAACCCATCTATCCAGCTTCTTTACCTTGCTAATTTGTTTCAAATGGTCCAATATTGTTGGAATAGTAATGTCAGACCTTGCTGCTAATTCATGCATGGGTTGAGATGGATTCGATTCCACTACAGCTTTCAGCTCATCAATATCCACCTTGGTGTCAGATCACCTATGTGGCTGATTTTCAAGATTAAAATCATCAGAACAAAACTTCTCAAAACATTGACATATTGCGCATTCATTAGCCACATCCTTCCCAAACACTTCGTTGATATTTCGAGCTGTCCACGTAGCACTGGTTCCACAATGGAACTCATATTTGAAAATAACACTAATTTTTGACTTATCCATGGTTTCACAAAAATTGCTCTAAAAAAATTTGAAAGATAATCACAAGCCACAACATGAGTTTGAAAGGCTGAGGATGTGCCCTCACAAACAAAGAAATGTTAAAGTGAAATGTCAGAGATATCAACTGTCAAACTTAGTACTTACGGAAATTGGACATTTCATACTTAATAACCTTAATAAAACCCCACCGCCCACATGGCCCTGTGATCACAATAGCTGGCTTGAGTGTCTCTCATTTGCAGTGCACCTGCTCTCCAGTGGCAAAGTTCTATACTATATTTTCTCATGTCTTCAAAAGTGCCAAATTCTTCCCTTCCTCAGGGTCTTTGTGTATACTACTCCCTCCTCCTGGAGTGGGGTCCCCCCATGCCACCCAGCTGCTGCTCTTCACATGACGAGGTCCCATTCATCCTTTCATCTCAGCGTCACTGTCATCTGCTCAGAGAGTCCCTCACCTTTTCCTCTGCCCCATGTTATTTACTCTCAGTTGTTTGTTAGGTCTCATCAAAGCAGTTACCCCAAATGCTGTGTTTGGCTGCTTTGCTTCGCTTTGTCTCCCGCCTTACAATGTGAGCCCTCCCAGGCTGGGGCAGCATCTGCTGCACTCAGCGTTGAATCCCTACTGTTTGGCACAGTGATTTGTTCATACATGGTGCTCGGGGAACACTGGTTGAACAAAAAAATGAAGGTTAAAAATAAAGGGTGGAGGCCAAGCATGGTGGCTCACACCTGTAATCCTAGCACTCTGCGAGGCCCAGGTGAGAGGATTGCTTGAGGCCAGGAGTTCAAGACCAGCCTGAGCAAGAGCGAGACCCCATCTCTGCAAAGAATAAAAACATTACAAGTGCATGATGGCACACACCTGTAGTCCCAGCTACTTGGGAGGCTGAGACAGGAGGATTGGCTGAGCCCAGGAGTTTGAGGTTGCAGTGAGCTAGGCTGATGTCACTGCACTCTAGCCAGGGTGACAGAAAAAGACCCTGTCTCAGAAAAAAATAAAACAAGATAAAAATAAAGGTTGGAGATGACTGACAAAAAGATTATTTTTCACCAGCATGATGGTAAGTGACAAAGGTATTTATTTCTCTCAAGTTTGTTCTTTGGTTACCTGTGTTGTCAAAGGCACAAGGCCTTCGGCTATGGTCTCCCCAATTTGGAAAGCTTCAAATCGTGAAAACTCTCCCTTCAGAGAAAGAAGGGGGGAAAAGAAAATAATCCAGGAAGCTGATGGCTGTTTTCCATTTGGAGTTCCAGGGCCCATCTCTGCCTGCTGTTTTTAAATGACATAATCATGTGTATTTCCTTCTTCCCCAAATTGGGTTCATCACCCTCTTTCTAAGCAGCTGACTGGGGCTGGGGTGAGCGACAGTTCTTAAAGTGCTGCCAAATTTTTCACTGACACTTTGGGTCTTGAATACTCTGTAATTAAGAAGATTCTTCCCCCCTGTGGTCACAACACACCTGACTACAGACTGGTGACATGGAACAGGAAGGGGCTGTGCTCAGTGGCTGGGGATAAGAGTCTAGGGTTGGTCACTAGATTGTTGAGCTCCAGCCTATATCCCTTCCACACTGATAGTACTGTCACAACTGGTCATCAGACAGCAGACAGAAGCATCATTTTTTCCTCTTGACAGGTCTGGCTGACAGCACTTTGAGGCTCCTACTGGAGACAACATCCATGAACCAGATTCCTGCTGAGAACAGAGGTGCCAGTGCAGGCACAGCCTACTAGCTTGGGACGAGCTGTGTCCAGCCGCTGGTTGGGCAACTGGGTTGTGACATACGAGTATATCTGTTTTCTCATCACCATGGGTGGCCCAGTCTACATTTAAAGAGATGAAAAATATCCAAGATCTCATCATGGACTGACCACCTTGTTCCCTGAGTCAATCCTTCCCAAGTTTTAGAGAGCAAATGTGGCCCTGGGAGAAGCCCAGGGTGGGCTGCACCATGCAGTCCTCTGGTGTGGAGGTCAGGGAAGAAAGATACATGGCCAGAATGGAGGCTGTGGGGAGAGGGGAGATGAAGAACACAAGGTGCATCTAGAATGAGCTGGCAAGTCCAAGGGCAAGACTCAGGACGAGTGCTACACTGGCCCATGGGAAAGGCCCACAGACTTGCTGGCAGCTTGGCAGGTGGGACTGTCTTCTCTGCACAGTGGTCCTGCAGGGAAAGTCTGGCCTCCATGTCTCAGGAAAAGGAAGCCTGCCAGAGGGGTTGAGGGCTCTGATCTTTGTAAGGGCTGGTGTGGCCTTCCCAAAACAGCGGGGCGAGTGGCAGCACGCATGCACAGCTGTCCTCCCTGGCCAGTGCGGACGCACACTCCGTCTGCCTTTTGCCTGTTGCTGGCAGCCATTCAGACTGCTTAGGGCCCAAAATGCAATCATCAGTTTTCCAGAATTTTCAATGTCTTTTCTGCTTCTGGCAGTAGCAAGAAAGAGTAAAGTGGTATTTCTCAAAATTTAGTTAACATCAGTATTACTTAAAAATGCGGATGTCATGGGCCTCATCTATAAAGAGCTTGACTCAGTAGGTCTCTTGAGCAAGTTTTCCAGGTGACTCTGGAGCACCTGAACATTTGAGAACCATGCCGCATCAGTCACGATAACAGCAGGACCCTCCTTTCCGTTGAGGGGGCACTATTGCAGCAAGGCAGGTGCGTGACTAAAGCACCTAAGCTCCAGGAGGCAGCAGACACACACAGGGTCTTCTGGGAAGACAACCTTGTGCAGCTGCTAAGACAGAGCTGTGCTGCGGGGAGCACCTTGGTCCCCACCTTTTGTCAAGCAACTGTGTTCCTTTGCTTGAGCCACTTAAGACTGTTCCTGGGCCTCCCATGTTTTGTATCTATCTGCCTAAAAAGGCATTCTTTCACCGATCTTCTCTGATGAACTTATCTTTTCACTTTAACCCCATGATGCTCCCTGTAAATGTATGTCACCATTGGGGATAGGATATTTGGATAATATCTGAGCAAGATAGAAAAACCAGCATATGGGTAAAATGTGTTTCTGCCCACAGCACCGCTGGGGGGCACGTGGGCCATGCAGCCCTCTGGAGAGTAACACACAGCGCTCAGTTCAAAGTGAGCACGCAGCCAGCAGCCCCCACTCCAGCCGCAGACACGCGGCCCAGAGACAGAGTAGAGGGGTAAGAAGACATTGGCAGCACTGTTCGTGGTGGCCGGAGTAGAGTGTAATCAGGTGCCCAAGACAGGTGGACACATAAGGTATGAGGTGCATCCCATAGAGGATGGGGCAGCCATCAGAGGTGCTGAGGCTGACTGCACATGGCCATGCACGTGTGTCCTGAAAGTGCTGAGTGGACTGAGAAAGAAACCAGCTGGGGTCTGTAACCTCAATCTGTAAGTTAAAAATACAGATACCCAAAGCAATGAGAGCCATGGTTATCACCATGAGGTGCTTAACCTGGATTGAGGGATAAGAGCAAATACCAGGGCCGGGGTGGGGTGGCTCACACCTGTTATCCTAGCACTCTGGGAGGCCGAGGTGGGAGGATCACTCGAGGTCTGGAGGTGGAGACCAGCCTGACCAAGAGCAAGACCCCGTCTTGACTAAAAATAGAAAAATTAGCCAGGCAAGGTGGTGCATGCCTGTAGTCCCAGCTACTCTAGAGGCTGAGGCAGGAGGATCGCTTGAGCCCAGGAGTTTGAGGTTGCTGTGAGCTATGATGATGCCACTATACACTACTGGGTCGACAGAGTGAGACTCTGTCTCAAAAAAAGAAGAGTAACTACCAGATATTGGCATTTCCCCTGGTGTGTTTGCACATTACAGTGACTTATATTTTCTGGCTGGTTCCCAGATAGGTCCGAGAGCTGGCACCTATGATCAATCTTCGAACCATCGTCTCCCAAGGACTCAGGAAATAGAAGCTTAAATCCGTGAATGTGATTCTCGTTGCCCCAAGCTTCTCATGGCCATCCATATTCATCTTTAGAGATGGCATATTTTCTGGGGTTTTCAGTTTATTTATGCATCTGAAATCCTCTCTCTATGCTGTCCTTTGCAATCTATTCACGTAATATCTGTGTTTCTCCTTCAGCTTTTTGGCTGTAATCATGGACATTCTGCCCCAGCAGACATTCACGAACCTTGCTCTGAAAATGAGTGGTATCCATGATTTTTCTGACCATAGGCTTAGGAAAAGCCAACAAATTATGTGTGCCAAGTCTTATTTTCCTGCATATCAAAAAAGTGCTGTTTTCAAACCTAGTGCAGAGAGAAGAGAAATTTTTTCCCTGCCTCCCCTCACCTCAGTGGACTGTCCTGGAGGCTGTGGACACTAAGCGACAATGCAGACAGGAAGTCAGTGTGTTTCCTCACCAACAGCCTTGGGAACAAACTGCAGGCCCAGAATGGAACAGCCGTGGGAGCACTTACCTGTAGTATCTTCCTCTTGTCCCTGTCCCCAACCCACAGGCAGCTTCTTGCCCTCACATTGCTAAGAACCAGTCACCAACATCCCCAGCAAAGTGTGGTGTTGAGGGGCACAGAAGCCAGGGCACAGTGGCCAGGTGTGAATCAGCTCAGCCCATACCCCCTCCCCATCTGCGTGACCTTGGGCAAGTTCCTTAACCTCTGTGTGCCTCAGTTTCCCCACGTGCAAAACAAGACTGAACTGTTCTGAGGGTATAGTGAGCTCATGCAGGTGCAGCCAGCCCAGGCCTGACCCAGAGGTGAGTGATCAGACGCGTTGGCTGCCGTTCTGCAGTTGAGGAATGATGAAAGAATCAGGCAGAAAGTGTCCCAAGAACGACCCCTTCTATCCAGCAGACCCTGCTGCGCTGCACCGGGTCCCGCCCAGTGGGAGGGAAGGAGGGGCGATACCTCTACAGCGGGGCTGCTCCCCCGTCCAGGTGCCATTGGGAAGACACACCACGCTGCTGGGCCCAACCAGCCGGAACCCGGGGTTGCAGGTAAAATGGACTTCGTGATCCACTAAGTACTTGCTTCCAAACTTTTTGCCATCTGGAGGGGCGTTCAGAGCTGGGCAGGAAACTGTAAGGAGAAATGGAAGGATTAAGAGCTCCTTCTCCTGGACCACAGCCAGTGAGACATCACTCGGAATGGCAGGACGTCCCAGCTTTAAGCGCCCCTCTGTTGCGTGCCTCCTGCCGGCTCTGCGCTGTGCTGGCCATTCTGAGTGCCCTGTCTCACCGAGTCCTCAAAGCACTCTTGGAGATGGGTAGTACGGTGCCCGCCTAGTGACAGGCTCAGAGACACTGAGTGTTGTGCACAGGGCCTCGCAGCATGGGAGGGTCAGATGCCCCTCGGTGTGGCTGGCCCAGCCCCTCACTTTGCTTCCTTGAAGCGCCAAGCCCGGTGGGCTCCTGAACAGGCCGGCTCAGCCCCACCTCCAGGCCTGGGCTTTTGCTCTTCTCTCTGCCTGGAATGTTCCTTCCCTACAACTTCCACAGCAGGCTCCCTCTCACTCTTCAGGTCTCCACTCAAACGCCACCACCTCCCGGAGTGTTCCCTGACCACCGTGCCTAGCCGAGACCTCCCCACATACTCTCCGTCCCCTGAGCTCACTTGCTTTCTTCTTAGCATTTGTAACCATTGGAATTTTCTTATTGCTTCTTTCCACATTTGTTGTCACAATGCATCTGGCCTGTGTCCCTGCTGTATCCTCAGCACTAGTCCAGTGCCTGGCACATAGTGAGTGCTCGATGAAAAATTCTTAAAGGAATGAGTGAAACATTATTTTTTGCACTACTGCTATGCACCAGGCACTATGTTAGGCACTTAGGGTATATTAATATCAGTGAACAAAACAGACAAAATCCAGCCCTCAAGACACCCACTATCTAGCAGGGGAGACAGTTGATAAGTGATCAGTAAGCAATGGCAGAGTGGTGTCATGTAGAAGATGAAAGTAGGCAACGGTGCTGGGGGTGCTGGAGGAGGGGCGTGATTTTGAATCTGGTGGTCGGGGTAGGCCTCACTGGAACTGCACTGAAGGCGGAGGCACAGCCATGCAGATATGTGGGGAGGGCAGAGGAAGCAGCTGGTGCAAAGGCCCTGAGGTGGGCGTGTGCCCAGCAGGCCTGCGGCGTGGCAAGGAGGCCACCAGGCTGGAGAGGAGTAGGTGAGGCAGAAGGTGGCTGGGGATGAGTCAGGCAACGGGGAGCAAGAGATACTTACACAGGGCGACCGAAAGGGGGCAAAAAGGCCATACAACTTGTTCTCTGCATGGGACCAGGCCACTGAGGGTGTGAGCCGAGGCATGAAGTGACCTGACTTCCAGCATCACCGCAGCTGCGGCTTAAGCTGGAAGTGCCGGGGCGAGGGAGGAAGAGAGGGCGGCCCAGGCCAGGGTGGTAGCCAGGTGGGGAGAGACGGTGTGAATCCTGGCTGCACTATGAAGACAGAACCGGCCAATTTCCTGAGGGATGTTGTGGATGGAGAGAGACAGGGGCAGCTCGTTCACCCCTCTTCTGTCTGGGGCAGAGCACCGCGCCCATGGGCAGCTCAGGCCACGTTTGTTTAATGAGCAAGTGCCCAAGGTCGGGATGGCGTGGACTTGGATTCAGTGTAGATGGAAATTCAGAGCCACTTCTAAAATGCTTTCAGGTAAACTCCAAGTGTCATTTGTCATTTTAGGATTTTAAACAGATGAAAATAAAACTGTTGCTTCAGCTGTGCAGGTTGAAGCAAGAGACAGAGAGTTACTCAGCACCCACCGTGAGGGGCACATCGGCCAACATGCTTATCAGGGGCGCCCTGGACCTGAGGCCACTGAGGAAGGAGCACGACGGGCCTCCCTGTCCCACAGGACAGCCGGCAGGCCACTGCAGCTCTGCCCCAAATCCCACCTGGGCCAGGCCCAGCCTGGGGTCCCCCATGGAACAGCCATGCCTGGCCCGGGGCGGACGCTCAGAGGCCCATGTGATTGGGGAATGTCTGAACCCAGCTCCGTTGCCTTCCTTGAGTAAAGCCACAAGTTGGCGCCCAGGTGCCAATAACCTTGTGAGAAGCAAGCGAGAGCTCACGTCCCGACATGCGTGGCTCCCAGGGTGACGCCTCGTTCTCTGAAACTTTACAGTTCTTTTTAAAATTCTAGTACTTCGTTGTGTTATTAATAAAAGGGTTGAAATGCTTGGAAGGGAAAGGAGTGGGGTCTCTTTGGGGATGAAAAATCTTTAAAAACCTTGAAAAAGGAAAACTACCTGCTGGAGCAACTCACACGTAAATTGCACCTGAATAGATCAAACAGTATCTGAACATAGAAGGTGCTCCATAAATGTGAATGGAATGAATGAATGGTTACAAATTAATTGAGTGTCAATTTGTAGTCACATTCCAAATGGGAGCGGCAGACCTCGGCCCTGGTGAAAGGATGAGAACCTGTGCCTCGGTTGATTCCTTTCACGCTGAGCACATCCTGTGAGTCTGCAGAGCCACAGCGAAGCGACCTGAGTCTTCCCGAATTAGGTTAATGTATAAGGAATGCGATCAGTAGTTTGGCCACCAGCGACCTGCGGACATGAATGAGGCTGTTCTGGATGAGCCCAGGTGATCGGTTGTGATGCTGTCGGGAAAGAAAGGCCAGGAACATAGAAGGGAGAAACCAGCATGGAAGCCAGAAGAAGGAAGACCAAGAATTCTCCAGAACTAGAAATTATTCTTCCTGACTCCCAGAAAATGCCCTTAAAAAAAAAAAAAAAGCAAAAGCTAATTTTCCCACTACCTGCCATTCGATCTAGACATGTTTCTGCCCTTCCCCCAGGTGCGGGGGGTCCTGCCACCCACTACACTTTGCAGTGGGGTCCTGACAGCTGCCTGCTCTCTGCAGGGTCGTCACAGGATTAGCCTCCGTGCAGGTGACATACCCAGCACAGTGAGAAACACAGTACCTGGTGATGATTTTTTTTTTCAAAGATAATTTGCCACTTTGAAAAATCTAGCACATTTCAGAGATAAAAGACCCCAAATCTGGAGATAAGAAGACTAATAACGTAAAAATAGCTACCTTTCTGTCTGTCTAGGGGACAGGGGCCTCTACCATGGGGAGGGCAGTTGTATAAATTATTCCCTGCAGGCTCTTCACTGAAACTCCCAGGACCACAGGCAGCTCTGATCCCATCAAAACAAGAAGGCTCTGTGGAGTCAAGCCATTAGCAGGAAAAAACAAATCACTAGAGCACGGCCTTCTCACTGCTAACTCACTTCTCTTGGCCTCAGTTTCCCCATCTGTAGCAGGAAGGAAAGATACCCTCCTTGCCTTATGGAGTTTGGGTATGTGGAGCCCCACCGAGGGGTAGGGCCTCACCGTGCCTTGGGAAGTGTGCAGTTTGGCTGGGAGGTCTCATTCTGCACCAGTGGAGCCAAGGAAAACAGGAGTCGACTCGGTGCTGCTGAGATCTGGATTTGCTACCATAACCTCTGGCAAGGTAGGAAATCCAAGCACTTCCCCAGGAAACTCCATCTCGCACAACAAAGAAGGCCCTTGATAAATGTGTCTGCAGCGAGTAGCTGATGTCAGATATTCCATGGGCTCACGGCTTAGACAAACATGACTGCCCCCCTGCCCCCCAACACCCCGAGAGGAGGCCGGAGGAAAACCAGCCACCATCTCTGGGCTTTGGCAGCGTGAAAGCCGTTACCAGGACAACCAGGAGAAAGTGCCCAGTGTCTGGTGGAGACCTACCCTTGGAAGAGAGAGTCCAAGTGCCCACTGTAACCTCACCAGACAAATGGAACTTGTCCTCGGCAGCCCTTCCCTCCCACCCCACTGGTACTAATGGGGACTCACTGGAAGACGTATTTTCCTGTCTGAAAGACTGGAGCCCGTGTTGCGTTCATGGACTGTGACAAGCGTACCACACTGGTACGGGCCAGGGATGGTGGGCATGGTGTGTCGGTGCGTATGTGTGTGTGTGTGTGTGTGTGTGTGTGTGTACAGGGACAGTGTGCGTCAGAACTCTCTGTGCTTTCCAGCCAGTTTCGCTATGCACTTAAAACTGTTCTAAAAATAGTCTATGAAATTAAAATAAAAAATAAAAACAAAAACAAAACTGGTGCCAACTGCTGTCTCCATGGGTGGGGCATGCCCTAAAAGCTACGCCTTTCAATAGTCTGTCAGGATGACATGAAGACGTGATGCCTGTTGGGCATAAGAGGAAATGGGTGACACTCTGACTCGGGGAGAACAGAGAAAGCAGCCACCTGTTGATACGCTGCCCCCAGCCCCACGCCCCCCAGCCAGGGCTAAAAATGGGCAGCAGACGGAGCAAGTCCAGGAAGGGCGAGGGCCAGGGGCCTCAGGCAGGGTGGACGGGCTGGGGAGAGCATCTCAGGGGAAGTGCTAGAGTGTTGTCCTGTGGCCCCAGAGGTGCTGACTTGGGCACCCACCTGGCAGCGCATCCGGGGCCACCCTGCTCACAGAGCTCTGCAGCGCTGCCAGCCGGCTCTTCATGTGGCGGATGCCCTCGGCGAAGCGCGTCTCCTGGCCCTTCAGCAGCTGCTGCAGCTGGCGGATGGCTGAGAGGAGCTGCTGTTTGCTGAGACAGTTCTGGGGAGAGAAGACACCACCACTACCACCACCCATTGTGACTGGCTCAGTCGCACACGCTCACGCTGGGCCTTCAGAAGTCACTCAAGCCACAAAGTCCAAACTGCCCTAGCCGCTCACTAAGCATGACGTGACAGTCACCTCCAGCTGGACAGCCCCAAGCCCACGAATCCTAGTCCCCATTCACCCTTTGACAAAAACAAAGGATGGAAGACTCTAAGTGACTGGGTGGTTGAACAACTGTCTGAATCCGAAGTGCCTCATACTCACTGGTCTGTTACTCCAAAACACACGCTCGCCCATCCTGCACTCTAAGATAATGCCCTGAGACCTGGGCCTTGGTGAACTTTTTCTTTCTTTCCCCTTCGGACATTTTAAAAAGCAAATGGGTGATAGAACATATAGAACAGGCAAAACAGGGATGCCCAGTGGTCCTTATACTTTTAAACATATCAGAGGGCCGATGAGAAAAAAACTCAATGGAGTTAAAGAGGCATTCAATAAAAGTTAACATCTAGTTCTGATGATTTTTTAAAAGCCACAAGAAACAGAAAAAGGAGGATCATGCTTATCATGATAAAAGCAGTCTAACTTAAAGCAGCACCTAGCGTCATACTTAATGATAAAAATCTCACGGTTTCCAATCTCAGTTGCCTTTAAGAGCTGGGACATGAGAAAGAGCAGAGGAGGGGTGAATCCAGTGGGGAGTGATAGGACCTTGGCCTTGTGGGGTGAGCAGGTCTCTGCTCCCCGCGGGCGGCCTGCCTTGTTCTCACACTCACGCTCCTGTGTGGAGAATGGTCTTACTGATGAATGTGCACTTGGGATTGATTGGACCGAACCGAAACATCACACTAGATTTCTAACTGCTGTGCGAGTGTCAGGTGGGGCAGCTTGGCAGGGGGCCAGGCAGCGGGGAGAGAACGTGGAGCAAACATCCCTGACCACGAGGAGCCAGCTGCCTCCCTGTGCTACAAGCCGGCCAGGGCCGTGGCAGCTGGGAGAGGACTTGCCGGGGACAGGAAGGCTCCGTTTTGAAGCTGGGAGAGATCTGTGCCAAGGGCTCTGCTGGGAGGGGCAAGCACACTGCCAGGAACCTGGGGGTGGCGGCATGGGGCTCCAGGAAGTAAAGAAAGAAGGGAGTGTGTGCAGAGGGAAAGGGCCATTCTCCAGTTGGCACTGGGCAGCCAAACATCTCCATCTACAGTCAGTGCAGCTGGCTTGGGGCACAGCTGCCCGCTGCTTCCAGTGACACTTTCTGCACCGTGGACAACAGGCACCAGCTTTCCTCCAGGTGCTCTCTGGGAGTGAGATATGCTCGCCTTGCCAGCTGCAACCAAAAAACTTTAAAAACCTTCAAGACCAAGCAAAAGAA
This sequence comes from Lemur catta, assembly GCF_020740605.2. NCBI lineage: Eukaryota > Metazoa > Chordata > Mammalia > Primates > Lemuridae > Lemur > Lemur catta. The sequence continues at coordinate 69,143,132 of NC_059131.1, forward strand.
GGCCACATCCCAGGTGGCAGGGAGATGGAAAGGTTGCAGGCCAACTTACTGAGCGGAGGTCTGGGGGCTCTGGCTCATCCCCGCGGCCCACCGCGACGGGGTGATGCTAACAAAACAAAGCACAGTGCAAGGAAGATCCTTGGTGCTCTCAGCAAGCCAGTGTGCTGGGGTCAGGGCCAGGGCGCCAGGGAAGCAGAGGGAATGAGTGCCTTTGACATGAGGTTTCAGGGTCTGTGCTGCAGCTGCTCCTAACAGGGCGGTCCCTTGGTCCCACACTGCTAGAAATGGAGCCCTTGGCCACCATGCTCAGAGTCTGTCGCCTGTCATCAGCACAGGCACAGGCGTCACTGAGCTCATCCGCAGGGCTGGGCGAACAGCTAGAATCCAAGAGACCTGCAGTATGGGGACAAATGGGGTCACTCGAGGGGTACTGAGAACCCAAGTGTCTCCCTTGTTCTAACTGAGAAAGCTTTCTCATTTTGATCATAAAAAGAAAACATATTCCCTGCAAAGCAATTCAAAATACAGAAAAACACAGCAAAACAAAGAGCAAGTCCCATGACCAGAGACACAGACAACCGCTGTTAAGTTTTCATTCAGTTTCAAACTTGGGGTCAGACACAGGTGCACACTGCACAAGCATCGTCACACAGGACTGTAGGACGCAGGTTCTACATCAGCCCTTTGTCCTCAGACTGGCTGTGGCCTCAGCACCAGCTGCAATGTCGTCATGTCAATGAGCAAAGCAACTCACCTGACCCCTGGGCCTCAAGTTCACTTCTGTCCCTCAGGGTGCTCTTTTCAGTCTGGGGAGGGGGCTCCTTGCGCACCCCCACAATTGCCTGCCCGCTCCCCACCCACACCCACCACCACCCCTGCACTGAGCCAAGGGGAGCCAGGCACGGGAACATGTCAGTCCTTCTTTGCAAACGTAGCCCTTGCTGAGGTCAGCCCGAGAGGCTGTGAGAGGCCGCGGGCAGGAAGCTGGCCAGACCCCCAGGGGTTGTCTACCTGCGTTTCAGTGACGGGCTGGCTTTGGGCAGCTCTTTCCCGTCTCAGGGTCCCACACCCTTCCAGAGCTGACCTCCTGCTCCATGGGACCTGCTCCGTGGGAAAGCTCACCAAGGCTGTGATCCGGCCAAGGTCAAATCCGGACAGGATTTCTTCCCCCGGACAGGGCGGAAGAAAAGGGCATGTCCCAAAGGCCGGTACCTCGAAGCTCACTTTCCAGGCCTCTCCCAGGGCTCTCGAGGGGCCCTTGTTGTAAATCTTTTTTTAAAAGGAGATCCCCTCAAGTGACTTCAGTTTTTATCCCTTCAAAACCAGGCTCTTTGCCAGGCTTATGCCATTGACAATAAACAATGAAAAATACTTTCCATTTCTTTAATAACTTATTTGAAATGGAACCAAGAAAAGATATTCAGTGAAACTTCCATCTTTGAGGAGAAAAAGATGAAGGTTTATCGTTTCTGTTATGAAGCCCTATAAAGGGCGGCGGCACCTCATCTAACTTGACACCAGTGGCAGCGTCCGCAGAGAAGACGTGAACCAGCTACAGAAGTGGCAACAGATGTCACCCCATCTGGGCCTTCCCAAGCTACAGTGGAGAGTTTGCCATGGATGGATCTGGAATACACGGGCCAGTGCTGAGAGCTGGGAAGGCAGGGCAGGTGGCCCTAAGGCTGGTGGGAGCAAGAAAGCCCCCGAACACCGTATCCACCCCTGCCGGCCTCAGAGGAATTCTTGTCCTTCTTCCCTCCAAGCCAGCCTCTCACTATTTCCTCTGGTGGCTCTACTGGACGTTCCTCAGAGCCTACAGTGCCCCCCTTTCTCTGAGACTAGCCAGAGCCCCAGGAGAGGTGGCCCTCCAGAGACACTTTATACCCCCAGATCCCATCTGCTGGCCCAGGGGCACAGACAGCCGAGGACTGGTGTGTGTCCCCCCAGCTCACCCCATCTCCCTGCCAAAATGCAGTGAGCCTGACCCCTCCCATCCCATCCAGGCCTCCCTGCTGTCTGGGCTCTAGTTGTAAGTGAGGTCCAAGACACAGCCTGCTGTCACGGCACTGAAGGGCAAGAAGCTTCGGGGGTATGTTGGGGCACCGGGGGGTGGTACTTGAGGCTTTTATTCTCCTGTGACCTGGCTAGATGGGCTTCCTCATAGTGACAGTCTTGGCACGGTGACAACTTCCTAGAGCCACCTTGGTGACAGCAGAGCCCTGAGCCCTTGGCTGGCCACAGATGACCCCTCAGACTTGGAGGGGCCGTTCCTCGTGCTGGTTTCTCCTAAGCCACAGCTATGCGTCCCGTCAGCAATTTGTTAATGGGAACACAGATGTTTTGATGCCTTAGGTCTATGAAAGACAGAGCACACTTGCCAAATGTGTGCCTGCTGGCCAAGGCTCGAAGCCCTCAGCGTCTGAGTCATGTTGAATCTGTGCATGTACTTTATTTTAGACCAAGCCAGAGGCGGGTTATAACTCCTCAACATTTCATCCCAGTGATCTCTTCTTAACACCCACATAGAAGAGGAGGGAAAGTGGGCGCTTCTGGGGAAGTAAGAGAATTTCACTTGGGAAGTTGCTCAAGGTCCTTGTATTGATCAGGACTCTGGAGAAACAGAAGCTGTAGGATAGATGGATAGATAGATATAGATATATATGCACACATATAAAATATGTAATATATAACATATATATTAGAGAGAGAGAGATTTTAAAGAATCGGCTTGCTCAAGTGTGGGGGCTGGCAGGTCCAAAATCTGTAGGGCAGGCCAGCAGGCTGGAGACCCAGGGGAGGGTTGAGGGTGCAGGTCAAGTGCAAAGGCAGTCTGGAGGCAGAATTCCTTCCTTCTCTGGGATCTCAGTCTTTCGGATGAGGCCCACCCACATTATGGAGGTGAATCTGCTTTACTCAGAGGTTGCTGATTGAAACGCTAATCACATCTAAACAATTCCTTCCCAGCAACTCTAGACTGGTGTTTGACCAAATATCTGGATACCCAGCTAACCTTTGTCCAGATGCACATCCACAAGCAGACTAGGTTGTGCCTTAAGGGCACTGGCATTCCACACATGTGGTGTCAGCAGCGGCAGTCCCCTGCTGGGCACACAAGCTTGGTTGTGGCCTTCCTCTCACCTCTCACAACCTGAGGACCTCCTAACGGCAAAAATGACAGTGTGTTTTGCTTATTTCCTTTTGGGATTTAACTCAATTTGAATATAGAAGGAGAGAGAAGGTTTAGGAAATAAAAAGGAATCCAAGAAGGCAGGAATAGGAAACTAATTCATTCTGGCAGCTCCATGATGAGCAGTTTCCCTTTATTCTGGTGGGTGGAGGGCCACTTGGTGGGGCGTAAGCAGGGAAGTGATGCAGTCTGGCCCCACCTGTGCCTTGGGAAACACAGATTATAGGAAAGCAAGCGAGGACACAGAGAGAGGAGGTGGGACTCAAGTGCTGTGGTCCAGGACAGGACAATTTCAGTTCCACCATTGCCTACCCACCAAGAAACACTTGGGATTTTTCTCCACAGAGCGCAGGAAAATCCGAAAGCACACCCTGCATTTTATTTAGCCTTCACCACCCTCCGCGTTCATTACTCCAAGAATAAGGAGTCCAAGGCTCAGGACCCCCATGCCATGCCCAAGCACACACAGTCACTTTATCCCTCTCTTTCCTGTCTGCCCATGCCGTCTGCCAGATCTGCCCTCTCCGCACACCTCGGCAGGCCCACTTCCACCTCAGGGCCTTTGCACTGGCTGGCTCCTCTGTGCAGAGAAGCTGCCTCGGGTTCTCGAAAGTCGGGCTCCTGTCTTTCCGCTTTCATTTTGAAGTCCCTCCTCAGAGAGGCCTTATGTGCTTGCTTCATGTAGGGTAGCCTCTTGGCCACCCTCCACCACAGCACCCCATGTCAGCCGTCAGTCTCTGATACTTTTCTGGTTTATCTGGTTTTTCTCTTCCTGCTTGGTAAGCCACGTGGCACAGACTGTGTCAGCCTCCTCTTTCTCTCCCCTAACACGTACTGAGCATTATTTATGGGCCTGTTCTTTGAATGTCTTTGGTTTTCTCCTACTACAAACCTATGAGATGGGAATGTCTATTATCCCCACTGTTCAGAGGAGGAAACTAATTCACAAGGGACAGGAACTTGCCCCAGATCGCTCAGCCAGGAAAAGTCTAAGCCAGGATGTGGAGCAGGCTCTGGGAGTCTTCCCCACCTGCTACACTGCCTCGGGTTACACTGCCCCGGTCCTGCTGGCTCCCCGGGCCCAGAACAGCACCAGTCCTGAAGGAGGTGCTAGGCTCTCAGGACACAGTTGTAGAATGAGCACATTATCTTATAGTTAGATTCCTTTAGTCATGCAATCAGAGAAAAGGCCTAAATTGCAGGAGCCCTGAGGTGACACTAATATGTTTGGTATGTTTTCACACTGCAGTGTGAATGACTGGTCCGGTGCTTCTCTAGAAGCATTTTTTTTTTTTCTTTTTGCTTCTGATACCGCAGACCCCCTCTCCTGGAGCTCAGCCGGCCATTTCTCTTTCTTCTAATCAACATGGGAATCAGCTGATGCTCTTGGCTCCCTGGGAAGTGCACAGTTGCTGGTCTTGTTTTCCAACCCCAGCCCCTCCTTCCTTCCAGATGGGAAAACAAGCACAGGTGAGCACAGAGACAGGCTCCTCCAGGGCTCACAGCGCCCTCCCCTTCTGTCTAAGGTCTAGAGGCAACTGTGTCTCCAGCAGAGGGGGAAATGTCTGAGTCAGTGGCCAACCAGATGGCAAGAGTAAGACCAAGGATGGCTTGGGGACTTCCCAGTCCCCTCCCAGTCACTACTACATCCCCCATGCCTCCAGTCTTTGATGTAAACAACTGTCATGCCTCAATCTTAGTTCTTGGAAACACTTGGGTGGTCTCACTTCCCACCCTGGTTGTCTTCCTTGGGAGATTCTGGAGCCCAAACTGCCAGAGACGCACACATTTTCCTATATCTGGGGATCAGGGGGGATGATCAGTTCCTTAGATACAGATTTTACTTACTGAAGTGGGTAGCTTTGGGTCCTGTCAAATTATGGGTGCTTATATTTTCTTTAATGAAAATGTATGTCATGTCCTTACTTTAGGTTCCAGGCCGTTATTGAGATGCATGGAAGGCCCTGGAGAGGATTTGAAAGGACACAGAAAGTTCTACCCACCCAGGGGGTCTGCCCTGTTGTCCGCAGGTCCTCGGGGCTGCACAGGACTGGGGAAGGTTGGCAGAAGCCAGGCAGCTGCACTGTCACCCTATGGATCAGGGGAGTGACCAGCAGAGTCAGGCCTCTGTCAACAGCTGTGCCCACCATGGACACTCCTTCAGATTAGCTGGCTGGCAGGTCTGAGCAGGCACGTGGAGAGAGGCCCAGTGCCCAGAGAGCCAGGGGAGCAACTTCACAGGTACCTGGCTTGGTCTGCCTGGAATCAAGTCTGCATCAAATAGGATCCTGTAGGGTGGGCAGACCTGGGAGGATACCCCTTCCTGATTCAAAGACCCCACGCCAGCCCAGGAAGCCACTGAGCTGACTGGCCATGTCTCCTTCCCCAGGTGCCATGGTTCAGTTCATACCCTCAAATCTCACTGCCAAACACCCCCAGGACCAGAAATGAGAGCAAGGTGGCCTCTGTTCTTCTCTGCAATTGGGGCTGCTCTTGACAGGTCGTGCGTCCCATTCCTGAGTGTGCCAGGGAGAGGTGGAGGCCGCCAGAGAAAGTAGTAGATGCCAGGAGGGCCTCCCTGCCGCCACCCTGGCCTGACTCCACCCATTTGTCTAAACAGAGGTGCCTGCAGGGAGCAAGTCTATGGGTCACTATGATGGAAGGTTTGCAAAAATGGCCACAGTCCTTCTCCTTCCCTGTGCCAACGCCATTTGCAGGGAGACTGCTGCTCTTCCCATCAAGAGGGAGTTCTGTTTCGTATCTAGGTTGGCCTTGTGACTTGCTTCAGCCAACAGAATGCAATGGAAGCAAGGTACCAGTTCCAAGGCTGGGTCTCAAGAAGCCTTTGCACTTCTGTTCAGTCTTGGCTGTCTACCACCGCCGCTGCCGTGTGACTAGCCTCAGCCGGCCTGCTGGAGGACGAGGAGCCTCGTGGAGCAGAGCTGAGATGACCAGATGAGTCTCCCTGGACCACTCGGCCCCAGCTAACCTGGCAGCTGACCACAGACGAATTAGCAAGCCCCGACCAGATGAGCTTTGTCTGACCCCGACTGGCAGAACAGCCCCGCTGAGCCCAGCTCAAATTGCTACCCTGGGCTGCCAGCGCCAGACCCAGAGCTGCTCTTTCAAAACCAAAAGCAGCGTCCTTGTCTGTTTTGTTCCCAGTGACTGGGCCATTGTTGGCACCAAATATCTGTTTTCTGAAGTACCCCATTTTAGATCTGAATGATTTACAAGCCCCTGCTATTTCGGCACATCTCCATGTATTGGTATAAAAATCCCTACTGCAGGGTTGGCAAATACTCCTGGTGCTGCGACCAGGGCAGACACCCTAAGCAATCATGACATCCTTTGGTGCCGAGCTCTAAAGTGACCAACGACTCATCTCAACCTGGACTCTAGGCAGTCCCAGGCAATCGATCGGAACTGGCAGATACATTGACAACAATGGGTTGACTTCCCAGGCCACACCCTGCAGGGAAAGAATAAGCTTTGCTTTTCATTTTTCTACCTTCTTCATCCCATTTGTTGTCAGACCAAGGAATAGGTCTTGAATTCTGCCCCCAGCAAGAGGCACTGGTTTTCTCTGGGAGGTCGGTGGGGAGGTGAGCTGGCGTCCAGCCGCCAGGAGAGAGTGTTCAGGGCCAGCTTTCCTCCTCTCACTTCCTCCTCTGGCCCTGCTCCCAAAAGCCAGCGGATTCAGCCGCCACTTTCTTGGCCACATCAGACCCCCCACCTACAACATGGGGATAATGATGCTGCTGTTGGCTGCTTTAAAGGCTCAGTATAGGAAGAGGGTAACATCTATAGTAGGAAAGTGATTTGACAAGCCTACTACTAATGGGTTAAAAATCATAAGGATGTGTTCAAAAAAATAAGGGAGTAAGCCAAAGAAAAAGGAAGACACATGATCTAGAAAACATAGACTCCAGCTCAGGAGAGCAGGGAGGCTCTGTCCCTGGGTAGCCACAGGGCCACATGCCCAGAGGGGTCGGCCAGACGGGAGCAGAAGTCAGAGGGCTGGGAGGGCTGGGAGGACTCCAGGGGGAAGCAGCCTGGGCAGAACATGGGCTGGGAAGGAGATTTGGGAAACAATTGTGTTTGCATAGATGGCAGACTGGGCAAAAGGGGAAAAACTCTAGGAAAATAAAAAAGTTACACAAGAAAGGAAGTTAATCATAGACTGTTTGGCTCTGCAGTGGACAATGGAACAAAGTCTTCATCCGGCATTACAGGAGATAATTTGTTTAGAAATGCAGAGTGGTCTCCAGGGTGTTTAAAAGTAATTGCCTCAAGAGAGAAGAACCAGTTTCTGGAAAGATACAAACTACCAAAACTCAACCAAGGGAGGAAAAAAATGCTAACCTAAATAGTCCTGTAACTATCAAAGAAATTGAATTCATAGTTAAAACTTTCCAGAAAAGAAATCTCCAGGCCCACATGGTTTCATTGGTAAATTCTACCAAACATTTCAAGAACTGGCACCAATTCTACACGATCTCTTCCAGGAAACAGAAAATCCAGCTTATTAATAGACGAAAGAAAAACCACAGGACCAGATCAATTGAAACAGAAAAAAGCATGCAAAAGAAACCTCAACATCCACTCATAATAAATATTCTATCAAACCAGGAGAAGAGGGAAACCTTAACCAGACAAATGGCACCATAAAAAGCCTATAGCTAGCATCATACTTAATGTCAAAAACTGAATCCTTTCTTCCTAAGTTCCAGAACAAGTCAAGAATGTTCACTCTCCTATTAAACACAGTAGTGGAATTTTTAGTCAGTATGATAAGGCTAAATAAATGACACAAAGACTAGAAAGGAAGACATAAAACTGTACCTGTACACAAATGACATGATTGTCTATGTAAACAATCTGAGGAAATCTACTTTTAAAGTTCACTGTAACTAATAATTGTGTTCTGTAAGGTCACAAGATACAAGGTCAACATAGAAAAATCCATTGGCTTTCCATATATTAGGAATATCCAATTGAAAGTAAAAATTTTTCAAAAAACATACCATTTAACATAGCTTGAAAAATGAAATAATTAGGTATAAATCTAACAAAGCCTGTTTATGTTGAAAACTAAAAAATACTGATGAAAGAAATCAAAGAAGACCTAAATAAATGAAAAGACGTACGGTATTTGGAGATTGGAAGACTCAATTCCTTTATGACACCAATTCTTAATCTATAGATTTAATGTGATCCCAATCAAAATTCCAGTAGGATTTTTTGTAGATATAGACAAGCTGATTCTAAAATTTTAAGGCAAAGGCAAAGAAACTAGAATAGTCAAAAGAATTTTAAAAAAGAATAATAAAGTTGGGGGACTCAGTTTACTCAATTTTAAGACTTACTATAAAGTTACAGTAATGAAGATAGTGTTATGTGCAGAAATAGCTCCATACGTGTATGATGAGTTGATTTTTGAGAAAGTTGCTGAAATAATTCAATGGCCAATCAGTAGCCTTTCAACAAATGGTGTTGGAACAATTGGATATCCATATGCAAAAAGGGAGCCTCAACGTAAAACTAACACCTTATTAAAAGAAAAAAAGAACTAAAAATAGATCATAGTAAAAGTGCAAAATTTTTAGAAGAATCTTCTATAAAAATTTTAGAAGAAAACTTTCATGACCTGGGGTTAGGTCAAGAATTCTTAGACTTGACACCAAAACCACTATCCATTAAAATAAAAAATCCATAAATCGGACTTTATTAAAATTTAAAACTTTTGCTCTGCAAAAGACACTGTTAACACAAGCTATAGGGTGGCCATACTGGCTAATGCCTGTTATCCCAGCACTTTAGGAAGCTAAGGTGGGAGGATTGCTTGAGGCCAGGAATTTAAGACCACCCTGGGCAACATAGTGAGATCCCATCTCTACAAAAAATTTAAAACTTGGCCAGGCCTGGTGGCACATGCCTGTAGTCCCTGCTATTCGGGAGGCTGAGGTGGGAGGATCACTTGAGCCCAGGAGTTTGAGGTTACAGTGAGCTGTGATCATGCCGCTGCACTCCAGCCTTGGCAACAGAGTGAAACCCTGTCTCTAAAAAAATTAAAAAATTTTAAAAAGACAAGCTATAAACTGAAAGCAAATATTTGTAACTCACGTATTCAAAAAAGGACTTGTATTTTGGACAATATGAAGAACACTCAAAACTTAACATTAAGAAAGCAAACAATCATTGCTCACCTATAATCCCAGCTACTTGGGAGATTGAGGCAGGAGGATGGCTTGAGCCCAGGAATTTGAGGCCAGCCTGGCCAACATAGCAAGACTCCGTCTCAAAGAAAAGAAAGAAAGAGAGAAAAAGAGAAATAAATAGAGAGAGAGAACAATCCATTTTAAAAGTGGACAGAAGGTTTGAACAGACAAATAAGCACATGAAAAGATGCCCAATATCATTAGTCATTAGGGAAATGGAAATGAAAACCACAATGAGATACCACTACATAGTTATTAGAATGACTTGGAAACAAACCAATCTGACAATTTTAAGTGCTGATGAGGATGCAGAGTAACTGGGTCTTTCCTACGTTCCTGGCAGGAATGTAAAATGATAAAACTAATATGGGATATCATTTGCAATTTCTTACACAGTTAAACATACATTCACCATATGACCCAGTAAACCCACTTCTAGGTATACACCCAAAAGAAATGAAAATTTAATTCACATGAAAAGCTGTATGTGAACGTTTACAGTAGCTCTATTCATAATTGTAAAAAACTGGAAATGACACCATGGGTGTTGTTCAATGAAGAACTGTAGTACATCCATGCAATGGAACACTACTCAGCAATGAAAAGGAACCTAGCGCATGGATGAATCTTAGATGCATTAAACTAAGTTAAAGAAGCCAAACTCACAAAGCTATGCATTCTTTGATTCCATTTTTGTGACGCTGTGGAGAAGACAAAATTGTAGTGATGAAGAATAGATCAGTGTTGCCAGGGGTGGGGTGGGTAGACAGCGTGACTTTCAAGGGCAGCATGACAGTCTTGGGGTAGCGGAATTGTTCTTTATCCTGACTGTGGTGGTGGTTTCCACATATAGTATAGCTTTATGGTTAAAATCATGGAAATGTACACCAAACCCATTTATTTTTATTTGACTGTGAAAAGCAAACATGTCAAACCGTAGGAGGCAACTAAAGGAATGATAACGATGGAATTTGGAGCCCCAAGACATCTTATCACAGGGAGGGGCTTGGGGGCAGGATGCCTGCTGAAACACCCACACAACTCCCGCCACGAGCCAGGTGGTGGCCGGAAGCCTGCAGCCCTGTTCACCCAGAGCCTTGTGGGCAGAAGTGGGGTGAGGTGCAAGGGGTGTTGGATGTTCATTCTGGTCTCCCCAGCAAGGCTGGTTCTATGCCAGTGGGAAGGCCATCAAGCAGGTCAGTGTCAATAAAGGGCTCCTCCTCTGGAGACCCCCACACTGCTCAGCTCCCTTCCTTTCCCACGACCACCTGCTCGTCATCAGCCGGTCACAAAAATCCTACAAAATGACTCAGGACAGATGTGCTGGCAAGAGGGACACAGTGGATGCCCATGGAGGATAGCAGGAGACAGGGATGAGACTGTCTGTCCCCACAGGGTCACTGCTCTGGACCCTGCAGCACACAGCTTCTCCTACCTTGTAACACACACATACACACACACACCGTGACAAACACAATCATACAGTCACACAGACACACGCACACACAATCGCAGGCCCCAATACACAAAGACATATGCACACAATCACACGCCCACCCACCATCACACGTACAATCACATATTCACACAGACACATGCACACACAATCATAGGCACCAATATGTAAAGACACGCGCACACACAATTACACACACCACAGACATACACACACACATACACTCACCATCACATACACACGTTCATACAGACACATGCACACACAATTATAGGCACCAATACAAAAAGACATATGCACACACAACCACACACAGACACACTCACATGCACTAACACATGCACACACACACAGAGATACACACCCATCATGTTATCTTTGGGCTGTCACCTAACACACAAAGTGAACATATTTACCAGCAAACTGAGGAACCCCTGACAAGGTTGTGGACTGCCTGCAGGAGGAGCAGTTGGGGGTCTCTCGCTGTGTCACTGAGCCTTTGCCTGATCTATCCCATCTCCTCTGTGGCAGGGGATGGTCCCATGGAGACAGTTCATTCTCCAAACACTTGCTGAATCTCCACCAGCCAACACCCATTACTCCTGAGTTCAAGAGTCCCAGGGCTCACAGTATTTTTAGCTCAGGACAATGCCAGGTACACCAGGTTACCTCAGGCCCTCATGAGTCCAGTCCTGTGTCCACTGTGAATTTCCCTGCCCTCCACCCTCCTCTAGGTCCACAGCTTTTAACTCTTAAAGCTAGGGCTTCCCTGGGTCTCAGGCACCTACTCTATTAGAATCACTAGAAGCAATTTTAAAAATACTGATGCCCAAGACTCAACCCAAACCAATTGAATCAGAATCTCTGGGGTGAGGCCGGCACTGGGATTTCTAGAAGCTCCTAGGTGCTCTGATGTGCAGCCACAATCCACTCAGAGACCACCTGGTGCTGGCTCTGTTGAGAATAGCACCAGCCCCATTCATTCCTCTGAGTGCCTACTGTGTGCTGGTCCCTGGGTAAAACTCCCAGGTGGGTCCCCACCCTGGGGCCCTATAGTAGGGAAGACAGACAATAAACCTGGCACCTACCAAAATACAGCATTATAAACAGTGATCACCTGTGCCAGAGCCTTCAGGGGACCTGAATAGAAAGTACAGGGGCAATAGAAAGAAGTAAAAGTCATTGGACATCAAGAAGCGGGTAGCGGGGAGGAGGGGAGGGCTAAATACCTACCTAACAAGTACAATGAACACTATTCGGGTGATGGGCACACTAATAGCCCTGACTTAAGCATTATAAAAGCTATCCATGTAACAAAACATTTGTACCCCCTTAATATTTTGAAATTAAAAAACGGGGGGGGAAGTCCCCAGAAAGGGAACTTGTTTACAGCGGGTTCCAGAAGGCCTCTGGGAAGGAGCACTTACTGTAGTGGAGCCAAGAGCTAGAAGGGGCCAGGCAAGGCTTGTTCCAGCATGCACAGAGGCCCCGAGGCCACCTTTATGGTTCACCCCTCAAGCTTGCCCAGTCAGGGGCTGCGGTGGGGAAAGAGAGACCCCCAACACATAGGACTTTGGGTGAAAGACAGTTACACTTGAAATTTTAAATGAACACTTATGGACAATCCCTTTTGTTCTGTTTCCCCTCATGAAGCACTTGAGACAAGTATTTTACAGGTAAAGGCAGCAAGGTGTAGAGGATGAGGAATTTGAGAAAGCCTGGATGTGGCAGGGCAGGAACTGGATCCAGATGTCCAGAAACAGAGCCCAAGCGAGCTCACCTCTGTCTTTGCTGCAGCCACAAGGATTTGACACTGCCTCTGTCTTACCTGTGTTCTGGGTAGCCTCGGGAGACAGGTGTTTGCCTCCTTCCTGAGGTTCTGAGCACCTAAGATAGCGGATGGCAAGGCCAGGCTCCCAAGCGTCTCACCGATGTCCTGTCCACCCTGCCCCCTGGGAGCCCAGGCTGGGGAGCCAGCTTGAGGATGCCCCCACTGTGCTCCCAGCATTGGGCTCTGGGCCTGAGGTTTTGTTTTGATTTGTAATTTGCCAAGTTGGTGGGTGATCCACGGCTCTGTTGGGTGGGTTCAGGGTGGCCCAGACTGGGCCTCTGCTGCCTGTTGCTGAGCAGCTTCCTGTGGTGCCCGCTCACCACCTTCTGCACCAACATCACCATGTTTGGTCTGAACCCAATTCTCCCTGCCTGGAATCCCTTCCTGCACGCCATGGCCTTCGAGCTAGCCATAGGCATGCCTGCCTGGCACAGGAATTTAGTCACAGGGCAGGGAGGATGGCCAAGGGTCTGCAGGAAGGGGGAAAAGGTTGGAGCTCGACAAGAAAGATGATGTACTTCACTCCTTCCTGGCTGTGTGGCCTTGAATAAGTCATAACCTCCCTGGGCCTCAGTTGCCCCATCTGCAAAATGGGGATAACATCATCCCCAAGTGACAGGGTTGCTCTGAGAATTAAGTGTCTGGAGATGCCCAGGAAGGAGCCTGACACACATCAGGCACTCAGTAAGCTGTGCAGGCCTCCTCCTCCTGCGACTGTTATTGCTGTGGCTGGCATTGTTGGGGTAGCTGGTTGGCTGTCCCCAGACCAGGCCCCCCAGTGAGAGAGGGCGGCTCTGGCTGCCCAAGCTAGTGTGGTGGATGCTGGTTCTGAAGTTGGCAATTTCAGTTCTTACCTTAATTTTTAAAATCAGTTCTTAATGGTTAATATCAAAGTGAATCTGGTCAAGTATTAATAAATAAATCCAGTGGAATTCGGACAAATACAAATGGCAAAAAGAGAAACACTAAACAGCAAGCTGCCTGTGTATGTGTGAAAGAAAATTTAGTCCCAAATTCAAGGCCTCGAGGCAAGCTCAGGAGGAGACCGCTTCGGAAATCTCCAAGGGCCACCTCTGCCCGGGAAATGCTAGGAACTGCTAAGAAAGTTCTGTGAGTGGTTAAGGGGTGGCGGTGGTAAGAATATTTCAGTTAGAAATTTAAGTGTTGGAGGTTGGAGAGCGGGGACATTCTCTAACCTATATGGGTGACCCGAAGCTCTCCTGGAAAGCCAGAAAGACCAATGTCTCATAAATCCCGGAGAAATCTTCCTCCTACCTGCGATTCTCACGCGGAGCCCTCCCCCCACCGTAGCCCGGACGCTTTCACACAAACGCTCTGCTAGCTCAGCCCGGTCCCCCGGTGGCCCGCGGTGCATCTGAGATGACAGATGGGGCACCCTGCACCTCTCTCCAAAAACTGCACCCCAGCCCAGGGAGCGCTCCAAGCCCTTAACATGAGCATCCAGGGGGGATGTGGCAAGCCCAGGTCCTCCGGCCTTGGCGTTGGCTCCCCTGCGATCGGGACAGGGGAGAGGCGGGAGGGACACTGACCTGGGAAGCCCGCGACTCGGGACAGGCGAGGAGCAGCAGCAGAAGGAAGAGTGCGGGCAGAGAGTTGGGCACCATCTTGCCCATCGGAATCTCGCTGCCGGGGAGCAGGGAATAACTTCGTCTGCCTCCCCCGCCGAGTGGGTCCCAGCGATGCCGCAGCCGCCCCTGCGGGGTGCGGGCGCCGCGTGGCCCCGGAGCGGCTCGGGCAGGGAGGGAGGCGGGAGGCCCGGAGCGCAGCGCGGCCCGCGGGGATCGGCGCCGCCCGGCCCTCGCTCTGTCCAGGTGCGCCGCGCCCGACCCCGAGCGCCGCGGCCGGAGAGTCCGCAGCCGCCCGCACGAGACAGTCCCGGCGAGGCGGGGCGGCGCCAGCCCCTTGGCCACGGCCGAGGGAGGAGGGGCTGCCCGGCCAGGAATGCGCCTGGGAGCGCGCCCAACCCGCGCGGCTCCCCGAGGAGGCCGGGCGCGACGCCGGGGACGAGCGCGGGCATCCTTAGGGCCCTCGCGGGGAAGGGCCGCCGGGGCCCCGCGCACGTGCGGGTGACTGGGAGCCGACGCCCGACCGGTCCACTCCTGACTGTCCCCATTTCCCAACCGAGGAGACTGAGGCTCACGTACCCAGTGACAAGTGACAGAGCGGAGATCCAAACCTAGGTCTGTCCTACTTCCAAGCCCAGGCACAGACCCTGTCCTCCACCACATTCCGAGAATGGGAACAGTCTGTCCGGGAGATGGACTTCCTAAGTTTGGCATGAGGTAGACTAAGTTCTCCATCTGAGCAGGCTGGTGCCTACTTTTAAATAATGCTATTGGATTGCAAGAACACACATGCACGGTGACTAGGAATCTACAGTCCTCCTAATCTACCGTCCTCCACTTTCCAAAGGGAAGGAGAGGCTTGATTTAAAATGGAGCCCAGGTTACAGAGCGCCGGACGCTTTGCTGAGGTCGTTAGGAAATGGGGCAGGGAAGGGCAGGCAAGGGCGGTCTGAAGTCCCCTGCGTTCAGGGGCTGTGGGAGAAGCAGCGGGCCCAGACCCAACCTCCTGGGAAGCCATTTCCCTGAGTACCAGAGGAAGGTTTTCTGAGGGCAACACTGCCCTGTTACTACACACCAAGTCTGGTCAAACCCCACATCTATTTTTCCCCTCCGCATTTCACTTAGCAGAGCCCGCTCAGAGCTCGAGGAAGGGAACCCAGAAGACTGCAGCCTCAGAGCAGGAGCTGCTTTCCAGTGAGGCCAGAAAGGAAGGTGGAAGGCCTGTCTTAGTCCCTTCGGGCTGCTGTAGAAACCATAAACTGGGTAGCTTATAAACAACAAAACCTTCTTTCTCACAGTTCTGGGCTCTGGAAAAGCCAACATCAAGGTGCCAGCAGATCTGGTGTTTGGTGAGGACCTAAGTTCTCGTTCATAAATGAGCTTCTCGCTGCCTTCATGTGGTGGAAGGGGCAAGGCGGCTCTCTGGGGCCTCCTTTATCAGGGCGCTAATCCCATTCCTGAGGGCTCTGCCCTCACGCCCTATTCACCTCCCACAGGCCCCACCTCCAAATACCACCACCTTGGTGATTAGGTTTCAACATGTGAATTTGTGGGGCGCACAAATATTCAGACCACAGCCAGTCCCCTGGAAAGCACGGGGCCTGGTGCAGCCTGGTCTCCAAAGAATTTGTTGCCCAGGAAATCCTACTGTGCTTCTCCCTTCACCCTCCTGTGTGAGGCGGTAGAGCAGGGCCCGTGTAATCTTATTCTGCATTCCTGGTTTAACACCTCGAGGAGAGACCTGGACAGAACCCTGCTTCTCCCTGTCCAGGCAGAAAGGACAGGACAGCATGGCCCCCTCCAGGGCGGCCTGTGGCGATTGTGGTTTTCGGCCTGAGTCTCTTATGTGTTTGGTGTCTCAGCCAAAAGCCAGCCTCCTCCTCCCTGTCTCCTTGTACTCTCCCCAGTTAATGGAAGGTTTCGTTCCTGTAAGTGTGGCTGTGTTTATTTGGTGTTTTATCCCACCTTGTGTTTACCTGGCGACCTCTGGAAGGCCACGCGTGCTCGGCTCTGTTCCGGCTGTGCACTGGGCATCAGACCCTTCTCTTCTCTTCTCTTCTCTTCCCTGCCCTTTCTATGGAGCCGTAAGGCTGGAAGAGAGTCTTCGTTTCACAAGTGAAGAAACTGAAGCAGAGCATGGTTGAGCGACTCGCTCAAGGAATGCAAACTCTGGTCTCAAGGCCCCTCCCAGAGCCGTGCGGTTTCCAGGACAGACCGCCTTTGACTTTACCCCACCTTTCACTTTTAGGGATACTCTGTTACTTCCGTGAAATATAGGATTGCAGGGATTTTATTGACAGGAATAGGCGGTTTAGGTGTGTGTTTAGGAATACGTGTTTCGTGTGTGTTTTAAGTTTTTACTTTTCAGTTTCAACAGGGATTTCTGTCCCCCCCCTTTTACTAATTTCCATGTGTTCCCCTTGCCCCACGGCTTCCTTCCATCTAGTGCTCCGGCATCTGGTCTGAATTAACCTTCCGAGGTCTGGCTGCCGGAGCACACTGCCCCTTCTCTCTCTCTGCCCTCAACTACCCGGATCTGCAGTAATCGAGGCAGACCCTCCACAGCCCAGAACCTACCAAGGCTGTCTACAAGCAGACAGTCCACGAAAATGAGCCGAGTGCTCTACATTTAGGGGTCCAACACCTCACCTTTGACTTAATAAAATGGGCCAATCAGCTATTTTATTCCTTTTGTTTCCTCTATATATAGTTTTTAAGAGAATATTCTGAAGTGTTGGGGGATTGGTTTGGTGGCAGTCCACACATCTGAAGAAAGTATTTTTGAAGTCTTTTGGTAGGATTAATTGTCAACTCCTGGGATCAGTGCTCTAATACACTCATCATGTTCTCGGTGTAATGTGGGCATTCAAAGTGAGATGGGAAGATTTGTTGTAGAAATCTGTGTTTAAGACATGACCAGAAGTAGCATCCAGTCTGAAACCATCATTCCCAGAGCTATCTGGTCCTCTGGTTGCTCATGGTGTCCCACACCATGTTGCTTACCTTTCTGGGTTCTTGGCTGTCATTGATTCACCTACGGATGAATCTTCTTGTCAGTCACTCACAGCTGCTTCTCTCCCGTTACCCCTTTTATTGCACATCTGTCTGTAGTTCTGAATGCCTTCACATTAGCCCCAATGAAACACCTACAGAGCGTTCCAGGAACAAAGCCCAGTATGTTAGCCTGATCTGGGGTAACAGGGTAGAAACAGGGCAGGAAGAATGGTCTAGCAGGACTGCAGTGACTTCATCCAATTCATTCATTACACAAATATCTATTGAGTGCAAGTGCCAACTCTAGGCATGGCCCTGTGCCAGGCACTACATTATCACATTATATCTAGAGGTTTAGCCAACAAAGCCATGCAGCCCTGTGTTGAACATTGAAGAGATTGTCCACTTATGTATGATGTCAGGACAGCTAGAAGAAATCATTCCTCCCAGAAAACCGTTTCCAATTTTATAGGATGAAAGCCTGTAGAAAAACAGATTTCACTGTGCTATGATTAAAGACCAAACACCAGTTAACATCTGCCAAAAGGAGAAAAACATTGAACATCCATGAATGCCATTCCTCATCGAAGTCCAAATGACTCTGGAAGGGGCAGAGCGGTGGATGCAGTCAAGAACACACAGCTCTTGAAGTCAGATATGCCTGGGCCAAATTTTACCCACCTCATGCTGCCAGTGTAGCCTTGTAACTCTCTTAATCTCTGCAGACCCCAGTTTCCTCATTTATATATGGGAATAAAATTATTTATGGAAGAGTTATTATGAGATTTCAAAATAAATAAGTGCCGCCCTAACACAATGCTTGGGCTAAAGTGGGTGCTCAGCTAAAGGTACATGGCTTACTTATGCTGCCTCTGATTGTTCTTCATACAGGGACAACATGAGAAGGAAACCAGCCAGGTGTGGTGGCCCATGCCTGTAATCCTAGCACTCTGGGAGGCCAAGTCAGGAGGATTAGCTTGAGCTCAGGAGTTGGAGACTAGCCTGAGCGGGAGCAAGACCCCATCTCTACTAAAACCAGAAAAAATTAGCCAGACATGGTGGGCTTGGCTAAGTCCCCACTACAGGTGTGGGACTATAGCTATTCAGGAGGCTGAGGCAAGAGGATCGCTTGAGCCCAGGAGTTGGAGGTTGCTGTGAGCTAGGCTGACGTCATGGCACTCTAGCCCAGGCAACAGAGCGAGACTGTCTCAAAAAAGAAAAAAAAGAAAAAAAAGAAGGAAACCAGTGGCTGACACCTGTAATCCTAGGACTTTGGGAAGCCAAGGTGGAAGGATTGCTTGAGGCCAGGAGTTCAACAGCTGGAGCAAGAGTGAGACCTCATCTCCACAAAAAATAGAAAAATTAAGTGAGCATGGTGGTGCACACCTGTAGTCCCAGCTACTCAGGAGGCTGAGGCAGGAGGATCACTTGAGCCCAGGAGTTAGAGGTTGCAGTGAGCTATGTGATGCCACTGCACTGTAGCCAGGGTGACAGAGCAAGGCCCTGTCTCCAAAAAACAAACAACAACAACAAAAAAAAAACAAAAAAAAAAGAAGAGGGAAACCAACATTTCTTGGTTTTGAAACTGTGCTAGATACATACGCATTGATGGTAATTTTTCTGATGAATTCAGTTTTGTATCATGGAATTTCTCTCTTTATTACTTTACTTTGAAGTCTACTTTATCTGACATTATATAACCATTTCAGTCGTCTTGTGCTTACTGTTTACATAGCACTTTTTTTCAAACTATAAGCCTTCAACCCATCTGTGTCTTTATACTTAAAGTGCGCTTTGTTTAGATACCACATAATGAAGGCTTGAGTCTTCATTTTCATCCACTGTGAAACATCTTTGCCTTTTGAGTGTTTGGTTTATTTGTGTTTAATCTAATTATTAATAGGGTTGAATTTAGGCCCACTATTTTATTGTTTGTTTTCTATTTGTCCTCTTTGTTTTTTTTTTCTTTTTACCAGATCAACAGAAGTGCTAGTCAATCTTTTTTTATCTTTTTACCAGATTCGTCCTCTCTGCTTTCTATTCCTCTGTTCCTCCTTTCTCATCTTCTTTTAGATTAATTGATTAAATGTTAAAAATTCCATTTTGATTCTTTTATTGGCTTTTTATCTATACCTTTGCATTACTGTTGTAATATTTTAATGTTTGTGCTTGGATCACAATATACATCCTTAGTTTATCACAGCATTCTTTAGAATAGACAGTGTATACATCATACAAAATGTAAGAAGTTTGCAATCAAATGGGCCAATTACCATTTATATATATATATATGATATTTGTGTATATATGACAACCATATCATAAACCGTATAGTTTATACCATAGTTAAAACTCTATAATGTGATGTTATAACTTTTTCTTTAAGTAGTCATATGTGTTTTAAACAAATGTACAGCAAGAATACTCTTATATATATTTATAGATGTATTCACTATTTCTGATGCTCTTCATTTTTTTTGAAGATCCAAGTTCCCTTTAGCATGAAGAACATTCATTAGCATGTTTCTTTTTATCATAGGTATGCTGGCAACAAATTCTTTTAAATATGATTTATCTTGAAATATGTTTATTTTGACCTTGTCCTTGAAGAATATTTTTACTAGACATAGAATTCTGGTGTTGATGTTTTTTTACATTCAGCTCTTTGAAGATGTCATTAACCTGTTCTCTGGCATCCATTTTTTCTGATGAGAGGTCAAATTCATTTCTACCATTTCTTTTTTTTTTTTTTTTTGAGACAGAGTCTCGCTGTGTTGCCCGGGCTAGAGTGAGTGCCGTGGCGTCAGCCTAGCTCACAGCAACCTCAAACTCCTGGGCTTAAGCGATCCTACTGCCTCAGCCTCCTGAGTAGCTGGGACTACAGGCATGCACCACCATGCCCGGCTAATTTTTTCTATATATATATTTTAGTTGGCCAGATAATTTCTTTCTATTTTTAGTAGAGACGGGGTCTCGCTCTTGCTAAGGCTGGTCTTGAACTCCTGACCTCGAGCAATCCACCCGCCTCGGCCTCCCAGAGTGCTAGGATTACAGGCGTGAGCCACCGCGCCCGGCCTACCATTTCTTTCCTATATGTAGTATATTGTTTCTTTCTAGCTGGTTTTAATGTTATATATTTGTATGTTTGGATTTCTGCAGGTAAAACATGCTTATGTGTAGCTTTCTGTGTATTCTGATTAGAGTTCACTTAGCTTTTTGACTCTGAATTTGTGTCTTTCACCAAATTTGGGGAGTTTGTGCCATTACTTCATTCAATAATTTTGCTACTTCATTGTCTCCTTCCTCTCCTTTCAGGACTAAGTTCACATTAGAACTTTTAATATTGTCCCACAAGTCCCTGAGGCACTGTTCTTTAATTATTTGTGTGTGTGTGTACTTCAGGCTGGATGTTTTCTACTGACCTGGCTTCAAGTTCACTGACTCTTCTGGCACCTCACTTTGGTATTAAACCCATCCAGTGGATGTTTTATTACATAGTTTATGTTTCTATTCTACATTTCCTTTATTTGTTGTAGTTTCTATTTTTTTGAAAAAAGAAATTTGTTGTTGAGATTTCCTATTTGTTCATTTACTATAAACTGTTCTGCATTAGGTCCTTGAGCTTAGTCATAATTGCAGTTTTAAAATCCTTTTTTGGGAATTCACCATCTTATATCCTCTCAGGTTCAGTAACCACTGATTGCCTTCTGAGTCTAGATCACTGCTTCTGCTTTCCTGGTATGCCTACCTATTTTGGATTATATCCAGGGATTGTGAATGCTATGTTGTAGATGCTCCTTATTCTGTTATGTTACTCTAATGTCACTTTTTATAATGATATAAATGAATATTTTATATTCATATATTATAAAATTCACATTATAGGGTATGATACAGGAGTTTTTAGTGTATTTACAAAGTTGTGCAACCATCACACTGCCTAATTTCATAACATTTTCATTATTCCTTGGGAACAAAAACAACAGAAGCAAAAAAACAGAAGAGGCTGGAGGAGCCAAGATGGCTGACTAGAGAAAGCACTTGTCAGACTGTCCTGGCAGGAAGGTAGGATATCAGATTGAGGAGAGGGGGGAAGGGTCACAGCTCAGGTATGGATCACAGAGAGACATGACAGAGACGGCTGTGGATCCTATGGAGAAAAATTGCAAAGCTGAGAAGGAAGAAGATAAAGAGGAGAAGATATGGTGAGGATCAAACTCAGAGAGGCTTGGAGCCCAGTGGAAGGGAAAGGGGAGATTCCCCTCCTCCTCCAATGTGCTTTTGGTGAACAGCGGGCCACTGGGTTTATGGAAGGCTTTTCCACCCTCCATGAGCCCAGGCACGGCAGCAAGTAAGGAACAGTGGGGTGAACTAGCAAGACCCAGGCATTTGGGCAGTCCATGAGGGGCTCCCCCTGGGAGAGTGCCATGAGAGGCCAGAGTGCCAGCTTTCTTCCATCCAGACACTTTCTCCCCTGCACCTTCCCTGACTACTGCAACCAAGAAAGCAGTTTGAGCTCTGGCTGACCTGGAGCTGTGGCACCTTCCTCCAAGCAGAAAATAAACAAAGAAACAATGGACTTAAAGAGGACTCTTGAGCAAATGGGCCTAACAGACAATTATAGAACATTCTACCCCAAAACTACTGAATATACATTCTTCTCATCAGCACATGGAAACTTCTCTTTGATTGGTCACATCTTAGGCTACAAAACATGTCTCAACAAATTCAAAAAATAGAAATTATAACATGTATCTTCTCAGACCATAGTGGAATAAAATTAGAAATCAATAGAAACACTCAATTCTACACAAAGTCATGAAAATTAAACAACTTACTGCTGAATGATTGTTCGGTCAAGAAGGAAATCAAGATGGAAACCAAGATTCTTCAAACTAAATGACAAAGGGGACACCAGTTATCAAAATCTATGGGATTCAGCAAAAGCAGTCCTAAGGGGAAAATTCATAGCCT
This sequence comes from Lemur catta, assembly GCF_020740605.2. Lineage (NCBI taxonomy): Eukaryota > Metazoa > Chordata > Mammalia > Primates > Lemuridae > Lemur > Lemur catta. The sequence goes on from NC_059131.1 coordinate 69,165,381, forward strand.
TAAATGCCTATATCAAAAAGACAGAAAGCTCACAAATCAACAACCTAATGAATTGCTTCAAGGGAATAGAAAAGGAAGAGCGAACCAAACCCAAACTCAACAGAAGAAAAGAAATAACTAAGGTCAGAGTAGAACTAATTGAAATCAAAAACAAAGAAATAATACAGAATGTTAATGAAACAAAAAGTTGGTTCTTTGAAAAAATAAACAAAATTGATAGGTCTCTTGCTAGATTAACCAGAAATAGAAAAGAAAGGACCCAAATAAGCTCAATCAGAAATGAAAAAGGAGTTATTACAACTGATGCCACAGAAATACAAAATATCATCTGTGAATACTATAAAAATCTTTATGTATATAAACTCAAAAACATTGAGGAAATGGACAAATTCCTGGAAAAACACAACCCCCCATGGCTCAATCAAGAAGAAATAGATCTTCCAAACAGACCAATAATGAGCAACGAAATTGAAGCAGCAATAAAAAAAGTCTTCCAACAAAAAAAGTCCTGGGCCAGATGGTTTCACGGCTGAGTTTTATCAGACCTACAAAGAATTGGGACCCATACTGCAGAAATTATTTCATAGCATTGGGAAGGGAGGAAGCCTCCCCAACTTGTTCTACAAAGCCAGTGTCACCTTGATACCAAAGCCAGGAGAAGACACAACAGAAGAAAACTACAGACCAATATCCCTTATGAATATAGATGCAGAAATTCTCGATAAAAGTCTAGCAAACTGAATTCAGCAGCACATCAAAAAAATAATCTACCATGACGAAGTAGGCTTCATCCCAGGGATGCAAGGATGGTTCGACATAGGTAAATACATAAATGTAATTCACCACATAAAAAGAAGCAAAAACAAAGATTATATGATCATCTCAATAGATGCAGAAAAAGCATTCAACAAAATTCAGCACCGTTTTATGATAAAAACTCCTAAGAAAATAAGCATAGATGGAACATAGCTAAAAATTATAAAAGCCATACATGACAAACCCACAGCCAACATCATACTGAATGGGGAAAAGTTGAAAGCATTCTTACTTAGAACTGGAACAAGATAAGGATGCCCACTGTCACCACTTCTATCCAACATAGTGCAGGAAGTCCTAGCCAGAGCAATCAGGCAAGAGAAGGAAATTAAGAGTATCCAAATGGGGAAAGAAGAGGTCAAACTATTGTTCTTTGGTGCTGATATGATCTTATATTTAGAAAACCCCAAACATTCCACCAAGAGACTCCTGGAACTGCTAAATAAATTCAGAAAACTCTCAGGTTACAAAACCAATATACACAAATCAGTAGCATTCCTATATACCAACAACAGTCAAGCTGAGAACCAAGCCAAAGACTAAATACCTTTCACAATAGGTACAAAGGAAATAAAATACCTAGGAATATATCTAACCAAGGAGGTGAAAGATCTCTACAAAGAGAACTGCAAATTACTGAGGAAGGAAATTGTGTATGATGCAAACAAATGAAAAAACATATCATGATCATGGATTGGCAGAATCAACATTGTTAAAATGTCCACACTACCCAAAGTGATTTACAGATTCAGTACAATCCCCATCGTAATACCAACGTCATTCTTCCCAGATCTAGAAAAAATTCTACACTTCATTTGGAACCAAAAAAGTGCCCAAATAGCCAAAGAAACCTGAAGCAAAAAGAACAAATCTTGAGGCATCACTTTACCAGACTTCAAGCTATACTACAAGGCTACAGTAACCAAAACAGCATGGTACTGGCACAGAAACAGAGATATAGACTGATGAAACAGAACTGAGAATCCAGATATAAAACCAACCTCATATTGCCATCTGATCTCTGGCAAAGCAAACAAAAACATACACTGGGGAAAAGAGTGTCTATTCAATAAACGGTGCTGGAAAAATTGGATAGCCACATGCAGAAGATTGAAACAGGATCCAAATTTCTCACCACTCACTAAAATTAATCCAAGATGGACAACAGACTTAAACCTAAGACTCAAAACCATAACATTTCTAGAAGAAAATGTTGGAAAAACTCTTCTAGATATCAGCCTAGGCAAAGAATTTATGATTAAGACCCCAAAAGCAATTACATCAAAAACAAAAATTAACCAATGGGACTTGATTAAACTAATAGCCTTCTGCACAGCCAAGGAAACAATTAACAGAGCAAATAGACAACCTACACAATAGGAGAACATGTTCACATGCTATGTCTCTGATAAAGGGCTAATAGCTAGAATCTACAAAGAACTCAATCAAATCGGCAAGAAAAAAAAGTGTCCACATATAAATGTGTACACACATGCTCATAGTGTAATTAATCATAATAATCACAAATTGTAAACAACCCAAATATTCATTAGCTGATGAATGGATAAACTAAGTATACTATATCCATACAATTGAATATTATTCAGCCATAAAAATTAATGAAGTACTGTTAATTGCCACAACATGGATGGTTCTTGAAACATGCTAAACATGTTTCATTTTTCTTAGGTATATACCTAGGAGTGGAATTGCTGAGTCATATGGTCACTCTCTAATCATTTGATGAACTGCCAGACTGTTTTCCAAAGGGGCTGTGCCATTCATTGTACTTCCCACCAGCAATTTGGAAGAGTTCAAATTTCTTCACATCCTCACCAACACTAGTTATTTTCCTTTTTTTTCTTTTTTGAGACAGAGTCTCACTCTGGTGCCCAGGTTAGAGTGCCATGGCATCAGCCTAGCTCACAGCAAGCTGAGACTCCTGGGCTCAAGGGATCCTCCTGCCTCAGCCTCCCAAGTAGCTGGGACTACAAGTGTACACCAGCACACCTGGCTAATTTTTTCTATTCTTAGTAGAGACGAGGTCTTGATCTTGCTAAGGCTGGTCTCAAACTCCTGAGCTCAAGTGATCCTCCCCCCTCGGCCTCCCATAATGCTAGTATTAGAGGTGTGAGCCACCACCACTATTATAGCCATCTTAGTGGGTGCGAAGTAGTATCTTATTTTGGTTGTGATTTGCATTTTTCTGATGACTAATGATATAGAGCAACTTTTTGTGTGCTTATTGGCCAGTTGTATATCTTCCTTGGTAAAATGTGTATTCAGAACTTTTGCTATTTTTTTAGTTGGATTATTTGTTTTTTACTGTTAAATCTGATAAGAGAAAAAAGGAGTTATTAACAAAAAATACATTTATAATGTCTTTATATTTACCTACATAGGTACATTTAGTGGTACTATTTATTTCTTCACATAGATTCAAGTACTGTTTAGTGTTCTTTCATTTCAGCCTGAAGAACTCCCTTTAATATTTCCTACAGAACAGGACTGCTAGCAACAAATTCTCTCAGTTTTTATTTAATGGAAGTGTCTGTTTTTTTCCTTCATTTTGAATGGATAGTTGCCTGGATATAGAACTCTTGGCTGACAGTTTGGTTTCTTTCAGTACTTTGGATATGTCATCCCATTGCTTTCTTGCCTCTATGGTTTCTGAAGAAAAATAAGTTATTAATCTTATTTCGGGGCCGGGTGCGGTGGCTCACGCCTGTAATCCTAGCCCTCTGGGAGGCTGAGGTGGGTGGATCGCTCGAGGTCAGGAGTTCGAGACCAGCCTGAGTGAGACCCTGTCTCTACTAAAAATAGAAAGAAAAATTATCTGGACAACTAAAAATATATATAGAAAAAATTAGCCGGGCATGGTGGCGCATGCCTGTAGTCCCAGCTACTCGGGAGGCTGGGGCAGTAGGATCGCTTAAGCCTAGGAGTTTGAGGTTGCTGTGAGCTAGGCTGATGTCATGGCACTCACTCTAGTCCGGGCAACAAAGTGAGACTCTGTCTCAAAAAAAAAAAAAAATCTTATTTAGGATCTCTGTGATGCGATAAATTGCTTCTCTCTTGTTGGCTTCCAAAATTCTACTTTCGGTTTTCATTTTTGATCATTTAGTTATGATGTGTTTTAATATGGATCTCTTTGAGTTTATCTTACTTGGAGTTTGCTAATCTTCCTGGTTGTGTAGATTAATATTTTTCATCAAATTTGGGGGGTTTTCAGCTACTATTTCTTCAAACATTTTTCTTCCTCTTTCTCTCCTCTCCTTTTGGTACTCCTACTATGTGTATGTTTGTGTGCTTGATGTTGTTCCACAGGTCTCTGACACTCTTTCCATTTTTCTTCATTCTATTTTCATTCTGTTCCCAGACTGGATAATCTCAATTGACCTATGTTCAGATTTACTGATTCTTTCTTCTGCCTGCTCAAATATGCTCTTGAACACCTTCTAATAAATTTTTTGTTTCAGTTATTGTACTTTTCAATACCAAAATTTTCATTTGGTTCATTTTTATAATTGCTATCTCCTTATTGATATTCTCTACTTGGTCATTGTTCTCATACTTTAGTTCTTTAGACATGATTTACTTTAGCTCATTGAACATGTTTAAAATAGCTTATTTAAAGTTCTTGCCTAGTAAGTCAAACATCTGGTCTTTCTCAGGAACATTTTGATTTGATTGCTCTTTTTCTTTCCTTTGTATGGACCATACTTTCTTGTTTCTTTGCTTGTGTCATAATTTTTTGGTGAAAATTGACATTTTAAGTAATAAAATGTGTTAACTTTGAAGCTCAGATTCCTCCCCCTTTCCAGGGTTTTTTCTTGTTGCTACTTGTTATTGTACCAGTTTGTTTAGTGAATTCTCTAAACTAATTCTGTGAAGCCTGTATTTTTGTAACGTATGGCCACTGAAGTCTCTATTTAGTTATCGAGTGGTCAGAGATTTCCTTCCAGGTGTGGGGAACCTGCAGCCTTAAGGTCACATGTAGCCTTCTAGGTCCTTAAGTACAGCCTTTTGACTGAATCCAACTTTTACAGAACAAATCCTTTTATTAAAAGGGGTGCAGCTGCCGGGCGCAGTGGCTCACGCCTGTAATCCTAGCACTCTGGGAGGCCGAGGCAGGCAGATTGTTTGAGCTCAGGAGTTCGAGACCAGCCTGAGCAAGAGCGAGACCCCATTTCTACTAAAAATAGAAAAGAAATTATACGGACAGCTAAAAACATATATATATAGAAAAAAAAAATTAGCCGAGCATGGTGGTACATGCCTGTAGTCCCAGCTACTCGGGAGGCTGAGGCAGGAGGATTGCTCGAGCCCAGGAGTTTGAGGTTGCTGTGAGCTAGGCTGATGCCATGGCACTCTAGCCCCGGCAACAGAGTGAGACTCTGTCTCAAAAAAAAAAAAAAGAAAGAAAGAAAGAAAGAAAAAAAAGGGGTGCAGCAGAGAAAAATGAAGACTTTCTTGCCTCCTTTTGTGCTTAAAAAAGAACAATCTTGAAATCAAAAAGCTGCAGGTTCCCCACTGCTGTGTGGGACTAGTAAATCTCCCAGTCTTTGCCAACGTGCTTGTATGTATGGTGGAGCACATCTTTGACATTCATGCAGGCAGTTTACAACTCTGCCTTAGCCTTCACTTCCTGCTTATGGTTTTTGCTGAGCACACACAGAAACCCATGCATGCATGTGACCTTTTAGATTCCCAGAAATATGTTGGAGGTTTTTAATGGCCCTATGGCCATTTCATTCTTTAGTTTTTCCTTTTAAGGTTCTGGTCAGTCCATTTTTGGTTTTTTTGAGACAGAGTCTCACTCTGTTGCCTGGGCTAGAGTGCCGTGGCATCAGCCTACCTCACAGCAACCTGAAACTCCTGGGCTCAAGTGATCCTCCCACCTCAGCCTCCCAAGTAGCTTGGTCTATAGGCATGCATGTCCGGTTAATTTTTTTTCTATTTTTAGTAGAGATGGGGTCTTGCTCTTGCTCAGGCTGGTCTCAAACTCCTGACCTCAAGTGATCCTCCTGGCTCGGCCTCCCAGAGTGCTATAATTACAGGTGAGAGCCACTGCACCTGGCCATTGGTCACTCTAGTGTTTCCTTTGATTGTTATTTATTGCCTCGGGCAGCTGCAACATTGAAACATGTGCCTATGAATGTTTTTAACAAGCATCCATTGGAAAAAGACTTTTAGCACTGGGAAAGCTATGACTCAGGTCAAATAAAGACAAGCCTTTCTAATGGGTCTTCTAGGGAACAACTAGACAAGTCAAATAATGACAGTTTTTTGAAAGTGAAGCTCTGAAAAAATCTCCAACTCCATCCTGCTCCTTCCAGTTCTGGGAATGTGGACCATTATTTTTCAAGACTACTGGTGAGCTGGGGAGCAGAGTAAGGAGGCAGGAGAAGGTAAAACACCACAATGTTTGCTATTCTTAGTGATATTCAGCCATTTTCCTTGAATAAATACTTCTTGGGTTACTATAAGACTAATTGATTCCAAAGTTCTGAAAAAGTTGATTCTGAAAGTTTTTAACAATTTTTTCATTATTTTCTTTTTTAATGAATGGTCTAACTTCAGAGGTCCTTATTCTGCCATTTTCTCTGATGCCACCCCTTATTACTTGTTTTTTTCAAGCAGGCAATTTACTTGGTTGCAATCAACTTCCACACTTTATGTGAGTGTTAGCAGAACTCTCAGTTCTACTTTTTTAGCTTTAGATGGTTTGCATCTGCCCCATACATGCATAGTTCAGGGTGAGCCAGTAACTTTGGAAGTTTATATACAGAATTTCATGCTTGCCATCTTTGGTTCTCTCTGTTTTAGTCCATTTGGGCTGCTATAACAAAAATACCATTAGTATATGGCTTAAAATAAAACAGTTCTGGAGGTTGGAAGTTCAAGACCAAGGCACTGACAGATTTGGTCTCTGGTGAGGGCCTGCTTTCTAGTTCATAGATAAGACATGGTTTTCTCACCATGTCCTCACATGGCAGGAGGAGAAAGAGTTTTTGGCAGTCTGTTTTATAAGGGCACTAATCCTATTCGTGAGGGCTATGTCCTCACAACCTAATCACATTCCCAAATCCCTACCTTCTAATACCATTATATGGGGATTAGGATTTCAGCATATGAGTTTGGGGGACCACAAATATTCAGCCCATAGCACTCTTCCTCAGTGATTCAGTAATTCTACTTTTACTTTCCAGTTGCTGTGCTTGTTTTGAGCTCTATCTTCCAGTTTTAAAGCAGTAAAATAGCAGGTTTTATATCTGGGTTTAATCTCCCCACTTGGCACAAACTGTGACCTGCTATCAGTGTAAATGGAAAATTTACGATATGCAGTTTTTTCCTCCAAGCATTGAGTTCCTTCCGATCTCCTTACTTTTTGTCTCTATCCAGCATCTTCAGGTAGTTGTTATTCTAATTTTAGCCAGAGTTGTCATCCATGGGAAGGGTTGGGCCAATAAAAGGTACTTCTCCATTATCAGAACCTGGAATCTATACTTGTATTTTATAAGAATAAGTTCATTACTAAAAGAGCAAGTTTATAGCTAGTGAAAAGGCCAACTTGTTTATTCTTCTCTTGATATAAATGTCTAACATAATTCTTTGGATGCAGATATATTAATACCCAAACTTTCTTTTTGATAAAAGGAAGATAAAGTTATGGAAAAAGACTATTTTATTTTCAGTATTTTCAGTAATGCTGAAATAAAATGCAGACACTGTTGCTATCTCTCTGGAATCCATTATATCTCAAGGAAATCTCCACTTATCAAATTAAGAAGAGAATCAGGATTATGACTATTTACACATTTCAGGTTTTGATATGTATGCAGTTCAACCCTCCTATGGCATCGCTCTCCTTCCGACCCCAGGAAACAGGCTTCGACTCTGGTCCAAGGGCTGTGGCCAGTGACACTTTCCTGGTCCTCTTTTCCTCATCTGTAAAGAGATCTGAAAGGCCCCTTCCAAGCCTTAAGGTTTTAATTCTGAGGATGACTAAAAATATACCAAAATAATTGTTTTGCCAAGACAGTGGTACTATGTAGATTTTTTAAAAGTTTTTTTCTTTTATCTCCAAATTTTTTGTAGTGGCATTTGGTAAGAAAAAGTAGATTTATAAATTTAAAAAAAAATTAAAGACAAAAAGTGTTGAGATTAGAGATTAGAACTTTCAGAGACATTACTTTGGCACCACCTGCTGGATAGCTTTTTTCCTGTACATAAATCTTTTTTTTCCTCTCCCTACCCCCACCGAGTACATAAACTTTCATTGCATCTTCTTATTACTTCTCCAAGGCAATCCTAAGGAAATACTGTCAAAATTATTTACATCTGAATTCAGTACCGGCCTCTGTCAATGGAATGTAGTTGTCAATTCACTAACACTTAAGGGGCATAGAACTTGCCCTGCAGAACTTCATTTAAACACAAGTAAATCAATCTTATAATGTATTTGAATCTTCTTTCTTTTTTTTCTTTGAGACAGGGTCTTGCTTTGTTGCCTAGGCTGGAGTGCAGTGGCGCGATTATAGCTCACTGCAGCCTCGAATTTCTGGGCCCACGGGATCCTCCTTCCTCAGCCTCCTGAGTAGTTGAGACTACAGGAGCATGCCACCACACCTGGGTAACTTTTATTTTCTGTAGGGATGGGGGGGCAAGTCTCACTATGTTGCCCAGGCTGGTCTCAAACTCTGGTCTTAAACTCCTGGGCTCAAGTGATCCTACTGCCCTGGCCTCCCAAGGAAACTGGGATTATAGGCCTGAGCCACTGCACTGGCTCAGAAAGTGTTTGAATTTCATATGCAGTTTGCTTCAGCTGACTGCCGCATCTTTCACATTAACCTCAGCTGCCTTCTGCAGACTGATCCCATGCACCAGGCACTCTAGATACATTATCTTACTTAACCTTCTAGCAAGCAAACATGGCTTTGTTAAATGGAACTTCCCCTCTCCCCCTCCCCAGTACTTCAAGGACGACCCTTCAAGGATGATTCCTACCTGTATTACATTGCAGCAGCCTTACCACCTGCCAGAAGGATGAACTTTGGCGAGTTACTTAACCTCTGGCTCAGTATTATCTATAAACCTAGGGAAATAATAGCACCCACCTCATTGGCTACTGTGAGAATATGGTGGTTAACAAAGCCTGGCACTCGCAATCCTCCCAACACTCCCTGAATTGTCACCACTGTCATTACAATAGCCCCAGCTTTTCCTCTGGGACTACCCATCTTGTCCCCCTCACCCCTGAAAGCTGGGAGAATGTCCGTGAAGAAAACTTTGTATGTCCCATCTATTAATATTTGTGGCAGGATGGACTTTTTTTTTATTAATGGATTAAGCTGTGACCTGAGGCCATATTTCTCTAGATTTTCTATTAATAATATCATATCACCTAATTAAGGCATTATCATTTTTTACATATTTATTTTTCAATACGTTTACCTTAGTGAATTAGGAAAACAGACAGAAGAAAGGTTTTTATGCTTCCCATAGTTCATTGCCCAAAAATAATCTGGCAGAGGCACTAGTTGTCCGCCCAAATCCACCTTCCGTAGAACTAGAATAGTGGGCAGGTACATGGCTACTGACATTTCCCAGCCTAACTGGCAGTCTGGTGTGGCCATGTGACTATGTTTCTGCCAATGGAATATGCTCAGAAGAGATGACCACTTTCAGGTCTAGCCCCCCAAACCTCTCCGGCTGTGCTGGCTGGGAACTGATGACAGGCCCCAGGGAGATGGCAGGCCAAGACGGAAATACAGTTCAGGTCTCTGGGGGACCACATGGAGGAGGGGTGCCCTCCCCACCTCCACACCCACAACTGTTACATGAGCAAGAAACACACGCCTTTTTGTCTTAACCTTCTGAAAGATTAGAATCCAATTGTGACCACAGCCTAGCTGAGCCTAACGCTAACCATGCGTGCCACTTTGATGGATTTCCACTCAGTCCTTTCTCTACCTTTACACAGATAAGTATTTACATATGTACCTTTGCATCTTCGTTCTTATGATTATTTTCCTATTATAAATTCTTCATAATAGTTTAATAGCTGTACAGTATCTCGAAGTAGCTGATTAAACCATAATTCACTTAACATTTATATTGTTGGCATTTAATTTTATCTCTACTTTAAATAATGCTGTAATAAACATTTTTGTGCAGAAACCTTATTCTATATTTTGAATCATTTTTAAAAACATCACCAGAATTGACATTATTCAAAGGTTATAAACACATTTTGGAACTTTCCCAAAGACTGAATCAATTACAGTTCCATCATTAATGAGCGTGCTCATTTCATCAGGCCTTGAAAGCAAAGGGATATAAACTTAGGTTAATTTGATTTTTAAAAATATCCCCTTTTATTTTGCATTTCTTTATAACTACTGAGATTGAACACTTTTCCATGTTTGATTATCTCCTCTTTTAAGAATTTTGTGTCCTGTCATCTACTGGAGTCTACATAATCTAGCAATAATAAATATAATCAAGAATCAATCATCCAAAATTTCAGAAAGCATTTTTATTAAAAGAACAACCATTAAGGCACAAAAATACATTAATTTTTCAAACAAAAATCCTTCAAATAGTTATATCCCACATTCAAAGAAACTTCTTCCAAATTACAGAATAATTTAACCTTTTTAAATAGAAAAATACAACTTCTTAAACCACTAAACTTTCTCCCCAAATAAATGAATGTTTTCCTAGTTCTAAAGAAGTTTCTTCATGCAGTATTGAGCTCTGGTGTTATAAAGTACACTTCCTTAAAAATCTAGTTTTGTCACTTATATACATTTAATACATTTAAAACCTTAACCAATATATTAAACTTCTTTCTTATAAGGCTTGGTGTTTTGTATTGCTTATTACATGCTATTGATCATACAAAGACACAAGTGCCAGAACTAGTGACTTATAAATTATGTACAGATTTATAAATCTAGCACAGCCATCTCTCAACTTTAATCATGTATAATCTAGTGCAACAGACTCAAATCTCTTTTTTTTTAAAAAAAAGATATAAATCAACCTTATATGTACATTTTTTACACTTTCAGTCTTGACAATATAGTAGTGTAAACATTGTACTGTAATACAGGGGGGAGAGTCAGTATTTTACACAGGATATGAAAGAGTTAAAAAATGATTTTCTTTACAGGAAAAGTATGGGAACATCCTATCATCTCACAGGTTTAAAAAATTTAAACATTCACCTATTTTTCCTTATTTTTGAAATAAACTAACTACCATTTAAAGCAGATATTTAAATACTAATCTAACTCAAATCATGAAAATTCCCTTTTAAGCACATTTCACACATCATTTAAACCTAACATGAATTGCATAACAAGAATACTTAAGCATTTTCCTAGAAACACATGAAACTGAACCTGTATCCTCAGATCCCCTGGTTAACAGGGAGACCATCCTGATGGCATTCTAAAAGAAAACTAATGTAAGCACCTCAAAGGCCTCTATGACCAGTTTCTGGGAACTTCGTGCAGAAGCAGTGACGATGAGCTGTGCACTGTCCCTGGGTGTAACTTCTCCTCGGTGCCCTTCCTGCAGCACCCCCTCCTGTGTATGCGAGGGGGCTAAGAAGGCCCTCCATAAGAATACTCGATTTGAGTCATCAAACATCAACAGATGGCACAATTATCATTGAAAGTGACAGACACAGCACATGCCCTTCTAGAAATAACATTTCTGATGGGATCATTAGGAGGGAATCAATCCTGCTTTCTCTGGATGAAAGAAAAGTTTGCATTGCAGCCTGTAGCTGATCTAACATAAGCAGCATCATTTATCTTTTCAGCTGCAGAAAGACATGTTTGTATAAACACTACTGAGGTTAATTAAGTCAGAGGCAGTTTTCCTTATCACACTTACCATCAACTCCCCACTCCCACCCCACTACATTTGTAAATCCTACTGGCTACAAGCCCAGTATTCTGCATTTTGAAATTCAAATAGAGCCATATGATGAGCTGGGGGTCAACCTGCCTTAAAACTTAGGGAGTGGGGTGTTAGACAAAAAGATTAAGAACAAGAAGGCAGCGGTCACCTGCAGCTCTGAAATAACTGGGCTAAGTGAGGGTCTAAGAATACACCAACACCAGAATGAACCTAAGTGCTAGGAAATGTGGTGGGTGGGAGTCTGTTATGCTGGCAGAAACTGAAATAAGGAGTGGAATCCACAACTGTTATATTGGACATTCTTTTCCTAGGAAGGATGTCCCAAAGCAATAGCATCTTGAAAACCAAGCCTTCTTAGTAATGTTTGCCAACACTCTTCACATTCCACATGTTCACTACTGAAAACACATTTGCCAACATCTTTCAAGAAACTACTAACAAAAATAAATCTTCCTTACTAATCTCTCTGAAATGAGTAAGCAAGAAATAAATTCAGAAGGTTGACTTTTGTAAGAAAAAGAAAATTTTGCTTTGTGGCTTCATGGCGAAAAAATTAGAGGTTTTATTTAAGTGTTTGTACTGGTTAACGTTTTCCTAATCAAAATTCTCCGAAGTCATTCTCAATTCATAGGGTTAGAACTCCTCCAAAGAAAAGACATACAAGACACCAACTTTAATTACTATTATTATTTTTTTCATTTTTTGGAGAGAGAGTCTCACTCTGTTGCCCCAGCTAGAGTGCAGTGGCGTCAGCCTAGCTCACAGCAACCTCAAACTCCTGGGCTCAAGCAATCCTCCTGCCTCAGCCTCCCCAGCAACTGGGACTACAGATGCACACCACCACATCCAGTTAAATTTCTTTTTTTCTATTTATTTTGTAGAGATGGGGTCTTGCTTTTGCTCAGGCTGGTCTCAAGCTCTTAAGCTCAAGCAATCCTCCCGGTTGGCCTCCCAGAGTGCTAGGACTACAGGTGTGAGCCACCACACCAGGCCTTAGTTACTATTCTAACTAACCACTACCCTGCATCTTTGGTCATGAAAGCAGCAAAACATTCATATATTCATCATACTACATTCAATTGTCTTTCAAGTTTAGAACACTCCACATTTTAAAAAAAGACATTAAAACAAAATATTTCAAATTACATATTACAAATGTATAATGTAACAAAATAAGGTATAAAACATGGCTGAAGGTTAAGAAATTAATTACAAGATTAACAGTGATATACCTTGCAATTAAACATGTTTTTATTATGAAAGGGAACATGCCAAGATGATGTAAAAGGTACAGTTCTAGTTCCCCCAAGGTCCTCCGGCTTGCTAGGCAGGAAGTGCTCTAGGGAGCCATGTGGCCAGGTGTCCATCACCTGCCCTGGCAGAGTCAGCAGCAGCACGTGTACACATGGCCTGAGTGAGGGAGCAATGGCAGAGTAAATCTTTGGAAGTGACCCTTAAGACTTCTCTCTGTGCACTGTGTTCCCCTGAGCTCAGAGAAGACCTAACTCCATGATTTGATGTGCACAGTGATACTTACAAGGGCTTTGTGCAGATTAAAAAAAAAAAAAAAGACGACAAAATTAAACATATAAACATGCCTATGTTCTAATGTTAACCAAGTTTTTACTTACTATCAAATCACTTCCATGTAAAAGTCAAAGAAAATTATTATTGCATCTAGTAAACTCAAGACGTGGAGACACTGATATACTACACTTCTGAAGAATCACATTATCTATTTTAAGGTGAGTGGAAAGAATAGCAGGAGTGTTTATTTAATATATTAACTGCCATGTGAGTTGTATTTAACTCACGCTAGTTTTGAGCCCAGGGCCTCATGAAGCATATGTAACTCACACGTCACTTTACTTTGGAAGCCACCAGAACTACTTTTCAAGTTGCATATAACTCACGCACAGAAAACAATAAAAAAATATCAAATTTTTCATTAAAGTGGAAAGGATCATCTTATTTTTGAAGTTTTTACTCTATTTTCATAATAAAACACCACGGCCCCAAAGAGAAAAACTTTTTTTCTAGTGTGGCAGTCAATGCATCATAAAAATTTTTTTAAGAAAGGAGAGGAAACCAAAATCCACATGACTGCTACCCATCAGCCAAGAGGCATTCGTGCAGATATCTTTATCGTAATACTTTTCTCAAGAGTATTTCCAATTCCAGGAAATTTAATGAACATTAAACTGACATTCAAGAGTCAGCTATAAAAGGGTTGCAGAACCCTCCTATCATCTGAATTCTTCATTTTAACACACAAATTTCCAAAATAATACAAGAAAAACATTATGCTATATCAATACAAAGCCCTCTTTCAGTCTTGAAGAAGGATAGTCCTTCACAGTTAACTAGGTTTCATTTACATGGTTTCCAATCACATTATCTTTTCTGAAGAGAACATTTTTTCAGCCATGTCAGATCTGGTCATGATTTCCTGAAGAAGGGAAAAAAAAAAAAGAAGATTGGTATCAAAATGTTAATGCTGCTTCTAAAACCCTAAAAAAATGTCCTAATCTTTCAATAGTCACAACTTAATCTTTTCAATAGCCACAATTTTGGGGAACTAAAATATATTCCATGATAGACATGGAAATACCCAGATATAGAAAATAAAAACCACATAATCCACATCCTTTAATAATGTACAGTCAATTATCTGCTGAGAAGTTCAGAAAACTTCTAACTCCCTGCTAGATAGAAAATATGTCAAGTTCAGAATCTCCAGGGAGAGCAGGAATGGAGCTCAACTGGATTGCTTAGGCATCGCTCATCGAGGGATCTGCCTCACTTAACTGAATTAATGTATTCTTGAAATTGTAAATGATTTACTAAATAAATACCTTAAATGCCTCTTTAAAAGTAATTCTATGGTACATCTTTCTGTAGAGTTATACATTTTGAAATTTAACTGTTTTGTAGCGAGGCTTTCTCAAACACTCCCATACTGCTGTGGTCAAATCGACACACTGATGCCAAAATCATTTCCCTGATCTTTCAACAAATAAGAGTTCTGGCTCCTCCTCTCATGTTCTACAGCCACCACATAAATTACTACTTAACTACCACAAATTTCTCTCTATTCTTCTTTTGTATAAGCTAATGTTCCATGCATCCATCCTTTAATTCTTACACTTCAGACTTCTTCCTGCCTTGGGCCATGTTTCAATGTCCAAAATCCATAACTAATTTTCCCCCAAAAAACTTCCCTAAATCCACATCCTCTATTCAAATTTTCTGCTTAGTAAATGAAAATGAGAAAGAAACATTATTTAATACTCCAGTGAAACATCTACAAGTATCAGAGATTAGAGAAACTATCTTAAAATCTTCTAAACTCTTACCTATATACAAGATCTTAGCAAATCAAAATAATCCCTCCCTTCTTTCATACCAATAAGCACTGATCTTGCTCTTGTTTGAAACAAGAACTTTACCCATAAATCCTTCAAACTTTACCCACGAATCAATTCATAGTATTTTTCTGTCCGCTCAATTTATAATCATTTTAAAAAGTAACTTTTGGAATCTCTTTCTGAAATACATCTCTACTTTGTGAAAATAGCTCCAAGGAAACAGGCAAAAATATATTTTACCTCATCTGAATCCACTAACACTGGAAGAGCTCTGAAATAAAAGAGGGGGGGAGTGACAATGTTATTAAAAGTAAGGCCAGCATGCCCACAAAAACTGAATATGGATGTATGTCATGGCCTACCAATTCTACCCCCTGGAGACAGACAGCTGAGAAAAGGGAGTACCTAGGCTCACTGACATGGAAAAGAATTTTCATAGTAGTAGTATTCTCAATAGCTCTAATCTGAAAATAACCCAAATGAGTAAATTGTAGTGTATTCATACAATGGAGTAAAATACAGAAAAGCAAATAGATGATCTATTAAGGGATAAAATTTTAAAAACCTACACAAGTAACCTACAGTTATAGATATCAGGACAGCAGGACCTCTGGGAAAGTTAGCTCCTGATTTGGAAGGGAAATGGAGTTTTTAGGGTATTAGCAATATTCTGTTTTTTGATCTGGGGGCTGATTATACAAATATGCTCATTAAAAAAATTTTACTAAGCCATATACTTAGGATTTGTGCATTTTCCAGAATGTAATGTTGCTTCAAAAAATGCTAAGTTAAAAGTTAACTGAAATATTTCAATAATCTTAACATCAAAATGGAAACAACAAAAACAGCAAGATCAGCAATCCTAGAGCCTAAGATGTTGGAGGAATATCAATGACTAAAAACATACAAATGAGTAATTCCAAACACAACTGACATCTAACTACTTATTTATTTTTTAATCCCCTGCTATTTTTTACTTTGAATAGTTGGACAGGTATCTGAGTGGAGACCTACCAACTAATTAGAAAACCCATACGTCATGTGCTTTTGTGAGAACTTAAGAGGGGTGAGTAAACAAGTGGTATTTACAGAATCAAGTATTGGCCTAATTCTTGTGTCATTATCACCACTGCCTGGATGTCTACCAGTGAAGGGTACTAGAGAAAGAAAGAGAAAAAGAGAGAAAGAGAGAGAAAGATACAACATAACCTTTGCTCAGGAATGATAATACAGATACAAAAGAAGACAAGTGTGTTCAGTAAGCTTAATCTAGCCTCAGTGTGCAATAGAGCTTTGAGGGAGAGTGCCTGAAAGAAAAGTCCATTTGCCAAAGTTACAACGTGAAAGTCAAAGAAATGTGTAATTCCAGACGATGCTATTACAGCGCAGTCCATGGTGAAGGCAGAAGAAAGAAAGCTGTGAGACTAACTAGATGTGAGAAAGTCGTCAAGGCGGATCGTGTGGAATGATACTATCAAGGAAAATCTGGGGGAGAAGACTACATTAGGGGAAAGATGAACCTCAGAGGCACAGAAGACAGTCTGCTAGGTACCTGGCACCTTGGTTAGAGAGAAGCACTAGCAACAGCAACAATGGCTCCTGCTGTGAGGTTAATGACCACTTAAAGCTTATGAAGACCTATTCAGTGCATTGAAGAGGGAGTTGAGCTGGTAAACTGTGCTAATCTGATTTACCAGAGATGAGGAAATTCACAGTGAATAGCATATGAATATCTTATAATATACTATATCAGATGGTTATTTATGATCTTTTTAAATTGTCCTATGTCTTACAAAGTTTTTGTTCCATTTTCATGGAAGTATGAAGAAGGTTTTTCTCTGTATATGAAGTCTAAATACTAAACTTGCTACTTAATTTGTACATTAATTGTGGATAGCACTGTGCTAAATTTCTTATGTTAAAGTTTTCAGAAGTGAACACACAAGGGTTCCCAAAAACCTAAAATTCTGGAAACTATCTTGGATTATACAACTCTACTGATTTCATATAAATGGTTCATGAAAATATCAAATAAGACATTTTAATCTTCTATGTTTCAAATGAATTTTTATAACCAGATATTTCCATTTACAGAAAGAAAGAGTACAGAATGATGACTTTCTCACCTACAAAGAGAACCACCCAGGAGCCTTATTGCGTTCCACCAAGAAGTGGTGGCACAGTAGGGGGTGAGTCTGCTTAAATGATTTCCTTCCAAAATACTTAGTTAAGAGTTTCCAAATCTGGAAAATAATGGTGGCCACTTAATCTGAATCTTTCCACATATCCTTGCTCAAAAAACCATAAAATTACCAAGGACTGTAAACAAAACCACACAAGACTCATGACTTCAGCATTACCAGAAAAACACCACAAACTTGAAATTACATGTAAGCAGAGAAATAAACACCAAATTCCAACAGATTTCTTGCTGCCACTGCAAGCTCTGGGTACAGAGTGGGCAAAGAGAGGGTTGAGAGACTGTTAAAAATAGGAGAGTGCATGAGGATTCAGAAAAAGCATGGACAAAATCAACCCCTGCAAAAAAGTCCAACACAAAATGCCAAATGACTGAATAAAGGTTGGTGATTTGGTAGTTCACAGTATTTGCTACAGGGAATGGGCTTAAAACGAGCAGGAACAAAAGTAGCAGCCTTGAACAATCACTGGTTTCCGGGGAGAATCATATACGTACAAGAGGAATCATCTTTGGAGACGTGGTAGTGTAACAAATGAAAAGAAGGAAGTAAAAAGGGAAAATTAAGGATCCTGCAGAAATAAAAGAAAAACAAGACAACATTAACCTTCCCTTCTCCATACCCCTTCATCTCATCAATCTCATCCATAAAAGAAACTACAATTCATGCAAACTGATGGAAGAAGGTATTCAAACTAGGAACCCTCATCAAAAAATGCCTAGGATGGGGAAAAACAAGTAATCAATTTCATACAATGGTGTAGGAAAAAAAAAAAAAAAGAAAAAGAAAAATGAAAATCAAAACATTTTATAGTAGAAGAAAGCTATAGCTATAATACAATGCTCCAAATTAAATAAAATCACTTAAAAAGAACATTTGGCAATACTAAAAACATTCTACAATGAGAAATTTAAAAACCAGGACAGAAGTGGATAACAACAAAACAAATTCACAGAGTCTATCAAACTCAGGAAAACAATTAAAGAAAAAGACAAAAGTCATCCCAGTGATGAATATAAAAATTACAAGGTACCCAAGGGAGAATAAATTCAAATGAAAATTTGATATGTGACAGGAAAACAACTAAAAGAATGAAAATGATATAAAGAAAGAAGTAAAAAAGATCATAACGAAGTGACTGAAATAGAAGACAGCAAGGTAAAGGTAGAGATAAGAGGTCAGATGATTCCTTCCACAAAAACATTTATAAAACCTGGACAAAAATACCAAAAATAAGTAGCTGAAGGCACTGGAAAATGACCAAGGGATACGGAACTGAGAAGCTCAACAAATCCCAAGGAGAATAAACAGAAAGAAAACCACATCTAGGCACATCATAGATACACTGAAGAAAGCTAGATAAAAAGGAAATATCAGAAAAGCAGCAAAAGATAAATGACACCCTTACATACATGAGAACAACAAGACAATGACTGATTTCTTCTCAAGAACAATAAAAGCCAGAAGATATTGGAAAGACATGTTGGAAGTGCTCAAACAAAAGTCAATTAAGATTTTTATATCCAGCAAAACTATGCTTTAAAAAGGAAGGCAAAATAAATACATTTTCGTAAAAATAAAATTGAAATAATTTGTTGCTAGCAGACCTACACTATAAGAAATACTAAAGAAAGACCTATAGGTGGAAGGTCTTAGCTCAGATATACAGAAGGAAAGAAGAAATAGTAAACACATCGGTAAATATAAAAGAATATATATGCATAAATTTTCCTTTTCTGTTAAAAAAATGTATAATAGTATATCATTAGTTTCACAATGTATAGGCAGTTCTTACTTTGCATGGACCTAATATGCATAAATTTTAGTTATCACAGTTTAGTTAAATAACACTAGTCTCCCAACAAGACAGTTCAAATTCCAGTTGCTCAAAAGCACAATGACGTATCACTTCACAGTCAAAAAGAGAGCTAAAATTAAAAAGGTGGAAAAAAACAAGTGTTGGTAAGAAATCTAAAGAAATTAGAATCCTCATACCGTAAAATAGTGTAGCTGCTTTGGAAAACAGCTTGACACTTCCTCAAAATGTTAAACATAGAGTTGCAATATGATCCAGCAATTCTACTTCTAAGTATATAGGCAAGAGAAATGAAAATATATGTCCACACCACGCTCCTAGAATCATCATATTTTTAGTAATGAAAACTAAACAGAAAATCTTCAAGGTAGCCAAAAAAATAATAATAAAACTCACACAAAATAAAACCCACATAACACATGGAGGAAAAAAGATAAGAACTAAAGCAGACTTCTTTTTGAAACTGTGAAAGCCAGAAGACATTCAAGCAACAATTTTTGAAGTATTGAAAGAAAAAAGTGTCAATCAAGAATTCTATTCCCAGGAAAAAAATGTTTTTCCAAAAAGGTGGAACCAAAGACTGAGATCACAACACTCAATTCCCTTTGAACACCTGGAAAGCCTTCTCAAGAAGGACAGTTTCAAACAAGCCCAGACCCTGAAGATTAAAATAAATACCTAACTCTTCAATGGCCAGACATTGGTGAACATCCACAAGCATCAAGAACACCCAGGAAAACATGACCTCACTGAACAAACTAAATAAGGTGCCAGTGACTAAACCTGGAACAATGGAGATATGTGACCTTTCAGACAAAGAATTCAAAATAGCTGTCCTGAAGAAGTTCAATGAACTTCAAGACAACACAGAAGGAATTCAGAAGCCTATCAGAGAAATTTAACAAAGAGATTTAAAAAGAAATCAAGCAGAAATTCTGGAGCTTAAGAATTCAATTGACAAACTGAGAAATGCACCAGAGTCTCTCAACAGCAGAACTGACCAAGCATAAGAAAAAATGAGCCTGAAAACAGGCTATTTGAAAATATAAAGTCCAAAGACAAAAAAGAAAGAATGAAGCACACATACAGAATCTGGAAAATAGTCTCAAAAAGGCAAATCTAATAGTAATTGATCTTAAAGAGAAGGTAGAGAGAGACAATGGGGTAGAAAGTTAAAAAAAAAAAAAGTTTAAAAGGTCCTAAGGGAAGCAAGAAAAAAAAGAAAACAATAACATATAAAGGAGCTCCAATATGTCTGGCAGCAGATTTCTCAGTGGAAACCTGATAGGCCAGGAGAGAGTAGCATGACATATTCAAAGTGCTAAAATAAAAAAACCTTAACCCTAGTATATTATATCCTGCAAAAATATCCATCAAACATGAAGGAGAAATAAAGACTTTCCCAGACAAACAAAGCCGAAGGATTTCATCAACACCAGACCTGTTCTACAAGAAATGCTAAAAGGATTTTTTCAATCGGAAATAAAAGGGTGTTAATGAACAATAAGAAATCTTCTGAAGGTATAAAATGTAGGAAAAACTCCACTAGATATCCTAGGCAAAGAATTTATGATTAAGATCCCAAAGGTAATTACAGCAACAACAAAAATAAATAAATGGGATGTGATTAAATTAAAAGTCTTCTGCATAGCGAAGGAAATAATCAACAGAGTAAAAAGTCAACCTACACAATGGGAGAAAATATTCGCAAACTATACATCCAATAAAGGGCTTATATCCAGAATCTACAAAGAACTCAAACAAATCAGCATGGAAAAAAAAAACACCAAAAATTCCATTAAAAAGTGCGCAAAAGACATGAGCAGAAGTTTTCCAAAAGATAGACAAATGACCAAAAAACATATGAAAAAGTGCTCAACATTACTTATCATCAGGGAAATGCAAATTAAAACTACAGTGAGATATCAACTTACCCCTGTCAGAATGTCCTTTATTAAAAAATCAAAAAGCAATGGATGCTGGCAAGGATGCAGAGAGAAAGGAATGCTCATACACCGTTGGTGGGATTGCAGATTAGCACAACCTCTAAGAAAAACAGTATGGAGATTCCTCAAAGAAACAGAGGTAGACCTATCATTCAACCCAGCAATCCCACTACTGGGTACCTACCCAAAGGAAAAGAAGTTATTTTATCAAAAAGACCCCTGCATTCAAATGTTTATCGCAGTACAATTCACAATCACAAAGATGTGGAATCCACTTAAGTGTTCTTCAATTCATGAGTGGATAAAGAAAATGTGGTAGATATATACCATGGAGTACTACTCAGCCATAAAAAGGAATGAAATAATGTCATTTTAAGCGACTTGGGTGGAACTGGAGACCATTATCCTAAGTGAAGTATGTCAGGAATGGAAAAACAAATACCACATGTGCTCCTTAATAACTGGGGGCTAGACTCTGTCTCAAAACAAACAAACAAACAAACAAAAAACACAGCCTAAAATTTAGACTTAAACTTTAACAGAGGATACTTACACATCTGTGAATGAAGAGGGAATATTTTCTTCCACCCACTTCAAATCTTCATCCTGTAGACATAAATATTTATATTTAGCATTTGCTTAATACCACCTAAAAGCAGAATTTTTCAACAGAATGTACGTAAAATTTAAGTATTTAAATTTGAATATTTGACATTCTTTTAGTTTCTACATATATCCTAGGAAGTTGGCACTTATGCCCCACAGAAATTATGCCAATGTTTTTTTAAACAGGCAAATAGAAATTGGATTTCAGACTTTTGCACTCCCTCTTGGTTTTAGTTAGATGCATAGGTGTTATTTTTCGCCCCAAGAAATCACAGTAACAACACAGAGTTGATTTATACAATAGAAAATATCAAGAATATTAATTTGATTTTTTGCTTTCCCGTACTCATTATGCCTCCTAATTTGTTCAAGTTTTTATATCATGAGTTTATAACTTTTCAACAGAAAAAGATGATGGTACAAATACTCTAACTTTAGAAAAGCCTATTTATTTATATCACTCGTATTTACACTTATCTTCCTTTAGGAGACAAGAAAAGGGCAGTGGGTCAGTTGGGGTATCTAGGTATAATCTATCTATTTCTAACAGAAAACCTGATAATACTTATTTCACTGGGGAAAGAAAAATAAAAGGTAGAGTGATATTTTGGTATGTAATGTAAAATAAATAAAACATTTTCTTTGCTGTCTACCTGGCTAAATGGAATAGTCTGGTTCTAGTATTCATTACATTTTGCTTATCTAAAGAGAAACAAAGCAACTGAGCCGGTGTTAATAGGAACCCAATTCTCTGAGTGGGTATCAGGTGGAAGTAAATCAATGAGAGATAAGATTCCTAATTTCTGATCAAGAGCTGACTACATTTACTTTAGAGACATGAAAAAGTATTCCTCTGACATGTTTGTAATACTGAGGTTTAAAATAAACTGAGCTACATCTGTAAAATAAGAGGAAAATACCTAACAAACTGAAAGTGTAATAGCTCTACCACCAGATAATTAAATTGTTGTAATTTTTTGAAAGTTTAAATTATCATAAAACCATTCAAAGAACACATTTTAAAGATTATTACCTTACCAAAAGTAAAAATTAGAGAATTTACCCAATCCAACGGATAAAAATGTTCTCATATATCATCTGTCCTGGTAGAACTTATATATGCATACCCAAATTTTTACATAGTATTTAATTTAATCATAGCCTACATAATTATAGGAAAGCAAAGTATAAAACTGTATGATAGACATTTCCATTTTCTTCATAATTATCACTTTTATGCATAAATAATATGTATAAAATATTTTTAAATTCATCTCTGCCCAGTATTTTATCATTTTATTCAAGATTCCATGATTTAAAAAAAAAATCTGCTAATTTTAATAACTGCATAGGTAACACATAAAGTCCTCTTCCCAACAGATAACAAATGTTAATTAAAATGGCTTCAAGGGTTGGGTGTGGTGGCTCACACCTGTAATCCCAGCACTTTGGGAGGCTGAGGTAGGAGGACCACTTGGGTCCAGGAGTTAGAAACCAGCCTGGGCAACATAGTGAGACCTCATCTCTATAAAAAATAAGAAAAATTAGGCATGTGTGGTGACTCGTGCCTGTAGTCCCAGCTACTTGGGAGGCTGAGGCAGGAGGATGGCTTTAACCCAGGAGTAGGAGGCTGCAGTGAGCGATGATTGTGCCGCTGCACTCTAGCCTGTGTGAGAGTAAGACCCTGTCTCTAAAAAAAAAAAAAAAAAAATAGAATAAAATGGTTTCAAAATCACTGTAATATGCTGAAAAGTTAACACAAGCTTTTATTATAACAAACCTTCTCAATCTTTAATGAGCTTATGAATCACCTATAGAATCTTTCAAAGCAGACTCAGATGCAGACCAAGAGTCTCCATTTCTAACAAGTTCCTGGAAGACACTCACACTGCTGGTCTAAGAACAGCAGATAAGAAGTGAGAATTTACAACAAAGATACTACAGTTATAGGATTTAACTACTGTCACTACTTAGTAACAGTTATTTTTATGACAAAAAAACCTTAGTTAAAAACTGTCCTCCTGACAGTCAATGAATACGACAGTCATATAGATTTGTGAAGTATTAAAGACTAAGATTCTATTAAATACACACTATACTCACAAAGTTATCAGAAGTAGGTTTAGCTGTTCCATTGGAAACTGATTTTGAGACTCTTAATTTTATTCCTTCAGCTACAATGAGAAACATTAGACATTTATGTATATATAATTATAAAATATTTCCCTTTAGAAATTTAACAACCGCATTTAATAACCCAATAAGAAAAAAATATTATATTCTTTATTTCTAAGGAAGAGTTAATAGTGGAAACTTTGGGCAGGGTGTGGCTCTACCATTTGGAAACATAGGAATAAGGTATGGAAAACGCTAACAGATTTTGACAGCAGTTTGTCAGAACAACCAGGTTTTCAAGTTGCCAGTTCAAATCCTAGTTTTAGGAGAGTTTGAACAAACAAACATACACACATATTTCTTTAGTTTCAAAACATTTTAAAGTTTAAAAATCTTCAGAATTCATAGTATCATCTTCAGGAATAAAACCTATCTTTGGAGGCCGGGTGCAGTGGCTCACGCCTGTAATCCTAGCACTCTGGGAGGCCGAGGCAGACTGAGCTCAGGAGTTCGAGACCAGCCTGAGCAAAAGCGAGACCCCGTCTCTGCTAAAAGTAGAAAGAAATTATATGGACAGGTAAAAATATATATATAGAAGAAATTAGCCGGGCATGGTGACACATGCCTGTAGTCCCAGCTACTCGGGAGGCTGAGGCAGTAGGATAGCTTAAGCCCAGGAGTTTGAGGTTGCTGTGAGCTAGGCTGATGCCACGGCACTCTAGCCCAGGCAACAGAGTGAGACTCTGTCTCAAAAAAAAAAAAAAAAAAAAAAACACCTATCTTTGGGTATGCTTTTACTTCCTTGATGTGTAAATTGTTGAAATGTGCTGATGGTATAGATAAGATACAGAAGAAAAAGATTTTCTTCATATTTGACCCAGGTTCTTCTGTTTGTTGGCAGCTTCAGTGAAGAACTTGCGTTCTGGAATGGTAGTACCTCACTTGGAATCTTGGGCAAAGCAATTAACTTTCCACTCAGTGTTTCTAACTATAAAATGGGGATAATAACAGTGTCTATCTCATAGAGTTCTGGTGAGCATTAAGCAAGTTAGCACATATAAAGTGCCTGACACACAATTATGTCCAGGATGTAGTCACTTTTGTTATTACACTAATTTGTAAATATTGCTTCTCCATAATCTAGGATAATTACAGCATAAGTTGATATAGTAATAAACCAAAATGAGGTTGCTCAATCTAAAAATGTTTCTATGAGGCATTTGAAATCCCAACATTTCTCTTAGAGAGGCAATACACTGATTTTTAAAAATAATACTTATATATAAATATATACAAATTTTAAGTGACAAATATATACATTTGTGTAACTACCACCCCAATCAAGACAGTTAACATTTCCATCATCACAAGTTCTTTAAATTCCTTTTCTAGTCAATCCCCACCCTACCAGAAGCAACCACTGTTCTGATTTAGATAATCATCATAGCTTGCTTTGCCTGTTCTAGAACTTCATTTATAGAACCATAATATGAAGACTGCATATACTTTTAGAATGCAACATAAAATTTTTGAGATTTATTCATGTTGCAGAGTCTTGGTTACTTTGTATTACTGAAAAGTATTTTGATGCATAGCTATACCACAATTTATCTTTTCACCTGTTGGTGGATGTGTATTACTCCCAGTTTTGGACTATTAAGGATAAAGCTGCTATAAACATTAGGTCTGTGGACATCTGCTTCATTTCTTCAGGGTAAAAATCTTGGATGGTTGTATTGTATGGTAGGTGTATATTTAGCTTTTTAAGAAACTGTCAAACTGTTTTCTAAAGAGGTCTTACTACTTTACGTTCCTTCGAGTAGTGCATGAGAGACCCAGTTGTTTCACATCCTCTCCAACATTTCATGCTATCAGTCTTTTGATGTGTGGTGGTGATCTCATTATGGTCTTAATTTGTGTTTGCTTGATGACCAGTTACATTGAGCATATTTTAACGTGCTTATAGCCCATCCCCATACTTTGGTGAAGTGTCTATAAAGTCTTCCGTTCATTTTTTACAATGTGGGTTATCTTTTATTGATTTATAGGAATTCCATTTACATTCTGGACATAAGTCCTCTGTCAGATATGTCTGCTGAGAATATTTTATCTGATGCTGTGGCTAACCTTTTTACTTTCTTAAATTTCTCTTCATCAGTATAGATTTAATTTTGATGAAATCTACTGATTTTTTAATTTAATGGTTACTGCATTTTGTGTCCAACCTAAGAAATTACCTCATCTAAAGTCAAGAAAATATTTTCCTGTTTTCTTCTAGAAAAGGTACAGTTTAAGCTTGTACATGTAGGTCTGTGATCTATTTTTAATTAATTATCGTGAGATGTGCAGGAGTCTGGATGATTTTTTTTCCACATGTTTACCCATTTTTCCAGCACCATTTGTTGAAAACTATCTTTTCTTCATATAAAGTCTTGGTGCTTTTGTCAAAAACTGACTGACCATCTATGTGTGGGTTTATTTCTGGACTCTATTTTGCTACATTGATATTATTTCTCTATCCTTAGGCCAGTACCACACTGTCTTGACTGCTGTAACTTGAAATCAGTGTTAACTCACTAATTTTATTTTATTGAGATATAATTCACATACCACAAAACAAATCCTTTTCAAGTGTACAGTTCAGTAGATTTTAGGATATTCACAGAGTTGGACAATCATCATCACTATCTGATTTCAGAAAATTTTTATCACCCCACAAGGACACCTCGTACCTATTAGCAGTCATTCCCTCCCCTCCCCTTTCTCTAGCTTCTGACAACCATTCATCTACTTTCTGTCTCTATGAACTTATCTATTCTGGACCTTTCATATGAACGAAATCATACAATACGTGATCGCTTCTGATTGGCTTCTTCCACTCATCATAATGTTGCCAAGGTTCATCTGTGTTGTAACTACAAGAATGTTTAGGTTCTTCTAGGTCTTTTGCTTTTCCATATACATTTTAGAATCAACTTAACCATTGTATTTTTTTTTAAGTTGGCTAGAATTATGAATGGGATTGCACTGAATCTACTTGTCAGTTTGGGAAACTGACAGGTTACCAATATTGAAAGTTCTAATACATAAACATGTTATCTCTCTATATTTACTTCTTCTAAAATTTTTCTTTGCATGGTTTTGTAATCTTCATTGCAGAAGATTTGTTCATTAAATTTATTCCTATTTTATTGAAGGTATGGTAAACATTTTAAATTTCATTTTTTAATAATTTACAGTTAACATATAGAAAAGTACTAATTTCTATATATTAGACCTATACCCTATGACTTTTTTATAGTTACTTATTAGTCATACTGTACTTTTCTTTTTTTTTTTTTTGTAGACTCCTTAGGATTTTCTATACATAACTTTGTTGTCTGCAAATAAAATCAGTTTTACTTCTTCCTTTCCACACTTTCTGGCTTTTACATTCTTTGGGGTTTTGCCTGCTTGTTTTGCCTCCCTATACTGGCTAGTGCCTCCCATACAATGCTGAATCAAAGTAGTGGGTTGATATCCTTGCACTTTGTCCATAATCTTGGGA
Source organism: Lemur catta (assembly GCF_020740605.2). NCBI lineage: Eukaryota > Metazoa > Chordata > Mammalia > Primates > Lemuridae > Lemur > Lemur catta. The sequence goes on from NC_059131.1 coordinate 69,192,731, forward strand.
AGAAAGCATTCAATATCTCACCATAAAGTAGGATTTTAGCTGTAGAATTTTTTAATACTACTGTAGAATTAGTTGGCTGAAATTTTTGTAAAATTTGAATCTACTGAGATACTTATCTCATTTTTCTTCTTTATTCTTTTAATATGATGAATTACACTGAGTGACTTTCAAAATGTTAAAACAGCCTGGAATAAAGTCCACTTGATTATGATTGTTTTTCCGTATTTTGCTAGATTTTATTCACTAGTATATTTTTAAAGGATTTTTCTGTCTCCACTCATTAAAGATATTGGTCTGTAATTTTTTCTTTAATGTCTCTGTTAGGTTTTGGCATTTAAGTTGTGCTGGCCTTATAAAGTTGACTTGGGAAGTATTCCCACCTTCTCTAATTCTAAAGATGTTATGTAAAATTAGAATATTTCTTTCTTAAATATTTGAAAGAATTCATTACTGAAGCCATTTGGGCCTGGTACTTTATGGGAAGATTTTAAATTACAAACTCAATTTCTTTAATAGATAATTGAGCTATTCAGACTTACTAGGCTAGTGTCAGAATTAAGATTAGGGTAGTTTTGTTAAGTATATTTTTCAGGGCATTTGTCCACTCCATCCAAATTGCCCAATTTACTACCAGAAAGTTGTTCATAATATTCCTTTACCTTTTTTTACTGTAGTAATGTCCTATCATTTTCAATATTAGAAATTTGCCTTACTATACTACAGTTGACCCTTGAATAACATGGGTTTGAATTGCTATGGTCCATTTATATGCAGATTTTTTTCAATAAAAATTATACCAGGTGTGTCCGCCTCTCCTTCCACTTTCTCCACCTCTGAGACAGCAAGACTAACCCCTCCCTCTACCTCCTCCTCAGCCTACTCAACATAAAGATGATGAGGATGAAGACCTTTATGATGATCCATTTCCACTTAAGGAACAGTAAATATATTTTCTTTTCCTTGGGATTTTCTTCATAACATTTTCTCTCTAGCTTACATTACTGTAAGAACACAGTACATAATACATGTAACATACAAAGTACGTATTCACCCCAACCCCATGTTGTTCTAGGGTCAACTGTCATTTGTCTTTATTTCTAGTTAAGACTACCAAATCCATTTTTACTAACCTTTTCAAAGTAATTACTTTCAGCTTGGATGATTTTTCTCTATTTTCCTGTTTTCTGTTTCATTGATGTAGGTGCTTAATTTTATAATTTCCTTCCTTTTAATTACTCTAGATTTAATTTGTTCTGCTTTTCCTAGCTCTTAAAGTTGATACATAGATCACCAATTTTACATGTTTCTTTCTTCTTTCTTTCCTTGGTAATATGGGCATTTAAAGCTATAAATTTTCCCCTAAGGACTGCTTCAGCACCACAAAATTCGACACATTATATTTTTATCATTTAATATAAAATGCTTTCTAATATCCTTTGTAATTTCTTCAATCCATGAGTTATTTAGAAAAGTATTGGTGACTTGAAAATGTTTGATAATTTTAGAGATACCCATTGTTATTAATGCCATTGTGATCACAGAACATACTCTATATTATTACAACCTTTCAAAATACATGGAGACATGTTTATGGCCATATATATGGTATATTTTGTTCAATGTGAATTTGATCAGGTCAATTAGGTTGACAGTTTTGTTCAACTCTTGTATATCACTACTGATATGTCTAACTTGCTTTATTTATCATTGAAAAAGGAGTGTTAAAATAGTGAACTATGACTGTGAATTTGTCTGTATCTCTTTAGAGCTTTAAAATACATGAAACAGGCCGGGCCCGGTGGCTCACGCCTGTAATCCTAGCACTTGGGAGGCCGAGGCGAGTGGATTGTGTGAGTTCAGGAGTTCGAGACCAGCCTGAGCAAGAGCGAGACCCTGTCTCTACTAAAAACAGAAAGAAACTATATGGACAGCTAAAAATATATATATAGAAAAAATTAGCAGGGCATGGTGGCGCATGGCTGTAGTCCCAGCTACTCGGGAGGCTGAGGCAGAAGGATTGCTTGAGCTCAGAAGTTTGAGGTTGCTGTGAGCTAGGCTGATGCCACGGCACTCTAGCCCGGACAACAGAGTGAGACTCTGTCTCAAAAAAAAAAATACATGAAACAAAATTTGACAGAACTGTTATTAGATGTATATACATTAAGGATTATTATGGCTGCATGATAAATTCACCCTTTGATCATTAAGAAATGAGTCTTTTTAAATCACTAGTAATTTTTTTTTTTTTGGATCCTGTCACCTGTGGATATAGTGTTCTGTCTTTAAGTTTACGTTGTCAGATATTAACATAGCCACACTAGCTTTCTTATGTTAGTGTTTTCATGGTATATCTTTTCTCATCCTTTACTTCCAATCTATCTGTGTCATTTTTAAAGCATATCTTGTAGACATTCTGTAGTTGAGTTTCACTTTTTAATAGTCTGATAATATGCTTATTGAGTAGTCAGTCCACTTGCATTTAATATAATTACTAAAATAGGTCTAAGTCTAGCATATTGCTATTTGTTTTATTGGTTTCCCTCTGTCTTTCCTTTCCTCTCTTCTTTTGGGTTAACAGAATATGTTATAATATTCCATTCTATCTCCTCTATTAGCTTTTTAGGTATTATACATCTCTTTGTATTTTTTAGTTGGATGCTCTAAAGATTTCAATATGTTCGTTAACTGATCACAATCTACTCTGAATATAATGTAAGAAATTAATACAGTATCGACTTCATTTCCACTCTCTCCTGTCCTTTCTGCTATAGTCATGTATTTTTAACTTTATATATCTTATATACCCCACAATACATCTTTACTATTTTGGCTGTAAAAGATAAACTGATTTTTAAAAGAGTCAAAAAAAAAAAGATAAAACAGTCTTTTATATTTACTCATGTATGTACCATTTTCAGTGCTCGTTCTTCAGCTTCCTTTATAGCTGAATTTCAAACTGATAGCATTTCTCTTCAATCTAAAGAATTTCTGTTAGCATTTTCCTAGTCCAGGTCTGCTAATGACCAATCCTCGGAGCTCTCATCTACGTGAAAATCTCTTTATTTCACCTTCATTTTTGAGAAATATTTTTGCTGGATACAGAAGTCCAGGTTGATAAGTTTTTTTCTTTCAATACTTTAAAAATGTCATTCCATTGTCTTCAGGACTCCACTGCTTCTGAAAATTCTGCTGTCATTGGTCTCCTAAGTCTAATGTATCTTCTTTCTCTAGCTTCTTTTTAAAATCTTTCTTTGTCTTTGGGTTTCAGGAGATTGACTATGATGTCTAAGTGTGCTTTGCTTTGTATTTCTCTTTTGGATTCACTGAGATTCTTTGATCTGTGGGTTGGTGTTCTTGATCAATTTTGGAAATTCTTTAGCCAATATTTTTGCAAATATTTTTCTTATTTCCCATTCCCTCTTCTTCTGGAGCTCAATTATGCATATGTTGGATTATTTAATATTGTCCCACAGGTAACTCAAGTTATATTTACTTTGTTTCCAATCTTTTATTTCTAGTTTTCAGTTTGTAAACCTTCTTTTTGATTTGTCTCCAAATGTTCACTTTTATTCTATTATATTCAATCTACTTATCTACTGTTAATCTGATCCAATGAATTTATTTCACATATTCTATTTTTCAGTTTTAGTATTTCTATTCATTTTTTAATAGTTTCCACATCTCCCCTGAAATTTTCCTTATCTTTACCAATCTTTTCCTGTAGATTTTTTAACATATTAATAATCATTATTTTTAAAATCATTTTTACTTAACATTTGAGTCACCTCTAGATCGCTATTGACTGATTTTTCCATGAAGTATGGATCATAGTTTCCAGTTTCTTTCTATGTCTAGCCATTTACTGTTGTGTAATGGACAATGAAGGTGGTATCATATAGACTCTGGATTCTCTTCCTCTGAGGAGTATTGCATTTTGTTCTCATAGGCATTTAAATTATGGCTGGATCACTTTGATCTTGTAGAGGCTTGCTTTTAGATTTTATTAGAGTGCCTTTGTTTCAGCTTAGCTTTCATTCTACGATGAATCCCAGTGGTCCTAGAATGTGGTCTTCACTTCTAAGAAGTGGCCCTTCTGGAGTTTCCATGGAAAGCCCAAGATGTTTGCCTATGCCCTTTTAACTTGCTGAAACTTGAGTTTCAAACTCTACATAGGCAGCTGCTAAATCTCTGTTCTGCTTTTTAGCCTAATGACTATTGTTTTCCCCTTGGCTTCTTGCACACGTCCAACTCAGGCATCAGCTAAGATGTGAGAGACTTTATATATATTTTGGAGTTTCCCTTTTGTGGCTCTCTCCTTCCTGAATTTCTCCCCTCAATTTCCAGGCATTCTTGCAGCTCCAAACTCTACCCTCTGACTCCTTACCTCAGTAAAGCTGTCCCAGCCACTGCACTGTCACATTGACTGAGAATGCACTCAGACCAAAGGCTCTGTAAGCACGGAACTTAAGTTGAGTGTGGTTCCCTTCTTTCAACTGTCAAATACTCTCCAGTTTCTGCCTACTTTTTTGTTTTGCTCTCCAGTGTTTTCACATAGTTTTCTTTTTTCCAATGTGCTGTCCAGTGTTTATATTGGCTATTAGCAGGAAGACCAGTCCAATACAACTGATCCCATCATTACTGGAAGCCAGAACCTCAACACATTGAATTTTAGAATCTTAGCTGTGAATAAGTTTTTCAGGTTTCTTTTCTTAATAGAAGAGTCAGAAAAAACATGAAAAGAATTAGTTGTAGGTGAGAGTAAGATAAGAAGAGGGAAAAGGAGGTGGGGACACTGAAGACACATTGATTATGTTGCAATTTTTGCTGATTAAATAGACTATAAAACTTTCACAGTATTTACATAATTAGAGAACCAAAAAAAACCTGTGAAAACGAATGTTACTTAGTAATGAGAGAAACCAAAATAAGAGAAGGCGAAATGAAACAAAGATAAAATTATCCTCAACATCTTAGTTACTTATTGATGTTGCCATAATAAATGCTTAATTAGAATATTATGATAAAATTAGTAAAATGATAAAATGTTATGTAGAAATTAATAGAAAGAATGAAAATAGCACTAAAACCATAATTAGAAATGCTCTGGGCATAACCAGAAATTATAGGCATGCATACTTTTAAAAAAGCAAGAAGAGGCAACTCAAAGAAACTAAGTCATCATTATTAAAATGATGAATATTATTCAGGAGCTAAGAACAGTGTATACCAAAACATTCTTGTGAAAAACAGTGCATCTACTTTAATACTTTAAGAGCAAATGAGTAGCAAATGCTCAAACAAGTAACAAAAGTTCAAACTACAATAAGAGTCCTGAAAATTTCATCATTTACTTTTCATTACTGTCTATCATAATAGAGGTTGCTGAAGATAAAGTTTTGGAAATATTTTATAGAAAAAAACAATGTATATAACCTTGTATCACAGCTAAAGGTACAATATGTCTGTTACAATATGTACAATGCCACCTAAAAAGAAAATATATTACTCACTTAAATTTTCAGATGTTACCATGAATTCTTCAATTTCATCATCAGAATCATCTATTAAGGGCATGAAGGCATATCTATATAAAAAACAAGGAGTAGTTTTACTAGCATGCTTAAACTTACTGAATTTTCAACTTACTTCCTGAACTTAACATAGCCTTTTACCATTTCGTTCCTGCCCTTCCTTTCCAGCTTATCTCCCTCCAGTATAAGGATGTAGTATTAACCGATCCGTATGCCTTACTGACCTCCAAAGTATACCCTGTCTTTCCCACGACCCCAGAAAATGTACATTCACATTCTTTCCCAGCTCAGTCTTTCATTGTCCTACTTCTTTCCTCAAGGTATAACATAATGCTGCCATTTCATGGAGTCTTCCTCATCCCTCTTCCATCTTCCCCTGGGCAAGTTTATACACCACTTTTTTCACTGTCTTGCATCTGTTATGCTTGTCTTCCTACTCGACTGTATGCTTCTTAAAAGCAAGGACTATGTCCCCACAGTTGCCATCAATGTGTTTTTGACACTATAGAAGGTGAATTAACAAATGCTTGCTGATTTGAATTTTCCTACATTATGTACCTCTGATTATTTGCTGATGGCCTCCACAAAAACATTATTACAATAAGGATAAGTGAAAAGAGGAAGCTCCAAAATGCATCTTCGACCCAGCGTTCCATCCAATCCTAAAATAAGGACGATTCAAACACAAAAAGTTAATTTTCTGATATATGTACAGGTTTCCCATTCAAATAGTGTGCAATAACAAGTACTAATGAAAATTTTCCAACCAATAAGTCCTCCAAATAAACAAGTACATATTTTTTCAAGAAATCTATATTGTTCAAAATGTTTCTAAAGGGCTGTTTAACGTTATAGATGTTTCCCTTCCTAAAATGTTAGGGTTAACAGAAAGATTTACAAAACAAAAAATCCAAAACATATACTTAGAACTTCAAATAGAAAAAACTTCAAGGTGAGGATAGCAGAAAAAACAAATTTCAGAAGGTTCAGCCTCTTCTCATTAAATTACCTCTAAGGCAACAGAAACTCAGGATTTTCAAAGGGCTCCTTGTTATCAGTTATATAGAATTAGAGATTATCTTCAAATCTCAAAAAACCCAAACAAACCCAAAAAGAAGGACTTTTATATTCTAAGTCTACGAAATATACCTTCTTTCAACTAGAGGACCCACGGAGAACATCTCCTGAATGTGTGTACTGAGGATACCATCCTAGGATGCCACACTTAGGGTTTCCAGTTCCATTTAGATACAAAACCACTCAATTTCAAGATGTGCAGGGAAAAAAAAAGACTTCCTGTTACTTTATACAGGAAGAGAATTCTTTCTCAAAATATATAAAAAGAAGTTGAGAAAAGGGCAGAATAGGAAAAGGAGATTTAGGAGGAATTTTTTTAATTCACTTCAAGGAGGCAAACGTTTTTATAATTCTATAGAAACAGTTAAAAGTAAATAGAAAATCTCCACTAAAATGACCTCTATTTATAAGCATAAACTAAATTCTTCAAAATTCCACAAAATAAAATATTATAATTAAAAATGACAACTATTTAAATAGGAAGATTATACTTACTGATTGGCATTTTGCAATTCTAAATGTCTTAGTTGTCCATACCATAAACACTACAGAAGCTGAAACACACATACAAAGTCACCTTTGAAGGAATATACAATACTAAGATAATTTATTATAATAAGAAAAATTAAATAGCTTACCCAGCACAGCAAAGATCAGAGTATTTGTAAAGTGCCTATATAATGAAAATTTCACTGTGTTCTTTCTTAGCCTTAGAGTCTTCATGGTTTGCGCCAAACTTATAAAAATGTGAAAAGAATTAAGGAAAAACATTTCCAACAGTAATAAATACATTAAAAAAAAAGAATCTTCTACATTTCTAAAGTCAGTACTGTTAAATATAGTTCCTAAAATTTGAAGCTGATAAAAACACAGAAAATGTTATCTTAGCCAATATTGTACAATCTGATACTGACTTTACCACAGATTTTTGTCTTACAAGTTACCATTGTCTGAACTACATAAACACATTTCGAGGAAAAAAACATAAACAAGAAGACCTACAACGTGCTCCTCCAATACCACACTGCTGCAACACACGGTACAGCAGTGCACACACTAAAATCTGAGTCCCCCACCGATCAGACACTCCTGACAGATCACACTATGACATGCCATTTGGCTTATGCTATTTCTGGCTGTTTCTTTCTTATTCTTTTTAGTCTATTCTTGTTTTACACTCTGATCATAATTAAGAAGTTGGGTCATCAATTCCATTTTATAAATTAAAAAACTGAAATATGTCAAATAAATCTGGACTCAGATAAGGAGAGACTTTATTTGAAAGATCACTAGAATGGGGAAGGATTATTGCAATAGAGAGAATACTACAACCGTAAGATCTGCAGGAGTCTCAAAGGTCAGGCAAAAAGGGGCTTTTCTTTTATAGAGAGGAGTAGGCAAGGCGAGAAAGCAGCAGGTGGGGAGTGGGTGGAGTGACCAGACACACTGATCAGGCGGACTCTCAGGAGGGGCCCTTACGGAAGGCTCTGTGCTGGCTCAGGCTGATGAGGTCTGGCTCAAAATTTAGGGCCTGGGGCAAGGAGACAGAATGCTGAAGGTCTGGTTCAGGAAGTATTTTGTCCACATTGACCAGTGAGTATAAAGAGTTCAGCTAATCATCCATGAGGCAAAGAATAGGAAATTGGAGGGCCTGTGCCTGGCCTTGTCATAGGCAAACAAGGGGTCCTCCAGTCTTACCGAAGTCCTATAGGAAGGGGGTTCTTCGCAGTAAGCCTTTTCCCGCCACACAAATGGTGGGGGGTTTTCTCTATCTTGGCTGTTTTCCAGGAGCATGGGGCTCAGGTAAAGTTCAACATTGTCAAGTATGTAGAAACAAAAAGGGACTTTTCTACTGACTCCTCAACAGAGAGGCTAGAATTCAAGCCAGATCGCTCTGCTCTTAAATGAGAATTCCTTCCTCTGGAACAGACCAACAAGCTTTGCTTATGAACCAAACACTGAAAATGACAAAGTTGAACAAAACAATGGAAGTGGCAAATTTTTAAAATCCTAAATACATCATTAATCAAAAACTTCACTTTAGTACTAAAGCTACTTTACCAAAACTGCTTTTCCATCTTTCTAAATGACCAGTAAGTTACAAAAGAAAATCAATTATTAAGGTAACACAACTTCACCAATTAAGGCTTCTATCAGAACTTTAAAAATGCAAATATACTTTATTCCTTAAACATATCAAGACCAATACTTTTTAAAATTCTTGACTAAAACCAGTTTTCTAGGTTAAAAATCCTGGCATTGTTTAATAATTCAAAAATGTTTTTTAAAAGCCAAGGAATAAAAAGGTCAAAAGCAAATTTGAAATGCCTAAGCCTCCACTTACCAAGACACTGTCAAATTTAGGTAAAGTTAACATCACTCCGCCTGTGAAAGGAAAACTAGTAAGAAAGCAAACAGGCCTCCTCATCCTGCAGTGAGAATCACAGGAGCATGCTGCTGCGGTAGGAAAAGGATATCCACCAGCACAAGCCAGAGTCAAGGAGAGAGAGAGGGAGGCTGGCCAGAAGAACAAGATCAGAATCATTTGCCTGCAGCAAAACAGCAAAGAAATAAAATAAAATAAAATAAACAAGCAAGCAGAAAAAAGGGGGCAGGGACTACATGAGAAAGGCTCTGGCTTTGGAATGCATCAGGCTATTTGTTTTCTATTACTTTAGAATTAGATTCTTATAGGATTAGCTTATACAAAGTTCACCAAAATCAAAGGACACAGGGTCATTATCCAAAGCACTCAATTTTATATGTATGTAGTTCTACTTTTGCTTATCATTTGTAATCATTTAGGAAATCCATGCCTCATACAGAGAAACCAGACTTTGCATTTTAGTAATGAAAATTACCAAACAGCAATCTGAAAGCAAACTTAAAAAATTTAGGTTCAAGCAGAAACAGATACTATATTTCCTTTCTTTCACCATGAAACACTAACCAGGATCCTTTTAATTTCTGGATTTCTTTGACTATTTCTTCAAATGTTTTTATTATAAATATTAATAATTAAGCAAACTAGATCTTTCATCTTGTTTTCCTTATCTCCTTCCCCCCATATGGCTCATGTATAGGGATGTACCAAAGTCAACGCTGTCTGTAAAAGTGGTAAAATTACTCTGATTCAAATGTAGGTGGATTAGAGCCTCTAGAGCAGCTTTTCTTTGGAATTTTCTGCCAAACTGCATTACTGAGTATTTTTCCCAATGAACTACCATGTGGGTGGTTAAGAACAAGACATCTTTGAAATGCATTATCTGTAAATCACCAGGAGAAAAGATGGTACAAATTTTTTAAAATGCAATCCGCAGCTCAATTAATTGAATGGACATACTCTCTAACTTGTTAAAGCTCCAAGCATATACAATTTTAGAAACAAGACAATTCCAAATTGAATAGATACCTTAAGCTCATTTTCTAAACACACAATGACAGAAGATGAGACACTAAAATCTAAAGACAGTAATGCTGAGGCCAACAGCTCAGTTCCTCTGCACTCCAATGCTGCCTATCCCAATTCCAGGTAGGTTTACACTTCCCACCCATTCCCAAAGCAGGTGAGGACAAGTGACTCGCTGAAGCTGCAGCACAGCAGGACCTAAGGCCTTGGGGATGAGCATTCTTATAGCTGGAACACTGTTCAAAAGCAGAACTGAGGAATACTCTTTACATTTTTAGGAACTGAATGTCTTTAAAAGTTTTTTGACATAGAAAATATAAAAAATTACACTAGAGGAAGATATTTATATCACTCTCTGAGAAGATCAGATTTAACTATAATTTTATTCAATAAACTTGGATTCTAAACTATTAATAGTAGCTCTGAACAAAGTAGTAGACACCATTTTTAGGCACATTCAGTCAGAAACAACTCTTTAAATCAGTTATTATTTCTTAATTAGGATCTTAAACACCTAGAAGGAGTCCATGGATATAATTTAGGAGGTCTTTAACTGGCCCCATTGTATGCAAAACTCCAGTGTGGGCCAAGTGTGTTAGCTCATGCCTGTAATCTCAGCACTTTGGGAGGTGGAAGCAGGAGGATTGCTTGAGGCCAGGAGTTCAAGACCAGCCTGGGCAACATCGTGAGACCTCATCTCTAAAAAAAATAAATAAATAAATTAGCCAGGCATGGTGGCACATGCCTGTAGTCCCAGCTACTCAAGAAGCCAAGGCAGGTCAATCACTTGAGCCCAGGAGTTCGAGGCTGCAGTGAGCTATGGTGGTGCTGCTATACTCCAGCCTGGGCAACAGAGTGAGACCCTCTCTCTCTAAAAAAAAAAACAAACAAACAAACAAATTTCTGTGTGGGATGTGTCTATATTCTGTGAAGAGAGGCTCCACAGCTTTCATTAGATTTTCTAAGGCATCTCTGTTTCTTGAACAAAGTTCAGAAACACTGCTTTGAAGAGTAACGACAATAAATTTAAAGTTTTGGGTCTGTTTGTTTTTTTTTTAACTTGGAAGTATATTGAGAATTCACAAATAAGGAATTTAAGGAATAGGCAGACAAGGCTTACAAAACAACCCACAAGGGACTCAGAAAAGCCTATTAACAGTGCTACGTTTACTAGTATCCCTGCAGAAAGGGAGACCTTCCTTATAGAGAAGAGACACGGAAATTCAAGCCCTCTGGCCCTTCCTGTGTGATTAGATGAGAAAATGCTAAGAAATACAAGGTAAACAAGAAAAAAAAATTTGATGTAAAAAAGCTAAAAGACATAAGTAACAAAGACAGTGGAAACAAAAAAGAATTTGGTCAAAATGAAACCTATCTAATAGAGAAGTATTCCAAAGAAGACATAAATGTAATAGAAACAGATAATAATTATGTGTTTTGGGATACACATCACCCTGGCATTCCGCTCTACCCAGGTCATATTTTCTCTAGAATTCCTCCCATTTCCACAAGTGCTGCCAGGGAGGGAAAAAACAGGGATTTCCCAGACTCAACTTGAGTTACTGAATCAGAGAGGACGACCCCCGAGGATCTGGTTCCCACCGCTCTTAAAACTTCTGCTATAATGTGGCTTCAGCCCCTTCACCTTCTCAGACCCTGCGGCCATTCCCACCTCTGGGGTGACCAAAGCTGGCGTGCCTTGTGGGGCCATCTCTCTGCAGCTCTGGCCACTACTGACCACTCTCCTCTCCCCGTCTCCCAGCATAAACTCTATATTGAGATAACAATAATACGTAACTATAATTCTATCATTATTACCAATTAAAAGTAATCTGATTTTAATGATATGACACACTATTATGGAAGGACATAGTAAAGGATATGAACCATATAAAAATGGAGTCAATAACTGCTAAAACAATGTCACCCAAAAGAACAGCTAAATGGTTAGAACCCTGAAAGATAAAAATAGGGGAAAAAACCTGAATGTAAAAGTTTCATTACATTATAGCAATTATCATCTGATGAAGAAAAATTTAGCTTATCTCATTACCTTACAAAGCCACATAAAATATTTTATGTCCTAAGAGAATTGTTTATTCGTAAGGGAAATTATCTGTTTTGGCAGCCACAAATGTTAATTTGTCATCAACTTATTTGACGACAGTAACATAAAACTGGATTGTGTAATGGTGAATAAAAAGCATCATGTCCCCAGCCTCACTAAGATCAACCATTTCAATCCCTCTCCTCTCCATACCAAACCTATAGCCACCAGGGCTATTAATGAAACGGACTCCTGATCTTGCCTGATTGTGTTGTGAAGGGACAACAACAACAACAAAAAAAGTAAAATAAAGGAAGGAAACCATGTAATAGAGTATAAACAAACTGTAGATTAGATATTTACTCTGACTAATCATATTTAGAACAGTCACTAAGACGTTGACCATGTAAAATTTTAAAGAAATAGAATGTGTATACTATAATGATATGTGGTATATTTATCTTTTCTATTTCTTTCTAGCAAAGGTTAATTTCCTGCAAATTATATATACAAATACAGAATTATTCATGATTATGTAAAGGTAAAAATAAATATACACAAAGAGTAAAAGAATAGGCATACCTAACATAGACTATAGATGTATCAAAGACAATACAAAGAAAAATGAGGCTTTTTAACATTATTGAACCAATGTCCTATTTTAAGGATCAGATCAAATATGTGAAGTAAACTTATGTGGCAACATACAGATTAACCACTCTGTGCACAGTTACCTGATTTGTACATCTAATCCAAAAGACATTTTGGGTAAAATGACAAGTTGCTTTAAAACAGGTAAGACAAAATAAGCTTCTTAATCACTCAGTCCTCAACTATTTATTAAGAAAAACTGGGCCGGGCGCGGTGGCTCATGCCTGTAATCCTAGCACTCTGGGAGGCCGAGGTGGGTGGATCGCTTGAGGTCAGGAGTCCGAGATCAGCCTGAGCAAGAGCGGGACCCCATCTCTACTAAAAATAGAAAGAAATTATCTGGCCAACTAAAATATATATATAGAAAAAATTAGCCGGGCATGGTGGCTCATGCCTGTAGTCCCAGCTACTCGGGAGGCTGAGGCAGTAGGATCACTTAAAGCCCAGGAGTTTGAGGTTGCTGTGAGCTAGGCTGACGCCACGGCACTCACTCTAGCCTGCACAACAGACCAAGACTCTGTCTCTAAAAAAAAAAAAAAAAAAAAGAAAGAAAGAAAAACTGAAGCTAGAAATACAGGGGTCTTTGCAGACACAGATATTGACAGCTCTCTAGAGTAAAGTGCTGCTAGGCATTTGGGCAGAGTCATCTCCCTCCCCCCTGAACACTACCTCTTCCTGGTTCCCCAACAGTGGCTTCTGCTGAATCCCCAATATAGCAAGTCCACACCAGTCAGAGAAAACTGATAACCAAATGAGACATAAAACAGTGATGAAATGTAATGTTTGTTTGCCTGAAGGACATAATTAACTTTTTGTTCATTTGATGCATTTTAAAATCCAGAGTAAAGGACATATTAATGTCGATCGACTGCATAATGACAAAGACAAATTTTCTTTATAAAGAATAACCATGAACATTTCTGGGATGGAGCTAATTCCTGGCATGACTTCAAACGGTACCTTCACAATCAATCATATCATTTCCAGCCTTTTCCTTCCAGAAGTGTTAAAAAGAAACAACTATCCCATAGGAAAAAAGGTCACATTGGGCCTTTTTCACAAATTTCTATCTTTAAAAATTCATCTCAAGAGATATAAAAAGTAAAATCACATTTCACAGCAACAACAAAAAAGGGTAATGGAATTATGTATGCAGCTTTTACCCCAATGACTCTCATCACGCCTTCAATAGCTGCGAAGATAAAGTAAAGAAGCCCCAGTCCAATCACTCGGTGCATGACTGTTCCTAAACGAGGCCTAGAATGAGGAAGAAGAAACAGAAAAAAAGAAAAAGAAAAAGCATGGGTATGTACATTTCATCTGAATACAGTAACTGGTGCTATTTCCAATACCAGAGAAATCACTATCTAATCAAATCAGTCTGTTCCTGCCCATCGGGCACTTTGTTTTAGGAAAGAGTGATTATTTTCTATAATCTATAATCCTTTGTTTTAGGAAATAGTGATTATTTCCTATAAACATATCAGAAACAGACCCGAGGAAAAAAGGGTCATTTCCTCTAGGACCTGAAGCTAGTACTACTGATGTCCATGAAGCAGCATTTTGAGGTCACAAAGGAGCAGAGGAGTTTGCTGCTGAAATCCAAGCAATATAATAAACATAATCCAGGTACCATTTCTATAGAATGGAAGAGTAGGTTCCACCTAGGAAGTAGGTGCCCACTTCTGCGTGCCACTGGCAGAGATTATAATTTCATTCTTTCATTAACATTAATTGCAAACCATTTTGAGATATGTCTTGTTAGAGATAATCCACCTACCTTATGACTTGGGCAGAGAAAGAGCAGGGTATTAGGAAATGGAACTCCACTACGTCTCTTCTGATCACTGCCTCTCAATAACCAGAACAAGAATGCTAATAGAATTTAGTTTTCATTCTTTAAACTTGAAAGAGTTAAAATAACATTTTTGACTCTTTAAAAATATGAATGAGAAGTATCTCAAGAATGGAAAAACAAATACCACATGTACTATCTAATAAATTGGAACTAACTAATGGGCACACAAGTGCACAGAGGGAAGTAAAAGTCATAGGAAATCAAGCAGGAGGAGGGGGGCAAGGGGGAGGGGCAAAAACCCATCTAATGGGTACAATGAACAGTATTCAGGTGATGGGCACATTTACAGCCCTGACTCAAGCTATGTATCAAAAAATTTATACCCTCTTAATATTTTGAAATAAAAAAAAAGAAAAATAATGAAAATATAAATGAGTTGGGAAAATGCAAGGTTTCACAATAATTTGAAAACAGAATGAAAATTTCGTGACATTTGCAAATCAAAATTTATTGCACATATATTTTAAGATACTCAAAAACCCTCAGAGTAATTAGGAAAAAAACTGGTTTAAGACAGTCATTTTAAAATAAAATCTAAGTAAAAATTAAACTAATGGCATAGCTCATACTTAAGACAATTTACTTAACTTAATGAATCTAAATCCTGATTCATTATAACCAGCTAACCAGAACCTCCAAATGGCCAGAATTATTACTGCTCTCATCATATAAGAGTTGAACAAGCTATTAGTAACAGTGAAGGGACTCATTCAAAAAAGGCTTGTGCCCTTACCCATTAGTTCAATCTCCCATTCCCTTCCCAGTAACAACATTGCACCCACTGGTGCCTGATGTTCGTAACCAGAACTGTAAGGTACAAGATTCCCCAGTAAGAGGTCTCTGTGTTCTCTACACTGTACTAAGACCACAAAAAGCATTTGAGAAGGAGTCTCAATAAAAGTCCAATGAAAAAAGCTTTCTTGGCTAAAATCCTGCTAACTACACCAGCCCCAAGCTCACAAGCACACACGCAAGCATTCAATGCACACTCACTGAGTGCCTGCCACCTGTGGAGACTGCACCAGGGCCTCATGGTCAAGACACAGAAAGCAAAGCCTCCTACTCCCTGGGACTCACACTGAGTGGGGGCACAGACAATAAATACTAATATATTCATCAAGTGGCCTTATAAAAAGGATGAGGGGACAGGGTGGCAGATGGCATGTGCTCTTAGGAATCCTGACAGGGCCATCCTCCCTGGGAGGTGGCAGTGGGACAAAGACTGGCGAGAAGTCAGGAAGCAGACCGTGCCCAGGCTCAGGGGAGAGGCTCACGGGCAGAGGCATTTACGGCACTGTGCGGGAGCATCTGCCGTGTCTGAGGAACAGGAACAAGAAAGCCAGCCAGCAGGATGGAGCAGAGGGTTCAAAAGGGAGAAGGGCAGGAGATGAGGTGAGAGGAACAGATGGGCACCACTTTGGAAAAGCCACAGAAAGGACTTTGGATTTTACTGAGTAAAAGAAGCAGTGAATTAACAAGATCTGAGGTACGTTTTAAAAGGGTCATCTTGGCTGCTGCTGTACTGCAGGAAGAATGACAAGGGAAGAGGCAGGGAAACTAGTGAGGGGCCTACTGACATGGCCCAGGAAGGAGACACGGTGGTATGACCAGCATGACAGCCACAGAGGGGACAGGAAGGGCTCATTCTGGATGTGCTCTGAAGTTAGAGCCATGATACGGGATGAGAGGCCCGGGGGTGCAGGCCATAGGGCAGAGGTCTGAGGCACTGCCATGCTGGAGCTCAGGGACACAAGGACAGTCCAGCAGACCAGGAAGGAGCAGCTGAGGATGTGAGGGGACAGAAGATGAACTCCTGGATACCAAGCAGCACCAGGTCACCTCAACTGAAGCTGCCCCCAAGGCCACTGGAGCAGGGCTGGGTGGGGTCATGTGACCTGGCAGGGGGAGGCCATGTGACTTTGACAAGAGCAGTCTCAATAGAGCAATGGGGCAAACCCTAACCAGGGCGTGTTCAAAAGAGAATGAGGGAGGCCAGGTGTGGTGGCTCACGCCTGTAATCCTAGCCCTCTGGGAGGCCAAGGCGGGTGGATTGCTCGAGGTCAGGAGTTCGAGACCAACCTGAGCGAGGTTAGCCGGGCATGGTGGTGCATGCCTGTAGTCCCAGCTACTCGGGAGGCTGAGGCAGTAGGATTACTTCAGCCCAGGAGTTTGAGGTTGCTGTGAGCGAGGCTGACGCCACGGCACTCACTCTAGCCCGGGCAACAAAGTGAGACTCTGTCTCAAAAAAAAAAAAAAAAAAAAGAGAGAGAATGAGGGAGGTTGAGATGGCAATGCAGACAACTCGCTAGGAAAGTTAAGCTGCACAGAATGAAGAGAAATGAGGTAAAAGCAGAGGAGAGGGCCATGTGGAGCCGATGGAGAGCTTTGCTTTTAAAGATGGTAGAAATAACAAAATGCTGATGGGAGTGACCCACCAAAGAGAAAAACTGACGACAGGAGAAAACAGAACTGACTGCTGGAGCAGCTTCTGTGACAGATGAGCAGGCACAGGGCAGGCAGGGTCTGTGCCTCCAAGAGGAGGAAAGTGTTACATACGGTCCAGACGTAGGGAGAATAACAGCGTCTGAGGACAGAGACACAGCAGAATCCCCTCCTGGGGGCTTCTACATCCTCAGCGAGAAAAGAACCAAGGTCAGCTGAGAGGGATGGGAGTAGGGTGTGGGAGGTTTAAGAGAGAAGGGATGAATAGTCATCGGCAGAGACGGGTGTGAGAAAAGCAAGTGGCCAGGGAATCTAGTACAACTGCCAGCAGCACTAAGGTTGCACTTGAAGTTCAGGGTCATGAACTGAAAGTGAGCCAGGGCAGCAAGTCCCACTGTTCATTTTGGGCAAACTCCCCTGCTCAGGTGTGAGCCTGAAAGCAGATGGAAAGCTGGATTTAACCAGGCTGGAGTTTTGTCAAGAAGTCTGACAAACAGCAAGGCAGGGGGCTTCAGGTGTCAGTGCCCTGCTGGACCAAGGACTCTAAGCTAAAGGCAAAAGGAGAGGACACAAGATGGAGAGGGACAGAGGAACGTGCTAGGGTTAAAAGGCCAGAGGCTATAATAGAGTCAAAAATGAAACTGACATATTAGAGAGAGTAAACAGGAAACAGAGGAAGTGACAGCTGAAAAATGGATTGCTTAAAACTGAGGTTACATAGAGGGTGCGGTTATATGCAATGATCAGGTCTAGAAAATGACCATGGGACTCAGTAGCTGAAATGAGGTGAAGGGCAAGAACTGAAGAGGTGAGGAGGTGAGATCAGGCTACTTGAAGGGCCCACACGGCTGCTGACATCACAGGGAATTCCGACGTCAAGGGGGAAGACAGTGAAGCTGGTGCTCACAGAGTTAAGGGATGAGGAAAAAATCTGAAAGCTCATGGGTGACCCCCGTAAGACGCAGAAAGCGATCCAGTCTGAAGGCTTGAGCTTCCAGGAATCAGAGGTTTTAGGGAAGAAGGAAGAACAAAGATCTAAAAACAAAGCAACGAGGACAAAGAGGACACATTCTCTCATACTCACGCCCAGCGAGTGACAGGTATGAGGAGGAAAAGACCTGCCCAGAAGAAGTAGGGCCCTCAGGGACAGACAGGTGCCAGTGAGAAATGCGGCTGACCTGGTGTTTCATTCACTCTCTCTCATAACACTCAAATACGATCAAAAACAACTTAACTGTATGTCTAGAAAACAGAAAATAATTTGAACTTCAAGAACCATTTTACATTTTCATTATCCTTAAAGTTGGCTATTTATGCATTTAACTATAAAAAGTTGCTGGAATTCAAATTCAGTGTCTTTATTTGAAGATAACATAAAATAGCCAGTATGTGAAAATCTTTTAACAACATCTTCTTATATATTTTTCCTTAAGGGATTTGTATTATGATACTGAGAAGTTTCCATTTTCATGAGGTCAGAATGTATTAACAGATGGACCGAATCGCTGGACTGGAGACTCAGTACTTTTCGACACCATCGGTACTTACTTTACGATGCCATAACCCAAGCTCACAATGATCACAAGGAGGCGAGCCAATGTTCTCTTAATGGCAGATATCAACTCTGCAAATATCAATAAACTTTGGGCTGAGGAGGAAAGAGAAAATACTTCACTTTGTGCACATCTGGAAGCTAGCCGACCAAGATTCTAAACATGGACTGTGTACAACTACATTCTGACCTCAGACTAATTGCCCATATTTGATTTAAAAGTCATCTAATCCAACTGATGTTTTAAAACCTCAGTGAAGAGGAATTCACCACCTCCTGATGAATTCAGTCCATATCTATCTGATCAACTCAACTGGGCATAGTTTTCTTATATCAACCTGAAACCTGTTTCCCTGAGCTTGTTCTTATTCCTCCCCCTGAGGTTACCCAGAACTCTCTTTCCCCTTGTCCTGTAAATATGTGAAAAACAAAACATATTCTCTAGAGTTCTCTTTTCTCCAGGATGCCCTCATCATTTAGTCACTTAAAACATATCTGCTATGCTCCTACCGTGTGGCTATAACAGTAAAAGAGACACCTTGATCCTTGCCTCATGGAGCTTGTACTCTGATTAGGCCAAGTAAATAGAATTTAGCATGGTTAACAGAATTTAAGTGCTAGGGGTAACATAGTATCCCAGGGACTAAGAAGAAGGCCAATCTGATTTACACTTGAAGGAGGTAGAAGTGGGTCCAGAAAAGCTCAGAAAAAGTGACACCTAAATCAGGACTTGAAGGCTAAGTAGGAGTTAAGTATTTTGGGGATGGAAGGGAAAAGCAAAGAAAATGGCACATGCAAAGGCATGGAGGAGACAAGCGGAAAAGCAAAGTATGTTGCAAGAAGAGAAAGTTCAGTTTGTCTGCAGCAGAGAGAGTGATGGCAGATGTCAAGGAAAGAGGCTAGTGCTAAAGGCAGGGACCAATCCTGGGGTTTGGGGCCCTCTGATGGAGTCTGGACTTGATGACAAGGGCAGTGGGAAGTCAATCATAGTAAATAGGCCAGTAAAAGAGGGATTGATAAACTACAACCCATGGTCCAAATCTGGCCCTACATCTGTTTTGGCAAAAAAGTTCTATTGGAACACAGCCATATCCATTTGCTTACATGTTGCCTGTGGCTGCTTTTATGCTGCAATGGCAGAGCTGAGTAGTTACAACAGTGACCATACGGCCTGCAAAGCCAAAAACATTTACTATACAGCCTTTACAAAAAGTCTGCTGACTGCTGGAATAAAATGGATGGCTTTATTTTATCAGGATTGTTCTACCTACGATGGCTTAGAGAGGAACAAGACTACAGGCAAGGAAAATGCTCAGGAAGCTATTCCAGAAATCCAGGTAAGAGATGATCAGAGTATAGAAAACAGATATGGTAGCAAAACCAGTTTTGAATCCACCTAATGTTTTCAGTTCACATTGTTTTCAGCTCCATCTTTTCTGCAAGAAATCACAAGAGATCTTGTCAAATGCCTTGAGGATAGATTTGCAACCAGAGGAAGAGGAAGAGGGCAAGAAGGATGGCCCCAGCACTACTGGCAGAGCCATTCAGGGAGTGGAACACCTGGCAGAGCAGCAAGCTTGGGGAAGGATGAGTCCCATTTCTACCTTAAGGAGGCTGAGAAGTCTGCAAGGAATTCAGAAGATGTTTAGTAGGTGACTCCACAGAAGACAAAGCTTTAGGAGGAAACAACAGATGGGCTCTCCAAGAGAGAGTACAGAATGTGAAGAAAGGGTTTCAGATCACAGATGTTTAAGGATTAGAGTGTTTTCAATCTCTCCATGAGTTGCTCAGTCTTGACTGTCTATATCCCTCTGGAAGCAATGTGAATACAACCTTTCTGGTACAGTGTGATCTGCAAAGCAAGATTCTCAACTCCTTCACGGCTCCTGCTTCTGCTGCAATCCAAGGCTGTGGGACCTTGTGAGAGGTCTCACAACCACCCTATAATTGCCTATGTTGAGTTCATTTTTTATCGGCTTCAACTTTTAAATTCTTTTCAAAACTTTCCCATCTACATTTTTGCAATTTGTGCTTCAACCCCAAGTTCAAGATCTTACACATTAAATTTCACCCATTGATTTCTGTTCAGGATGTCAAATCTCTTTGCCTTCCATCATGTATCTTCAGGTGAAAAAAGGTCCATCTAAAATGATTCTCTATGCTCCTAAATATTTACAACTCCTGACAGCCTCACATCACCTATAAAATTTTAATGAATGCTCTCCACAAACATATAGTGGCACAATAAATGTTAGTTGAACAAACCAACAGGTTCCACAACAAGAATAAAATGGCGACAAGGTCGAAAATCTGTGAGACACCATTCAAAATTTCCTTCTAGCCCAATGGCTCTCAATCCTAGACACACATTAGAATCATCTGGGAAGCTTCTAAACAGACCCGATTCCTAGGCCTACCCCAGTCAAAATCTCTGGCACCATTTTAAAGTTCTTCAAGTGACACTACTGTGCAACGAGGGATGAGAACCATTGCTCCAGACCAGTGCTGTCCAACAGAACTTTCAGTGATGATGGACACGGTCTACATCTGTGTTCAATACAGTCACCACTAGTCGCCTGTGGCTACTGAGCATTTGAGATGCAGCTAGTACAACTGAGGAACTGAATTTTTAACTTTATTTAATTTTACTTAATTTATTTATTTTTATTTATTTATTTATTTTTTGAGACAGAGTCTCACTTTGTTGCCCAGGCTAGAGTGAGTGTCGTGGCGTCAGCCCAGCTCACAGCAACCTCAAACTCCTGGGCTCAAGCGATCCTCCTGCCTCAGCCTCCCGAGTAGCTGGGACTATAGACATGTGCCACCATGCCTGGCTAATTTTTTCTATATATATAGTTTTTAGTTGACCAGATAATTTCTTTCTATTTTTAGTAGAGATGGGGTCTCACTCTTGCTCAGGCTGGTCTTGAACTCCTGACCTCGAGCGATCCACCCGCCTCGGCCTCCCAGAGTGCTAGGATTACAGGCGTGAGCCACCGCGCCCGGCCTAATTTTACTTAATTTACATAGCCAGATGTGGCTTGTGGCTACCATACAGGACAGCTCTAGACTGACGAGACTGACGAACAGAGACCTGCATGAACTCTTTAGATATGGCTGCATGCCAGTTTTCAGCTCATCCTTCTCCACCTTTTCCATAAGAAATCACAAGAGACTTTGTCAAATGCCTTTCAGAAGTCCAGGTGTACTAAGTTTACTACATCTTAAGTGCCAATCCAGCAGCCCAGAAGAAAGAAATAGGTCTGACATGATCTATTCTTAATGTACCCATGTTAGGTCCTAAAATCACTGATTCTCATCCCTTTAATGATTTTTCTAAATTCAATCCTTCCGGAACCAATGCTGAGCAAGAGAGCTCATGTCACAGAATTCCCACTTGGGAAGATCAGAAAGGCCATCGGCTCATGCCCAGTCTTCCAACACCTCTCCCAAAGGACTCCTCAAAGACACTGGCAGCAGCCCAGGTATCTCTTCTAAGCCTTCTAGAACCATCAGACGGGGGGCTCAGATTCCCTGGAGGATGGCAAATGGCCTATCATCTCTTCACGGATCTCAGGTTTTTGCTGCTCCTCACTAAAGTTCATGCCACCCTTTACCCTCACTAGACAAGAGATCACTACCACTAACAGCAAAGGAGCTGAACTGTCTTCTCTGGCTTCCAAGAATGCTTCAATCCTAAGCAGCAGACCTACCCTTCCTTCATTATTTGGTTTCGAGTATATGCATGCACACATAAAAACCATAAAAAATTCTTACAGTGTAATGTACTATTAATGCATTAATATTAATAATAATTAATATGCATTCCTAGATGTTTACCTTTTCTTTATTCTTTGGTACATGTCCTTTTAAACTTTTGATCTTGGGAAATTTCAAATATTCCCTAACAGAGAAAGGAGGATAATGAACTTTCATGTATCTATCACTCAGCTTCAATAATTATCGACATTATGCCAAATTTGTTTCTACATTGCAATTCACTTTTTTCTGGAATAACTTAAAATAACTAGCAGACACAACCATGTCCTTTGAAAATCTGTACCAAGATCATCTGTAACTATTCACTCAGATATACACTCTTGAGCACTTTCAACCCCTTTGAGCTATCTCCCTTTCCAAAGGTTTAGTGGTGGAGTTGTACCTTTACTTCTCTGGCCTTCTTGAAATCTACCTTCTAGAAGTCTAGGACACACCTGAGGATGCCCAACTCTATGCCCTCCCTGCTTCATACATTCCACTGCACAAACTGTGATGGTGCCTCCACTGGTAATATGAAGATCTTTACAAGATGGAAGAGGTGGGAACAACGCAAGAAGGTTGCAGGCACTATCTGTTCCAGCATCACCGGTTTTAGTTGCTGTGACCAAATTTCCTTTCTTTTCTTTTTAGGAGAAGGAAAAAGAAGATGGGGGGAGAAAAGGAGAAATATGATAAAAGGATTATAGTCCCCATTACCAGAACTTTGTGTTGTTTTAATCCAAGGTGAACCTCAGGGAGGGAATTTTCTTTTTCCCAGGAGGAAACTGAGGAGAAAGTTAGCAAGAAGAAAGATAGAAAATGAAGAGAACACACATGCTGGCCCAGATCAGAGTCCTACTCTGACATTCTCTTCTTGGCTTCCCTCCTCTTCATCCACAATACAGCTATTTCCAAACCACTGTACAGAGGGGTGCGGCCTCCCACAGCTCTCATCACAGTGCTAGGAAACTCTTAGGTCATGCTAATATTTATGGAGACAGCCAAAACTTACTCGACAGTCCAGTGCTGTTGATGTTTTGGTATTCAGAATAAAAAACTGCTTTTTCAAGCATTCCTAGGAAAATTACAGCTGCAATCCAGAACTGGATTCTTAAAATATCTTTCCAGTAACAGGCAGACCACATCAGCCAGAGTATGCCATATAATATATAAACAATACACATCACCATGTAAAACTGTAGGAAGAGAAGCAGTTTTAGTTAAGCCTTGTGATCATTTGAAAGTTGGCATTTCTACATTCAAGTATCCAATCTTTCATTTTCCAGTCACTCTGGAACCAGAAATACAGGATATGTCAAAGCAGTAGCTACTAAGAGCCAGTTGGTGGCTACTAATTAGCCACCAAGCTCTTATTTATAAAACTTCTAAATTTTCCAATTAGGATACAAAATTCATTTTTAAAAAAGGAAAAAATGATGAGAAATACTCACAATCATTAGAGGCCAATCTGATGCAGAGATATATCCATGAGGCCCAATCATAGAAAGAGAAACTGGTAACATTGACAGTAGGGACAGAGAAGAAATGAAAGGGTTAAATTAACAGTCTTTTTGCAGGTCTTTAAAACGTAAGCTCATTTCCCAGAAGGCTTCAAGAATACAAACCACACTAACAAATGCTGAATTTTCACCTAGCACACACAAGGTATTAGACCATTGGCAATTGTTTGATTATGTAATCTTGTAAAGATACCTTTTGCTATAAAGATCAGAAACTCTAAAACTACTAGAAGAAAACATATGGGAAAAAACTGCACAACACTGGTCTGAGCAATAATTTTTTGGATTTGACCCCAAAAGCACAGGCAACAAAAGCAAAAATAGATAAATGGGACTACATCAAACTAAAAAGCCTTTGCACAGCAAAGGAAACAATTAACAGCGTACACAAATAACCTACAGATTGGGAGTTAATATCTGCAAGTCATATATCCAATAAGGAGTTAATGTCCAAAATATATAAGGAGTTCAAACGATTCAATAGCAAAGAAAACAAAAAACCCAATTACAAAATGAGCAAGGGACTTGAAAAGGCATTTCTCAAAAGAAGACATACAAATGACTAGCAGATATATTAAAAAATGCTCAATATCACTAATCATTAGGGAAATACAAATTGAAACCACAGTGATGTATCATCCCACACCTGTCAGAATGGCTGTTATCAAAAAGATGAAAGATTACAAGTGTTGGCGAGGATGTGGAGAAAAGGGAACTCACACACTGTTGGTGGAAACGTAAATGAGTACAGGCGCTATGGAAAACAGTATGGAAGATCCTCAAAAAACTAAAAATAGAAATATCGTATGAGCCAGGAATCCCACCTTTGGGTATTTAGCCAAAAGATTTGAAATCAGTTTGTTGAAGAGCTGTCTGCACCCCCATGTTAACTGCAGCACTATTCACAATAGCCAAGTTATGGAATCATCCTAAGTCTACATCAACAGATGAAAAGACAAAGAAAATGTGGTGTGTATACACAATGGCATACTATTCAGCCTTTTAAAAGAAGGAAATGCTGTCATTTCCGAGAACATGGATGGGACTGGAAAACATTATGCTAAGTGAAATGAGTCAGGCACAGAAAGACAAATACCACACATTCTCACTTATAGGCAGAATCTAAAACAACCGAACTCATAGATGGAGAGAGTAGAACGGTGGTTCCAGAGGCTGGAGGGTGGGAGGCATGGGGATGATGGTCAAAGGGCAAAAAAAAAATCTCAGGAGCCAAGCGTGGCGGCGTGTACCTGTAGTAACGGCTACTCAGGAGGAGGAAGGATTACTTGAACCCAGGAGTTTGAGTCCAGCCTGGGCAACAAAGCCAGACCCCGTCTTAACGGATAAATAATTAATGAATAAATAAATAAGTTAGTAAGCAAGCAAGTGGACACTAGGGCCGTCACCAGACACTGAACCTGCTGGTGCCTGGACCTTGAACTTCTCAACCTCCAGAACTGTGAGGAAATAAATTTCTGTTCTTTATAAATTACCCAGTATCAGGTTATTTTGTTACAGCAGCAAAAAACGCACTAAGACAGCCAGGTAGCAGAATGGCATGAAGGTTCCTGCTTCCTTTATTTGGCATGGTCTGGCCCATGCATGATGCCATCTCACAGGAGGAAGCCCTACTTCACATTCTTCCAGAGCCACCAGCACCAGTTTCCCTCCATGGGACAGGCAGTACACCAGCTCTGTGCCTCCTCTGCAGCACTGCCTATCTGGCCTCATTGGTTTCTGCACCTTCCTCCACTGCACTGGTTGCTCCTCAGAGACAAGCTTGGCTTCACCTCTGGATCCCCAGCGGATCAATCAGAGCAACATGCAAACCCCCAGGACCTTCACATGCTGCTTGGCTACTGTTGGCCCAGCAGATACCCACTCTCTGGAAAACATCAGCCAAAGTAATTCTTGAATATGTGACAGCAACCATTCCCTTAAAAGTTGCTTATTATGAGCCCACTCTTGTGGCACGAAGAAACTACAGCTTAATGAGGCACAGAAGGTCTACCTCACAGAGGTTGGGGGGTGCCTCGCAGACGAAGCCACAGCTGGCAGACATGCTACTTCTACTCCTAGACTAGACAGATCTTTAAAATAAAGCCTATCAAATAATAAAATTTTTAAAACCCCGACGATGGCCATTTCAAAGAAAAGAGAGAATATAATCTACTTTAAAAACAATTAAGATGTTGCCTACCCATTTGAACATGTTAAAAAATGTTTTTAATCTGAAAGGATAGAGAATTTATATATTACTGTGAAGTTTGCAATTTTAAAAATTCATTATTTATTTATTTTTTGAGACAGAGTCTCTGTTACCTAAGCTACAGTGCTGTCATCAGAACTCACTGCAACCTCAAACTCCTGGGCTCAAGCGATCCTCCTGCCTCAGCCTCTCAAGTAGCTGGGCCTACAAGCATGTGCCACCACACCTGGCTAACTTTTCTATTTTTTTGTAGAGACAGGGTCTTGCTCTTGCTCAGGCTGGTCTCAAACTACTGGCCTCAAGCAATCCTTCCACTTCGGCCTCCCAAAGTGCTGGGATTACAGGTGTGAACCACCATGACTGGCCTTAAAAATGTACCTTAAAAGTAAAATTTTCAATCTATTAAGAAAATAAATATGAGTGTTAAGATAAGCATAAAGTTTTAAGTCCCCACAACAAATGTGTGATTAACAGAAATTCATTTTTGCTTTTATTTTTACTTTTTTCTTTTTTTTTAAATTTTTTAGAGATAGGGTCTCGCTCTGTCACTCCAATCATGCAGTGGTACAATTATAGTTCACTGTAACCTCAAACTCATGGGCTCAAGTGATCCTCCCGTCTCAGCCTCCCAAGTAGCTAGGACAACAGGTACGTACCACCTGTACCTGGCCCCATTTTTGAATGATGTGTTAGTAACAGAAAATGTTGACTCAGGTCAGTGACAAAAATATAGAATACACAAAATGCAGACAGTAAACATGTATGCAGTTTAACTATACCATTCAAATTCCAGCTTGCATCTCTTTTCTCAGTTTTAATAGAAACAATAAAGATATGAAAACCATCTCTCTGTGTTCTGGCCACAACATCCTGAAATAGACGGAAAAAAAAAAATCCTTTTTTTTTTTTTTTAAACAAATTGCTATACAAAATATAGCTAAGCAATTTTTCACCATATTTTAAAACAACTTTTGGTAACTGAATTGGGCTACTTTTAAAAAAACACAAACAAAACAGAGGAAAGGAATGGTAGGCAGTGAAAGGATAGATATTTCTCCCATTTTTTAACCAGCATCCTCCCAGAACCAAAAGGTGAAGAAAGAAAAAAGCTTTTCTCACTCGTCAATGTTTTCTACCTTTTATATTTCCATAGGTTCCACCTAACAGTACTATTCTATGTATTGTTTATCATTCAAATATTTTTCTAATATTACTCTTCTCATATTTTATCCTAATGTTATCATTTAGTTTTAATTAAATGTGTGGTTTTTTAAAATTGAATTGATGGAAGAGAAAGTCAGATAACATTGTCAGAAATGATTCCGATTAAATATGTAGGCTAAATGATTCTAATTCCTTAAAATACTATGTTAATAGCAGCCCCACTAAGGAATAAAACTGCCTACTATAATGCCTATGAATCTTCCAATGCCCCAACATTGCAAGATAACTGACAAGACTTTTCATAGTGCACCTTCCTGAATATTTCCTATCCCTTCATTTCCTATTCCTCCACCTGCAACAGATTTTGTGCCAGCCATTGCAGAGTGAGTGCCTTTCCATTATCAGGCTTTTCTTTAAGATGGTTGAAGAGAAAACATGAAGAGTCACAGTAAAAAACGAACATTAAGCTCTCCCAAACCTGCTTTCAGTCCCTACATGTAACTCATTCTAACCCTCTCAACCTTAAATTCCCCAAAATACCAAAATTTCCCTCCTCCCATGCTACATTTGTGGTTTCTATTTCTTTAAATCCTTAATGACTGCAGCCCATTGCTACGATGTCTTGCACATTTAGAAGTGAAATTTTAGTTTTTAAAGAAAAGAAAGGCTGCATAGAAGTTAATCTTAAGTCATAACTTTAAAGAGATTTTTAAACAAAGAAATACTATATACAAAATTCACAGACATATGTAAGAAAACATATTGTTTTAAATAATTTTTTTTATTTTGCAATTTAATAACCTTATCACTCTCCAAATATCTATCCATCAGATTTGTTTCAGTCTTACTATAACTTGAGTATATTTGATTTAAAGACAAATAAAATGGCTTACCATTGATCCTTCCTGGTTTGAAACATTTCTGCTATTTGTTATTAGTTCCTTATTCTAGAAAAAAAGAGTAAATAATTCCATTTTATATTGCTGTACTTCTATGGGGAAAATTTGTTTTAATAATTTAAAAAATGTGTTACAAAAAATAAAGAACTGAAAGCTGAACATCAGAGAATAAATCTAATTGTATGCCAAAAATGAGTAACAAAATTTTGCTTTTGAAAAATTACTTCCTTAATGAGGATAGTAGTTACCATTGGTGGGGAAAGTGTCAGGAACCAAAAGGGACTTCTGGGTGATAAAATGTTGTATAATTGATCTGAGTCTACACAATTGTGCTCAGTTTTTAAAAATTCATTAAGGTGTATACTTATATTTACTTTTCTGTAAGCTTATTACACTTTAATATATCTTTAAAAGAGCTCCTTTAAAACTTTTACTAAAGATATATTTTCATTTCAGAATTTACAGATGAACAGAAAATAAGTTAAAATGCACATAACCTCACTACCTAGGGATGACTTCTGTTACCATTTTAGAACTTAATCTATCACACTGGAAGGGAGAAAGGGGATAAAGGAGGAGGGAGCATCAGGTGTGTTAAATGCTGGTAAGTAAGGACCTTTGGTAAGAGTAACAGATCATTGGTTTAACGACATGGAGGTCACTGGTGACTGACTAGAGCTGTTTTCACAGGAAGATGGAGGGAAAGGTGTGACTGCAGTGGATAGAAGAGAGAAAGAAAGATGAACTGGAGACAGTGGATCATAAAAGAGTCTTGTAAGGACATTGCTATAATGGGGTACAAAAAAATGGAACAATGATGTCAAAATCTTAATTATTATACACTACTACACACATGTACAACACTAAAACTAAAAATAAACAAATTAAGTACCTTTCTTTATCAAATATTGATAAAACATTATTTCCATTGGTACTTGTGTTCACTGAGAATAAAATAAACTATTTTAACAGGACAAGATGGATACTCACATTCAGTGAGGGAAACACCTGTAAATCATTGTTGCAATCTAAGTTTTCAGTTTTTGTTTTCCAACAGTCAGTGTTCTTGAAATAATGGCCACAAAAGTCTTCATCAACACTGAGTTCATGTTTTTGAGACAGGTCCTACCCAAGGTAAAATTCTATGTTATAATTTATTTCCATACTTCTTATCCTAGAAGATAAATAAAACTTAATATCTAAGTATTACCAAATGTTTATTCAGTTTGGAATACTTAAAAATATGCAGTAGAATAAAATATGAAAGAAAAAATGTTTTCAATGTAATTTTAAGGATAATTGAGATAATTATACCATTTTAGCCATTCTATTGTGTTCAGATACAGTAACACACAAGCATAATCTTATAGTAAGAAAAGTGATTAAGATATTACCACAAGCAAATAGTTCCCAGAGAAACAAAACATACTTTGTCTTGGGGCTACTTCTATTTTATCTCATGTATAAAAGATTTCATAGAGAAACAAAGTAGCATTTAACTACAAACAAAAAGAAACCAAACAATAACATAGAGCAAAGGTAGCTAACCCAACTGAGTGTAAGGGGAGACACTCATTTATACATCTACAACCTGAAGTTCCTCACATCCTAGAATGGATGAATAAACCAGGTTCTCAACAGCAGCTCCCACTCATCAAAAAAAGTTAAGCTGGCTCTCACAGACCAAATATGGGACAATTTGAGCAAAATAAATAAAAATAGTAATAGATTATAACCTATGTAACAGTAAAAATCAGTGAGTCCAATCTGATGATTGACAACAGATACAACAGAGGAAAAGGGAGAGAGCTCATCCTTACAGTGGAATGCTAGCAAATGTAAAAGAGAATATGGGATTAGGAAATCATCAGTTAGCAATCATCATAGTTATTAAATTGACTAATCAGGCAAGAATAATGAAAGGATGCTAAAACACATGGAAGAAAGTCTGATGAAAAAACAGGATGGTTACATAGTTTCAAAAGTATTTCCCCACAAAAGCTGTTAATAACAAAGAGAAAAGTAATAACTGTGCAGTGGAGAAACCTGGTAGATACCTCCTTGACCAACAGATCAAATGAACATCCTTGTCACAAATGGGACAAACCAGTATTCTGTGGTATTCCTGCCAAAAATGTATAACCTAAATCTGATGGTGAGTAAACATCAGAAATACTCAAACTGAGGGATACTTTACAAAAATAAATGGTTTGTATCCTTCAAAAATATCAATGTCATGACATACCAAAAAGGAAAAAAAAAATCCAGACATAAGCAAATAAAAACAAAAACAAGAAAAGAAAATATAATGTGACCCAGGATTGGCACCTCTACCAAGGTGAAAAAAAAAAAAACAAAACTACTATAAAAAACATTATTGGGACACTGGCAAATTATAATAAAGTCTGTATATTAGATAATAGTATTAAATCAATGCTAAATTTCCTATATTTGGTAACTGTACTATGTAATAAAAGTGAATACCTCTGTTCTTAGGAAATACACACTGAAGTATTCAGTGTGAAGAGGTTAAATATTTAAGAATAAAATCAAAAAGCAAAATGGCATCTTTCACTCCAAACAGATAGCACTAATAAAAATATGGAAACCCATACGTTATTCAAGCTAAAAGCCAGAGAGATAATAGAGAATCTGAAAAGAAACAATTCAAGCAACCCTCATGAGAATCATCAACAGAAACACCTAGCTGAGTGACACAAGGCACCCAGCACACGAGAGCCTGGGGCAGAATAAGCCACTTTCTCCTTCTCTCACTCTCCTCTGCCTTTCCCCAGATGTCTCCTTTCTTCTCCTCACCTCCTTCTGAGATCTACTTGTACTCGCTAAAGTTCTAGGTTCCCTGTAACTAATATTTTTAATGAAGTAAAACCTTTAAATTTCTTTTTCAAACTAAGTTGATTTTTGTGTGTACAAAAAATCAATGGCTCCTATGTGTCCGATTTAAACATTTACTTAACTTTTTTCAAAAAAAATAGTCACAAGAAAACTAAAAGACTTGTAGTCGTCTCAGAAAACATATACTGTGATTTATTGCCTTAAGTCCCAAAATTAATCTATGGCACTTCTAAAACTATAATCTCTATTTCTAGCCTCCTTACCTGAGGAGCTAATAAATCTTTATACTTGTAAGTTTTCCTTAATAGCTTTACATACACTAAAGATTTGTGTTTTACTTACTTCCAGATCAGAATATTGATTGTGACAGGTATGATACTTCAAATGCCACTCTATGGTAAACTTCACAGGCCCGGAACAACTGAATGACTTAACTGTTTAGAAAAAGAAAGTCTCATTTTACATTAGTAATATATACTAAATTATTATATATACTATAATACATACTATATATGCTAGTATAAACTTAAGGTTTTGAGAATGCAATTAAAATAGGCTACTTTAATGTAACAATGAATAAAACATTACCTAATTTCTCCAAAAAGTCACTGCAAAATGAAACAAATTCATTAAATTATTATAGTTAACCAAAAGTTGTGATAACATCTCTAAGTCCAATGTTAAAATCAACTGAGTAGCCTGATATGCTAAGTCACTGCTTATTTCACTCTAAAATGTTCTTCTCACTCACTTACTCATTCAAAATATACTGAATGAGCCCCCTGCTGTGTGCCAGGAAGCGATATAATAGTAAACAAGAACAATCCCTGTACATGACTTAAAAGGTATTTGGGGGTGTGGTTAACAATTAAACAGGCACTTTTAATAGCCTAAGGGACTGAGAACAGGGAGCACTGGGCAGGCCACCTAACAGCCTAGGAGAGCATGAAGAACAGGTTCCAGTCAGGCTTGCTGGAGGAGGAAACCCGTAACTTGAAGGAAGGGCAAGGGTTAGCCAGGTGAAGAGGGTGGCTAGTATATGCAAATGCCCAGAGTTAATGGGAGCACAGCATGAGTATGACCACATGAAAATAGTCTGCTATGGATAGAACTCAGATTGGGGAATGGAGGAAGAGTTGAAGCTGGAGAAAGGTACCTAGGAAAATTCCTGAGAGGTTTTATGCTCTGTTGAGTTTGGCCTTTATTTTGAATATCATGAAGCACCATCAAATGATCCAGGTAAGAGGGTGACGTGATTAGAAAATCTGAAAGGAGTTAAGTCTGGAGTTATAGAAAGCTCTGTTGGGAACGTCCTCGCATCGTGGCAGCTGGCTTCCCCCAGAGAGAGTAATCGGAGAGAGCGCAAAGAGGCCACAGTATCTTTTGTAACCTAGCTTCAGAAGCAATATGCCATTATTTCTACAATATTCTATTGGTCAGTGAGACCAACTCTCTGATATAATGTAATAGGAAATGACACAAGGTCACGAATACCAGGAGGCAAGGATCATTGTGAGTCATCTTTAAGGCTGTTAACCACAAAGACGGAACCCAAACTGAGCTCAGAGAATGAAGTTCAAGAGGTTGAGACTTGTAGAATTTCAAGGTTCAAGAGGTTGAGGCAGAGTACCCAAGAGATGGAAGCTACACAGAGAAAGAGTAAGAGAAATCTGCACAGCGATCCGCTTGGGTCTCTGGCTGAGGGCAACCTGGCCACACATAGGGACAAGCCCAACAATTCTCAGAGCTCACACAGAGCTGGGAACTGTGAGTTTCCTGCCACTAGCCAGAGTGGAGAGGCCTCAGTAAACAGAGACCACACACTGGAAGTATTACTAAGTTAGCCTTAGAGCAAAGACTACTCCAGATCCAGCCAGAAGAACTTAAAAACAAAACTGGAAAGGATCAAACTGACCCATAAGAAACTAAATGTCTGTTAGAACAAAGATGTTAAAGGACTGTAACATCCAGCACTCAAGAATGTAAAATTCATAATATCCACCATCCAAACCAAAACAAACAAAAAGCCTACCTGGACTCTGAGATTAAATTGAATTTATAGCTCAGTCTGGGGAGAACTGACAGTATGATGTTAGCCATAGATTTTTCACAGATGCTCTTTATCTGGTTGAAGTTCCTTCTGTTTCTAGTTTTCTGAGTGTTTCTATCATGAATGGGTATTGAATTTTCTCAAATGCTTTTTCTGTACATATTGAGAAGATCTTATGGTGTATTTCTTTGATTCTGTTAATATGATCAATTACGTTGAGATATTTTCAACACAGGCTCCACACGACTGCATCTTGAATGGGGTAGCAAAAGAAGGGTCACCTAAGGGAAAGCCAGACCATCTGATCCCCCAAACAACATGGACATATATCCGAGGGATCAGTCCTTAGCTCTGTAGGCACTAAAATCTGGCTCTGTGAGAGAGATACTCAGTCTCACCTTTCCCCTCAGAATAGATGTAGATGTATAAATCAGAATGCTCAGTTACACATGCATAATGAACAGAAACTGTAAACTGGATGTTTAATGATCAACTAACTCTCTGCCTCCCACATGCCTCCCCGAAACCCAGTGGTTATGAGACGGTTGCCTGGTGAGCGTGGCACCGGAACAAGGAGGGTCGAGTGGACACTGCATCCACACCTGCCAACCACGCGTCACAGCTGTAGCCAGGGTTCAAGACGACCTCTTCCCCAGCGATGCTGTCACAGACTGCCAGCTTCTGCCTGACTGAACCCCAGTTTTATTATGATTTTGCTCTTAAAACCCTAGAGCTGCCCTATTCTTTCTTTAGATATGTTAATAACTCTGTCTCCTCTGGAGTCTACCCTTAGGCTGATCTCAAGCATTATGTAACGGTTCTTTAAAATCAAATTCTGTGTTTCAGGGGCCCACATTACTTTTTTTTTCCCCATATAACTTTTTGTCAACATCAGTCTGAGGTTCTTTTAAATCCTGTTTGTCTAGACTTCAAGACATGAATTCATTAAAGCAAACAGATGCCAAAATGTTTTCCTCATCCACCTTGGAATTCAATTTCCTCTTACCAAGCTCTTATCACTGCTATGATCTATGATATCACAGAGCTGCTTTCTAGCTGTTGGCTGGACTAACTTCTCTCAAGAAAGACCCACAACAGGTAGAATCCCCCAAAAGATGATCAGAGGATGGTGTGACAGAGAAAAGCGTCATGGCTTTGGATCCCAGGGAAGCTAGCTTGCTCTACCCAAAGAAAAACTGCTCCTTATCCTGACACTTTAACTACGGCAACCAATTTTCCTAGTCAAGTTACTGGAAATGAGAAGAGTTAGACCACAGTGAATATGTGATCCAATGTAAACCCACTAAAAATTCTGAAAAACCTTGGTAGTTGTGGCACATCAGACAAATATTTTCACTTTCTTATCCCGAAAACTCAAATTAAAATATTAGCATCTAGCAATTTTTATTTCATACTATGATATCATATACCTTGAGAAAATTTTCAGGGGCATGAAGAGTTTGTCACTTTAAACTTTATCACTTTAAAATTAGTTTATCTAGTTTTAAAATCTAGGACTCAAAGTTACATTTCACAGAAACCAAATTTTTTTTGCTGAGGCCTACTTTATTAGACTTTTATTATGATTTTTAAAGAATGATTCATATTACATTTTCTGAAAGAGGACTAGAAAAATCTATTCTTGCAAATAACCAAATCCTAACTCAAACAAAAGAAAATCTTAGAATGCCAGAACCACTTAAAAGCAAAACATTTTTTTAATTTAATATTTATAAAATTGTTACATCTGTTTACATCAATGCATTTTATAATAGATCACATTGTTATTTGTTTATATTAGTATTCTATTGTATTATACTTACCAGAAAATTTGATATCAGTAGAGCTAAACATAGTTTTCCTAAATATCAAAGGTCCTGATTTCTAAAATGAAAAATACAGAAAAATCTTGTTAAAAAATTTTTCTCTATTATTTACGAGTAGTTCTACTCTCCAACATATAGAGCTCTAATGCTTGCACTCCTCCCTCTAACCAGAGTATTTTTTAAAATGTAAACCTGATCACATCACTCACTTGCTTAAAACCTTGTCCCACTTGTCTACTCCCTACAGTTGATGTGAGCAGCAGGAGGGCTCCTACACATAGGTAAAAGCTGCTGCCACTGCATGATTAGTGCCACTCAGACATAGCATGACCTATCTGTGTATCTGCATGCTGCTCTCTCAGTATCAACATGAATGTACTTTTGATAAACAACTGTCTCCCCTACCCTGAGCCCCAGATTGTTATGGTTTACCAATGCAATTACAATAGGCCAAAATTCTTCCCACAAGCCTATATGACGCCGAATAATCAAGGCCTGTCCACCTCTCCAGCAACTTTTTTTCAGTTCCTGAAAACCACATTCCTTCCTGCCTTCAGGGATCTTAGTGGTCAACCTGAAAATTTACCTAAAAATCCTTCCCTCTCTTTCTTCATCTAGTTCGCTCCTTCTCATCCTTCAAAGCCCAACTCAAAAGCCTCCTCCTTAGGAATTCTTTTCCACTGCGGCCCACACCAGGCCAGACCCTCCCTTATACATGATCTCTAGTACCCACTCTTCTTCACAACCCTTACCACAGTCAATAACTGATTAGTTATTTAATATCTCCTCAGGAATAAAAATCCTGGCCGAGCGCGGTGGCTCACACCTGTAATCCTAGTACTCTGGGAGGCCGAGGCGGGCGGATCGCTCGAGGTCAGGAGTTCGAGACCAGCCTGAGCAAGAGCGAGACCCCGTCTCTACTTAAAAAAAAAAAAAAAAAAGAAAAAAAGAAAAAAAAAGAATAAAAATCCTGTGAGAAGGGACTGCATTAAAGGAACAAGTAACTACGAATTTAAAGCAAAAATAAAAGCACTGATAGGACAAGCAGTAACCTCTTTCCCTTCCCCAACAGTAACAAAAATTCCCAGCCCGGATCCTTCCTCTGAGGTCCAGATCCACATATCCACATGCAATGATGTCTAACAGATACACCACACTCACCTGCCCTAAACCAGACACAGTCCTCTCTGCTTACCACCTCTTCCTGTACTGTTCACCTTGATTAAAGATGGTATCAGCTACAGTAACCCAAGCCATGGCTCCTTCCAATCCCTCACTTCCATCACCCAATCCCCAAGGTATGCCTACTTTGTCTCACAAACACCTCCCAAATTTAGCTCTTCCTCTCCATTCCTGCCACCACTGCCCTAATTCAGGCCCTCAGCATTTCCTGCCTAGACTTCTGCAATAGCTTAACTGGTACCAATGCCTCCAGACCTTAGCCTATAATTCATCCTTAGATTACAGCCAAAGTGATTAGTATTTCTGTCTAAAATTCTTCAACAGCTCCCTCATTCACACCCTAAAGTAGCTATCAGGAGCCAGGGGTTTAATCCAACCTACAAATGGGGTTTATTGGGCCCATTAAGAGGTCTTCTTTTTTGTTGTTGTTTTAAAGTTTTTCATTGACATAATTAAAATATGGATTCCTGTTTAATTTTTTTTTAAAAAAGAAGAAGACATGGCAACCCTGTCCCTACTCTGCCATAGAGAACCCACAGAGTAAGCTGGAGCTGAATGGCAGCTGCTCTCTTCAGACGGGGCATGCAATCTATGGTATACCACATTCCCCACTACCCCCTGCCGTCCTGAACCTAGCTCATTCCACCCAATGACATGACTTGCCTTGGCCAGCGCATGTCCTTGAATTTCAGCCTCTGGCCTCAGGCTCAAGGCCATGCTCAGGCATGGAAGGTTTATGGTGACCTGAGTCCCCTCTAATAGCCCTTCAGAACTTCATGTAGCAGCAACACCAAGAATTTCCTGCACTGCTGCTCTACTCCCCTCCTTCTTCTTCACCAAGGTAATAACTACTCATCTTTTAAGACCTAGGCAGGCACCTCCTCTGGGAAGCGGGGTTAGGAGATTCCTTCTTGGGGTTCCAGTAATACCCCAAGTATGCTGCCATGTACATAATTATCTACGCATGAATCTGTTGTCCCTACTATTGTGTGAGCTTCCTGAAAGAAGGCGCTGTATCTGAAAGTCTGAAATTCATCTTTCCAACAGCAATGATCAGTCTAGCACATGGCACACAGTGGTGCCCAAACTGCTTGCTGCCTTTTCCAATCAAAAGAAGCATTTCTTTTTTTTTTTTTATTTTGTTTATTTTTTTCAAGACAGGGCCTCACTGTTGCCCAGGCTAGAGTACAGTGGGATCATCATAGCTCACTGAAACCTCAAACTCCTA
The DNA here is from genome assembly GCF_020740605.2 of Lemur catta. Classification (NCBI taxonomy): domain Eukaryota; kingdom Metazoa; phylum Chordata; class Mammalia; order Primates; family Lemuridae; genus Lemur; species Lemur catta. The sequence goes on from NC_059131.1 coordinate 69,229,991, forward strand.
GGCTCAAGTGATCCTCTGCCTCAGCCTCCTAAGTAGCTGGAACTACAGGTGCATACCACCATGCCTGGCTAATTTTTCTACATTTTGTAGAGATGCAGTCTCATTCTCGCTCTGGCTGGTCTCAAACTCCTGGCCTCAAGTGATCCTCCTGCCTTGGCCTCCCAGAATGCTGAGATTACAGGCATGACCCAACATGCCTGGTCAAGAACCATTTCTTGATAGATGTGCAGTACAAATGAAAGAAAGCTCCACTCTCCCTTCTTATTTCTGACAACTCAAAATGAGAAAAACATCAGTCCACTCTTTGTAAAAAAGGGTTTTTAGACTTCTACTGGTTCAGTGTCGCATAGGAGTAAAGTTAGCCTGATAAAGATTACGGAGCACCTAAGGAACAAACTTGTCTTTCTCATGCAGGAAGGAAACTCATTCTTCCTCCGTGGACTCTGGATTCTCACTATCCAAAGTATACTTCACAAAGATCTTTACAGATATGCTCAAGTAGTCTAACAGTATGTACGAGCTGATTCACTTCCAATATTGTTATGTTACCCATTCACTATAGCAGCAGACTGAAACCACCCATGTAGTTCAATGAGTTTTGCTTTTTCCTGTTCAGAGAAATTCAATAACGTAAGTGTGCAGGCTATATAAGAGATGCACAAAATAGGTTACCAACCGAGAAGAATACTTGAGGGAATGGCCGCACTAGGCCTTAAAGATCCAGAAAGATACCTGGGTTGCTCCTCTGAGTCGCTTTTGTGTTATAGGAAGTATCTGTAGCCTTTGGTACTACTTTCTTTTTTTGGTTAAGGAAATCAAAACATAAGTCTCACCTTTAGAACTTGGACTTCGTTTCAATCCATGTGGAAAATACCCATCCCAAACACAGCTGGATGAGTCATCTGACCCTAGAGAGCAGGAGATAATGCCTCTTCCAGACTTCCTGTCTCTCTTTTGCAAGACTTTCCATAATTCTACGCCTGTATCCCTCCCACATCATCTCCTCTAACTCCTGGATGCCAAGTTCTCTAATGGCCTGCCCTGGAAAGGAAGAGCTTCCACCCACTCATGCCTCCAGACTTGCCTTTCCAGCACTCCTTAAGCACACATCCCGCCCCACCAACACACACAGTCGTGGAACCGTGATGGGAACTGTGCAGAAATTCAGGAACCCAAGAAAAGAGAAAGAGGGGTGGGATGACAGTTCCATGCTCCCTTCTCATTCAAAGAAAAACACGGAAGCGGCATACGCGCTTTCTAAATTCAAGCTAAAATGAAGCGCTGGGAAATCCTCCCTGCGGCCTCATGGGTGTGGCCCCCATGACTGCATCGGGCGGGAGCAAGGACTGAATCCCAAAGATGCTGCTAGGTGTGCCGAGAGATTCCGGTCGCAGGTCTGAATAAACCGAGGGCCTGGTCTAGCCAGAACATGTCGGAGCAGAGTGAGGGGCCGGGGCTTCAGGAATGGTGATCCTCATGAACAGTGAGGGCGCTTACAAGGGAGAGCTGTCCCATGCACTCTTGACCGCTGTTCCCCACAGCCTAGGTCGAGCCGGAGAAGGGGCGCTTCCGGCCCACCGCTCCTAACAGACGAAACGCGCGGGGAACGTACTGGGGGACCTGGGGCTGGCCCGGCAGACCCAGTGAACAAGCCCGGGGCCCGGCCCATGGGGACCTAAGGGCCCGAGACGCGCCACACCTCGGTCCCGACACTCCACTTACGTCGTCGACTGTCTCTAACCAGAGCCCAAGCTCAGGGACGGCGCCCACAGCCGCCGGGGCCCAGCACAGGAGGCAGAGGGCGACACGTAGCAGCGGGACCCCGGCGGGAAAGCAGCGGCGACGGCGTGGCAGGAGCCGGGCCCCGGCGCGGAGGGCGGCGGCCATCTTGACGCGGAAGCCGCACCTGGCGCCCCGAGACCCCTGCCACGCCCAGGGCCCCACACCCGGCGCAGCTCCGCCCCGGCAGGCCTGTCGGGATCCGGGACGAGGGGCTGAGCCCGGGATGTAGAGGAGGGGTTTGGGCTTGGGTCGGGGCGGGGAGGCGCAGTGCCAGCCAGGGAAGCGGGGCCAGGACCGAGAGGCAGAACTCAGGGCCCGGCCTGAGTGCAGAGCTAGCGGAAGGGAAGGATGGGATCCGGGAGGTGGAGTTGGGGCGGGGACATGGAGGCGGGGCTCAGGGCCCAGCCTGGGCGTGGAGCTAGAGGCGGATACCGAGCGTGGAAAGGAGGGCTGGACGCCGGAATATGGAGGCGGGGCTCAGGAGCAGGCTGGAGTGTGAGGGCGGGCCCGGGCGGAGGGGAAAGGTTGAGAACCAGGCCCCAGTGTACAGACGGGGCCGAGCGGGAAGGCGGGGCTGAGGACCAGGCCTTAGCGTGGAGGCGGGGCTGCGAAATGGAGGTGGGGCCGGAGGGGCGGGGCTGGAAGATGGAGGCGGGGCCGGGCGGGGAGGCGGGGCTGGAAGATGGAGGCGGGGCCGGCGGGGAGGCGGGGTCTGGGAGATGGAGGCGGGGCCGGGAGGTGAGGCGCGGCCGGGAGGGGAGGCGGGGCTAGGAAATGGAGGCGGGGCCGGGCGGGGAGGCGTGTCTCGGGACGAGGCGGAAGTATGGAGCTGGGACCACGACGAGGAGGCGGGGCTCAGAGTCCGGCTTAGGCGCGGAGCTAGAGGCGGAGACGGAGCGTGGAGGTGGGGCCCAGGACCAGGCCAGAGTGTGAGGGCTGGGCCGGGGCGCGGAGGTGGTGTCCGGGTGCGGAGACGCCCTCCCGAAGTGTAAAGCTCGGATCCCCTTCAGCTGTGAGTGGAATGCGAGCTAAAGTTCTGGTGTGGATGTCTCAATTTCTTGCATTCTCTGCACCTGTCCCTGCCCCGACCCTCTCACCTCTGGGGTAACAAATGGTTCTTTAAATTCATGAAAAGTCCCTGGAAAGTGCTTTGAGGTCTGGGCCAGTTGAACACAAGGTATTATGCTTTGAGGATTAACGTTGATAGAACAGTTACTGATTTTCAGAACAAATAAAGTTGCCTGGTTGCTTAAAGCCCAGGGAGGGCATGGCCTAGCTCTGTCCTATCGTATATCTTGTCTGACATTTGCGACTGTGAAAGCTGAATACATGTCTTGCTGTCAACGAGAATTCGCTCATTCATTATGAAATGTAAATAATGTACAGTGGGGAGAATAGAATCCTGGATTAATATTGTCATTAACATAACACAGGATCGATTCTAGTCAAAAAGACCTGGGCTGCTTTACCAGTCCCTCTAATCATTCTCCAGTAATTATTGGAGACCTACCATACACTAGAGATTGCATGTATATCTGTGTTCTTCCCAGCAAGCAGTGTGATCAGTTCTGTTTGTCACAGGATTACAGGGGAGCATCCACCAGAGATTTAGGAAGTAAGTCAGGTGACAGAAGAGAGAACAATAGCTAAGGTTTAAGTTAAGCTCTACAAGAAGCGTTAAGGATGAGTTAGTTACCTGTGGGAGTGAGGGGTAGGTCTGAAGGTGTTTTACTTAAGCGTGAACTGGAGGAATGGAAAGACCTTCCAGATGACTGGATGTTGATGTGAGATGGGGAGTGGCAAGACTGGGAATATTTAAACAGTACCAGAACGTACAGGCACTTGTAAGTGAAGTTAGAAAGATGGTACCTTTAGTGTAAGAACATTGGAAAGCCAATGATGGTTTTTAGCAAGAAGGTTGTGGGAACCAGAAAGAAAAAGATCTTATGTCTTATACCTCCTACCACACACACACACACACACACACACACACACACACACAAAAGCACAATGCCTTGTAAACCTCTTCAGGTTCTAGAGGCAGCATGTATTACCCCTGGGAATGTAGCTTTAACCCATATACTGGGTAACATGAAGGCTGCCAGTTTTGAGTGGAGTCAAGATCAAGAAAAGGGCCGGGCACGGTGGCTCATGCCTGTGATCCTAGCACTCTGGGAGGCCAAGGCGGGACGATTGCTCAAGGTCAGGAGTTCGAGACCAGCCTGAGCAAGAGCGAGACCCCATCTCTACTAAAAATAGAAAGAAATTAGCCAAACAACTAAAAATATATAGAGAAAAAATTAGCCGGGCATGGTGGTGCATGCCTGTAGTCCCAGCTAGTTGGGAGGCTGAGGCAGAAGGATTGCTTGAGCCTGGGAGTTTGAGGTTGCTGTGAGCTAGGCTGATGACACGGCACTCTAGCCTGGGCAACAAAGTGAGACTCTGTCTCAAAAAAAAAAAAAGATCAAGAAAGGGCCTCTGAGGCAGGTCAGGCTGTGGTGCAAGCAGCCAATCTTATTGTATCAGAGGTATCAGTGGAGAGGAAATATGCCCTGAGGAGTAAATGACAATCCCCAGTGGGAGAAACACAATGCAGCAAGGCCATGCCAAATGTCAAAGAATTATATACCTTTTGAGAAATAACTCTGGGCATGCTACTGGACTTTGACTGAAACTAAATTCTGCACCAAGTCACCATGAAGCTATCATAAGATAACTTCTGTCTGTCAGACCTACTATGTCATATGGTACTATCTGCCCAGCCACAGTCTGTCATGAGATGGAAGTGGTTCCTTCAAAATCAGTCATGCACAGAGCCAAAGGGCACAAGCAAGCTGCACCAACAAGTAGCCCAGACCCCCACTGTCAGGCACCAGAGTTGTACAAGTGCCTCTCCCTCAGCTGACCTCTATGGCTGCATGAAAGATCCTATTTAGGACCAGCTGACGGAGAAGGAAAAAGCATGAGCTTGGTTCATGGATGGATCAACTCAGTATGTAAGAGAACTGAAAATGAACAGCAGCTGCAGTCTAGCCCCACTCGGATGCCTTTAAAAGACAGGCATGAGGAAGAAGTCCTCCCAGTGTCCCCAGGGAAGGGACAGAGCTTTAAGGAATGCATCTGGTTATCTGCTTTTTGTGGATGGAGAAGCTGTGCAAAATTAGAATATACATGGATTTATCAGCACCAGTTAATGACTTGGCCGGCAGGTCAGGGACCTGGAAGGAGAAAGATCCTAAGACTGGGGCCTAGAAAGTCTGGCATAAGGTATGTGGGTGGGTCCATGGGAAAGGACACAAAGTGTCCAGCCTCTGTATCAGCCCTCCCAGTGCTGAGTGACAACATGAATGGAGTAGCCATGATGGCAAGGATGGAAGCTATGCAGGAGCCCAATAACAGGGGTCCCACTTACCAAGGATAACGTAGCTACTACAATGCCAAATGTCTAACTTGCCAGCAGCTAAGTCCCCAATATGACACCATCCCTCAAGCTGGAAACTAACCAGCTACTTAACTGTTAACATATTCTTTTCCAGCCTAAAAGGTGCAATGATGCATTTTGGTGGATATAGACATGTATTCAGCCAGTACCACTATCAGAGTGTTTGATCATTGCAATAATGTTGCATAAGACCAAGAACCCACTTTACAGCCAAGGAAGTGAGAGGAGGTGAGAGTGGGCCTGTGACCATAGGATCCACTGGTCGTACATATCCCATATCACAGCACCCAGAAGCTGCTAGCCCATTAAAGTGATGGAAGGACCTATCAAAGGCGCTGCAGAAATGCCATCTCAAGAAGGATGCCTAACAACAGAGAATAAACTTCAAATCAATGACTGGTGTTTAGTTCTTCACCCCCAGTAGGTAGAATATAAGGGTCTGGGAATCAAGGTGTAGAAGCAGGAGGGCTCCACCTAACATTCCTCCCAGTGATCCACTAATTTGTACTTCCTGTCCCAGCAATTTTGGACTCTGTGAGTTAAAGGTCCCATTTCTGAGGGTGAATGCTTCTTCCAGGGGACATATTGCACTATACGCAATGGCTGCCACGTGAACACATTGGGTTCCTCACATCAAGGGACCAGCAGGCAGAGGTAATTGCCCTCAATCACCAGTAGAAGGCAAGGCTGCTGTTACTTTGGGGTCAGAGAAGAAGATGTTTGGCACTATGATTACCCATTTGGGTGCCTCTTGGTATTCCTTTACCTTATTTTGATGGTAAACGGTCAAGTGCACCAGTCATGGTCTGAGATGGGTATAGTGACCAGGGGCTCAGACCCCTGCAGGATGAGGGTCTGGGTCAGGTTGCCAGGTAAGCCACCAAGAAGAGCACAGGTACTAGCAGAGGGTGGTTGGGGTAAGGGCAACTTTGAATATCAATTGTAGCTCTGAGACCAGCTGCAGTGGCAGAGGTTGTATTTGGTTTCACCAAGCTTCCTCTGCTAAGTGTTCCCCAGGAAGAGAAGCCCACCAGAATCCTGGAGGATCTGCTCCCAGAACTTACTACAAAGCAGTTGATTCAACCCAAGAGTGGGGCTGTCATGTTTGCTCTAATTCCCAGACCCCATTCAATACGGGAGGACTGATTCTCCCAGGGACTGAGAGTGCCACTGGCAGGAAAAGCCCTTGCTCTCAGCCTCCTACAAGAATTAGCTCAGCTGAGCATAGTCAGCTCACCTAAGGTCACACCCTTCCCTGGGCTGGCTTGCATCCAGTGACTGATCCATGTGAGCATATAAAGACCCAGCCCCATGTCCCAACTCCAATTAACTATGAAGGTTCACACCAGAAACAGAGCTCCCCAGAGGGTTGGCTGAGGCCTCCACCAAGACATCAGAGCTGTGTAATTCCTTCCTTTGCTTAATCTTATTTCTGTCTATTCCCTCCCACAGGAGTGAGTCCCAAGAGCATTACCTAGTAAACCTACGGCTTGCTAATCTCCATTTCAGAGTTGGCTCCCTGGGAAACCCAACCTGTGGCAGGTATCTCATGGACATTTAGTGTTTATTCCAGCAACTCTACTTCTATGAATTTCCTTGAAAATACACCCCCAACAATCTGAAAATCAAATTACTGGAAACAACCCAAATGCCCATAAGTAGGAGACTGGTTGAATAAATTCTGGCACTTTCATACGATGGAGTACTATGCTGCTGCAACAAAGATTGAAAGGTATTTCTATGAACTGGTCTGAAGTGATTTTCAGGATATATTGTTAAGCAAAAAACCCAAATGCAAAAAAATGTATAGGATATATTACCTTTTGTGTAAATGAAGAGAAGAAATACAAAAATATACATGTGTCTACTTATTTTTGCAAAAAGAAACAAAGGAGAAAACTAAAATAATGAGATTGGTTAGCTATAGAGTATAGGTTGGAATAAGGTAGAAGGTTGGAAATATGGGAATGATACTTCAAATATACTTTCTTGTATAGTTTTGACTTTTGAATCATGTCAATATTTTACATACTCAAAAATTAGAATGGAATCAACAGAGAAGAATTAAATGGAATATAATTAGAAACAAATGAGCATATGTAACTATTTAAATTAATAACATACCACACTCATCAGAGGAAACAGAAAACTATCTCAAGTAACTTTTTTTTTTTTTTTTGAGACAGAGTGTCGCTTTGTTGCCCAGGCTAGAGTGAGTGCCGTGGCATCAGCCTAGCTCACAGCAACCTCAAACTCCTGGGCTTAAGCAAGCCTACTGCCTCAGCCTCCCGAGTAGCTGGGACTATAAGCATGCGCCACCATGCCCAGCTAATTTTTTCTATATATATTTTAGTTGGCCAGATAATTTCTTTCTATTTTTAGTAGAGACGGGGTCTCGCTCTTGCTCAGGCTGGTCTTGAACTCCTGACCTCGGGTGATCCACCCGCCTCGGCCTCCCACAGGTGCTAGGATTACAGGCGTGAGCCACCGTGCCCGGCCAGACAAGTAACTTTTAAATACAGTATTTTGACTATAAAACTTCAGACAAAATGACAAAAAGAACTGTAAACAAACTCTAGCTAGTGTATTTGTTTTTCATAATGATCTGGGGTAGCAATCCTGAGACTAATTTCTGTATGTTTCAGAAGTAACTAATGTATATTGAGGATAATAGGAACCAGGTTTCTCACTGTCAGAGAAAGGAGTTACAAATGTGAAAATGAGGAAAGCTAGAACGAATTCTAATGTTGGCTTTACAACTGAAGATCTCAGTATGAACTCATGTTTTAACTTATAGAAATAGATGTAGATGTGTGTGTGTGTATGTGTGTGTATTTATATTTCCTTGCACGAATCACCAGAAGGACCTAGAAGCAGTGACACCCCAGTAGCAATGAGCACATCTAGCACCAGATCTTGGTTCATAAGTACTATTCTCTGCTAAATCCTTGGAGAAGTGGCTGAGTCCAGGGATGGGATAGTCACAATGAACTTGGAGCATCTTGTTTTGCCAGAAAGTAAGGAAGTGGGTAAAAAAAGATGAGGACATGTCAAAAGACATAGGAGCCAGCTTGAAGGGGCTCTCTCCCACTGACCAGATCTGGGATAATTTGGGCACCAAAATAAACAATGATAGTAACGGATTGTAACTCAATGAATCGAATAGGAATCTATGAGTCCATACTGACATAAATAAATAAAGAATTAATTAATTGGAAAGAAAACTTCTTCCTTACAGTAAGAAGACTAATAAATGTAGAAGGAATGATGAAGTTAGAACATCACCATTTGGCAACCGTCATAAATGATTCAGAAAGAATCATCAATTCTATTCTAAAATTAGTTGGTAAAAGTTTGATGAGGAAGTATCTCCCACAAATTGCTTATTAATTACAAAGTGAAAAATAGTAATTGTACAGTGGAGGAACTTGGCAGACACCGACTTAATGGTCAAAGTTAATATCACAGACAATGGGACAAACTGACATGATTTGTCTCATGACACAATGTCCTGCAAAGAAACAGCATCGCTTCTGTGGTGTTTCTGCCAGAAATGCACACCTGAATCCAAGCAAGGTATTTGAGGATACATGGAAAATATTCACATACATGAATCTATCTAATCACAAGGAAACATTACTTAAACCCAAATTGAGGGACATTCTACAGGGTAACTAGCCGGTGCTCTCAAAAACTGTCAGAGTCATAAGATAGAATCTCAGGAACAGTTACAGATGAAAGGAGATCAAGGGACAGGAAAACTAAATGTGACTTGTGATCCTAGATTGGAGTCTGGACCCAAAAAATAAATTGTTTTTGCTTTAAAGAAATTATTGGGACACTTGGTGAAATTTGAATAAGGGCTATAAATTAGAAAATAGTATTGTATCAATGTTAATTTCCTGAATGTGAAAACTGTACTGTTATTACATTACGAGGGTGTCCTTATTCTTGGGAAATGCAGCATTTAGGGGTAAAGGGCATCATGTCCAAACTTATTCTTCAGTAGTTCAGAAAAAAATATATATTTAACATACATATAAACTTTATATATATTAAATATATACTATCTGTCTGCCTATCTGGCTATCAAGAAACACTGATAAAACTAATGAGGTGAGTGTTTGCAGTTGGGGAATCTGGATGGAGTACACAGGAGTCCAATGTATTCTTCTAGCAACTTTTCTTTGTTTGAAATCATTTCAAAATAAAAATTTCCAAAACTGAAAAAGAAGATGAGTATCTCATGTCCTCCAAATCCCATACAGATATCTAACTTGGTGTTCTCCACAGTGGATGGAAGATTTATGATTACTTGGTAAAAATGGATTGATTGACTAATTGTCAGTCAGAGTGCTTTACTCATTCTCTTTAGAGTCTTATGGGGTTTGTTTAAAAAAACAGCTACCATATAATTTTTAAGTTATCATATTAAATATTGGAACAAACAAAAATTGTCCAAGGAACAAGTAAACAAAAGTTTGTCAATATCTGACTGTAGGCTAGATCTGAAAGATCCCCACTGTTAGACCGGCCCTTCCTCTAGCAGAGTTTATTGCAGCTGTTGTAAAACCAAGTCACAGTTCAGAGATTGCTATGCAGGAAGTGAAAAGTCAGTTGAGAACATGGAGCATCATGAGAGCCTGAAATTCAATGCTGTTAATGAGAGATCTCAGGGTATGGGTAACACCAAAAATGAAAAGTGTTATTTTTGCATAAAAGGCTGTATGTTTGATTTATTGCTTTTACTTAAAATATTTGGATTATATGAGAAATTTTGAAAGATCATTATAAAAAGCACCCTTTCCACATATTTCCAGTCACCTTCACTTAACCTTTTTTTCCCTTAAATCAACGCTCTCTGATTTCGGTTTTGAGTTGAGGCTTATGTATATATAAACCTGAAGATTTATTTCTGATATTTCCTCCTCACATGAAACTTGTAATTATATATAACTATTTTTCTATTGTGTTGAATTTTCACTGTTTACTAATACTTCATACAGAACACTTGTCATATAACCCCACCAAACTTCAAGAGCACTAAGAAATAGAATTGTTTCTAGAACAGTAACCACTTCTCACCAGTAGGTGACACTAGCAGATCGACTATATTTTATATAAAATTCTTTAAAGGTCTTTTTAATCTGGTCTAGTTTTCAGCTTCTAACTTCAATTGGTAATGCTATGCATATCTCTAATCTAGTTATTTATTTATTGTTAAATTAATAAATTTTATTTTTCAAGCAGTTTTAGGTTCACGGCAAAGTTGAACGGAAAATACAGAGAGTTCCCATATACCTCCTGCCCCCAACACACTCTCCCCACTACCAGCATCCCACACCACAGTGAGTACCTCTAATTTAAACCATTAAAGCATTCATTCATTTGAGAAACATTGTGTGCCTAGATGTTGCACAATTGTACATAGCTAGGGACTCAGCAGGAATTTTACATTATTAAGGAGCAATTACTACTATTTATTATTTAGATTTTTTTTGTATACTATTATAACCTAGTTTCCAAGGAAGATTAGAACAAACATCATTTACTTAAGCAAGTCAAACATCTGGTATTCTCTATGTCCAAGGCACTAACTAGATAAGAAGATCCATAAAACAGTCCCTGCCATCACTATGAAGGGACACAGGTGGGAATAGCTAGGAATACAAGGCAGAGTGGGTAAAGTCCTAAAGTGTGGTCATTAAGAGTACTTTAGGGGTAGTTTGGTTACTTTTTTCAAGAGAGTCTTTGTCTTTTAGAGATTTCCTTCATTTGAATTCCCCCAGAAGTAGACCCTGAAATAAGGATTTCAGTGGCAGTAATTTATTTGTGAGCTGCAGTAAACACCAGCAGGGGAGTGTTATGGGCCGAATTGTGTCTCTCCCAAAATTCATATGTTGAAGTCCTAACCCCAGTAGCTCAAAATATAACTATATTTGGAGATAGGGCCTTTAAAGAGGTAACTGAGGTAAAATGAGGTCATTGGGGTGAACCCTAATCCAATATGACTGGTGTCCTTATGAGAAGAGGAGATTAGGGCACACACAGACAGGGGGAAGACCATGTATGTGAACACACAAGAAGAAGACAGACATCTATCTACAAGCCAAGAAGAGAGGCCTCAGAATAAAACCACCCTGCTGACACCTTGATCCTGGACTATGAGGGAACACATTTCTGCTGTCTAAGCCATCCAGTCTCAGGTGCTTTGTTGTGGCAGTCCTTGCAAACTAATCCAGGGAGTGAGCCAATGTGACAGGGAAGGGAAGGCAGAGGTAAAGGAGTGTTATCAAGTCAGCTGCTGCGGTGGGCAAATAAATATAGGCCCACAGAGAAACTTAGGAAAAGGCCTGGGACCAATGCCTCAGAGTTCTCTCACACAAGGGGGGAGGGAGCTGGGAGGTAGAGGGCTATCCCTGGGGAGGCACCAATTACACTGGCAGTCCCAGCCTGCTGTGAGCAGGGCAAGGTGGCTTTTCCTAGCTTTAAGGAAAGTCTTCAAGCAAAGATATGCAGATCATGCCTGCTACAGGTCTGCTCAGGCACACTGAAATGAAAAGAGAGGACAGATGTGAGCGGGCCACTGACAGGGACCCCTGCAGTAACTCACCCGGAAATATTTATAGATGAGCTCATATGATGTCTGGAACTTGCTTCAAAATAATAGAAGAGAGAGAGAAGTGAGTGGGGGCATAGAGATAACAAGATTAGTCCTGAGTTGGTCATTTTTTAAAAACCTAGATACATGGGCAGTCACAAAACTATTCTGCCTACTTATAAGTTTGTAATTTTCCATAATAAAAAGTTTATGATAAGTGCATGAGAGACTCCTGGTAGATGGAGTGATGGGCCCCAAATTTACCCTCCTTCCTAAAACACCAAAACAAAACCAGACCAAATATATGAAATAACAGTTTTCAGGACACTGGACATCAGGCAATGAAAGACAGTTATTCCTGAGAGAAGAAAATAAAAAGTTGAGGCCGATGATTGCCTCATCTTACTGACTTGAGATAATTTTCAGGCCACAGCACAGGGAGGAAGAATCCATGCAGAGCCTGGCAGATTCCCTAGGTTACAAAGACAGAGTTGGGGTTCAGTGTGGACAAGGCAATTACGGTTTGCCGGACAAAATATGGAGAGGAGAGAGCAGTACAGAGAGAGAGTTCCTGAGATGTGCAGAAGGTCTCCCTTAAATCTTCAGCAGAGAACTCATCAGCCGCTGCACGGGAAGAAACTACATGAGACCAAGGAAAAGAGTCAGCAAAAAGAATAAGAGGAAATAGCACCACAAAAAGCTGGGGAAAATGCCTGTTCTCACTGGCTAACCTAGAAAACTTCCTAATATACAGAGCCTCGGGTAGAATACTCAAAAAGGTCTTGGCTCAATAGTGAAGAATAATCAGCTTTAGACGAAACAGGGCTCAAGTCTCAACTAATAAATCTTTAAAGCAACACCCAAATGAATCAAACAGTTTCCAAGTAACTTAACCATGCCCTAGAACAAAGCTCAAGAATATTTAAAGGAATACAAAAATCTCTAACATCCAACAAAGTAAAATTATAATGTCTGACATCCAATCAGAGATTACCAGGCATGCAAAGAATCAGGATATTGTGAGATGTAAGGAGGAGAAAATCAATCAATTGAAACTAACTAGAACTGACAGACGTGTTAGAACAAGCAGAAAAAGGTGTTCAGAATGATTATAACTATATCCCATATGTTCAAAAAGTTAAGTGGAGAAATGAAAAATAGAAAAAAAATGAAATCTAAATTTCTAAAGATGAAAAATACAATGCTTGATATAAATACATTGGATGGGATTAATGGCAAATTGGCTATTGCAGAAGAAAAGATTAGTGAACTCGAAGACATAAGAATAGAAAATAACCAAAATCTTGGAGAAAAAAATAATTAAAGAAATTAACAGACTATCTGTGAGTGTTCAAGTAGTCTAATACATGTGTAATTGGATCACCAAAAGAGTGTAGGGACAGAAAAAATATTTGAAGAAAGAATGGTTGAAATGTTCCCAAACTAAATGAAAATTATAAACTCACAGATCCAAGAAGTTCAATTAAAGCCAAACAAACAAACAAACAAAAAACCCCAAAATGTGAAGAAAACTACATCAAGTTAAATCATAAGCAAAATTGCACAAATCAATGAAAAGAGAAACTCCTAAAAGCAGTAAAAAAAAAAAAATGACAGGTACAAAGGAAAAAAAGATAAGTATGACATCAATTTCTTGCCGGAACAAATGGCAGACTAGGAAGCTCTAAGGTCTTGTCCCTCCCTCTAGAATATTGAAAAACTAAGCAGGAACTGTCTGAATCAACTGTTGGTGCTCTAGAAAGCAGCCCATAATTACTAGTAACCAAGCAAATGCTCAGAGATAAAGACATTTTCAAAGGGGTTGGAAAGTTTTGTAGCAATTTTACCCTTGCCCCACTCTCATCCTGGTACAGTGGCAGTCTTGGTCTTAAAACTGTAAAAGTTGGGTTCCTAGTTCTCTCTCTCAAACCAGAGAGGGCAGAGCAGACTATATTTGCAAATTATTATATACATTTGTTCTAACCTGTCTGGGGTATACCTGAAGGACTGACGCAAGGTGCTTCTCTCTGTTTTTCCTAACTCAGAACTCAGCCAGGAAAATGGTGGGCGCTGCTCATATAAAATGCAAGGTGAATACCCACCCACAGATGCGTGGGGCAAGTGATTAGGGTGAAGACATATAACAGACCATCAAAGGCCTGAAGAAGATGCTAGGGTGAGATATTTCAGGAAATTAGGACTTGCAAAAGTGTATGCTGAGGAATTTAGAAAGCCACATGCATGTCCAGGCAAAATGCTTGCTCAGAAAAACCTGAGAAGACATTACGCACTCACTTCAGGCTGACCTTAGGCTCAGAGTGAGCCTTGCTAAGCGCTGAAAGTGTGTCCCAGCATAGAGCCAACCTGCAAAGACTGGGAGAGGGGTTGGTTTTTGTTTTGTATTTTTTGCTTCTCTCTTTTTATTGTTTGTTTGAGTTTTATTTGTTTAGCTCAGCCCCTGGCATTCAAGGAAATCCGTCAAAATATATATATTTAGTTTTGTGAGTGTTATGAATGAGTTGATTTTTACAAATGCTTTTTCTGTGTCTACTGAGATAAATAGGTGGGGGATTTTCCCCTTTATGCTATTAGTACGGTGTGATTCATTATTTTTTATAATAGCTTAGTTGGGATATAATTCATATCATAAAATTCACCATTTTTTTATTGTGGTAAAGTATGTACAACATAAAATTTATCATTTTAGCCATTTTGTAAGTGTACAAATTCTATAGCATTAAGCATATTCACATTGTTGTACAACCATCAGCACTATCCATCTCTGGAACTGTTTCATCTTCCCCAACTAAAACCCTGCATCCATTAAACACTAACTCCCCATTCTCTCTTCCCCCTACCCCACCGCCTGACGATTACTATTCTGCTTTCTGTCTCTATGAACCTGACTACTCTAGGAACCTCATATAAGTGAAATCACACATTTATCCTTTCGTGACTGGCTTCTTTACTTAGTATAATGTCTTCAAGGTTTATCCATGTTGTAGTTTGTGTCAGAATTTCCTTCATTTTTAAGGCTGAATAATATTCCATTGTACCTATGTACCACATTCTGTTTATCCATTCATCTGTTGACAGACATTTAGTTCTTTCCACCTTTTGGTTATTGTGAATTGTGCTGCTATGATCATCTGTGTACAAGTTTTGGTTTGAACACATGTTTCAGTTCTTTTGGCTATATATCCATGAGGGGAATTGCTGGGTCATATGGTAATTCTGTATTAACTTTTTGAGGAACTGCCAAACAGTTTGAAAGCAGCTATATCATTCTACATTCCCATCAGCAATTGTATTAGTTTGCTAGGGCTGCCATAAAAAAAAAAAAATACCATAGACTGAGTGGCTTACACAACAGAAATTTGTTTTCTTACAGTTCTGGAGACTCCCCAAGATCAAGGTGCCAGCACGGTTGATGTCTGGTGAGGGTTCTCCCTTTGGGTTGTAGATGGCCACCTTCTCATTGTGCGCTCACATGACCGCTCCTTTGTGCTTGTGCAGAGAGAGAATGCAAGCAAGCTCTCTGGAGTTTCCTCTTGTAAGTACACTAATCCTGTAACATCAGAGTCCACCCTATGACCTTATTTAACCCTAATTATTTTCTTAGAGGCCTCATCTAATATAAATAAGCTAGGGGTTAGGCCTTCAACATAGGAATTTTGAGGGGATACAAACATTCAGTGCATAACAGCAATGTATGAGGGTTCCATTTATTCCACATTCTTACCAACACTTGTTGTTGCCTGTCTTTTAGATTATAGGCATCCTAGTTGGTGTGAAGTGATATCTCATTGTTTTAATTTGAATTTCCCTAATGACTAATGATGCTGAGCATCTTTTTATGTGCTTATTGGCCATTGGTAAACCTTCTTAGGAGAAATGTATATTCAGATCTTTTACCCATTTTAAAATAGGGTTATTTGTCCTTTCATTGTTGAGTTGCAAGAGTTCTTTATATGTTTAGGATATACATTCCTTTTTATCTAGCCTGACAATCTCTGTCTTTTGATTGAAATGATTAATCCATTCACATTTAGCAAACTATTCCTTCCATGGTTAAATAAGTAAGAAACTTGGTGAATACAGGGCTGACTTGTAAACTTCCTGAACTTAGCGTATATTCTGCAAACCACAGACAGATCCATAAGCAAAATGTGGAAGTCTCATTGCTGCCTTGAGATGTTTAAACACAATGTATGACCAGTCATTCATTTAGTACTAAGCTATGCTAATCCAGGGGTGCCTTGCTGAAGGCTAGGCTTAAAAACAAAAGCAAGTATAAATGTAAAAAAGCAAAAGCAACTAAGAGACATCAGTGGTCAAACACTGCAGAGGAAATACAATCTACAAAATTAATCCAGGCAAGTCACTAAACAGTGATAATAACCACCTCTGGGAGACGGGCGCCTCAGAATCCAAATATCTAGTTTCAGCAAAAATATATGAAACATGCAAGTAAACAAGAAAGTTATTCCACACACAGGAAAAAATAGAAACTGTCCCTGAAGAGGCCTAGATGTTGGACTTAGAGGACAAATACAGTCATGGTCTGCATAATGAGGTTTTGGTCAATGACGGACTGTATATATCATGATGGTTTCATAAGATCATAATATTGTATTTTTACTATATTTTTTCTATGTTTAGATGTGTTTAGATATACAAATACTTACCATTGTGTTACAGTTGCCTACAATGTTCAGTACAGTAACATGCTGCACAGGTTTGTAGCGCAGGAGCAATAGGCCTATACCATACAGCCTAGGGTGTAGTAGGCTATGCCATCTAGGTTTGTGCAAGTACAGTCTATGACATTCACACAACAACATGCATTTCTCAGAATGTATGCCTGTTGTTAAGCAACACATGACTATTCTTCATTATAGAAAAAGCATCTATTTATAAACATGTTCAGAGAACTAAAGAAAACCATGTTTTAAAATTTTTAATTTAAAATAGAATACAGAATATCAATAAAGAAATAAAAATTATGAAAATAACCAAATGGAACTTTTGGAATTGAAAAAGTACAATAATTGAAATGAAAAACTCACTAGAGGAGCTCAACAGCAGATGTGAGCTGGTAGAAGAAAAAAAATCAGCAAAATTGGAGTTAGATCATTAGAGATAATCTGAACACAGGACAAAAAAGAATTGTGAGCCATGTATTTTACAACAAGAAATTATGTTTGTTAAAAAGATCCTTTGGTACTTGTGGAGTTAAAGCAACAGCCAAATTTCCTTGAACTGCTCAGACTGTGTGTGGTATAACAGAATTTTGGTTTTCAAAGCCCACCTGATGGCCCTTTAATTTTAAGTCATTTGGGGCAGGGATTTGTTGTTCACTCCCAGGAAGGCATTCCATGTCTACTTCTGAGGTTTCTTATAGAAGCTAAACAGCATCTGCAGGCTTTCCTGATCTGCCTCACTGTGGTATTAATGGACTTCAAATAAAGTACAAGTCAGAGCATTCTGAGGAATATTCCTTAAAAGAAAATGATTCCTGTAAAGCCATCTGTTCCTTCCTCTGGGCTGTTATTCAAGACAGCAAGTCCTAGATGCCCTTCTTTGCAAGATCTCAATGCCCAGAATAGAGTTTTCCTCTCAGTGAATATTTAAGAATGGATGAGTGGATTATGTGTGCCCTCAAATGACTGCTGGTCAAAAACACTTTCTTCATTAGAATTTAGAATTGTGCAGTCTCAGTACATCCATTAATTAAAAATTGTCTGTCCTTAAGGGTTAATATATATAATTCTCAAGTTTCTCTTTCAAATACCTGTACGTGGACTCCCATTTTAATAAAATATTGTACATGAAACTATTCTAAAGTAGCAGTCTATGGGTTAATTTCTAGCAATAATCATTATACTTAAATACCAATAAATTAAGTAATGAGACATGTCTAAGTTAAATAGGAGTTTTGCTGCTGTTCTTACTTAGAGCTTTAAAAGAAAACAAAATCTAAATACAGGAACATTGCGCACTACTGCAACATTCATTAAGGAAAACAACTTCCCGTTTTCCCATTTGTCACCCAGAGTAACTAAACATCTTCAGAGAAGTTAAGTTGCTGTTTTAGCTGGTTTGTTACTGGGTCAGTTACTTTCCCATGAACTCAGCAGAAGTTCCAACTTGCTTTCGCCATTGACTGGGAGAAGTTACAAGGGTCTTGACTTGCATAAATCAGGGCTGGTCTGGCCAGAATCAGTCTTATGTGCAAGATAAGAGACTGTGGGTTGGCACTTTTCCCGGCTGGGGAACCTCTGCTTGGTCTGCTGGACTTGGAGGCAGAGAGGGAATCCTCCCCGGATGGCACTCTGACCCGCCTTATGTCCCCACATCCCCTTGATAAAGCCAGGACTGCTGCCATAACCCAGAGGTCCGTAACCACCCACCCCCAACCCCTGCTGCAGACCGGTACCAGTCCATGGCCTGTTAGGAACCAGGCAGGACAGCAGCAGGTGAGCGGAGGGCGTGCGAGTGAAGCTTCATCTGTATTTACTGTCACTGTCTCCCATCACCCCCAGATAGGACCATCTAGTTACAGAAAAACATGCTCAGGGCTCCCACTGATTCTGGGTTACAGTGTGCTGTATAATTATTTCATTATATATTACAATGTAATAATGATACGAAAAAAGTGCACAATAAATGTAACGTGCTTAAATCATCCTGAGACCATCCTGCCCCCCGCCACCATCTGTGGAAAAATTATCTTCCGTGAAACCAGTCCCTGGTGCCAAAAAAGGTTAGGGACAGCTGCCATAACCCGTATAGGGTTCTTCTATTGAAGGCATCCTGGGTTTAATCACTGAGGCTCAAATAATCAGCAATTAAACCCAGGATGCCATCTATAGAAAAAGGGTGTTGCCCACTCCCGAGCCCGGTGGCTATTTGAGGTGAGGGACGAGGGCCATCTTCCTTCACTCCAAACTTCCCTGACTGCGTGCATCACTAGTTCTCTCCTTTTTTTTTTTTTTTTTTTTTTAAGACAGAGTCTTGCTCTGTTGCTCTGGCTGGAGTGCCGTGGTGTCATCATAGCTCACAGCAACCTCAAACTCCAAGGCTCAGGTGGTCCTCCTGTCTCAGCCTGCCACCACACCCAGCTGATTTTTTCTATTTTTAGTAGAGACGGGGTCTAGCTCTTGCTCAGGCTGGTCTCGAACTCCTGAGCTCAAGGGATCCTCCTGCCTTGGCCTCCTAGAATGTTAGGATTACAGGTGTGAGCCACAACACCTGGCCTCTCTCTCTCTTTTGATTTTATTTTTGAGTGAGATTGTGTTATTTTGGAGGGAATTGAGGAAATAATCAGAGAAAATATTTCTAACATGACAAATGTTGGTGGGTTTGCATTGCATAAGGAATGATGCCTCAGATTGGGAACAGCCTCTAGTTAGGATGCAGTTCTTTTAAAGACCTTGCCTCCTCCCCTTCTTACACAAGCTGTTGCAGAAGGTGTTGGTGTCTTTACTGCACACTTGAGGAACTGGGGCTCCAGTCAAGTGACCTGCCCAAGATTGCACAAGGAGATCTGAAAGGACTAGCTCCCGTCCAGGCCCTGCCTCTGGCCACGCGGCCTGGCTCTTGAGGCAGAAGGCTTTGGGTTTTTCGAAAGACTTGCCTTGTTCCTCAGTTCTCCTTTCCATTCATTAAGGAAAGCAAGAAAAAGGAAGAAAAACAAAAAGGAAAGAAAAAACCTCTGTCACAAGGCAGAGCTAGTCTCAACCTGTAGGTCACGAGTATTTCTGGCACTTGTTTGTTTCTTTGTCATTTTGACCTTCTGATCCCTTGTCCCAACGTGGCTGAAGACAGTGACCTGACTTGTTTCTTGCTGTTTCCTTTCTCCCACTTTTTGCCTAACCCACCTTGTGTTCCCACATCCCGTGCGACCACTCTTAGAGTTTACGCAAAAGGGAATTTAAAAGGCTATTTTTGGTTTATGCCCAGAGGACAGTACAAGAATTTGCCAATGACTAGATTTTTTCCAAATTTCCAAACATTCAAATATGGCTAACAACACTGTAGTTCCAAAGTTCTCGGCGAGGAGATTTAAATGTGCTGAGCAATGGTAGCCCAGCTTCATTCCCTCCTATCACATCACCTTTAACCAACACCCTAGTTCATCCCTGTGTGCTGGATGAAATTAATTTCTCTGCTGTGTTTGTTGATGTCTCAAGAAAAGCCAGAAGCCACAGCTTGCTCAGTTCTCTACACTCCACTAGGGCAGAACTGGCAGGGACTCCCCAAGCTCTTCTCAGGCCACATGGAAAATACTGAGTACACTGGACAGGATTTGGGGGGCTGAGAGGCATTTGAACTATTCATTATATATATTTTTTGCATTATATAATTAAAATTAGAAATATAAAATACAAAGTATATTAGTTTAGATATTTAATGCTAAGTTTATATGAAACTTCCAAATAATAGTTTTTTCAATTTTTATAGTTGCTTATGTAGCTCACAAATATGAATATACCTCCCTATATTGGTGATGGTGGTGTTGTTGTTGACATGGGGTCTCTCTTTGTGGCCCAGGCTGGAGTACAGTGGCATGATCACAGTTCACAGCAACCTTGTACTCCTGAGCTCAAGCAATCCACCCACCTCAGCCTCCTGAGTAGCTGAGACTACAGGCATGTACCACCACACCCAGCTAATTTTTCTAATTTTTTGTAGAGATAGGGTCTTGCTATGTTGCTCAGGCTGGTCTCAAACTCCTGGCCTCAAGTGATCCTCTTGCCTCAGTTTCTCAAAGTGGTGGGATTATAGGCATGAGTCACCACACCCAGCAATATTGGAGTTTTTTCGTTTGAACTAGCCACTGTCAATTCCTGATCAAGATCTTAATGATGAATTATTCAAATTCTTGAAAGTCAGCATCCACAAGAAACTTTGCACAAGTAGGTGATAATTTTTTTATTGATTTTTTAATGACTATTCAAAAATTTTCAACAGTATAAATAAATTATCTTTGCTGGGTCTATAGCCTTTTTTCTTTCATTAATAAGATGTAATGTTGGCATTTCATGTAACAATGCAGATTCTTTGGAAACCCTCAGAACTTTTTTCATATGAAACATTTCATAGGAACAGAGGAGCCAGCTCACACTGGAGATCGGGTGCCTGGGTTGGCAGCTGTGACCAGGACTCCTGGATCCCATGTAGACACTCCTGGATCCCGTGTAGATGCTGATCCTCGAAAGCTGCAAGAGGCCTGGGTGAGGCTGCTCAGCAGTGGGGAGTTGACAGGCCTGCGGATGCCAGTGGCCAGCTGCCCCAAGGGCTGAGGGATCAATAATTCAACTGACTACATCTCCTGCCCTTACTAGCAGAGAAAGTTAGCCTCTTCCTGCCTCACTTTGCCCATGTGTGAAGTGGAGATAACGGTAGTACCTACCTGGAAGGGTTGTTATGAGGATTAAATGGGTACCATGCCTGCAGCATAGTAAGTGTTAAATGTTTATTAAATAAAATAAAAATGTCGAGAGGTTCTTGAGTAGACCCCTAAATTACATGCTTAGAGCCAGCCGGAATCAGACATTCTAAATTCTGGCTGCCGCACTCTCTAGATGTGGGCCATAAGCAGGTTATTCAATCTCTCAAAGCCTCAGCTTCCTTGCCCATCCGTGACGATGGCGCTGGCACCCATGGTATTAATATAACGACATACAGGCTAAATAGGACAGTTCACATAAAGTTCTTGAAACATAACAAGTGCTCAACGAATGATGGCTATTATGAAGTGGCAGAGCCCAGATGTGCACGCAGGTGTGCTGAGCCCCCTGCCCATGCTTACTGCCTGTGAGTCACACGTCCCGACAAAGAAGGGCTTCACCTGCCACACTCTCCTTTACCGTTTATTTAAAATATTCCTACTTGCTTTGTATTGTTCAGTCAAGATTTTCTGTCCCCATCTGTGGACTCCTGGAGTGGTTTTTCTATATCTCTAAAAAATAATGCCAAGAATGGTCAGAGCAATTGCACGGAGGACCAGGTGTTAAGAGAATTCCTTTGCAAAAGCCCTGATGCTGCCAGTGACCACTGTCTTTCCAAGTCTCAGATAAGTTCAACACGTCCTTCTTCATTCATATTTTATTAGGAAGTCATATCAGAAAATTAATCAGTTTTAAAACTTTAAATATTAAATGAATCATTCTTATCAAATACATGAACACCCAGGAGCCAAGTCAAATATGGCATTTCACTTTACAAATATTTTTACATTTAACAGTCATGAAAAGGAAAAGAACCTTAGAAAACAACTTTGACTCTGTCTGTACAAATGTTAGTATCAAAGAATGGCTGAAGCTTAAATTTTAAGATCTGCAAGATCAGTGAAATAAGTCATCTTTTATTAAAATATAATATCCTTATCTCTTTCCACCATATACATATATGTTTTTTCTTTTTAAATAAATATATATTATGTATTTTTAATGACGACTTACTCGACAACATTCATCTGGTGCTTTGGGGCCGTGGAGGTTACTTGGTAAGGAAAACAAATACCAAAAACATCAGGCCTAACTGGATTCTCCTAAAGCAGAAGAACGGACTTGATTTTGGAATGTCTCCTCCCAGCTCTTCTCACATCACTTCTGAGCCTTCTGAGGAGTCATCGGCAAACAAAAGTTCATCTGACAAGGGGCTCCCCAAGGGCAGAGTGCTAGAGAGGGACCAGGGGACCCCATTCCTTACAAGTCTGTCCTCCGGGAAAACACCGTTCTTTTCACCCGTGACTGCAGCAGAGGTGGCAGAAGCCACATCTTCCCATTCCTCACTGCCCCCATTCAGGATGTACCTTCCTTCGTGAGGTCTGTTCTCATGAACTTCTGCTGTGACCACGCTGATGGCAGCGCTGGGAGTGCAGGAGGTGATTATAGAGTCAGGGTCGATGTTCATGTCCAGCGGAGGGAGCGCAGAGCCCTCGGCCAGGCCCTCAGAGCTCGCCAGCAATGGCGTGTTGATGTAAATGATATCTGCTTTGTCCTGAACATCAGGCAAACTTTCCAAGAGCTTTTCTAGCTGCAGCCTCAACACTGAAAAGGTAGGTCGGTCCAGGGGATCAGCTCTCCAGCAAGAGTACATTATTTCATACCTAAAAGTGCAAAACAAGCGAATTACCTCCTGGCACAGCACAAGGATCCCTTAGTACAATCCACCCCTTTTCATCTTATCTTTAATTTTTATCACAGTTTAATCAACATTTGTTCTACTTTTTATGGAAATCATTGAGATTTTTTTTTAGGTGGCTTAATATTTATAAAACTTTTGTAAATGTTCCATGGGTATTTGACAAGAAAGTGATTCTGTTTCCTGGAGTAGACACCCTATGTGGCAATTATATCTAACTTTGCAAATAAGGAATATTTATGGTCTTTTTCTTTATACAGTGGTTGGCAAATTATGGCCCACAGGCCATATCTGGCTCACTGTCTGCTTTGTAAATTTTACCTGAACAGAGCTTTGCCTATTTGTTTATGAGTTGTCTGTAACTGCTTTTGCTGCAATGGCAGAGTTGAGCAGGTGCTTCAAAGCCAGAAATATTTACTACTTGGTACTTTACAGAGAAAGTTTGCAGACTCCGCCCTATGCTGTCAAGCTGGGTTGTTACCAGGAGAGCTGAATTAGATGGGGCCCTGGGGCTGGGGCTAAGGAGGGCAGCAGCAGGGGTGAGGGGCGCTGTGTGGTGAGTATCACTCCGTCTAGTCTTCTCAACAGCCCTGTCGCTGTCACTTTGTAACGATGGCGAGAGTGCGCTCAGGGATGGTACAGAAGGTGCCATGGCCATGTAGGCAATAGGGAAATCAGATTCAGACTGGACAACTCTACATCCAAGTGCACCTCATGACCCCATCTGCGGTGTTCTATAGGCGACGATTCTTTCTTCTGAACAGTTTCTCTATTCCCAGTGTCCAGGGTAATTAAGAATTATAATGAAGTGACATTTAAAAGAGCACAATAAAATGGAGAGATGACACTCAGGAATCACTAGGCTGAAACGAAGAGTAAGTTATACCATCGCTTCACTTTTTTAAAAAAAATTTTCTATGTATGATTGCTAGGCTTGACCTTTTAGGGCCAGGCATATTAATTGGCTTTCAGAGATATATATTTTATAAGATAGGGTCTTGCTATTTTGCCCAGGCTGATCTCAAACTCCTGGGCCTAAGCAATCCTACCACCTCAGCCTCTTGAGTAGCTGGGGTTACAGGCGTGTGCCACCATGCCTGGCAAACATTTTGTTTTGATCTTTTCCTGTTTTGAGAAATTGATATTCATGTCACTGGATAAGAAAACACCCCAAATTTAAATCATCTGGCACATGCAGTAAATTACTGGTATCTTATGAACAGAAATATGCAATTCCCATGTTTACATTTTGTCCTGTCTTATAGATCCTTTGGCTGATTCTACTATGGTAGTATTTCACAAAGAACACATGGATCTCACTCATGTAGACGTATAATAACATCTTTTCACTTGTCTACTTTTCCAGCCTTTACCAACACCCACACGTGCATGAGGAAGGTGGAGACTCGCAAAACGCCATGTATATAAAGATCCTTAACACAGGGCATGGCACGTTTCCCTGTCTCACAACCCTGATTCTCATCCCAGGCTTAGGAGTTCTTTCTAGTCCCCCTGTCTCACCTTCATTACATGGTCACTTAGACTTGGCACACAATTTTTGTTTCTATTTCATGGCACAAATGGCTTTCACGGCACAAATCAATTTGCATGACTCCCTGTTTTCCACAGAGCCTTGACTGTTTGCACTCTGAGATGAGCTTTGAGACATTCTTTCCTTAGCGACACAATCTTCTTTTCAGTTACTTCCTCAAGGGCAGTGCCACTTAATTTACTTTCATTTATTCCATGTCTTAGGAGAAAGTGTTTAAGTAATCTATTTTGTGTTTCAACTAGAATAGTAGCAACATCACTTTGAAACTTCTTTTTTATAGTTAATACTTTATGAAATATAAAAAATATAAATATGACTTTTAAAGCACAGTGAGCAAGTGTACTGTCTAGCCTACTCCCACAGAAGGGCAATTTCACACTAGTGGACCAAGAGGATTAACAAGAAGCATCTGGTAAATAATATTAATAGAAGGGCTGTGATGTTTAGTGATTGAAATTTTATGGATGGAAAGAAAAATAAGTTTGGTAATTGCCTTGGTAAATGGTCATTTTTGTTTTTCTGTTGAGATTTTATAAAAGATACAATTATATAAGCTGCCAAGAGCTGGGAATAGGGGAGAATGGCGAGCAGTTTAATAGGGAGAGAGTTTCAGTTTTGTAAGATGAAAGAGTTCTGGAGATGGTGGTGATGGTTATACAACAATGTGAATGTCACGACTGAACTATACAAAAGTGGTTAAGATGGTGCATTTATGTTATGTATACTTTACCAGAATTAAAAAAAATGCAATCATATAAATTTACAAACTTTATAAACGTGTGACTTTACTCATGTTTTTCAAGCATGTCCTTTGTTCCTGGCTCTGAGGATGGCTGAGTACAGTGCTGCCAGTCTGCTCAGGGAAATGACGCCCGCCTCCCACTAGCCGTGCATGTGTCTCCACCATCTTAGCCAGCGTCTACCCTCGCTCTGCCACTAAGCCCCCTGTGACTCTGACCTTGCTCCTTCTCTGGGCCTGGGATGCCTCAGGTGGAAGTGGAGGAGGCAGTCAATGAGCGGAGGAGGGTTTTTAAGAGGAGGAAGGCAGGTGTGAGCTCGGTCCTCGGGGCACACGAGTAGCAGGAAAGAGGCAGGGCCGCTCTGCACCCGTCAACATGCCAGGCCCTGGGGGCCAACGTGAACCAGAGCTCAAGGTCAGTGTTGGGGTGGTCAGGAATAAGAATGAGGGCAGTGCTGTGATGGGGCAGGTAAGCCCCAGAGAGGAGCCCCTGAATCTGAGTGGGTGCAGCTTTAAGGCCACTGACGCAGCGAGAACGTTACCAGTGAGTGCCAGCTGTGGGTGGACCAGTGTGCCCCGACCATTTACTCCTTGCTGCAGCCCCATGAAGGAAGAAACAGCCCTGCTCTGGACAGGGCGGCTGAGGCCCGGAGAGGAGCGGGGTTGCCTGAGGTCACGCCAACAGTCAACAGCAGTACTCAGCCCATCTGACATGGGGCCCCTGCTCTCATCTGCGACCCCATCCTCCTAGGCTGGAAATAACAACCCGCAACCTTTCCTCATGGTTACTGTTTGAGCCACCGTGCTAAACACTTTATAGACATCAGCTTGCTCGGTCAGCACAGCCACCCATTACACAGGTACCATTAAACCCATTTTATAGGTGAGTTACCTGAGAGGATGATGCTTGGCCCCAGGTTGAGGGTAAAGCTGCAATCCAGATCCAGGGGTGTCTGGCCCCACAGACCAGGTTCGTAACCACTGAGCAGACCTGCCCGACATGGGTCAGATCCAGAGGAATTTGGATTTCACCCCATGGGCAATGAAAAATCAACTGAAAGATCAGCTTCAGAAGCATTCCATGATGGGGCTATAATTCTAGAAAGGTTACTCTGGTCGTCACCCAAAGACTGTATTAGGAGCCTGGGGCAGCAGGGAGGCTGTGACGGGTGCAGTGGGGAAATGTCCCATGGACACTGACAGGGACATCACAGAGAGCGGCCTCTGGGGTGGTGAGGAGCAGGGCCCGCAGCCTGGTCACCCAGGGGCTGATGCTGTGAGGAGAGGTGACCCACAGGGGGGCAGGAGGGGAGGGCAGGCACAAAGGGCGCTCTGTGATTCACATCGTCATACTTCAGAGCTTTTCAAAAACCAAGAGGCAACCAAACACAGGACTTAACTCATCTCAACTATGTTTGGAGAGAAGCAGCTCAGAAGGACTCATTTCATTTTTAAAAGGGAACGTCTCAGAAATGGAAACACAGAGGCCTCTTTGGGGGATGCTGCTGTTCACCGGCATCCAGATGTGAGAGGAGACAGGGAAGGCAGCCTGGCTTGCAAAGGCCTTGAGGCCAGAGCTGGGGCCACAGCTGCCTCTGCACGGTGGTGCAGGGAGCCCACGGGAGGTGGGGGCTGGGGGTCTGCCCGCGACTTCCCCAGCCACATGGCGCGTGCTGACTCTGCTGCTCCGTCTCCTAAAAAGTCTCCCAGAAAACCGACTCAGCATTCTCTCATTTTGGCTCTAAGACCACAATATGACACAGCTTTGACCTTGCTAAGACCCAAGATAATCACTGCAAATATGAACTTTTTTTGGTGCACAGAGAAAGCTAAGAAACTTCAACAAAATTCTTTCTAGTCAATATTGTTTGATTGAAATGTTTCCTCATTTTCAGAAACAAGCATTTCATTAACATCGCCCTTTTAAAACTACCGTGAAACCCTAGAACTAATTTAATTACCATTCCATGATGTTTTAAAATGATTTACAGTGTTTGTTTGTGTTCGTAATGTTATACAGCTACAGCCACAATAACCACCACCACCACCACCAAGCAGAGCGAGGCTGTGATTAAAAGTTTCCTTCTGTTTTGCTTTGAAGGGACTTGGGAGGCCTGAGGGGAAACGAACCCAGGCTTGCTCTCCCATGTGAGGCAGCAGGGCCAGAGTGTGTGCATGTGTGTGCATGTATGTGTGTGTGTGGAGGGGGTGCTGCCCACCGTGCTCACCCACACCGGCGCCCGGGCATGGCCCTCCATGACAGCCAGCACAGGCCCACGCATTGAAATGTTCTTACGAAATGCGGTGAGAATGCCCTCTCTGAGCCCACGGCCCTTACACACAATGGTGAACGGTGAGAGGAGTCTCACCATCAGGAAGGTTCAAATCACCACGCTACAGGCAGCACCATAAGAAATTATTTTACAAAGGTTAGCAAGGTGCCTGGGGGAGATCAGTTCACAGTGATGCCACTAATAATTGGCTCGTTACCTGAGCATTTACTCTGTGCGCCTCCTACAGGCTGAGCCTTCCGTGTACTGTCTTATTTAACCCTCACTGTATCTCCCTGAGAGATGTATGGTGATACGTTTTTTGTGGCTGATAACATGAGGCCCAGAGAGGGCAAGTCAACTGCCATGGCCACAACATACATACATGGCTGGTTAGGAGGCAGAGCCTGGCCTGCCCGACTCCAAGGCCCATGCTGCCTGGAGGACAGAGGGGCCTGTCGGGAAGGGATGTGCACTGTGGTCCTGCGTGCGTTTAGCTGGGGGTTTTCACTCCTGGCTGAGCACACAGACTCCCAGAGAGCATTTTAAAGCAAACATTTCTGGGCACACTTTGTACCAAAAGCATCACTACCTACAGGTACAAGGCTGAGGAGTCACATTGTTAGAACATCCCCCAAGCAATTCTGATGACCAGCCTGATCTCAAAGTGACCGGCTTAGATTTCTAAATTTCCTGATGAAGGATATTACTGAGTGGTGTGTTTGAAATGCTATATATTATAGAAAGAGAAGGATAACTGGTCTGAAAGAGGGTGGAGGGTCATTCAAGTACCTCATGCACTATAAAGCAAGCCTGTTTATCTGTGGATATATTTCCTAGTGGTATGGAAGGTATTTTAGGATATGTGCCATCCCCTTGACTTCACAGTGCCCGTCTTTCGAGGCTAGGCTCACTTGGAGGAGTCACTGGAGATGCCACATGCCATCTCCCACACCAGGAGTGGTTCCTGGCCTGGAGTGTCAGCAGGTGCCACCCTCTGCACATGCCCACCTGGCTTACGCACCCTCCCACACACACATTTGGTGCACTTCCCCTGCAGAGCCAAGTGGCTGCCCCACGCAGAGCCCAGGGACACAGAGAAGCTCACTCACAGCTCATCCAGGCAGTCCTCGGGCTGCTTCAGTCTGTGGCCGTGGAGAAGATAGTCATACATCTCATGGTTCTGCACCCCGGGATAGGGAGTCATTCCCCGCGTGGCGATTTCCCACATGGTCACGCCAAATGCCCACTGAGAACAAGGCAACAACAAATTAGGATGCAAGTCTTTCCACAAAGGCTGAATGGACTTTTTCTTTGGGAAAGGTCATTTCCTTAAAGCCCGGATGACCGTACACAAAGCCGGCAATTATGTATGAGACACGCTGCTCTCCCAATATGGCAATAGTGTGGGTTGGAGTGTCACTGTTCCCCAATTTTATGAAAGTTGTTCTGGGAAATTTGGCAAAGGCAGAAATAGCTTCGTCACACACCATGCCTCTGCTTACGGCTCTGCTCCACCATGACTGTGAGGTGCTCCCTTCGCCTACTCTTGGGTCAAGGGTGTAATTCCACAGTGCCTTTCATGTAGCATCTTGGTTCCAAAGAGCCACTGGATGAACTCATCCAATTTAATGACTATGAAATATCTTAGTTGTGGGCAATGAGTCATCCTTTGATTGCAAAGAAAAATGGAACTAAATGAAGGGCCTGTGCAAAGCAGAGCTCTTCTTAATGTTAGGATGCTTCACCAGAATCTACCGTTGTACCTGAATTAAAGTATCTAGTAAGACATAAAAGAGGAGGCTGAGCATGCTCCCAATTCTCAGTTTATCAAAGGATAAAATGTCTTGCAATACCAGCTTAAGTCATTGCTTTCAGTGTGTCTTCATCTTTGCAAGGTGGAGCCCTGAATCAAAGCTGTGTACATACCACGTCACTTTTACTTGTGTAGACTCGGTCTGCAAGACTCTCTATGGCAATCCATTTCACAGGCATCTTAGCGATGCGGCCTTGGCGGTAGTAATCGCCACTGTAAATCTTCTTAGAGAGGCCAAAATCCGCAACACAGACAGTCATGTCATCTCGCAACCTGCAGAGAGCAAAGTTCATGTCCTCAGCAACCTCAGGGCAAAGCCTTAATTCACTGGTCTGCATCAGATGCTGCTGAAAACATTTATCGAAGTGACCAAAGGAAGACAGAGACCCTATCGGCCTGGGAAGGTCCTGCTTTGGGACCAATGGCAGGGCAAGTGTGGCCAGAAGAGCTATAGTCGGCAGCACTCTGGTCTGTGTGGGGATCTGGACCAGCAAGGGCTCCTGTGCACAGTGGATGGAGACACCTGGAGGGAACAGAGATGTGGAGTAGAAGAAGCAGCAGCTCAAAACCAGGCCCTCTGCTAGACTGATTTAGTGCCCCAGGAGCCTCCTGCCTAAGGTCTGGAAGCAGCACCTGCCTTGTGGACTCAGCAAGGCTCCCGAGAGTGTGGAGGAGGTGGGGAAGTACTGCTCTAAGACGGAGATGCTGGACTACTTGCCAAGATGACCAGGTGGGTGCTTGAGAAATTGATTGGGAAATGAAAGAGATATAATCGCATTTATAGCTCATCATTAAAACAGTTCCTAGACAAGAAGGAGGAGGAAGAACAGGAAAAAGAGAAAGAGAAGGAGGAGATATAGAGTGGTCTGGGGTAGGTGACTAACTTGTCTCTGCCTGACACTGACTTTCAAAACTGCGAGTCTCATGTCCTGGGAATCCCCGTTGTCCAGGGCAAACCAGAAAGCTGTTCACCCTACCCGCTGGGAAACTCATGAAGGAAACAGAAATTTTTCTACCTCCATGGGAGAAAAATTGTTTAAATAAAAGCAATAACAAAATCCAACCCCCCTTTGGGGGTTTTAAAAATGAGGTTTGTGAAATGGGTAGGGGCTGGGGGGCAGGGTTGGTTGGGAGGCATGAGGGTGGAGGCCCTATTGTCACACCTCTGACCTAGAAAAGCAAATGACAGCAACATATTTAAGGACCACTCCCTCTTCTTGCAACAGCAAACTTAAAATCAAGAAATAGTTACTGTTTTTGAAGATTTACAGCAGATAACGGCTCTGTTGAAGCAGGTTGAAGAAATGGGGAGAACGTAAGTCCAAAGTTCAGACAATAAGCCATTGTCTGCTGTGAAAGGAAAGCTTCCACGTATTCAAAGCACAGAACTCCTTCACAAGAAGCGTTAGGAAAACTTAGGGCCAAAAACCTCTGCAATTTTTATGACTATCTTCAGGATTAGCTGACTTACACCTAACTCTGGGTCCAAAGCTAGCTGCTGGCAGTGAGGAAGGATCAAAGGTCACACCTAGCAGTCCTCCCTGAGGGAGGGAGTGAAAATGAAAAAGTAGTCACAGGAGAAAGCTTTGGAGGCCAACCAGAGTCTTAGAGGCAGAGGTATTTAAATCCCAAGCAAACACTCAGTCATAATCCCATTTTCAGAGCAAGCCATACCATCCCCTCCCAAACTTAGCTTCCTTCCGTATCTCAACAGCAACAGGCCATCCCCCAACCCTGCAAACATCGAATACCATGAGGTCCAACCCCTTCCAGGATGGCCCAGGACTCTTACATGCAGTTTCGAGCAGCTAAATCTCGATGAAGAAAGTTCCTGTTGCTGAGATACTCCATTCCCAGGGCAATATCCACCATGAACTTCAATAGCGTCTGCAGAGGAATATGCTAGGGGCGAGACGAAACAAGAAGAAAGACTAGCTCTTAAAAAGGAAAACTTGGCAAGCTGGTTCCATCTGAAGGGGTAAATGGTGTTTTTATGGGGTGGTGAAACAAGGAAACAAAATCTTTCACTTCCATCCATATCACTAAAATCACAAATAAGGTTTTCAAAAAGGAATGAAAAAAAAAAAAACCCTAAAACTTCTTGGCAAGTATCACATTCTCTTCTCCCCATCTTTACACATATTTACAGTGAATAACATTCTGTTTCTTTGCACAAGTTATGAGATCAAATGCAATCCTTAGTATCCTTCCGAGTGGGACAGAGTCCCCAGAGAGGAAGGGACGGAAGGTCTGGCTTCAGCAGGGGTGAGGGGTGTGTGTGTAGAGGAGAGTTCTAACGTCTGGGAGGCAAAAAGCCCACTGAGGAGGAGCTGTTTCCAATTAGGCACCCACATCTGCTATCATTTTACTTTGAAATGTTTTGAAAGATACTTTTTTCTTCTAATCAGAAATTAGGATAGATTTTGCCCCTTATCACAGGACCAAAGTATCACATATTCAAGAATTTTCATTTTGTTCCTCTAGGGCCCTCCTGTAAGTTTCAAATCTAGTGGGTTGTTTTGTTTTTTAAGAGACAGGGTCTTGCTCTGTCACCCAGGCTGGAGTGCAGTGTTGTGATCATAGCCTACTCACTGCAGTCACAAACTCCTGGGCTCAAGCAATCCTCCCACCTCAGCCTCCCAAGTAGCTGAGACTACAGGTGCATGCCATCATTTCTGGCTAACATTTAAAATTTTTTGTGGAGATGGGGTCTCGCTATGTTCCCATTCTGGTCTCAAACTCCTGGCCTCAAGTAATTCTCTCACCTCAGCCTCCCAAAGTGCTGGGATTATACGCATGAGCCATCATGCCCAGCCAAGTCTAGTGTTTTAAAAATCAAACTAGACTGCTGTGTTAGAAAACTTACCACTGTTAGAATCAGTTATGAGGATTATGACTGATGAAACTTCCATGTAGTAACTAAATATTTTAGCACAATCATGGCCCTAAAGAAAAGAGTTTACCGCAAGTTCCTGGCAATAATGAATGAGTCCATCCATGATATACTCTCCCTAAGGCACTGGATTTGTCATGGCTTGTTCTCCATGGAACACGAGTTTTCCAAAATGGTACTCATGAAGACATTGCAGTTTTAGCGATTTATATTTTCCAACCAAGACACATGTCAATTACATATTGCATATATGAACAAAATGCTTTAATTATGCTTACCCTTAATTAATGGAGTTGTTAAAAAAATGTAAAAAAAAATATATATATATATATTGTAAGGCTGGTGGCGGGCACCCCTCCCCTCCCTAATGAAAAAAAGAAGCCCAGGAGATCTGCGAAAACAATGCCTGCAGGGCCCAGCTATGTTAAAGAATAGCCACACCTGGATGGTTACCCTGATAAGGGTCTCAGTTCCTGGAATCCATACATACCACCAGCCCCTCCTAGTTCTGAATACCCACCCTAAAACCATAACGGAACCGAAAAACCCCCATCCCCCAGCTCTAAAACATATATAAGCCCACACAAGACTTCTGGGCGGTGCAACTTCTCAAGCCCCTCTCCCCCAGGACCTGAGAACCTCGCCCGGGCACCCCTTTCTTGGGACCTGTTACCCTCACTCAGGAGTGCTCCAATAAAGCCTCTTTACTTATCCCTTTCTACTCTGCTTGTCTTTCTTTCTCTGGCGATGACCATCCCAAAACCTTACATTTACAAGGCATGAAAGTTTTATGCCTCTGTTCCATACATTTGGAGCATTTGATTTTCTGGATGCTAATTTCCAGGAAAGGACTTGGTTCCTAAGAAATATCAAATACTGCTATTATTCATTAAGGTATAATGAATATCAGGTACTATTTATTTGTGTTCTTTTTTTCCTAGAATAATTATGCTATTCTTAGAGACTGTGACCAAAGCTATTTAAAAAATAATTGTGTGGTACAATTAATAAATGAGTTCAGCAAGGTTGCAGGATACAAAATGGACATATAAAAATAAATTGTATTTTTACATACTAGCAATGAAAAATTTGAAAATGAAATTAAGAAAGCAATTTCATTTACAATAGAATCAAAATAAAATACTTAGAAATAAATTTAACAAAGAATTGTAAAACTTACATTCTGAAAGTACAAAATGTTGAAAGAAATTAAATATCTAAATACATGGAATCCTGAGTTCATGGATTGGAAGACTTAATATTGTTATGATAGCAAAACTCCCCACATTGATCAAACAGCTGGCTTCTTTGTAGATATTGACAAGCTGATCCTAAAATTCATATGGAAACTCAAGGAATGCAAAATAGCCAAAACAAGCTTGAATAAGAACAATGTCAGAGGACTCACACTTACTGATTTAGAAAGTTACTCCAGAGCAACTATAATTAAGGCAGTATGGTATTGGAATAAAAATAGGCATGTAGATAAATGAAATAGAAATGAGAGTCCAGGAATAAGCCAATATATGGTCAACTGCTGGTTTGTTTTTTTTTTTTGGTCAACTGACTTTTAACAAGGATGTCAAAACCATTGACAAGAGGGAAAGAATAGTCTTTCAATCAATGGTCACATGCAAAAGAATGAAATTGGACCTCAACCCCAAACGTATACAAAAATTAACTCAAAGATCAAAAGATGGATCAAAGACCTAGACGTAAGAGCCCAAATTATAAAATTCTTAGAAGAAAACATAGGAGTAAATCTTTGTGACTTTGGATTGGGCAATAGTTTCTTAGACATGACACCAAAAGCACAAATAACCAAAGGAAAAAAGATAGACTGGACTTCACCAAAATTAAAAATATTTGTGCTTCAAAGAACACCATCAAGAAAGCAAAAAGATAGCCACAGAAAGAAAGAAGATATTTGCAAATCACATATGTGATAAGGAACTTGTATCTAGAATATATGCACAAGTCATAAAACTCAATAACAAAAAGACAGATAATACCATTAAAAAATAGGCAAAGAAAGGATTAGAACAGACATTCCTCCAAAGAAGATATTCAAATGGCCAATAAGCATATGAAAAGATGCTCAACATTATTAGTCATTAGAGAAATGCATATCAAAATGACAATAAGATGCCACTTCACACCCACTGGAGTGGCTAGAATAAAAATGTGAGATAATAACAAGTGTTGGGGAGGATGTGGAGAAATTGGAATCCTTGTATATTGCTGGTGGGAATGGAAAATCATGTGGCTACTTTAGAAAACAATCTGGCAGTTTCTCAAAAAGTTAGACATTTAATTACCATTTGATCCAGCAATTCTACAGCTAGGTATATACCAAAAGAATTTAAAACATATGTCAATGCAAAAATTTGTGCACAAATACTGATAAAGTATTATTCATAAAAGCCAGAAAAAGTGAACTCAAATGTCCATCAAAAGATGAACAAAGCACGGTATATCCACACAATGGAATATTA
The DNA here is from genome assembly GCF_020740605.2 of Lemur catta. Taxonomy (NCBI): domain Eukaryota; kingdom Metazoa; phylum Chordata; class Mammalia; order Primates; family Lemuridae; genus Lemur; species Lemur catta. The sequence goes on from NC_059131.1 coordinate 69,264,735, forward strand.
ATCCAGCTATAAATAAGAATGAAGTACTGATGCTACAACATGGATAAACCTTGAAAACATTACATAAGTGGAAGAAGCCAGCCACCAAAAAACTATAGATTGAGATGATTCCATTTATATGACATGTCCAAAATAGGCAAATATAGAGAGATATAAGTAGGTTAATGGTTGCTTAGGGCTAGGAGCAAGGGAGAAGCAGTAAAAAGGGATTTAGAGGTGACCACTAAAGGGTATGGATTTTGTTTTTTGTTTATTTGTTTAGGTGATGGAAATGATCTAAAATTGATTGTGGTGACGGTTGCACAATTCTGGAATATACTAATAACCACTGAATTGAACACCTTAAATTGTGTGGTATTTGAATTATATCACAATAAAGCTGTTACCAAAAAAAAAAAAAAAGTGCTACTGCAGGAAAAGAGAGAGAAAAGACAAAAAGCAGGCTTCTCTCCCTTGTCTCTGGAGGCTGGTGTGTGAGGATGTGATGCCGGAGGAACTGCTGCTGTTTTGTAACCATGTGGATCGCCTGCTGCAGATGGATAGCAGAAAGGACTTCTGGACACTTGATGATGTTGTTAAGGACAGAAGTGGCCAACTCTAGAGCTGTGCTACCTCTGGACTTCATTGCATGAGACCCTGTATCTCCTTGTAAGGTCATTTTGAGTTGGATTTTGCATTCCATGCTGGTGAAGTTGTCCTACTTGTTGCAGACCCTAAAAGTTGGCCCCAACTTATCTTTCCTGCTCTACCACCCTCCTCTTACCCTTCTACTACTTTGTTGTTGCCATATGAGAAAACCTGCTTTTCCTAAAAAAAAAAAGTGTGTTCTCAGATCGCCTGGTCTTTGCTCATTCTGATCCAGGCTGTGTGCTTCTCTTAATTTTCCATTTCATTCCTACTGCTCCTTTGAGGATAACCACAATGATAGTGTGGAATATTTAAAAGGTTTTTCCAGTCAGAATTTGTTTCTTCTCTGAAGCTCTAGAGCGGGTTGCTCACACCTGTTTGATGGATGTTATTACAGCCTGCCTCCCTATGTCCTGTCAACCTCAAGAGAAGTGGGGTCATGTTTTGTCATCTGCCTGTCTGCCCTGCACACCTCCAGGGCCGCTGTTCACAGTGAGTGGCACCATAGGTCCAGCACCCAAGCCCTGCTGGAGAGGCACATTTACATACACCTAGTCTTGGGGAACTCCAGGAACAAAGGGTGTGTTTATTCCCAGAGAATTGACTGAACAGGCAGCAAAGCTGAGTAAAAGCTTGATTTTCCTGTTTGTCTAAGTACTCTGAGTCTTCCATCTTTATCTGTGGCTACTAAGTATGAAAATAGGAAAATACATTCCTTTTTATATTTATAACACTTGGAAGTTATTTTCCATCATGGAAGATATACTTGTATTTTTGCAAACAAACTATTCATTAGTCAGTAAAATGCTATGTACTTGTTTTCCACACTTGCTATTTTGTTCAAAAGAAGATAAAATCACAGCAGAACTTTTGGCAAACATAGACAAGCTGATTCTAAAGTTTATATGGAAGGGCAATGAACCTAGAATAGCTAAAACTATTCTGCAAAGGTAGAATAAAGCAGGAGGAATCATATGATGTGATTTTAAGACTTATAAAGCTACAGTCATCAAGACAATGTGATAGGGGCAAAGGGTGCGTAGTTTAATGGAACAGAACAAAGATCTCAGAAATGTACAGCCAATTGCTTTTTGACAAAGGTGCAAAAGCAATTCAATGGATTAAGGATAGTTTTTTCACAAATGCTACTGGTCATCCATATGCAAAAAAAGCAAACCTTGAACTAAATCTCAAACCCTGTACAAAAAATAACACAAAATCAATCATATGCTTAACTGTAACATGTAAAACCACAACATTTTTAGAAGAAAACATAGGAGAAAATTGTTTTTATCAGGAGTTAGGCAAAGAGTTGTCAGACATGAGAGCAAAAGCATGACCCACAAAAGAAAAAACTTGATATATAGGACTTTTATCAAAATTTAAAATTTTTTTGCTCATGTTAAGACAATGCAAAGACAAGCTACAAACTGAGAAAACAATCTGTGGAAATCACGTATCCAACAAAAGAATTGTATTTAGAATATATAAAAAACTCTTAAAGCAAAAGACATTCTATAATAAAGACATCTGCACCCGAATGTTTATGGCAGCACAATTCACTATTGCAAGTATCTGGAAACAACCCAAGGGCTGGTCGATTCATGAGTGGATTATTAAAATTTGGTATATGTATACAATGGAATATTACTCAATTATAAGAAACAACAGTGACCTAGCACCTCTTATATTTTCCTGGATAGAGCTTGAGCCCATTATCCGCAGTGAGGTATCACAAGATCGGAAGAATAGACTCCATATGTACTCGCCATCAAATTGTCACTCACTGATCAACACGGTGGTGCTCACATGGTAGTAATATTCTCCAGGGATTAGGGGGTTGGGGAAGCGGTAAACTCACAACTAATGGATGCGGTGAGCATTGTAGAGGGGAAGGGCATGCCTCTAATCCTCGCTTGGGTGAGGCAAAGACATAAAATGTAACCAAAACATTTGTACCCTCATAGTATCCTGAAATAAAAAAAAATTTAAAAAAAGAGCTCTTAAAATTCAACAATAAGAAAATCAACAACTTCATTAAAAAATGAACAAAAGTCTTGAACAAACACTCACCAAAGAGGATATAAGGATGGCAAACAAGGACATGACAAGATTGGCAACATCATTAATCATTAGGGAAATGCAAATAAAAGCCATGACAAGATATTACTACACATCTATCAGAAAGCTAAAAACAGAAAACCAAAAGAAAAACAACTACTGATAATACCAAGTGCTAATAAGAATGAGGAACAACTGAATTTCTCATACACTGCTGGTAGGACTGTAAAATGGTTCAGCCACTCTGGAAAACAGCTTAGCAGTTTCCTGTAAAGCTAAACACACTTATACTATATGACCCAGGATCCTACTCCCGGGCATTTGCTCTAGAAAAATGAAGACCTCACACAGAAATTTGCATATATATAATATATATATGCATTTTTTTTTTTTTTTTGAGACAGGGTCTCCCTGTGTTGCCCTGGGTAGAGTGCAATGGCGTCATCATAGCTCACAGGAACCTCAAACTCCTGGGCTCAAGCAATCCTCCTGCTTCAGCCTCCCGAGTAGCTGGGACTACAGGTGCACAGGTGCACACCACCATGCCCGGCTAATTTTTCCATCTTTTGTAGAGACGGGGTCTCGCTCTTGCTCATGCTGATCTCGAGCTTCTGACCTCAAGCGATCCTCCTGCCTCTGACTCCCAGAGTGCTGAGATTACAGGCGTGAACCACCACACTGGCCTAAACATGAATCTTTATAGTAGCTTCATTCATGATTGCTAAAACCTGGAAACAACACATATGTCCTTCAACAGATGAACAGATAAACTGTGGTATATCCATACAATGGAAAACTACACAGCAATAAAAAAGAATGAACTATTGACACACACAACAACTTGGGTGCATCTCAAAGGAATAATGGTGAGTGAAGGAAGCCAGTCTCAAAAGATTACAGCTGTATGACTCCACTTATATGACGTTCTTGAAAATACGAAACCATAGTGGTAGAGGACAGATCAACGGTGACCACAGGTTAGTTAGCCAGGGGGGTATGAGGTGTTATTACAAAGGGGGAGCAGAAGGGAATTTTTGTTGGGTGATAGAACTGTTCTGTACCCTGATTGAAATTATGGCTACCTTAATCTATACGTGTGTTAAAATTCATAGAACTATCCAACAAAATGGGAAAAAATGTTGATTTTACTGTATGATAATTTTAAAAATATTTTTAAAAAAGAACATAAATTGTCCCTCTATTTCTCTTCTCCAAAGATGTAAGAAAGACATCCAATATGAGGCTTTTTTTGCATAGGGATCCTAAAAATGGGGACGAGTTAAGCTTCACAAGACAATCTTTGGGCATCAAATAGCCCTGTGTATTTTTATTTTTTTACTACAAAATGCAACCTTGTACAACATGAAATGCCTATGCCCCCCCCCCAAAAAAAAATTATGAGGAAAATCATACAACATGCTTGGAAATTAAATGTGAGTGAAATCACCTGTGGACATGAAACAGGCTCCGGGGAGGAGATGCAGTGCAGCCACACACGGCGCTGTCTGGGGGCTGCCCTTCGGGGAGGGGCACACAGGGGAGGCGGCAATCCAAGGACAGCTGAAGGCATGGGGTCTGCAGCCTGGAGGCCAACTCTGTCTCCACCACTGCCTTCTCTGTGCCTCAGTTTCCTCACCTGAGATTCTATTAGTAACTACTTCCTAGGGTTGTTGTGCTCCTAGTGCACTAATACATGCAAAATGCAGGCTGGCCTCTGCTACATGCTTGAGACATGTTAGCCATGGTCGTTCTCTGTGCAGGTGTGTATGTAGTGATGACAAGCGTATGAGACATGCAGGCA